>NC_088342.1:862500-1512500 GCF_036884655.1 Musa acuminata AAA Group | reverse complement strand
TATGGATTTGTCACCTTAAGTGCTATACATTATGTTCGTCTCAAGGTATCTGATTCCTTGAAATGCTGAAAAGCAAAATAATATCATGTATAAAATAGCTATTCTTCTTTTTAGTTGCTCATTTTGTGAATACATGCTTATTGTCTTAAGATCATCTCATTTGAACTCTATGTTGAAGATCTGATGGATCTCACTTGAATTCTATGCTGAAGGTCAGATGGAAAGGTATATTTGGCGGCCCTTTAGCACTTTTAACAAACTGTGGTGTTAAAATTGGTTTGAATTGGATTATCCAGACTGATGACCTTGTCATGTTGTTATGGATTTTATGCAATCCTTGATCTGCATATACATTTCGTTTAGATTCAACTCAGTGATTCCCAAAATCTTGGTTTGAATGAAGATCACTTATTCTGAAATTTCCAGGTTCTGCACAACTGGGCTTCCAAGTGATGTTACTGTTGAAGTTGGAGAAATATCATTCCACCTCCACAAGGTAAGGACAATAACTAAGTAAATTAAGCTGAATCCAGCTTGTACAGTGTATTCATGTTCTTGTACATTGATATACATGGTCCTATTTGATCATACTATAAGGTTAAGCTGTTATGCTATCACAGAAAATCTTTTAAAGTTGGAATTTTTTGTTTTTGCTTTGATAACAAAGAATTATGAATCACATTACTTGATAAGAAATCTGTAAGTTATGTATCTCCAACGACATTTTGAATAATAGGCTTTGCGGTTTGGCTTTTTTCTAGAGAAAATCTAGTTCTGTTTATCAAGAATTATATTAAATTTTTTCTTTCAGTTTCCTCTATTGTCAAAAAGTGGTCTTTTGGAAAAACTAATCAAGGAGAATTCTGATGAAGAAGAGGATACTCTAATAAAGCTGCATGATGTTACTGGTGGTGCTCGAACATTCGAACTTGTGGCTAAATTCTGCTATGGCATGAAGTTAGAACTCACTTCCTCAAACGTTGTCTACCTGCGCTGTGCTTCTGAGCACCTTCAAATGACAGAAGAGATAGCAGAAGGTAACTTGATTGCTCAGACAGAAATCTTCTTCAATCAAGTTGTCCTTCATAGCTGGAAAGATTCAATTAAGGCACTCCAAACATGTGATGATCTTCTCCCTCATGCCGAAAACCTTCAGATTATCAAGAGATGCATTGATTCTTTGGCTGTTAAGGCTTGTACAGATCCAAATCTATTTGGCTGGCCAATGATGGAGCATGGTGCCATGCAAAGCCCTGGTGGCAGTGTATTATGGAATGGAATAAGCACCGGAGCCAGGCCTAGAAATTGTAGTTCGGATTGGTGGTATGAAGATGTTTCTTCTTTAAGTTTTCCCTTGTATAAGAGGTTGATCTCTGTGATGAAATCTCGAGGTATCAGACAAGAGATCATTGCAGGTTCTCTGATCTTATATGCTAAACAGTATCTGCCCGGACTGAATAGGCGTCCGAGTCTGGCACAAGGAAATTTGACAGCTGCACCTTCGGAACAAGAACAGAGGCATCTTCTTGAAGAGATCGATAGCCTGTTGCCTCTTCAAAAGGGTGCAGCATCAACTAAGATTGTGATTGGTCTTCTTCGGACAGCCATTATTCTGCAAGCTAGTCCATCATGCATTTCAAATTTGGAGAGAAGGGTAGGGATGCAGCTAGACCAGGCAGACTTGGAAGATCTACTTTTCCCAACTTTTGAGTTCTCCATGGAGGCTCTCTACAATGTTGATCGTGTCCAACGGATGCTTGATCATTTCATAGCCACTGATCAAGCTACCGGCACGGCTGGGGCTTCCTCTCCTGGTTCTGTCAATGATGAGCAGTTGATTGGTTCCCCATCTTTGGTGCCATTAACTGCTGTTGCCAAGCTAATTGATGGTTATCTAGCAGAGGTTGCACCAGATATCAATTTAAAAATGCCGAAGTTCCAAAAGTTGGCTGCTGCTATACCTGATTATGCCCGTCCACTGGATGATGGTCTATACCGTGCTATCGACATATACCTGAAGGTACTTGTTGCAATCTTGTGGCTCTTCAGAAGTTGTATCTGGCTTAATTTGTGTTTTTGGAATCTTTTAAAACTAGCTAAGTAATGAATGATACATAGATTTCTATACTGCAATCTATCATCTTTTATCAAGCACAGATATTTGCTAATGTCCAAAACACAATCCATGTGCAGGCACACCCTTGGCTCTCAGAATCTGAGAGGGAGCAGCTCTGCCGGCTGATGGATTGCCAAAAGCTCTCACTAGAAGCTTGCACTCATGCTGCACAGAATGAGAGGCTCCCTCTAAGAGTAGTGGTTCAAGTCCTCTTCTTCGAGCAGCTTCAACTAAGGACATCCGTTGCTGGATGTTTGCTTGTCTCTGACAACCTTGATGGCTCGCAACCACTTAGGAGTGGAATTGCTTGTTCAGGTGAAGCTGGAGGGTGGATGACTGCTGTTAGGGAGAACAAGGATCTGAAGGTGGGCATGGATAATATGAGGATGAGAGTATCTGAGCTTGAAAAGGAGTGCACAAGTATGAAGCAAGAAATCAAGAAGCTAGGGCAGGGAAGGAATGGTTGGAGCAGTGTTCCCAAGAAGTTTGGATCTAAGATCAAGTTGCAATTATGCAGTGCCCAGGAGGATTCTGTAAGTGCTCAGCAGAAGACTAAAAGTGGGAAGATTGACAAGTTGCAAGCCATAATCACGAAGCAGAAGCATCAGTTATCTGCAGATGATTGAGTTCTCTTTTTTTATTGTGCCACATTGTCGTAATTCTAGTCTGTTTTCTGTTTCAGTAGGAACTGTTAATTCATGTACTTTCTTCTTGGACAGAATCTGTATCAAGCTTGACCTTTGTCACTTGTTAAATGTGAAAAATGGGATTGTGGTGTTTGATATTTAGCACAATTGTTGCCTTGAATCTTTCCGAGCTATATGATCTTTGTTTTGCGTTCTTGTCATATGATCCACTCAGGCTTTTATGTTGAAGATTAAATTCATGTACTTTGTGTTGTCCATTCTACTAGATATACTTTTCAGCTGCTGCTATGTGAAAACAAGTTCAATTCCAACTGACAGGAAGCTGTTAATGAGGATCAGCACTGCTTTTGAATTACTCTCTTATTCTGCTTATGTAATATGATACAGTAAGCATGTATCGATCCAAGCGTTTCAGATTTATTTATCTTTTTTCAGACAGAAAATATAGTTGACAAGAATCAAATTTGGGTGATGGAGAGTAAATACTACATAAATGTTAGAACTCTCCGGCACAGGCAGTAGCGGTGCCTGAGTCCTGGGTGGTGCATTCGCGGATACGTGCCACATCCACGACTTAAGTGGTAACATGAAATGTTTCTTATTGTTTTCTTAAGAGATGCCTCTTTGTACAACATTTCCCATTTCTAATTGGAGTTTTCTGAATACCTGTGGTCATACATAGACCTCACATTTAAGTTTTTTTTTTCTCATTTTTTTTCTTTTTTTGGATTAAAAAGCTCACATGTAAGTGTTGAAAACACCAAATTGTTTATTGCTACTAGAAAATTTAAAGAAAAAAAATAAAATTTTGAGAAACTATGTTTGACTACCCTGACCTTCTTTCTAGATTCCTTGGAATTTTTCTTTGGAGACAACTCCTGGAGCTTGGAAAAGAATTTCTTCGTGTATTTAATACAACATCCGTTTGCTGTTAAATGATTTTAATCTGTCAATTGTTGTCTTAAAATTTTCTAGCAAATACTTTAGTTTCTTGAATTCACAGGTGATATGGTTTAGCAGTAAATCCATCCTCTATAGACATCACTAAGCATTCATGTCTAGTTAAGGAAATAAAGCTAAATTTTTATTTTTGGGATATAAAATCACAATAAAAAAGATTTCAAGGCAGAAAAAAGTATCAAATGCTTTGGTCATGTTGATTTAATCTCCTCTTATACCGGTGCCGATTTGAGGGTTAAGAAACTTTCAGTTTATCGGATCATATTTCTCTCTTCTCAAATTACTGAAATTGATGAACTAATCTTATTTCCTCGTTATAAGGGTAGACTTCATCACTGATGGAGACATCAAATAAAAATTATTGTTGAAGGTTGTTCAGACAAGAAGATCAAGCATGATGTTCAAGAAGAAAGAAGAAGAAGAAGAGAGAGAGAGAGAGAGAACAGGACAACTTGAATGGCTTTGCAAAGGACTATTCAAGCAATGTCAACATTAGTTTTTTTGTTGGTTTTGGCATTAGTTAGAACTCTATATCTTTATAGATACTTACAGTCATAGACCAATGGAGTTCATGTCATATCTCTCTAGAACTCAAACCTACATGCCCTTCTCAGGATCACATATAAACCAATCTAGAACAAGCTACTTTCCACAATATCTTTGAATTCCATCAGATCATTTTACTCATTTTCACTTAAAATATAAATAAATAGATCAACACAATTCTACATAAGTTTGAAGGATTTGCATGCATTTGTGATTTGGAATAATGGGCATTAAGATGTTTACATCCAAATAAACAAACTTTAAATTGACTAGCAAACAAATACTTTGTAAATACAGTACAGGAAAATATATGTATTCTTATGTGATATCTTATTAAAAAAAGGGGATAAAATTACAAATATATATATATATATATATATATATATATATATACACATATATATATATATATACACATATATATATATATACACATATATATATATATATACATATATATATATATACACATATATATATATATATATGAATATATATATATATATATATATATATATATATATATATATATATATATATATATATATATATATATATATATATATATATATATATATACAACCCCACTAAGTCAGTGATTTGCATATCTTCCTCTCTAAATTTAAGTTTATTATTATTATTATTATTATATATATATATATATATATTTCCACTTTTTATTTTTTAAAAAATAATTTGATACTTATAATTATGATTAGTAATTTAAAAAAAATTGATAAATATTAAAATATTATTGATAAGTTGGTCTGATACACTAATCCGTATTTAAGGTATAAAAAATAAATATTTAAATATTTCTTAGAATATTATTTCTTAGAATATTCCTTCGCTTTTTCGTTGTTGGCTGCGTCTTCTTTTCACTAATTGTGAGAAGAGAAAGAGAAGAGAAGAGAGATCGGAAGAAGACGGAGGTATGGAGGGAGGAGGAGTAGGGGAGAAGCCATTGAGGCGAATCGCGGAGGCATTCGAGGGCCTGGCGGAAGCCGCCAACTGCAAGACGGCGTCCATGGAGGTCGCCCCCTTCTCCCGCGCCTGCTCCCACGTGTCCGTCCTCTTCGGCTGCTTGGGCATCGCCTTCAAGTTCGCCGAGATGGATTACGTCGCCAAGGTCCCATTTCTTTTCTTGGTGATCTAGGGGTTCTCGCGTTCGGATGATTTCTTGTTGATGAGCCGGAATTCACTTTCTTGCTGATCTAGGAATTCTCGAAATAGGCTGATTTCTTGTTGGAGAACTTAAAGTTCATCTTCTCTTCGTAGAAATTCCCACCTTTTCTTCTGCCTCCAGTTCTTTTGCCTAAAAGGAGCTTTTTTTTATTTAAAGAAACATGAAGAATTGTTTGATGTGAGTCTTTATCTAATTCTGAGGACATGATCTTTGTGATGTGGAAAGCAACGGCTCTAAGAGTGATTAGAGGGTAGGGAATCATGCAACCGCAGAAGAATTACCATTATCTGTTGCACTGCTGATTAGGAGTGAATTTGCTAATAGTAGCGCAAAATTCTATTAGGGCAGAACCTTGGGTGCTTGCATAGGTTAATCTGGAAAGGCAATGAGAGAAACAAATTATCTCGTAGAACAAGGTGCAGAAGTTAGTTAATGGGTAGTGAAATTTCAAATTGGGAGTTCGAGGATTAATGTTCCTACTGATCGCTTGTATTTCCTAGACAGTGAAGATAGACTAAATGAAATTGTGGATACCTGAATTGTAAACTTTGATATGGAATTGTCATTGTAATTCAAAGGCAATAACCAGTCTCTGCAATGAGATACTTGAAAGTGCCTAAATAAGAATATGCTGTTGGTTCATTTTACAATCTCAGGTCTTAGGTAATTATTTAGCCAATATGCTGGCTTGTGACCTATTTTCGAGCTTCAATTCTACTGGAGCTGGTTGTATCTGTATTTAGGTTAATATAGTCGATTTTCCTTGGAAAAGGGCATGTGGCTTATATCCTTCCTCTGTTGTATGGGCTCTGTATCCATCATGCTTGCTCTGTGAGGTTGATGTTCTTTGTTTTTATTTACTCAAGTAAATGAACAAGATAGATTTGAAGCCATTATCAAGTAAAATTACTGCAACTACAGGTAAAAAAGTTCCCAAAAAAAAAGAATATGACATAACAAAAGCCACATGGTTGGTGACACCAGCGAGTTAATAAAGAGGTTTCAACAAATATTCGCTACATGAAGATTAGTATAGACCTTCCGTCATCCCAGGAGTAATTTGCAAGTGTTGTTGTCACTTCTGTTCATGAACTTGAGTCCTTTCATAATTCTTTGATGACGAATGCGGAATAGCTGTTAGAGAGGCACACGGAGGCACTTGCATCATCATTTTCTAAACCTTTTTGTCGGAGTACCCTGAAATATAAACCACAATTTGGCTATTAAAATTGAAACTAAATTTTACCAAATGTTTTATATTAATCTAAATTTACTTAAATTTCTCACGGAGGCAAAAGCCACCTAAATATACAGACTTGTGAATGTCAGGCACTTAATGGTTAGTCTGATACGATCAGTAACTTTGATTTTATTTGCACCTATTTCTGTTTCTAATGTTCTAGATAAAAAGGAGCCTTTTCTGGTTTTAAGAAGCATGAAATTTTGGCTAGCCCTATATAAGATCTAGAGGCTTATTACCATGATATTCATGTCAAAGTCATGCTAGTCTGCATACATGTTTATTTTCTTAAATCTGCTTTATTCTAGCTTGGTCAAGGCCGTAGAAGGAGAACTTATTAGCTCGGCCTCCTTGTTCCAGTGTGGTCATCTACAAACATGGCAAGCCATAAGAACAGAAGTCATGAATCACCGGTCTAACTGGAATCATGGTTTGCCTTACCGATCTGTATTGGTGTACCAACCAATTGTCGGTACGATACATACCGAGCTGTACCAAGTCATATCGAGCATACTGATATATGGTATTTGGGGGCGTATTAATGTACCACCCATACCGGTCCCTTATCTGACTAGTACATACCGTCCATACCAAGCGGTATGCTGTAGTACGACGAACCTTGATTGGAATTGCAAACTTTGAGGACATCTTATAAATCGATGGGTTCGTTCCATTTGCTTGTTTGGTCTCTTAGGATAAAGTTGGTTTATCCTGCATAACTTATCATTTCCCCTTGTCTCAAATATATTATCAAATTCTAGGAAATTTGGAGACTTGGAGGTCATATTATGGTTTCATGAGCATAAATTGCAACTTTTATTGGAGGGCTTTTTACCTACCAATTATTTTTTGGTTCTTAGGCAGATTTCTCTCTCGTCTAATCTGGATAGGCCATGATTTCGAGTTCTTGCTAAATGCTAACCTTATATTGACAGTAATCATCTTCGATGATTGTGGTGATGGGTTTTTGATCTAGGTAATATTGCGTTTCAAATTTAGTCCTAATTATCAGCATAAAGAAACATCATGACCAATTTAATTGCATCATAGCTTGCTCGTGAATAGATGCATCTTGGGGAACTCCACCTCTACAAGGAATCATGTGTTCACTTTAAGTTTAAGCTTTTTCAGTATGAATGGATCATTCGTATTATGAGTTGTAGGCCGATAAGTCATGCCAAATTGTCAATTCAAATTCATTGCTATTCTTCTTTTCATCTGAAGTAACATCATCTTTTGTTTTATCCTTCTTTTGGGAATGTGCAATCAGGTCGAAGATCTATCTAAGGCATCGAATTCTATCTCAACATTGCACTCTTTGCTTGAGTTAGACATTCAACAGGACTCTGTGAGACAAGCTGGTAGCCATTCACGTAATCTGCTCAGAGTCAAGCGTGGACTTGATATGGTCAAAATTTTGTTTGAGCAGATTCTAGTAACAGAGTATGGCAATTTTTCCTTTTTGTATTACCATAATGTGTGTGCTAAATATTCTGTGATGTGATGCAAAATAAATGCATAGAATAAGCTTCAGTAAGCAACAAGCACACGAGCAGTTTGACTTTGTTCTTATTCTTGAATAAGAAGAACAATAAAAATATGGTGGTGAGTGGTACTTTGCTTACTTCAAAGCAACGTTCTAATTCCTTAACGATTCTGGCTGAAATAACTGGTGTCAAACTAAATAAAATTAGGAAGCAGTTAAGTCTATCCTATGCTTTAACCCAATCAACCAGGTTCTGACCAATATATTAAAGCTTAAAGAATTTGGAGCCTAAAGCTCTTTGGAATTCAACATGTGTCACTAGATCTTGATTAACTTTACCAACTTACAATTCAGAACTACTGATTTGAATTTCACGCATTATGAGAAATATGAAATAACTCAAATTTCTCTACTTATCTTGTGTACTGGAAGGTGTTGATTCTTCGTATTTTAAATACTAACTTTTTATGGACTGATGATTCAGTCCAATATGCAATGTTCCACAACTTGCCTTTTCTGTTCTGTGCATGGTAAGTTGTAGTTTTACGCACAATAATGGCAGCTAAGTAGATGAGGCTTTCACCATTGCGAATACTGGGGGGTTCAGATGAACAAAGTCTTACCTCTGCCTGCCTAGTAGCCGAGTAAATTCCTGGAAATAACCCTTGTTAGTCATTAATATAGGAGTTGCAGAGTGAAATAATTCAGTAGAAAATGAATATTGCTGCACCAAATATATGACATCATTCATTTAGTTTCTGCTCATATGTATGCTGGATTTAGTATGCTATGCAAATAACACTTGATCATCAAATTAGGAGATGCATAGTGCAATAATTTAGTATAAAATGGATACCACTGATCCAAATATACATCATTTTTCTGCTCATGTGTTTTGCTGGGTTTAGTATGCTATGCTATTCTGAAGGTGTTCAATTTCACATCTTATTTGCTCAGAAAACATAGTTTCTTGCTTCACATGTGACAAGTTGACAAACCTGTGTGCTGCTGGTATATAATTCCCAATTGATACCTTAACAGACATTTCTTTGGCATCTTTGTATTATGCTGTATATGAAAATGTTGCTATGCTTGTAATACGAGCCCAAACTGGTCAAATTGCTCAGAAAAATGAGACATTTTAAAATGTGGTGAACTGGTGTATTGACTTTGATTTAGCAAAAACACTGGGAAACAACTGCAGACTTAACAGTGTGCCAATTAAACAGTAGTTGATTTCAGAAATATTCTGGTCTATATGATATTTATTTTAATCACATGCTTGATATGTCATTTATGATTTCAGGGCTTTTATGTTTTTCAGGTCATCTCATAAAAAATTCTCATCTTTTTTTCTCTTTTTTACCATTGCAGTGGAAATTCTCTCAGGGATCCAGCATCAAAAGCTTATGCGAAGGTATTTGCTCCTCACCATGGATGGGCCATAAGGAAAGCAGTTGCTGCAGGAATGTATGCCCTACCTACAAAAGCACAGCTATTGAAGAAACTAAATGAAGATGGTGAATTTTCTAAATTCCAATGTTTGAATAGTTTTACGACTGCCTTCCTGCACAATATTTTCTAATTCATCAAATTATATGGTAAAGTAGGCATCAATTTGCATGATGTCCATGCTTCAAATACAAAACAACATACAAGCTTCATGAAGTGCCTGCTAAAAATCATTGTCTTTTTAGTATTCTCATGAGTCTCATCACTATTGTACTTGGATCATTTATACATTTCTTTGTTTTTTTAAACCCTTTTAAGTTTTCATTAAGAGAAAATGACTACTAGCATAATATAGTATAGTGAAGTGACATTAACTTAATGGATTGCAACGAAATGGCACTACTATTGCATGCCATTTATTAAATATTCTAAAGCTTAATGCATGGTTGAGCTAAAATCTTATTTGAACCTATTACCTCAAAATCAACATGCTCTACGTCATCACCTCAATCAGGTTACTTGGATTCTGTTCAATCATATGGATCATTGATTACTTATAATTTGTTGAAATCACATGAATTCTAGTTTGTAAATGTTTTGAACATCATAGATAATAGCTTAACAGAATCAATATTTGATTTTGAGGTGATAGGATTAAGGAGTTAATGCCCTAGCTAGGATTCTAGCTCAACTGTGTGTGGGCACAGATATTATCCTACTTAATGCTCAGAATTTGTCTTTATATAAACATGGAATCTCTAAATTGTGTTCCAAAAGCTAATTTTATATGATTACAAGTTTTCTTTTGACTTAAACAACAGCTTAAATTGTTATAAGCCTTCATTATGTACTTGAAAATTAGATGGCACAAACCGATTAAGACTAAAACTTTAATCTTCAGATGGGTTTTTCTTGCTGACAAGTTGTTTTGTGATCACAGAGGCATCAGCGAAGATTCAGATGGAGAGTTACATCAGAACATCCGCTCCTGTCATTGTCTATATCGAAGAACTATTCAACTCAAGGCAACTTGGCATAGATTGGTGACCTGAAGCCATATCTTCATGTTCTCCACTCATTCAGCTTCCCACTGCTATTGCATCTCTTGGTTGACAATAAACACTCAAGGCGTTGGCGTGATGTCAACGATGTCTTAGCTATTTTGATTTGGTTGTTTGAGCATGCATGCATTTGGACTGAATGTTTTCAGCTCTGTGATATTGGATATATACTATTTACACTCTGGGAAGCAGTAGGAGATCAAAATGTTGCATATTGTTGAATTGTTGTAAAATTTGTGCATATCTGCCATTTATTATGACTTAGTTTCATTGACTAATTTATTTAATAGAGTTTTGACAATTATAAAGATGGATGATGGATGAAGGAAAAATAAATTACTTCCAAATTCATAAGAATAAAAAGAGATATTTTGAAGTATTTAAATTCTGATAAGAATTTAGATAATGAATCATATGATGAAGTTGATGATTGAAAACAAAATAAGTTGCAAAACATTTATTTATTATAAATAGATTATATGCAAGAAATATCTTCATGTGGTAACTATTGACTTTAATATTAAAGTTCCTATAAATTTATTAGGATGGATATAAGAATATTAAGTCGCATAGTTTTATATATATATATAGAGAAGAGAGAGAGAGAGAGAGAGAGAGAGAGACGAAGATAGAATTGGGAGAGTAAATGTTTTTTTTGGTATCATGAAGCATGCATGCAAATGACAAGCCACCAACCAAACCCTAATCATGAATCCCTGCTTGCGGCAATGAACTCCCACCATGGCTCCTTCATAATACGTTCCATGTGCAGGCTCGATTGATTCATGTCAAACTCACAAGATGAGCAGATCGAAGAGGTGCCGTTAAATCCTTGGAGAGACTGGGCCCGCGGTGGGGGCCCGCGAATGGGACCTCCACAGTCATGCCTCACAACTGCGGCTGCGGAGGCATGCAGCCACTCTCTCACTCTCCTTTCGTGAAAGGAAAGGAGGGGGGGAGACAAAGGGAGAGAAGGCATGAGAAAAGTGGCGTGAGCTCTCATCATGCTATGGAGGAGACAGGAAGACACCCCTATGCGAGTTCCTGTGGCCATTGACTCTCTCACAGACCATCATGACCCATTAATTGTTCCTCTCCTTGAATGCTGTTGCCATCGTTCTTCGCTGTTGTTGTTACACCTGATGCAGATGGAAGAGAGTAAGGGGAGCTCTTCTGTTCGGTTGAATGCAATTCCCATAGATGATAAATGCTGTGTGTCTACTATCAGTCTACGAATGAATGCATGCCTCTTAGGAAAACTAGTAGCATCCTCTCTCTCTCTCTCTCTCTCTCTCTCTTTTCTGCATAAAGCTGATGACAAACTTGGGAGAGAAGGGACGAATGTGGCCAGCAGCAATCTCTACTGTCACCCAAGCAAAAGAAATATATCCACACATATGTAAGTATACGATAAAGCTGTGGTTGGTGTTGGTGTACTTCAGGCCACAAAAGTGGCTTTGAGGAGCCTAGGGTTTAGGGTTTCAAGTTTCTGACAGTACACCACTAGCTCATACTTGTTGCTCCAATCTGGAGGTGCCTTCCGATCTCTGTAGCTTTGGTGAAATCCTTCTCTTGGACTTCAAGGCATTAAAACTCTCTGATTCCCACTCATTCAACCTTCCTATGTAGATATCTAGATAAAACCTTAACAGATCCATCAACAACATTACATCTCCATTCAGAAAACATATACATACAGCATGGATTCCTTTGACATTTGGCTGATGGTGGATCGTATCATTGCAAATGTGTGAGTTGTAATGGAGATATTACATTGAATATTGCAGCATCAGACATGTTAGAATACCTATCTGTTATATTATTATAAACCACTACTAGTCTAGAAAATTCTGTCCAATATTTATATCCAGAAAGATGCTAAGAGCCTAAAAAGGGATGTCATGCTTTGTCTCCTCAGCTTGGGTCCATCCATTCCACTCATTCATTGTGCTCTATATAATTAACATATCCAAGGACCCACTAATTAACCTATTCAGAAGAGTTGTTTGTTGTCTTTTTGCATGATTCACAACATGAAGAACACATCAAAACTCATCATCTGAAATATAGTTCGCAGGTGATGGTGTGGGTTTAGCTACTTTGGCTTAGCTGAGTTGAAGATGAAACATTCGATATGTAATATCTGATGCTCTATAAACAAGCACTTTTTGCTACCCTATAGGCTCTGATGGATCTACAAACTAGATTGCAGTATAGCTTTTGATTGCATCACTTGATTGCACTACCACACGGATGATTGTGACATAAACCGTTCTTGGCATAACAGAGGTTGAGGTAGCCAACCAGTTGATGCAGAAAGCGAAGCAATAATGAAGCTTCTCATTGTCATTTCGAGTTTACCAAGGGAAGACTCATCGCCACCTTCGTGTATGGAGGTAGCAATCAGTTCGTGTGTGGTGACCTCGATCGGAAGTTCTTGTTCTCAGCCTCATGAAGTCTATCAAAGCAGCCATCTGATGGGCCGTGGAAACCATTCCTACTGCTCTCTTTGATGTAACAAAAAGGCAGCAGCATTACGCCATATGTTGATTGCAAACATTAAACACCTGCCAAGAGCTGCTTAGTTATGTCTCGATCAAATAATCAATGAACGATTTGATTTTATTCTGGTGATTGATTCTCTTCATCAGAAAGAGAAAAACTATTCCCGTTGTGAGTTCACGGCATTCTGAACGTGATTTGTGTTAGCTGCATCATGATCAGGCATTTCGGATTGAATCGACTTGTGAACGAAACCATGGATTGTTCTTCATCAAAATTCAGCTGTAAGAATACAATAACAAAAACATTTCTAGTTTTTAGACTGTGACAATACAAATGGAATGATGTGCTGCGATGGGGAGAAAACAGGTGAAATCGATCTACTGCATTGTAAACACACATCGATGATGTGCGATGGATAGGGCTGATGATTCATGCCATGAAACAATTAGAACAGCGACACGTTTGCTATGTCGATGATTGCAGTGACTGGGGAGAGTGAAGTACGTATGCATGCATGCATGTAGTTTCTTCTTACGTAATAGATTTACTTAGGGTTTGAAAGCTCGGTTTGCAACAGGTAGAGGATAAATAACCCTAAGCAAAGGACTCGCGAAGAACCCTACAACATTAGTCCTGTCAAATTACTATTACCACAATTAGAATTTAGTAGATTTGAATCAAGACAACAGCTGAGGAGCTCATTATCTTGTTTGATGGGTGTATATGATATTGATAACCATGATTAGCATTGTGTAACAGCCATTACAACATGTATCAAATGATTATAGATCTTTTCTTTTCCTTGAATACCCAATACCCCCATGCATATGACATAATGGCACCAAGTTAAGCATGATTATAATAAACTTGTATCCTGATTTGAACTTCTCTGATGATTAAGCCATCAGATATTTGTTCAGTATTGTAATATTACAGCAATATTATTTCTGTTTTATTTTTTTGGTTAAAATATTTATCATTTTTTTCCCAGCAAATAATTTGATTCAAATTATTGTTCTCAGCAAAACTTGTTAGTTAATGTAAAAAAAAGATTAATAAAAACATCTTTTTTAATCTCTTTTTCATGTATTATATGTAGTTGTTTTTATTTTATATATATATATATATATAAACCAAATCATCCCAACAAATTTCCTGCTGTTAATCCACGAGAACATGAGAAGACAGAAGAGGAATCGAAGAAGGCGAAGGGAAGAATCCCTCGCCATTAATTATGGAGTTAGTGCGAGGGAGTTGAGTTAGATCTTTTATCCCGGATTTGGTGCCGGCGCATTAACTCAGCCCACAAGCGACTGCCTCTCTCTCTCTCTCTCTCTCTCATCCTCCATCTTCTCTGCGGTAGTCAAATAAGGATCAGAAATGGCAAGTGCACAGTGAGAGCCATCACCCGCTTATGCCCGTGCAGTGATGCAACAGCGCCAAGCGACGACGCTGCCTCCGTCTGCCCCCTCGGCAGAACACCGAAAGCCATAAAAAGGAGTCACGGTTGCTGTAAACATAAGAGAGAGAGAGAGAGAGAGATGAAAAAGAAGTCGACTCGGGTAACTTTTGAGGAACAGTGAGAAGGAGACCACGAGACAGAGGTAGAGAGAGAAAAAGAGCACAGTGTTCTAAGGCAGTGGAGAGTCGGAACGAGTGACAAATAGGAGTTGCAGTGGTCGTAATGATATCCGATACATAGCAACACATAAACTGTACATACGTATGCGTGAGATATGATTATGACTGCACGTATGTTTCCAAAGAAACAATGTGGAAATGTTATCAGACAAAAATTGCAGAGATCTGTTTCGAGCACTGATAGAAAGGAAACAATTGAGTCCTACTCTTTGATCACTGTCCTGTGTTTGAGCGAGTATGATTCGGACTCTCGCAGCTAAAGCAATGCAGAGAACTGCAGTATCAGTGGCATACTTTGTTGCTCAACATGATCGATTTTATGATATTTTCAGTCATGAAAATAATCTTTTTTCTCTGTGGAGAAAATATATATTGATATTTTAATTTTATCTGTAGATGTTAATGATTTTAGGTTTGATGGGAGGATTACAAATGCAATCAGAGAGTGAGAGTGCAGTGCAATGGTAAGGTGAACCCGAAATCTGCTGCAGCAGAGGGAGTCGAAGAAGACAGAAAGCCAACGCTTCCACTCCCCTTGGATGCCATTTCATCATGCTCTCTCCACACACATGCCTGCTGCTCCCACATACCAACAAGATATCACTTTCACCGATGACACCATAGGAAGAATCCTCTCTCTCTATCTCCATCTCTATCTCTATCTCTGTGCATTGAAGGGAGAGAAAGCACTTGATTTATTTATATCTTTTCTCTTCCCTGTGACAGCTGCATCTGTTGCAGTGAGCACAGCAGCAGCAGCAGCAGCAGCAGCAGCAGGGAATGCAATGGCTGAGCTCCAAGCACACAAAACCATCAACTCCCCTCAGTAGCACTCGGTAACCATTTTCTGTGAAGGAATAGAAAACCTCGCACTTTATCCACCCCATGGAGCTAAAAAGAAGGCATGTGAGAGAGAAGACCGCATCAAAAGAACAAACACATCGCCGTTCTCCACGCACTTTGAAGCGTCCGCAGAGCGGAGCACAGAAAAAGTAAACCTTCGTTCGTGATTCGTACTGAATCACCCGAGAAATGTTATCCGGCTGTGAGTTCTGCTGCAGACGCTGTCGCGGGACCCGTCGCTGTGAGGGAAACATCACCCGGGAAACTTGTTCTGGGTGATTCACCTGCCTTGGAATGCGGCGGTGGCACCAAAAACAAAGGCCATCATCGTCCATTGGGAATAAAAAGGCCAAGACGAAGCAAAATCCCACACAAACCCAAAGCAAAGCGCCTCCTTTTCGCCTTCTTCTCCTTCTCCATAGTGTCCTTGGGGGAGGAGGGGAAGATGGGTTCCGTCGCGGCGGCTGCGGTGGGCTGTTGAGGGGCGGTGATGCGACTCCTGCTGCCGAGGAGCCGGAAGAAGGGGGCGGCGGGGGGTTGCTGCGGGTGGTGATCCCATCGGGTGGCGAAGGTTGGATTTTTTAAGGGCGTTTCAAAGGCGGCGACATGGCCATGGTTGTGAGCGGGAAGGAGGCAGGGAAAGGGCAGCAGGCAGCGGCGGCTGGGATGGACGCTGGGAAGTACGTGAGGTACACACCGGAGCAGGTGGAGGCGCTCGAGAGGGTCTACACCGAGTGTCCCAAGCCGAGCTCCCTGAGGCGGCAGCAGCTCATACGGGAGTGCCCCATCCTCTCCAACATCGAGCCGAAACAGATCAAGGTCTGGTTCCAGAACAGAAGGTAAAGAATCAGGGGACCACGAGAAGGTGACGGAATTTTTCGTCTTCTTTTTTGGCCCATCGTTTTCTTTGCCTGCTCCGAGAGTTGGCTCTGATGTCGTTACATCATTTTAACGTCCAATCCGTTGGAGCTGGATTTTTGGGCTGAACTCGTAGCCAAACTGGGACGCAATTTGAGATCCACGGTAGCTGTTGCATCGCTTTTACATTTTTCTTTCATCTGATTAGGATTTTGAGAAGTAGATGGTAGAAAGTTATGATCTTTTGAGTTAGCGGTGCGAATTTCGCTTTGGGTTTCTTTCTTGTTTGCCATTCTACCTTTCTTACACTCAATCCGATAGATGTTATTGGTCTTAGCACAACATTACCGTATTTAACCCCTCACTGCGAGAGATAGCTAATCAGAAGCCGTTACATTTCTGCAGTTCTTTTTTGCGATTTTTGCCGACTCTTCAGCCACTTTCATAGATTTCGTTCTTGTTTGGTCTTTTACAGCATCCAAAATGTTTTTGCTATTTGGTAATGACGTACTGTTTGGTAATGACGTACTGTTGCTTTCTGCTTGTCTTTTTCCCTATGACTTGGAATTTGTTGTTTTGCTCATGTTTGTGATCTCAGTTGGATTCCGAGGATACCGCATACGGTTGCCTGGTTATGTACCTTTTTATGCCGAATGCACCTCTTTCACGCCAGGATTTTCGGGTTCTTGTTTCGGTTTCTAGTCGGTATATGGTTTTTGTTATGATAGTCTCGTGGAAGATTTTGTTTTCCTTGTTGTGTTCAGAATGTTGTGGGCTACGCTGCTTGATTCGTTTCAGAACCCAGAGTTTTTGGTCATAAAATTTGCATTTTGTTTGCCGACTTCTAATTTGGAACACAAGGTAATGGTTTTGGATGAGAGGTTTTTGTACATGCATGAGAGTTAATGCCTGCCGTAGTGAATGAAGGACATTGAACTTGGGTGGACTTTTGGTGCTCCCAAGCTAAGTAAATTGACTCTGGATATTAATGGAGAAAGCAGTTTATCTTTTCTATGTCAAGATAAATTTAAGAGTCAGCACATCTATAATTTTACCAAGACAACAAGGTACATAAATAGTAGAAAATTATTTTTCCAAAAATTGCCATGCAATCTCTAGTGATCAGATCCTAGTGTTTTAATCCCTTCGCTTAACTGTTATATCTGACAATGACAAGTGGTTCAGGATCTGTTTATTTTGAGTTGTATTCCATACACTTATACTGTACATAATGTCATTTTGATTAGGATTTAGTGCAATAGTCTAGTACTATAGTATTAAACGTTGTCCGAATGCTATTTTCTTTGTAGATGTCGGGAAAAGCAAAGAAAGGAAGCCTCTCGTCTTCAAACGGTTAACCGTAAGCTGACTGCTATGAACAAGCTATTGATGGAGGAAAATGACCGGCTGCAGAAGCAGGTGTCTCAACTTGTTTATGAGAATGGCTATATGCGTCAGCAACTGCATAACGTAAGTGTGCATGTTGCACGAGTTCTTTTATTGAAAATTGCTGCCACCTAAAATATGATCAGTATATGCGTATAGCATTTCTCTTATGTTCTAGTGGTCAAAGACTGTAGTGCTTTTACTTTAAAAAACTGGTTGTCTGCTGGGTCCAAGGCACTCCAGTTACTCTCTTGAGTAAACATTCATCTGGTTGAACTGCAAACTATGTGGTTCAATATGCCATTTGTTGCTGGATTGAACATGGGCCTACCAGTTCCTAAAATATGCTTGTTTTCATGTAATTCACTCTTAAGTCTTTGCATTTGAGTAAATTGTTATGGATATGGGTTTATATTTCTTGTTCAATAGCTCACTGATTTTTTCATATCTGCAATGTTTCTCTGCATCTTACTTTTTGTAAATGAATATTCAGGCACCTGTAGCCACCAATGACACCAGCTGCGAGTCTGTAGTTACAAGCGGTCAGCACCATCATCAACAAAACCCAACACCTCAGCGTCCACAAAAGGATGCTAATAACCCAGCTGGGTAATCAGAATGCTTGGTCATGATGGAACTTATTTAACTTGCTTTTGTCATTTGTCTTCTTCTAACACATTGTTCTTTCTTTTGGGACATTTCTCTTACAGTCTTCTTGCAATCGCTGAGGAGACCTTGGCAGAGTTCCTGTCAAAGGCTACTGGAACTGCTGTCGATTGGGTTCAGATGGTTGGGATGAAGGTGATGTACTTGTTATTGAGCTACTCTGTGCTTGAGTCAATTTGTTATGTTCTTTTTGTACAATGCAACTTATTTCTTGTTATCCATTATAGCCTGGTCCGGATTCTATTGGAATCATTGCTGTTTCCCACAATTGTAGTGGGGTAGCAGCTCGTGCTTGCGGTCTTGTGAGTCTAGAGCCCACGAAGGTGAGCCATCACATGCTAATTTCTTGTTGCTGCTATTTTCTTACATAGTCATGCAATTCATGCTTTGCTTGGGGTTCTTAGGTCGCAGATATTCTCAAGGATCGTCCATCTTGGTATTGTGATTGTCGTTGCCTTGATGTACTTACTGTAATTCCCACTGGTAATGGAGGGAACATTGAACTTATATACATGCAGGTTTGTTCTCTATTACTTAGTCTGCCATCTGTAGGAATTTTGCAAACGCTGTTGGTCTTTTTTCTTTTTCCTCTATATTGACCTTATCTTTTTTATCTCTTGCAATCAGACATATGCACCTACTACTTTGGCAGCAGCACGTGACTTTTGGACGCTGAGATACACTACCGGTCTAGAAGATGGCAGTCTCGTGGTACGAGTTGTATCTTTTGTGCACTGACATTTTCTCATATTCTGGGACGTGTATTTCTCTTGGTCGCTAAACATTTGTCAACACACTTAGTGATCTATTTGATATTTTCTTCTGAATGCTAGAAGACACTTAACATGTCACCCTTCTTTTAGATCTGTGAAAGATCATTGACTCCTGTAACTGGAGGCCCTGCTGGGCCACCTGCTCCAAATTTTGTAAGAGCTGAAATGCTTTCCAGTGGTTATCTAATTCGACCTTGCGAGGGTGGCGGCTCAATGATTCACATTGTTGATCATGTTGATTTAGATGTGAGTTTCATATGCTTTCTACTCTTATTGAGTTTTATAGCCATATTTTACTGATTATAAATATCTTTGGTGCTTCAGGCATGGAGTGTACCTGAGGTTCTTAGACCTTTGTATGAATCGCCAAAAATTCTGGCACAGAAAATGACTGTTGCTGTGAGAGTCGTTGCCGATTTGTTAAACATTTCATTCATCCTGTACTATGAGTCATGCGTTGACTTTTTTCCAGGCACTCCGCCACCTAAAACAAATTGCTCAAGAGACAAGTGGTGAAGTCCCATATGGCAGCGGTCGACGACCTGCTGTACTGAGGACTTTTAGTCAGAGATTGAGCAGGTAATTGGTTTAGTTCTCAAGTTTTCATATTTTAGCCTTTTCTCCACAATTAACTTCTTTATGCATATGACACTAAATATTCTGGGTGTATTGCAGAGGTTTCAATGATGCTGTTAATGGATTTGTTGATGATGGTTGGTCTTTACTGGGTAGTGATGGTGTTGAGGACGTGACAATTGCCATAAATTCTTCACCAAATAAAATTCTCAGTTCTCATGCGAACACTTCAGCAGTATTTTCAACACTTGGAGGTGGCGTTCTATGTGCAAAAGCATCAATGTTGCTGCAGGTCTGACTGAGCCCTTTAAGTGGACTTTCCATCATTCTGCAGGGATGTATTTTATGATATGTGATTTCGAGTTCAGTTAATAAATGCAACTCTTTCACACTGGCTTATGTTGTTCAGAATGTTCCACCTGCTATACTGGTCCAGTTTTTGAGGGAGCATCGTTCAGAATGGGCTGATTGTGGTGTTGATGCTTACTCTGCTGCCTCATTGACAGCTAACCCATATGCAGTTCCTGCTGTTAGGGCGAGTGGTGGGTTCTTGGGAAGCCAGGTGATACTCCCTCTTGCACATACCGTGGAGCACGAAGAGGTAATTTGACTTTCTAATGCTAAGAACATTGTGTTGTGCTTGCCAGTTGGTGTTTGCTTCTGCCGATGCATAATACTAATGTCCTTAACTGTAGTTCTTGGAGGTGATCAGGCTTGAGGGTCATGGTTTTAACCAAGATGATGTCGTTTTGTCAAGGGATATGTACTTTTTGCAGGTTTGTCTTCTAGAAATTGTATTATGTTTCAGTCTGTGGATTCAGTATGTTTCTGCTGAATGACTGTTACCTTTCTCTACATGATGTCAGCTTTGCAGTGGAGTTGATGAGAATGCTGTTGGCGCATGTGCTCAGCTTGTTTTTGCACCCATTGATGAATCTTTCGCTGATGACGTTCCTTTGCTACCATCAGGTTTCCGTGTTACACCGCTGGACCCTAAGACAGTTGGGTACCTTCACACCAGTGTCTTCTGAAAAGTTTTCGCAATTGATTCTTGTTTTCTCATCCCTTGCAAGAGCTAGTTTTTTTTTTCTTTGCTTTCATGAACTTATATGTGGGAAATGCTATCTTTAACCAAATTGTATTTGATTTGTGTCCGGATTAAACTTTTAGTTTTTAGTCATTATTGCTCATAGTAGTTAGTAATTATTGACAATGATACAAATCTTGCTCCAATTATTAGTTTTGCTAACCACAGGAGCTTTATGATACCATTATACTGGTTGGTATACAGATGTCATTGAATAAATTAATAAAAAAAAGAAGCAAATGTACTGTCCCAGTATCAAATTATATGCTTGATAATGATACTTGGCCGGGCTGATAAATCTCATTCTGTATTGGTGATATCAAGATATGAAATTTTGGTTCTAGATAGTTTTTGTTTAATATAATTGAAGTCTAGCACCAAGTACCCCATGTCTTCTCTGATATTTACCTTAAGCTTATACAACAATAATTCAGGATTCGCCTGCTGCTACACGAACACTTGATTTGGCATCGACACTAGAGATTGGATCTGGTGTCACAGCACGGGCTGTTAATGAGACTGCTTCAAGTACATACAATCTGCGATCAGTGCTCACAATAGCCTTCCAGTTCACTTATGAGAATCATCTCCGAGATAGTGTGGCAGAAATGGCCCGACAATACGTTAGAAATGTGGTTGCCTCAGTGCAGAGAGTTGCTATGGCAATTGCACCTTCTCGACCTGGCTCTCAGATTGGAGTAAAACACCCACCTGGTTCTCCTGAAGCTCACACACTGGCACGGTGGATCTCTGGCAGCTACAGGTAGTTCACTGTATACTTATGTGATCTTTCCTCCAATACCTTCCAGCTTATGGCTTTCTAGTCTAAAAGATGAATTGTGAGTTGCAGCTTAAGTCTAATTATGCTGCTGCATTTTTGTCAACACTTTTCTGGCTTGAAAATTGATTTTGACAATTTGTGCAGGGATAGAATACCTACAGTTAGTTAAATTTATTGAGCAAATACAATTCGAGATTCTCTTTGTTATGTTTGTCTAATGAATCATCTTCGATGCCTTCAGGGCTCATACTGGAGTAGACCTCCTTCGGGTGGACTCCCAAGCTAGTGATTTATTGCTGAAACTGCTTTGGCACCATTCTGATGCGATCATGTGTTGCTCTTTGAAGGTGAGTGATAGTATAGAGGCAATTTATTTCATATGCATCTTTTACACATCTAGAGGCAGTTTGTAATTTCTTGTATCTCTTTGCAGCAACTGCTGAGATTTCTTTTACTTGGATTCTTTATGCAACCATATGCAACTTCTCAACATAGGAATTCACGCAGTCAATGTTTTGCAGGCTTCTCCTGTTCTTACCTTCTCCAATCAAGCTGGACTAGATATGCTAGAAACCACACTGATAGCTCTTCAGGACATCGCACTCGAAAAGATTCTTGATGACAGTGCTCGCAAGGTGCTCTGCTCTGAATTCCCCAAAATCATGCAACAGGTCAGTAAACGAGTAAAGCTCACACTTTGCTTGATTCCCTACGTGTGCATTGTTCTTTGAATTGTCTGAAACCTGTGTCATGCATCGGAAACCTTAGGGCCTCGCTTATCTGCCTGCTGGCATCTGCTTGTCGAGCATGGGGCGGCCGGTGTCATATGAACAGGCTGTGGCATGGAAAGTCTTGAATGAAGAGGATACAACCCATTGTCTGGCCTTCATGTTTGTGAACTGGTCTTTTGTTTGAATGCCCTGAGCATTTCTCAGACATCTAAACTATCTAGTACTGGATGGAACTTGAAATGTTAACCCTTGTGCTCATGTTGTGGCTTCCATGTAACTATTTCGGAACATCTAAAGCTCTACATATGTTGGAGAACCGACTGTTCTATATAATATGATGCTATGTATGTGATGTTGTGCTTTGTCATCCTTGCTAATTCTTTTTTATGCTTTGCTCGTTATCAGCTGTCTTGTGATGATTCCCATGAACAAGTGATAGCATCCGCCCTGTTCTTGCTCCCTGGCTGCTGCCATCTCTCTCTGGTCAGTTTAATGCACATTGGCACATCACTTTCCCTGCTCACACGACAGGAATTTACTGTGGCACTGCTATTCATATACACATTGAACTGTGGAGTGTATTCCTTCGATGTCCAACAGGGACCCTCGTCTGATGAAGCTGTCATGTCTACAGAAGCGTACTACAGTAAGCGTACATCATCATCCTCTCTCTCTCTCTCTCTCTCCCACTCGCTACCTCTCTTTAATGCAGCTTTATGGCTAGTGGGAGGTGTACAGAGGGAAGTTTGAAACTCCATCCATGAACATGTAGAATCAAAAGCCGTGCTGTGAGCCTGTAAAAGCTTCACCATATCGAGGACCACTGTTACCACCATGGAGATGCGATGCTTATCTTGAATGAGATCGAACAGTACCTCGCACTCATGCAAAGGGAAGCAGAGCGGTGCAGCAGACGACCACAGCACACAGCCAGCGGCACCAGAAAAACCGATGTGTTCGCCTGCTGCTTCCCATGTGTGCTGCAGCGTGGGCACGGCAGGGGTTTTGGCCTTCTTCGTCGTCGAGCAGTGGAAGCCATTAAAGCAGGACGCCTGCGCCTGCCTGCCCTGTGTGCTTCGCAGCTCACGCGTAAAACGTGCGTGCTGATTGATACGCGACGTCGAACTTTTATCTGTCTCGAATGGGACCCACAGGTTTGTTGGTGGTTATCGGATATGTCCGACGGAGCGGCAGAATCACGTGATCTTGGTACCCGACATTACGTCTCCCACCCTCGCACGACTTACCCGCCTTGTGATTGGGGGTGCAGTTCGAGCGGGACCCGCCTGTTGGCCATCTTTTCACGTGACAGTGAGACCGGTGATCGAATGGTATTTGCTGTCACGGATGTCGTCCTTCCATTGGATCCCCGTTGGGGCCCCATGGATGGTTGAGATGATAGATCACGGTCGACTGCAGCGAATCGGCCATCGTATTTTTCTCTCTCTACCTCTCTATTTGGATCTGTGATCGGCGGTGGTGATGTGCTTGGGGCGATTTGACGGCAGATTGCCGTTAATTCGTGGTTTTTGATCGCGGGCTCGAAAAAGATGAGATCTTTGCATCGAGTAGTCGAGGAGGGTGGCGAAAGACGCCATTTTTATTAGGGCAACATGGGGACGAGGAAAGAGGAGATGGAATCGGAGAGGGAGTCCATCAAGGCGGCTTCCGAAGAGATCTCTCGCCAATTCGGAACCCTAGTGGACGCCGAGGAGATCGAATCTATCAAGCAGCTGCAGCATCTCATGTAATTGGCCTCGCCTTGGTGCTTCTATCTATCTCTAGGAAATTGATATTATATTTGCCGACTTTGCCGGATTTGTTCTCTGATTTGATAAGAAAGGATCAAAATTCCGGATTTCTTAGCTCAATTCTGAGAATTCTGTTGAAACGGGGCCTATTTTCAACTTCTTATTATCATCCAATGGCTCAATTCTTATAGTTTTAGTGCTCTGACTTTAAGGTTTAGTGCATTTTAACTGAACTATATGTGGCTGTGAATGTGGTTTATGCGGTAGACATTTGGATAATAGGTCTGTCTGAAGTATTTAATGAGGAATAAGTGCAATATTGACTTCACATCTATGGGAAAACACTGACTGGTTGAAGAGCATACGAGTTTGAGTAATCCTTCAGCTTATCTGTCTATAATAATAGGTTTAGCCACAAAAACCAATCAAAACTTTCAGCGTATGAGATTGAGGATACCATTTATTAGAAGTTTTAAGGTGCTAAATTAACTTGATGACAACAACGAGACATCTGATCCTTGCTCTTTGGGAATGTTCTTCTAGATTCTTTTCTATCATTGGACTAATATATTATGTTATCTTGAACTGTATATCCTTAATCTTCCCTTCCTACTAAGCGATATATCCAGGTTATAATCTTCAAGTAAAGAACCTGCCATCTATATAATCCAAGTTTTGACCCTTTAAGCTAGTTCTTAAGCCTGCCAGTTCTTGTGATAGTTATAAGCTCGTTCGCTATAGTCTCAGTCCTTGTCGCTTTGGAGGGCTTAATTTTATGGAATTTCTTGATCATTACTTTTCACTTGCTATTTTTTTGGCTTCTTTTTGTCAACCTGTACTTGACATATTCAGCCTTATTTCTTTTCAAATTAAAGTCTTCAGTTTTTAGAGTTTTCTACATAACATTAGTTTATTCTCACTATGTTTTCAGCAAATTATTGTCATTATGAAATTCCGTCTTTAATTTGTCTAGTATGTTTATCCATTTGAAGAGGAAATATGCAAGGATTGAAACCTTGACAAGTACAACTCTATGTAGATTAGGTTCATATTCATTGCCTCCACTTTAGCTGCACTAATAACTATTACATTATACACATTGTTGAATATGATAACATAATTATTTAGGATCCTTTTATTTGCCCTACCAGAAGGCAAATTTCACTAATGCCTCTCTTCTCACTTTTAATTTTATAGAAACCCTTTCAAAGTTGAAAATATGATAAATATGCATCAAAAATTACAAACTTTCATAAATATCTTTCTAAGATTCATAGATACATTTCTCAGGTTAACAAACATTCATGGATGTATCATCCAAATAGCAGACAGCATGCTTATATATGAAAGAATTATGCTTAAGAGAATATGAAAATAATAAGCAATCTCAACGTTTGCAACTTTGAAGAGGCTTTGTGTATTCAATACAAACTGCACCTAAATTTCAAAACGAACACAAACTCATAGGTTTTTGCACATGACTAAATCTGGCTGAAACTCTTTCTTGTATCTACATTTTGTTAGTAGATAGTGAGATAATTGATAGTGATCCATGTTCGTTCATGAATAATTTGATTTTTTCATATTCAGGATAAAGTGAGAGAGATTGTTAAAAGATGGGTACAGACACATCCAAAGAGAGTAGTAGATGCTCCTGTTAAATGAGTTGTCAATTATGATTTTGTGGTGAGGAGGTAGTGAAAGATTGAAGAAAATTTTATCAGAACATAAAAGTTATTAAATGCTTTTAGTTTGATGAGCAATATTGCTATCAACAGAACTAATGATATGAAAAGATTCTTGGGACATTATATCTTGACGGCTTTACTTGATTTTATTATCACAAACTAGTTTGATTTTCATAATTTTTTGATATTCTATCATTTTTCAATTACATCCTCTCAAAGTTTATAATATGATTTGTAAGTTCATTTACGTAATACTTTGCACATTTCATTGTCTCTTCTTTTTACATAGTGGTGTTGATGTATTTTTCCTCCAGTGAGTAGGCATGCTAATGCTTGCTGTCTTTCCCTGAACACAACTTCTGTTTGGTATTTGATGGTGCATTGCCGGTAAATATTTTTACCGGAAAATTCTTTGCTTAACTGCTTGTACTCTATGCTGCAGAATGGGAAGACTGCAAGACAGTAATGCAGTCCTTTCACACTTCAATGAGTATTCGGAGCGATGTTATGCTGAGGTATCTGGCGACTTCACGAGAAATGTCCGTCACTTGAAGTCCATGAAATCTGATCTAGACCACATTTTTACAAAGCTCAGGTGTGCTCCATGAGAATTCCTCTTTCTACCCCTCTTATAACATTAGTGTCCAATAGTGATCAGCTTTGTGGTTTTTATCGTATATTTATAGAAAATATTTCACCATTATTTTTTGCACAAACGTAATGCTTTCGTCTGTTGGATCACAGGAGCATGAAGGCAAAGCTAATAGCTACATATCCTGACGCTTTTCCTGATGGTTCCACTACCAACATGATAGATCAAAGGCCTGACCTTGAAACACCGCTTCCATGAGTCTCATGTACAGTTGCAGGAATGGATTCGGAGGCAGGATCGTGTAGCCGGTATTTTTGTTAGTTTGCCTATCAAGGGAAAGAATGGCTTAGAAGCAGTGACAGATGATAGTGATACTTGTCATAGTTTTGATCTCGGAGTTGCATTCGAAAGATACATGTTCATCTGTAGTCATTCTTCTTTATCAAGGTTATAGAACCTGTTTCTGAATACATTGGTTGTGTAACTGAACTACTAATTCTTATGTGTTCTCTCTCCATATGGCTTGTTGATCTATGATCACCAATTCCTGCTGTGTATATAAGATGCAACGGAATTATTATATGGTTGGCAAAATGTGAGAGGATCTCCAGATATACTTGACAATAGTCCTTGTATTGACCTACAGTTTTGACAGGAGCTTTCTAGTGTCCATCTTTCTCCTTGACAGGCTTATCATTCCATTAGGAGCGCATCTTTCAAATGACCAAGTGCTTTAGGTCTTACCTTGTTCATCATGCATCTTGGCACTTTGGTAGCCCTGTAGTTCCCCAAAGATTGATTTCATATGGTTATTAAATATCAACAGTACAACTCATTTTGGGTATATTGTGCAATGTTGTTACCTTTTTTGAAGCTCTCAAGAAGCTTAATTTTAATCTTTCTTGGATGATCGCCATTGCCATTACTAATGCAGTGACAAGAAAAGGGTTACTTTCTCTGTGATCAGGAGATGCAACAATCCATCAAATACAGAGATTTGTCACGAACAGTCTATTACTCATATTCTGAGCTTAATTCAAATATTGATTAGCATAATTTAGAGTAATATTTAATGTTACAAAGAACATATTTTTGTTTTGTTAATATTGAGTCCTTATCAAATTAACACTAAATTTCTTGTTTTAATTTGCTTGAGCACGAATCAAACATGAACTCGACCTGAACGATCAAAATAAAAATATTTTTATTTTTGAGGGCGGGAAAAGTATTTTTGTTTTCAAAAATAAAAATAAAAACAAAAGCTAGATATTGAGAGCTAATTATATATTACCTCATATAGTTAGTCACCTTTAATATTCCGATATTTATATTTTAAAAAGTTATATTGATATTTCTATTGATATTAGTTTTACTAACAAAAATACGAAAACAAAGGATAAAAAAAGTAAAATTAACATTCCGATGGTGGAGGATGACGACACCATTGGCGCCAATGTCAACGTAGTTGCCGAGCGACTCTTTCGTCGCTCTGCATTTACGTCGGTGCTTGGTTGCTACGAAATCAAAGTTCACTACCGAAGCCATCGCGAGCAATCGTGAGGGCTCTAGTCGACGGACAAGTGACTAACGATGACATTGTCCTACACTATGGACGAGTGGTAGTGGTGGTTGAGGAGGCAGGTGGCAAAGAGGGGCACGGTGCTAACAAGGGTGGTGCGTATCTTCGAGTCTTGTTTTGATAAGCGATGGATCTCCGTGATGACTTTGGCAACAGGCTTTGATTCCACGGTGACGAAATGCCGACGTAGATGTAGAGTGGTGAAAGAGTTGCTCGGCAACTATGTCAGCGTCCGTCACCACTGCAATGTTAATTTTTTCTCTTTATTTTTATATTTTTATTGATAAAACTAATGTTGTTAAGATAAATAGATAATTAGCCAAGACGTCAATAATATATAATTAGCCAAGATATTAACGATGGACGCAAGCATGAACTTCCTTTTGGACGGTGGAGATGACTCTACGTTTCCCGTTTCCTGTCTTCTCGCCACTCCCGCCCGTCCTCGCCTCCTCTCTCCACCGCCGCCTCTCCATCCCTTCTCGCTCCTCCTCCTCCTCCTCTCCGACGCCACTATTCTCTTCCGACCACCGGCCGCCTCTCTTCCTCCGCCCCCCGGCCTTCGCCGCATCTCGCACCGACCTCCATGACTTCCGCCGTTGGGCAGAATCCCTCGCCCTCGCCGCCGGGCCCCGACTCTCCGCCTCCGACGGCGGCCCCGACGCCGCCCTCCTCCGTCGCGAGCTCGCGTGGTTGGTCGAGGACGCAACCGTCGCCGCTGCCTCCGAGTCCGGCGTCGGCGAGGAGCTCCGTCTCAGGGTCGAGCTGGAGGAGCTCTACCGCCTGTGGAAGGCGAGGATCGAGGAGAGGCGGCCGTTCCAGTACATCGTGGGGTGCGAGCATTGGAGGGACCTGGTCTTGGTGGTGAAAGAGGGGGTTTTGATCCCGAGGCCGGAGACTGAGATGGTGGTGGATTTGGTCGCGGAGGTGGAGGGGTTCGAGAAGGGCTTGTGGGCCGATTTGGGAACGGGAAGCGGCGCCATTGCTGTGGGAATTGGGAGGATGTTGCAGGAGGGAGGGAGAGTGTTTGCTACGGACTTGAGTCCGGTCGCATTGGAGGTCGCAAGGCTTAACGTGGAGAGGTATGAGTTAAAGGTCAGTTTTTTCAAGATTGATTATTCATTCATTTGTGGTATGATATTTGGATTCCTAATCCATAAAAAAGTTGTTTTTCACCATTTGGCTGTTAAATCAAGCAGAAAGATCGAGTTATTAGGAATCTTATGGGAGAAAGATCAATATGAGTTAGTCTTGGATTAATTCTTCTGTAATTAGTTGGTAGATTTTTTTATGACTGAAACTTATATGGCATTGTGAACAGAATTTGCAGGTATTACATTTCTTGTTCTTCTTCCTACTTCAATTGTCTTAGCTATCAGCACTTTATTCATGTGATCTTGTTTTTATTTCTTGAACTACTAATGTCTGATCAAACACCCTAATCGTTAAATATTATGGGGATATTATCAAAAAAGGGTGGAGTTTGATGCAAACTGGTATCCTAAGATAAGGATATGCAACATTTTTTGATGACTGAATAGGGAAGAAATCAAGCTTAGATTAATTGATGTCTGAAGTTTCATACATTAATGATGGCAGAGTAGAGAGTTCCAAATTCAGGATCTTTCTCTGCATGTATTTCTTGGGAAACAAAGTATAGTGGTCCACATTTCCTCAGCTATTCTAAATTGGAGGCTGTTGTAGATCTTCTTTAAATTAGTATATCATACTTCTCTCGACAATCTATACGCTGGACTCTATGATTATATGTTTCCTATTTACAATCTATATGCTGGACTCTATGATTGTGCCTGTGATGATTCATTGGCAAATTGAACTTTGCTGTTATTTTCGAAATTGGAGGCTGTTGTAGATCTTCTTTAAATTAGTATATCATACTTCTCTCGACAATCTATACGCTGGACTCTATGATTATATGTTTCCTATTTACAATCTATACACTGGACTCTATGATTGTATTTGCCTGTGATGATTCATTGGGAAATTGAACTTTGCTGTTATTTTCGAAATTGGAAGCTGTTGTAAATCTTCTTTAAATTAGTATATCATGCTTCTCTCGACGATCTATACGCTGGACTCTCTGATTATATGTTTCCTATTTGCAATATTTTAGCATATTGCCCAATGTTAACCTGGTATATTTATGTTATAGACAGCCAAAACTAATATGTAACTTGTGCTGATTGCGCTAGCAACACTAAGTTTTTATGCTAGTCAATGTTTCTGTGCATCATTGGACACAGGATTATATATCCTGTACTAGAAAGTTCTAATCTCCTACTTTTCTCGACATATATGGTTTATGTTTTTAACTAGCCCAGTCTGTAGTAATACAATGATCTGGATGTTAATATGATTCATGGCAGCAAAACCAGTTCATTTGCTTAAGAGGCAAACATTATAGAGCTTTTTATTGTTTGTCTGATTGGAGGCACAAGTTAAGCATACTCATGCATTTTCTTAGTAAATCTCTGCATCTTGATCTGTATAATTGTCTGCAAGATATCATCATTTTGTCCTTACCCAATATATTGCTTCTTTCCATTTAGGACAAGATTGAGTTAAGGCGGGGTTCTTGGTTTGAACCTCTGCGAGATGTTGAAGGAAAACTTATGGGTTTGGTAAGTAATCCTCCATACATTCCTAGTAGCCATATTCCGGGATTACAAGCTGAAGTCGGTCAACATGAGCCAAAGCTCGCTCTAGATGGAGGTGAGGCAGGCATGGATCATCTTGTCCATCTCTGTGAAGGCTCTGCCTCGGCACTCAAATCTGGTGGTTTCTTTGCTTTCGAGGTAATGCATCTGCTATAAGTTTTCCTCCTTGGTTTGTTCTGTATGTGCTCTAACTAGTGGTAGTAGTAAAAGATTTCAACTTGGTTTCATGATCAGAATCATTTTGGTGAAAATTTCTGTCACAGACAAATGGTGATGAGCAATCCGAGTTTCTTGCGGATTTAATGAGCATAAAGTTGGGGAACTTCTTCCACAACATAAAGATGATATCGGACTTTGCAGGAATCCAACGATTTGTGACTGGATTCCGCAGATGAGTATGTCTAGAGAAAACTCGGCTTTCAGATCGAAGAACATAGAGGCCAATTTCTACTCTTATCGTTTATTGTACTTTTGTTTCTTTATCCACATTACAAACAATCATATCTGTTATTCCAATCCTTTATAAATTATGCTGTCAAATTTTCATGTATTTTATGAGTTTGATTGAATCAATTTGTGAGTAATAGTTTTTCAAGATTTGATACTCGCAATACACAAAACAAACGAAAATTTCACATTATTCATCAAAATAAATCATTCTAATCCGTATCTATTGGACATCTAATTTGAATTCATACTCATTTAGTCTAACATGATTATGATTTATATGTTGTTAGGATCGGAATCAGAGTCGATCTTGTGTACGGATCTGTACTAACTTTATCGGGTCAGCTTTTGTGTGGGTATGAATCCGATCAGCGGCCGTAATTGTGGAGCGTGGCTTCTCACTTAAGAAGTATCGGATTCGGATTTAGAACATATTTGGATCCGACCCGGCACCATCTTGCTTTCTTCCCTTCCGATACTTTGCCGTTCTACCGTCTCTCCTCTCTATATATATGAGAGAGGAGGGGATGCAAGAGGACGTGATGGGGAAGGGGGAGGAAGAGTTGCGGGGGGCGATGGTGGGGCGGGTCATAAACGAGGAGTACAAGATATGGAAGAAGAACACGCCCTTCCTGTACGACATGCTGATCTCACACGCCCTCGAGTGGCCTTCCCTCACCGTGCAGTGGCTCCCCGGCCGCGAGGAACCCGCCGGGAAGGACTACTCCGTCCAGAAGATGATCCTCGGCACCCACACCTCCGACGACGAGCCCAATTACCTCATGCTTGCCGAAGTCCGGCTTCCCCTCGAGGACGCCGAGTACGACGCCCGCCAGTTCGACGGCGAGCGCGGCGATGCCGACAGCTTCGGCGGACCCGGCGGCAAGGTTGCTTCCGATCGATCTCTTTTTCCCTCTCGGCCCTAATATTTGGTCCCTTCTTCTTTTATCTTCTTGTGATTATCCGTGCTTTAGGTTAAAGTCGTTGCTAACAAAAAAAAAAAAGTTATCTTTTCTCTTCTTTAACTTGAAATGTTTTGGTTTCCAAGACATGTCTAAGTTTGCAATGATTACGGACTTCTAAATCTTGGTAAGCCTCGTGATATCTTTTTATTCTTGTTTGAGAAAGTGGTCTTGAAGAATCTGTTTGATCATGCTTTAAGTATGTCTTAGTTTTCATAGTAGTTCTTTAACAATGCTTCTTCTTGAACCCTGAATACATGCTTTTATGGTAACATGATTGACAGCATACCACTGTTTGCTCTCAACAGATGTCTCAAGAAATCTAAAATTATGATTTATTCCTAAGGGATATCTGATAACTTGGTATGGTAGGATCCCTTCTATGGTGCATGAGGGTCCTAAGATTCTATTAACTCGCGATGCTTGTGACTATGTCCAGGTGCGAATAGTTCAGCAAATAAATCATGATGGAGAGGTTCACCGAGCTCGCTACATGCCACAAAATCCTTCTATAATTGCAACAAAGACAGTCAAAGCGGAGGTCTATGTTTTTGACTCTAGCACACATCCATTAAAACCTCCATTATATGGTGCATGCAACCCTGATTTGAGGTTGAGCGGTCATCTCTCTGAAGGATATGGTTTATCCTGGAGCCAGTTTAAGCAAGGACATCTGCTGAGTGGTTCTGATGATGCTCAAATATGCTTGTGGGATATTAATGCTACTCCTGAAAATAAGGCCCTTGATGCTCTTCATATTTTTAAGGTGACAGTCTTAAGGGTTTTCATAATTACTTTTTTTTTTTCCTGTGCTTGCTTTTTGGTTCAGTTTATTTTCATATTTTAACTTGTCTTTCCTTTTGATTATTTTGTTTATGAGCAAATTTTTTGGATGAGAGGAACTTAAAATATGCTACATGGGCCATATGGGTTGGGTAATTTGGATGTAGACTGCACAAGTAAGAATTTGTCAGTAAAATAGTTGTCGCAATGCTTGGTTGATATAAATGTCTGTAAGAGCATCGGATGCAAGTTATAGAAGTGCATATTAAGCAACTTTTGGTTTCATTTTAGTGTTTGCTTAGTATCTTATCCATGCGTTTGAGATGGTAATTGCTCCTTATTACAAAGCTTATCTCTTTCCTCTTATTTGAGGTTTCTCAACTCGGGTAAATGTCAGAGCAGTTTTTTTTGTTAGCATGAGCTGTATCAGATCTCATAACTTATTCCCTCACTAGCTGGTCTATTAGATATTTCTTTGCTAAAGTCTGCATTGACCTGGGAATTACATTGAGCACCAACTGTATATGGTCAACGTGGCTAATTATATTAGAACTCACTTCTGTGTATCTTTTCTATAACACACCTCATTTACTTGGCAAACAAAGCAAGCATGAGAACAGATAACTAACATAAATTATGGAGGTACAAATAAATATGTAGGAGGAACCTAGGTCACATGTGGCTGATGAAACTAGTGAAGCTTTCCATTTTTGCTAGAATATGTTGCTCTGAGTTTCTTCAGTGTCAAATTTCTTGGATTAAGGGTGGGACATGGTAGAATTGTGAGGTTGCTTCCATGTAACCTATCTATTTAGGTTTCAGACTTTGAAGCAACCTCTTCAATTTAGTTCTGTGATTGTCAACTAGTCCCTAAAACCTGCATTTGCAGGACACTAGTGGATTTGTGATTGGTCTATTAAGCTATATATCCAATTTTTAGAACTCCAAAAAAACACATCCAACTTATTTTAATTGAGAACCTCTGTTATGGCCTACTGTTAACAATGAATGCTGACTGCTAGGCTTACTACTATACCCTGCATGTTAGGTACATGATGGTGTTGTTGAGGATGTTGCTTGGCACTTGAAGCATGAAGACCATTTTGGTTCAGTTGGTGGTGATCGTCGTCTATGCTATTGGGATGTGAGGACACCAAGAAACAAGCCAGTTACATCTGTTATTGCTCATCAAGGTGATGTGAGTATATTGATCCACAAGGCTGCTACTTGATTTTTTTTTCTCAGAAATTACCAACATTTAACTTCTTGGCTACAAAATGCTTGGTTTTGTTATCTGCTCAGTTTGATGGTTTATTCTTGTGTGTAGCATTAAGTCTTCACTTGCTGAATCAATTTAAAAACTAGTTTTCTAGCTCATAAAATATTCCAAATGTGTTTGTACACAAATTTTCCTTAGATAATCATCTACATATGCAAGTAATGATATGCTCGTGGAAGTTATTGGGATTTATTTCTCCAGTTCATGGTGTATGATGACCATGCTGACATAGCAGTGCCAGCAGTATGAACTTAAAAAGAGGGAGAGGGAGAGGGAGAAAGGAGGCAGAAATATAGGAAGAGAGGAGAGAAGAACAGTAAAAGTCAAGTTCTGGCAGTGAATGAGTGACCTCTCCATCAATATATAAAACTGGCCAGGTTGACATGTGTCATTCCTGTGGGTAAGAATTTTATTTTGTTTGAGAGACAGGTTTTATTCAAGAAGAGGAGTTAAACCCATATACCAATGCTAAAGTTGCTTTTTACTGTTTACGTGAGTTCTCTTTTCAGCTTACTTCCCAATTTAGAGAGTTCTAATTGCTGCCAGAATAGTGTTTTACCCCAATCAAGCTGCACATTTTTTATGTTTGAATCGATGTTGTAGAACGTCACTTGAATCCACATTCTACTGTGAGTTTTATGAATGGAATTCAATACTTGATTTGTTTGGCAGTATGCAGGAAGTGGCTTTTGAACATTGTTTTTGTTCACTTACGAATTTATGTAGGCCTCTTTTTCACTAACTTGATCATGGCTTTGAAATCAAGCACAAAGAGATGCACCACTATTCTGTTCCCACTTGGAACCAGACATACCCGAAGTTGAAATATGATGGAGAACCTTATATAATACAGATATAGATTTAGTTTGTTTGTCTCTAACTTTGGCATCATTTTCTGGAGTATCTAAGCTGATTTTCGAGTATTGACAAAGTCTTACTTGCAACATTTCATATGTTATATTCTTTGTGGCTGGAATATATTGGTTTACATTTTTTTAATTAGAATTCTGTTTCTGTTAATTATTTTTCTGGGCATAGTATAATGAACTTCAGTATACTTTGGTTGTCCATCATGAGCAATTTGAGTACTTAGACACCCTGGTTAATTGTCTGAACCAAGGTTCGTCGTACCGTACTGTACCGGCGTTTCGACCTGGGCTCGGTACCGATACGGTACGGTATACCGCTCGGTACACCCAGGTGTACCGAGCGGTACACTCACGTGTACCGAGCACTGTACACTGCTACAGTGTTACTGTACACTGCTACAGTGCTCGGTACGGTACGGGGCGGTCCGCGTACCGCTGGCCTGTCGGACCGGTATGTACCGCCCGTACCGGGCGGTACAGTCCGGTACGGCAAACCTTGGTCTGAACCCATCTGGTTATTTTCCTGGGACATCCTTGTATGAGTAATGCAAACATGTTTAAGACTTCTCCTAGACTATCAGATGTGCTGACTTCTTTTGGAGGTTATTGTGCTTGATTTTCATCTTTATCATTAGCTTCCCATTGTTTCTGGTTAATTGAGGCTGATAATGCCATTGTAAGGTTTTTTTTTTGGTCTCTGAAAACGTTTTCTGCAAAAACTTATCAAGTAACAAAAAAGCCTTAATTGTCTGTCATCTCCTTTTTTCTCGTACCATGGACCTGTCCTCAAGGTTCGTAATACCGTACCGTACCAGTGTTTTGACCTAGGCTCGGTACCGGTACAGTACGGTGTACCGAGCGGTACACCCAGGTGTGCCGAGTACTGTAGCTCTACTACAATGTACTGCTACAGTATACTGTTACAGTGCACTCGAACCGGTAACAAGTGGTCCGCGTACCGGCAACCTGTCGGACCGGTATGTACCGCCCGTACCAGGCGGTACAGTCGGTATTGCAGACCATGCCTGTCCTGATTATTTCCTCCACAGATTCAGACTAACCTGCTTGCCCAGACTCTAAGCTGATGTTGCAAGAATATGGGGGAAGTGAGTCAATAGATAAATCATTTTTTTTTTTGGTTGGAGCTGGATACAGTTACTTAAACATGTTCACATGCCTACATTATTTTATCTGAAATTTGAAATCTTCTAGATTTATGGTTTACTTTCCTGTATCCAGATTTCTTAGTTTTGAAATTTGTCACAAAGTGTTAAATCTAATTATATCAATTCAAACAGTCATCGAGAAACATTTTACCTGGTTGATTGTTTTGGAGTTGTATTTTTTTTCTCATCTTTTCGTTTTCTTTACATATTTGTTTTAAAGTTTTCCTTTTCAAGAATATAAATAATATGTTTGGTTGGGGACTTTATCTTTTGTTGTTGATACATCCAGTTCAAGTAATCTTACGTTCATGGTATGCAATTTCATATCGTACCGGAGTTTCGACGTTCACTCGATACGATACGAAATTGTATACCGAGCGGTATACCGTTCGGTGTATATATGTATGTTATATATATATATATATATATATATATATATATATATATATATATATATAAGGCGACATCACCTTTTATAAAATATTTATATATAAATATTTATATATTTTTTATTTTTTATTTTTGTTCCGCCCGATAATGGATGGTCCGTGTACCGGTAAACTGATGGACCGGTACGTATCACCCGTATCGGACAGTATTATTCGAAATTACATACCTTGCTTACGTTATTATCTATCTAAAATATTTTATTATTTTGTGTTAATAAATTCATATGTTACCTAAAATAATTATAAATATGAATTTTCAGATATTTGATCTTTATTCCATCTGTCCTCATCATTAGTCAGGAATGTTTATGACTTTATGAATGCCAGTATTGATGCATTTCAGTATTTTTCTAAAATTATCCTCACCTATTAGAGAGGGAAATATTTATGTGCTTGTTTGTTGGTTATGCTGCTTTAAAGCCAATAAAAGTTATGCTTTGTTTTTGTTTTGAATATTAGATGATTGATTAGGAGATGATTTGGCAATCAAAAGTGAGTTAGAGAGCTACTTGGTCGACGGTTGAAATTATATTGCTCAAGTAGGGGGCCTTCCATGTTCCCTGCCGTTTCTCAAATTTATGCTTGGCACTTCATATGCTCATTACTTGATGGCAGTTGATGTACGTCGTTTTCAAAATTTAAGTTGTAATTGAGATGTTTAAAATGTGCTAGATGAGCAGCCATTTAATGTTAAACATGTAAAAGATCTTGTTTCTTAAGATAAATGATTGCAACTTCTCAGTTCTTCTTGCTTTAAAATGCACACATAGAGAGTCCTACAATTTGGAAGAGTTTGATGATGAAGATGACTGCAAATTCTTAATCATGTTCATATTTCTTTAGTAATCTGCATCTCGGACATTCTCACTGTGTTAGAACCAATATCCTGGTTAAATGTTTCTTTTTGCCAAGAATCGTCATCAAGAATGTTTTACTTTACATGCATTGAATATTGTCTGAAGTTGTGCAAATAATTACTCGAATATTTTGCTCAGCATTTTTAAAGACTATATTAAAACAATCTTTAAGCACATTAATTGATGAAGGCATGTAGTATTAGTTTTGTGGAGACAACAGATTGTTGATTTTTCTTGATGAGCCTGAATTCAAATTCATCCTTGCCAGATGCCTGATCTCTTTAATGATGGACACGACCATTATCCATTTAGTCCGAGGCGCTACCTCCTTTTGTGAATGCAATCTCTTTCTTCTGCTGTCTTGAATTAGAATTACAGTTTCACATTCTTACCTCAGATCAGTTGTTATCTATTTCACAGTTATTAAATTAGTTGGGCTTGCAAGCCACAAGAATCGAGGACTGACTTTTAAAGCATGGTCCTGTGGCAGGTTACCTGCTTGGCATTCAACCCCTTCAATGAATGGGTCGTGGCAACAGGCTCTGCTGATAAAACTGTCAAGTTATTTGACCTTCGTAAACTTGAAAATGCTGTATACACATTGGACTGGCACAAGTAAGCCACCTTTTACTGTGTTATTACTTAAATCAGTTCTTCTACTTGTTAAAACTTGAAATCTTAAACTGTTGTTCACATTGTTGTATTATGACTAGAGAGCAAGTTTTCCAAGTTGGTTGGAGTACAAAAAACGAGACTATTCTTGCATCTTCTTGTATTGGTAGGAGGCTCATGGTGTGGGATCTTAGCAGGTATTCTTTGAAGGCTTTGATAAATGTTCACCTTGTACAATTTGACTGAATCTTTTGTTTGTGCAGTTATGATGTATTTTTTGGTTGTTTAATTTGCTAATGATTTCCCTTGTTTGCTGGCCTTAATCAATGGAGCATAAAGTTCTGTAGCATTATTAGATGGTTATGCTCATGTGGCCCCTTGATCATTCTCATAAATATCTAGTTTTTATGGAAAGTAATGTTGTAAAACTTCAATGCATTAATGGATTAACTGAAGTTTAATTAATAAATCAATGGTGTATTAAATTTCTAGATTGGAGGTATTCTTTTCTTTTGTTTGATAGGTTATGTTAAATATGTGGCTCGGTGCTATCATTTTAATTAGGGACAGTCATTTTTTATTTTAGTTTTTGGAGTAAAGCTACAGTGCCTCATAACTCATTTATAAGAAAAAGTGGGAAAGATAAAGAAACCAAGGTGGTAATAACCAGCAATTGCCAGCCCAAGCCTTCTCAGCACTAAGCAGTTTGGCAAAATCTTGAGTTCATATGGATGATGAGTTTCTGTTTCACATATTTCATGTGCATTGCATGATGAGAAGGTGCTGCCGGAGTTGGATCAATCTTTTACTCTAAACAATGGAGGCTTCAGATCCAAAGATGTGCAAGCAATCATATTTCTCAGTCAATGTCCACTGAGTCATTGAGTTGATACAGTCTTAATTGAGCTCAAAATAGTAAAGATAAGATTTCATGTCATATAAGAAGCCCTTGTAGTAGTGAAATCTAATAATTAGTATTTAAGCTTTAACAAAACACTACGAGTATCATGTATGATTGAAGAGAAGCTTTTGGACTAGGGTAAAGTTGCTCTCGTTTGAACTGGGTGTCAAGGTGTTTCCGAGCCTCTCTGTTTGTAGAGGTGATGTATGTGATTCAACTGAATTCAGAATTTATCCTTGGTATTTAATATCTTTAAAATTGCAGTGACGTAATAAAGTAGGATTTGATTTACTTTTTTCTTCAACACTGAAGCATCTCTCTGTAGCCTTTTCAACTCTCTTTATGTTGTCATGCTTGACATCTGCCTTGCAAGTCGAACATCTATCTCATGACAATTATTTTTACAGTCCATAGCTTAAAATAAGTTCCATACAGAAATAAAAGGATTTCCAAGGCTCCTGGCAATTATCTGACATCTGCAAACTATCGGGACGAGTACAACATAGAATAAACAGTTACTTTAAAATTCCTTTTGCTTTTGTATACTTGTGGCATCATGTTATGTTGAATTCACTGTCATGTGATATGCTTGCTTTGAATAGTTTTGTCTGATGAAATAATCGACCTATTAACTCGATAGGTTTAGAATCATGCGACTCAAAATGCTTAAAACTAGTTAATGATATCACATCCATCAGATACTTGTATGCTAATTTAAGTCTTCTCTTATGATGTTCGACTAAATTGTGAGTGTTGTAACATACAAACAGGTACAACGACGAACAAACGCCAGAAGATGCAGATGAAGGCCCAGCATCATTGCTGTTCATCCATGGTGGTCACACAAGCAAGATACCAGATTTCTCTTGGAATCCCTGTGAGGATTGGGTCATTGCCAGTGTTGCCGAAGACAACATACTTCAGATATGGCAGATGGCAGAAAGCATGTACCTTGATGAAGATGGTTTGCCAGGAAACGAATCTCCTTAAGCCTCTTAGATCACACATCCACCATCTGAAATCAGTAACCATGTCGAAAAGGACTGGTAAATTATAGACCAACATTGCCTGCCTCTTATTTGTAACTGCAGTCAGTGTTTGTTTCTTTGTATTTGTATCTCTGCCTTTGATATATATTAGATCTCTTTGTGGTATCAGCTCTTCTCTATGGAATGGGTATGCTTATTATTTTGCTTCATGACTTTGCTGCTGCTGGTGGAATTAATAGAAGAACATGTTATATATGGAAATAGGTAAATCACATGGTACATCCACCAAATCCGAACGGAAACGTACCAAACGATATTGTAACCCTTGAATCACAACCCATTAGAAAAACAAAATAAAAATTTTAAATCAAAGGCTTTGTTCGTTCTAACAGAAAATGTTAGAAAACCACATAGAGCATAAAGGAAAAAACCACGTAGCGGAAAATAAAAACAGAAATTAATTTTTTAAAAAAAATAGATTTATCAAATCATCATGCGAACATCGAGAGCAAAAAATTTTAAAAGCGACAAAATCGTATCCCCAAATCTATATATCTTAAGGAAAATTGTATATCCCCAAATCTACATATCTTAGTTCATGGATCGAAGATTATGCTCCTCATGTTCTTTCCTCGTATTCGTGTACCACCACACCGCAGCAACAAGGAGGGATCGATCCCTCTTGTTGTCCCCTCTTGCTGTCCTCTTGAAGGAGGTGGCGGCAATATAGGTCTAACTTATCATCCCTTTAAGCTCGAACTTTTATATATAGAGAGTCCTCTTTATTTACCCTAATGGATCATGTTTTAATGGGTATTGAATCTCTATCCAATTATCCTAGCTTAATGGATATTGGATCCTCATCCAATAATCACTCGAAGCCCTATTGGGCCTCATCAAATGGATCCAATAAAACATAAGCTTATTGGATATCTTATATCCACTCCTATATTCGTCACGTTGTCCTTCATATATGTATAACCCTTTAAGCCTAATACCGAGTTGGTCATGAGTTGCACTTGTCAGAACTCTTTCCGACTTAGTGAATTATTATCCTCATAATAATTCACTTAACTCATCGATTATAAACGTACTAGACCACTACGTCATAATCCTCATATAATACATAGGGATCTAATCCATTGGATTTGTCTGTCCTCAGTTACCGTGTATCTATAGTCCCTCGTTCATTTAATATCTTAGAGATCATATACTGGGTATGGTGCTTTCATGCATATATGAAATTCATCCAAGTCTCATTTTAATTGGATTCTCACAAAGAATTCCTTCTCTCAATCTGAATCTTGCGCTTATCGGATTCATCACGATTCGATTAATCCTAGCAAGAGATTTTCTTAAGTGAGAATATATGAAATATTCCTCTTATGATACCGAGAGTGAAAAATCCTCTATTGACATCTAATTGCCTTTATAAGGTTGGCTGACGTTCCCACTGACAATTTGTATTAGATTTAGAACTTCCAAACTTATAAATCTTGTATAAAAGAACGAAGCACTCAAACAAAACATCATTGGTATCTTAAGTCTAAGAACCAGATACACAACTAGGATTATGAAATCGCTATCTAACGATAAGGTATCAATAACCATCAAATATTTCGTAAGCAGATCATTCAGTGAACTCATTCTCTACTAAACACTTGCACTATATCCCTAATGTCCCCATATAAGCAAGATTAATTGTCTTCATCATATGAACGGATATATAACACATCAATTTGTCCAATTATCTCGATATCTCTCTTAAGTAATATATGACGATTGAAAATATTTAATAATCTGTGTTTAAAGTATATGAGGCACATGAAGTAACATGAAATCTCATTCTCAGTGCTGTCCCAAGTATGATGGTGAAACAGGAGGAAGGAGCTCAGACAAGGAGTCACATCTCACACACTCTTTAACTGCATGAAAAGAAATTTTCATGAAAAAGAGGAATAAATTGCTAAAGCAATGTTGTCACAAGAAAGAAGACCATTGATGATTTGAATTCATCCATCCCCAAACAGCAACCAAGCAATCAGAACATATACAATGTTTCTGAGGTGGTGCTTATTACAACGAAATCTTGTATCACGAATCACATTATTAAAGACAAAGTGCCCAGGAAAGGCTATAGCATGTCAGCAATTCCATCATGTCACCTACAAAAGAATACGAATAGAAATGCCACCGATTACTTCGAGATCCAAGAATTGCTGCACAGGGCTGCATTAGAAAGCATGAATCGTGTTCGTGGAGGGTCATTTACTTGTTAGGTTTGAACTGTTGTGACATGCTTCAACAGCATGTTGATTACATCTGCATGGATAGCTGATGAAGCATTCTTCAAGTTCTGGATCTTAGTCTCTGTTTCCTTCTCAAGCCTTTTCACATTCCATCCAGAACTACCAGTGCTCTGCAAACATCACCAGCGAAAAATTCATTTAAATACATTACTACCATCAAAACAAGTAAAACTCTGTGGGGGGGGGGGTTTCTAACTTTATCACTATTAGTTTGTGTGATTATGAAGGAGCAAGATCAGCATTGCAATGACAACTCTTTGCAATTCCTATACTCCAACTACATTCAAAAGGGAAAAGAAAGAAATCTCAAAACATCACCTCAGAAACTTTTCTTTGGTAATCCTCCTCTAAAGAGGTACGATAGGCAGCAGCTTCCCTCTCAGCTTCATCCTTTGCCTGCTTCAACCTTCCAGTCTTCACTGCATAAAAAAACATGAAAAAGATTTGGAAAAGAAAAAAAGGTACCGACTGTTGACCTGACATGAACTCTCTAACACTGGTGTCAACTCTTAAACAAGATTTAGAGAAGGAGTTTGTATGTGATAAAACGATCTCGTAGTCATAAAATCATATCCCATAATGCATGATTCATGCTGTCACTCAAACATATCACTGGAACTCAGACATGGAAAACATTACTCAAGTACCCATGAACTACCATTTTCATTTACAGCAAAAGGAAACTTCGATCAACACGTAATAAAGGAAAACATACCATGTTAATGAACCTAGAACAAGAAAACAAGAATAACGAGGAAGAAAGTACAGTTTCTGGCGCTAGAGACAATCTGCTGGGCCTCTTGCTCAGCAGCTAGCAGCATATGAATGCCACCATGTCCTCTTACGGGATCCATGACCTTGATACAAACTGAAATAGCAAATTACAATACAAACACATTATATTGGACAAAAAATCTTGATACTTGTGAGAACATAAAAAATAGCATCAAGAAGGATGATATTTGAAGGTTATATGACACAATTGGATGAAAAAAAATAGATTTTTTGGCTCGTAAGCGCTGGTGGAAATAGCATAACAAAAAGTATATAGCGGCATCGTATAAATGGTTGATCAACAGGTCTCAACCATGTATAATTAGTTGGTTTATTTTAGGATATTTCAGCTGCAAATTTGCATCATCCACAACATTCTCACTATCTAACAGATAATACCAAGATTTAAAAGCCATGCCAATCCGACGAACATCCTTAATCAAGCCATCTAGTGACAAATATTGCAAATGGGAAGCAATGCAAGCAGAAAACCCCCCGTCATCGAAGCGTTCGATCATCGTGACTCGGATTCCGGGAATACAAATCATACATTTTGATAAGGTTACGGCGAAATGCCGTTCAATTCTTCCCCCAGAAGCCCAGACATGTTGGGCCAAACTCTAAATTCGAGGGGATTGGATCTCAGAAAGATCATAAAACTTCGACAAAGGAAGGATCGATCACATTTCTATCTCATTTTAGATCAGAGAGAGAGAGAGAGAGAGAGATGGGGATCGAAAGGAACAATCACCTTTGGGTGGAGGACGGGGAGGGCCGGCGACGGATGACGGTGATGGGGAAAGGGACAGCTTTTAACGAATGCAACAAACGGGGTATTGTTAGGATGGCATTCGGCGGGACGTGTTGGTCATTACATTTCTGTAGGAGGGCATTATAGGAAACTCATGGGACGTATCAGTCATCATATCTATCTAGGAGGGTAATTTAGAAAAATTATAGCCTATTTTTGAAGATTATTATTTATAATCCTTTTTGTTATTTACATTTTAATAAGATCTTTTTCATTTCTTACTTATAATCTTTTATTCTTTTTATTCTTATTCATTTTAAAAGTGACGTAACATAATTAATAATAATAATAATAATAATATGAGACATTTTGTCATGAACAATCATCACTCAATCATAACACCTCCGTCATTTTTAAATATGATATAATTAAAAATAATAATAATATATGATATTTTGTCATGAACGATCATCGCTCAACCATAACACCTCCTTCAATGGATTATTCGTCGTTTTCGTTTTGCTTCTTTATATATTTGATAATATATTTTATCTTATTTTTATATATTTTTATTTAAAAACTATGAGTAGAAATAATTTACAGAGCGATCATTCATTAGAATGAGTAAAATTATATCAAAGTATCTTAGTTTTCATGTGTCATAGTATACATTTTGCAAGCTGCGGTCCAGAGAAAAACACAAAGTCATCTCAGCACCACAAAAACCTTTGGGTGGCATTGGTTATATAGGGGTCTGGGCTAATGTTGAGTGTTAATTGGATTCATAAGTTCGCACGTTAAGCTTACAAAAACTTACCAACACGCATGATACTTGGTGAGTAGTCGTTTGTAAACTTATGACTGTTTGTTTACCTTCTAAAGTTCTTATTTTTTCTCTTACAAACCTTGTGTTTATCGAATTGCTTATAAAATTGCACTCTTTGCGAGATGTTAAGATTTATCAATTATTTATTTTTGAACTAATTAATTTACTCTTTTATATATTTTTTGGGACCTGAATGAGTTTATAATTAGGTCGACTCTTTTATATGTTTCTCTGGTTATCTCAATGTCCCTCTCGAGTAACCTACAACCGAGATTATTTAGGATATATATTTAAAGATGAATCAATCTCATTATCGTGATCTCATCACGATACAATTCTTATTGCACAGATCCATCAACATCACAATATTTGTAACAGATAATATAAAGTGAAAAAAATATCAAATATATAATAAATAAAAAGAGTGTATCATGTCATATTTGTCATTACTCGCGTGATTAGCTTGCAGGGGACCTACGACTAACACTTACTGTGATAATAGATATTTTGAAAAAGTTCACTGATGTTATGCCACTTGAGTTACCAAAAACTCTACTGTCACAAAAAGGCCTAGATCATTACATCAAACTAGAGCCACGAGTAAAGCCTTAAATATTTTTCATCAAAAACAAGATGGAAGCCTCCAATTATCTATCAATTATCGAGCACTAAATAAGGTAATGTGACCAAGTATAGAGCACTCAAATTTTTGTGATGCCTTTTGGCTTAACCAATACTTTGACTACTCTCATGAACCAATCTTATCTTACTAGCTAATAAGATAAGATAAAATAACAGAAGTCGGTAGAACTTTTGAGATTATTGTCCATACCAGAAAGTTATAGGAGAGGAGAGGAAATGTCGAGAGTGCTTTAGATTTTATTAAAAATATATAAATAAAAATTTAAATATTCTTAATATAGATAATAATATAAATTTTTAGTTCAATGGTAGAAAAAAATTCGTCTAGCCTATCTTCAGTAGTCGGAAGCCATCTAAATAATCCAAATAAGTTAGAATGTTACGATTTTATTATTACTATAGTAGTATGAAAATTTCAACTAAAATTAGAAACCATTTCACTCATTATTCTCATAACAAACCATAATCTACACTGACCTGATGGTATGCTTCCTGAGATTTACACAGTTGGATTTGATCAGTAATCAAGTCAATATGATGAGGATCAAAATCCGAGACAGAAAAAAGACAAGAAAAATGTTGGTCTTCAGCATTAATATCATGATTAGGAAATATGATAAATGCTTGTTTGAAACCTTCAGTGTCACTGGAACCCAACATGAAGTGCTGATCTCTCTTTGGCTTTATGTAGTTCTTCAATCAGTCTGATGTTTCACTGCACTGTGCAGGGAGAAAAAGCAACAGCAAATGGAAGTCTCAAGGCCATGCTGTGTAATTGGATATCAAGTCCAAGAACACTGTTTTAGATGGATACACATATCTGCAAAAGATAGCTTCTTTCTTTTCATCAATTGATGTCCAAGATCTTACATGGTATACATCACCTGTTGAGCCATGAGTCACGCTAAGCTAACACACCATGTCACCCACAGAAATAAACAGTGTGCTTGGAACCATATGGGTCTAATTTTGATTTCAGAAGCAAGAAGTTGTCATCATGGAGATGAAATGGAGGTATCATGAAGCACTCTTCCCAAGTCTTTGTTCCAGGTAGAACTGAGTTTGCTGGCTCCTCTGTTCCAATGGCTTCGCAATAGATAGGGAAAAGACATCAATAGCTTCCAACCATGCCAAAGAACAAGTTAATTGGATCTCACTGTTCTCAACTGTGACCAAGAACTGGGTTTTTGAGTTGAAGCTCAAAGCTACATTTTCCACTTGTCCATTAAAGGACAGAATATTTTGTCTGTTGGAATGTGGCTTTTTGCTCGTGACTTGGGATTGCCAAGAGGTAGATCTGAACTGAGGTTGAAGAAGAAGAGTTGAGATAAAGAGTTTTGGGCCCTTATGCTTTAGGATATAGCTCATGAAAGAAATTGCAATAATAGCATGTAAAATCTGGTAGGTCATTTGGCACATTTGACATGATCCTTGAGATCATAGACATGAAATTTACAAGTATAAAGAACAAAACATGTTTTATGTATAATTTTTGTGGGGGCACTCTTTGGAAGTTTTGCTTACATCAATCTCTTTTTAATTCATCTTTTATTTTTTGTGGGCAGTTTTTGGAGATGTGGAGCTTTCAGGTCCTCTCTTTCTATGATTGAATATGGGATAGAATGGCACAAAAAGGTTACCCAGTTAGAGAACATCCTCAATGGGTTGGTTATAAAAGAGGTAAAAGAAGAAGAAGAAGAAGAAGAAGAAGAAGAAGAAGAAGAAGTCACAACTGTTGCAAGAGAGTCTTTTTCTGATCTGAATTCATGAACATTTTGGTCTCTCGAAGAACCCTGAGAGCCTCACTCGATGGATGTCATGTGAGAGTGGAGAGTTTACTGAGATCTAGCAACTGAAAGAAAGGAATCATTGCAGAACATAAGAAATTGACTACTTGCATGAAGAATCCAAATATCTACTGCTGCTCGTCTTTGGATCCTCTAAATCCCACCTTTTTGTCTCCCACATGCAGTACACCTGCAATAATTTAAGATCACTACAAACCCACAATCCCCCACACAGCAAACACCACCAGGTTGAACATAAGCTGAGGTTATCGGGAACTTGTACATCAACTTCAGCTGATCATTAACTCTGCAAGATGAAACATGTATCAGAAGTTTTTGTGATACACACTTGGCACGCATGTAATGATTCTGCTAGATGCTAGTTTTTTGGTCAAGCTTGCACATAATGGCTGCTGTGACAACTCCACGACGAGCAGCGAAGGCTGAGAACCAAACAAAGCTTGTCCCTAGAGAGAGAGAGAGAGAGGAACAAGTGCTGCATTGCTTGCAGTAACTACATAGACTCCTCGACACTGTCGGCAAGACTTGGGAGTCGACTGGAGTCACTTCACATAATGTAGTCGGTCAGCTTTCGGCATCCATGAACAGATGTAGTAATCTGATTGACCTGTGCACTGTTGTTGGCAGACTTCGTCTGGAGATGCAGAACAGTTTGCGTTGATGGGATCAACTGCAGGTTTAGATTTGAGATGTCGGAAAGCTTCATCACTTTCATTGACGAGGGAGAACACTTTCAATGGAGAGATTCTATCGCAGAGTTGCTGGTAAAAATGCCAACCTCACTGCATGCTTACGGTTTGGGAGCGAGCGAGTCATGCGATGACATGAACTGTGGCATCACCTTTCTTCCCCAATAGCAGTCGGATCAATCATGAGGCTCTAATACTCGATTAATCTGATAGCGAGCTTCCCCACCATTAGCACAAAGTAACATCTCATAACATTAAGAGGAGTCTCTGTCGTCCAAGTGCAATAGCTATAGCATTATTCCTTCAACCACCATAGCGTACAATAATCATTTTGTCTTTAATTGAATTCCAAAACAAAAACAAAAGTAACATCTTCAACTTCAACAATAGTCACGATTTGATGAGTATACAATCATTAACTTCAATTTAAATATTTTTGATGAGAATAGTAATTATGATAAGACTCGGCTGACGTCAAATGACGTCTCACGCAACAGTTCCTAGTCAATGCAGACGGGAACGTCGACCGAGGCGCATTAACATCCTGCCAAAGCTCAATTCTTCACGTTACGCCAACACAAAGTCAGACGCTACCAGCCTGCCTCCTGTAAGCGGGCAGCTCAGGAAGCAGTAAGCTTCCCTATAAATACCCTCTCGTTCATCAGAGAGAGAGAAGGAGGGACAGACACATAAAAACACTTCTTCATCTGAAACCCCCTCCACATCTGCTAACTTGATCATCGGAGGGGTCGGGCCGAGCACCTCGGCTCGACCTTTGTGCAGGTGCGAAGCCTAAGGTCCCCTCCGGACGCGCAGGTAAGGAATTCCTGCCCGGAGGAGATGGCTACACCGTCCTGATCGGACACCGCACCCGACCGCCTCTGCGGGCTCGAGGAACGCCCCAAGGAGGTCCTCGTCGTTCGAACCTGAACCGAGCCGCGTCGGCCCCAAGGCCACGACTCAGTTGTTTCCCACAACAATTTTATATTGTGATTCTGATTTATTAAATTAGTGGAGTCAATTATCTCATCCCTCAAATTACCACATTTCCTTCCTTTTGCTCCAAATAATGAGATAAGTGAAATCAAGAATGGGTGATGTTTCTTAATCCGAGGAGGAATAAAAGGTTGATGATGATTGGTGTAGGCAAAGCACCCATCTCCGAGCATTAAGAACCTTCCAAAACCTTAATTAATGATTCTTAAGCCTAATGGTGTCGTGTCATCAAAATATAAATCGAGTTAGAAAGAGTTTTAGGAGAAATTATCTAAGCAACCACTTCTAATAATGTTGGTAATTACGAGGGAAGGCAGATTAAAAGAACGTCGGTGATCGGACGTGCCTCCTCAGCCTCGCGCCGATCGTCGAATCCTGGCCGTCCACCGCGTTACCGCTCAACCCACAGCAACGGCACGTGTGCGCGCTAACCCGAACCCCCTCTATTTAAGCTCGAACGCGCCGCCCCTTCCCCCGCCTCCGAAGGAAACACGGTCCTCTCCGGTTCGGCTTCGGGCGAAAGCAATGGCGCTAGCGCCGCCTCCGCTGGAACCGAGCGCGGACGCCGACAAGCTAAGCTACGAGATCTTCTCCATCCTCGAGAGCAAGTTCCTCTTCGGCTACGACGACCCCAATCTCCTCCTCTCCTCCTCCGCCTCGTCGGCTGCCGCTTCCGCGCCCCGGCCCGCCGGGAGGGTCCGCATCCTCTCCATCGACGGCTGCGGCCGCCCCTCCGACGCCCTCCTCGCCGCCGTCTCCCTTGCCCGCCTCGAGTCCTCCCTCCGCCGCCGCTCCTGCGACCCCTCCGTCCGCGTCGCCGACTTCTTCGACGTCGCCGCCGGGTCCGGCGCGGGCGGCGTCCTCGCCGCCATGCTTTTCACCCGCGGGCCCGACGGCCGCCCCCTCTACGCGGCCGACGAGGCGCTGCGGTTCCTCCTGTCGCAGACCGGACGGTCGTCATCGGGGCATTTCGCCCCCGCGAGGCGGGGCCCGCTCGGGTGGCTGTTCCGGCGACGGCCTGGGGCGGTCCTCCGGCGGGTTTTCGGCGACGCGACCCTGCGGGACACGGTGAAGCCGGTACTGGCGCCGTGCTACGACCTGGCGACGGGGGCGCCGTTCCTCTTCTCGCGGGCGGACGCCGTGGAGGCGGACGGGTACGACTTCCGGATCCGGGAAGTGTGCGCCGCCACGTGCGCGGACCCGGCATTGGGTGCGGCGCCAGTGGAGATGAGGTCCACGGACGGACGGACGTGGATCGCCGCCGTCGGGGGCGGGGTGACGATGGCCAACCCGGCTGCCGCGGCCATCACGCACGTGCTCAACAACAAGCGGGAGTTCCCATTCGCCGCGGGGGTGGAGGACCTCATGGTGCTGTCCCTGGGAAGCACTAGCGGCGGCAGCCTGGGGGCAGAGGGGAGGAGGAGGAGGCAGGTGCCGTCGGCGGCAGAGCTCGTGAGGATCGCCGGGGATGGCGTCGCCGACATGGTGCGGACCCTCCCCGTCTTTTCCCCCCACCTGGTCTTTTGTTTTTAGCTTCCTTTTTTTTCCTCTTTATCTTTTACTTATATAACTGCAATCCTGACAAAAATGTCGATTTGTCGGCATTCCACGAACTAATCTCGTCCGTCCATTATTCGATGGTAACTGTTGATATGAATTCCGTATGATATCAGGTGGATCAAGCGATTGCCATGGCATTTGGGCCTAACGGGATCAGTAATTACGTGCGGATTCAGGTAACAAAACCCTTTTCATATTATTATTATTGATGAATAATAATAATAATAATAACAGACTCGGCGACAATAATCTCAGGCTAATGGATTCGGATCGGGCAATTATACCCCCAAATCAAGCAACGCCACGAAATTGCTTAGTTCATTGGAGGAAACGTTGTCGCAGAAGAACGTGGAATCGTTGTTATTTAGGGGGAAGAAGATGTCGGATCAAAGCAACGGCGAGAAGATCGAGTGGTTCGCGAGCGAGATCGCCAAAGAGGACGAGCGGAGGAAGAAGAGTCGGATTCCCGTGGTAGTGTTGAAGCAAGTCGTGTCACCGAGGACTTCCTCCACGGCGGCGTCCATCGTAATCGACGGAGATAGAGAAAAGACATGACTAAGCCTTGCAGGAAACCGAGTGCTTGGCGGCCGCAGAGCGTTGGAGGCGTACACCGTGTTCATGTGCTTAGATATGTAATTTGTCCTTGTGTCCTTTTGTTTTTTCTTGGCTTTCATTGGTGTACGGGAAGTCAGCTCGAGCTTTGGCGAAACGAGAGTTTAATGGCTTCCACTGCTCTCACTCGCCCAGTGTCGGATTCAAGATGGAGACACGCAGAGAGGAGTCCTCAGAACTCGCGCTGTTAAAACAAGCTTAAAATAAGGCCTCTCCCTCGTGGGTCCCACGGTACGGCTTCCGCAATTGGCGGCACGAGGAGGCCATTCCCGAGTGCTTGATGGGACCCGCCTGTAGATGCGAGTGCCGGTGACAGGAGAGACGGTGCATGCAAAGACCACCACCCGAGACGGCGAAAAGGTCGAGAAAGGAGTACTTAGTGCTGCGCCTAAGTACCCAAGCCAAGCCAACCTGAGCCGAATTCAGCAGTCCAGCGCAGATTAACCCACACGCGCGAGCCGCAATCGGATGTCTGCAATAGATCAGATACAAAAACAAGAAGAATCTCCACCATGAAATCCAACAGATGGATTACAGGTCTTTTAATGGCATTGCAGAACACAGGCTGCGCCTTGATAGCTTCATGGATTGCCTCAGAATTCAAGCATATTTGGATCTTTATGGAGTACTCAGTGCTGGAAACTCTTCCTTTGTCTCTCTGATCTTAGTCTGAGATGTGGAGAACTTTACTCCTTCAGTCCTTCACTTATTGTTAGTGAATGAAACAGAGCATATATTGGAGGAGATAGTATGGTTTGTTTAATGTTCTATGGCTGGGCAGACTTCAATGATCCCTGTGTGGATTACAGGGTGATGGTTGAGTGATGACCGATTTCCTCATATCAATTTTGCTCGCTTTCTAATGTACAAGTGCTTGAACTACTGACTTCTGGTGACAGTCATCATTGCAGAAAACCAAGAAGGTAAAAGCAATGCCTTCTGAGAAAAAGTATAGCTGAAAAGTTCTGATGCGTCTGCGAGAAAGTCCCAATTGAGGTGAAACATGTGTTCTGATGCCTGCTTGATTCCTTGTCAAGATGGAGAAGATAACCCATGGAACTTTCTGACACACACACAAGCTAACTTTGGCCCCGTAATATTCCATAGCAAGCATATGGTTGAGTTATCCAGTCGTCAAACAAACACTGAGACAAATCTAGTGGCTCAGCTTGAAGACTTGTGTCACTCATATATTTGGCCTGAGATGAGTTCATGACTTGGAGGTATGTAACCTGGAAAGGTTCTCTTCTTGACCTTATTAGGGTGCTTTTAAGATGGTGAGTTGTTTGACAAAAGATGACATTTTTCCAAGCCTTGGATGCTCTGATTTAGCAGAGAGATCTGAATCTGAACTGTAATGATCACCATTATTTCTGTACTTTTAAGTGCAAGAAAACAAGCATTTGCAGATAGTGTATTACTTAAGATGTATGAAGATTTAATACACTTTGCATGTGAACTCAATTGCAGAATAGTAGTGCAAGTGAATCAGAATAAATGAGCTTTGCAAATGGTTTAAACTTTGGCTGCATGGCATTTGAGACTTCCAAAGTGCTGACCTGCATGTTTCTTGAGTTGTATAGTATGTGAGGATCCCCAAAAAATTTGCATCTCATGAGTCCTAGAAATGCCAGGAGATCTACTTTTATTCTTTCTGACAATGAAGATAGATTACAGAAACATTTTGTGGAGCATTATAGATGAAGTAAAAAACCAATGAACCCCCAAATGAGTACTTTGTTGACAAGCAGATAACTGAACATTTATTTACTCTACTGATCAGAGCCCAGGATATGAGAGCATGAAGGGTCTCATTTTCATAGACCAATCAATGCTCTCTAATAAGATTAAGGAACACTATATGGTTTCATTTCAAGGATTGCTATATTATTAGGTATTTAAGATGAGAAGCAACTTAGACTTGGGTCAGACTCAAGTCGGAACAATTTCGATTTCAATTTTTCTGTTTTAATAGATATTTTTAGAAATTTCTATAAAGTAATTATAATTATTCAAAAATTTCAAAATAAACAGATCAAATTTAATAATTTAATAAACCATGCAGAATAATTTAATAGGATTCTAAAACTGTTTTAATGAATTAAAAATATTAACAAATTAATAATTCTGAATTGAAAATTTTAGATAAGATATGAAATATAAAAAAAAATCATGGAGAGCAAAATGAAATTAGATAATCACCCAAACCAATTTCTAAAGATTATTTACTCATGGTTTTAATGTATTTCAATCTATAATATCAATTGATAATTCTAAATATTTTTCAAAAAATTTAATAACTGTGAAACAGGTTCTATATCATCTAAATATTAAAATACGAAATTTATGATCCTTTTTCACACTCTCTCACACTGTGGGAGAGAAGATGTGGAAGGTATGGACGGCTAAGGAGCTCAAGATGTTCAGCACCTCGATCCATTTTATATTTATTTATTTATTTTATATTTTCTTTGTTTTGAATTTAAGAACGTTATTTATTATGTTCCATAATGAGGACTATTATTTATTAACTGGTAAATTCAAGAGAGTATGAATTTAATTTTGTAGTTTTTTTTTACATATATGTTGTTTATTTTTTTATAAGAAGGTGTCTCAACTCTATCAATTTGATATTCTAACCAACATGTTTGACAATATAGTTAGATTTATTTGATTTTAAGTTAAAAGAAAAAGACAAACAAGACTTTTATTAGTAGAATCAAGTAAGAGACTAAGTTAGAGGAAGAGGAGGATAAAATATATGAGGAAGGGGGTGGGGGGGGGTGCGAGAAGGATGAGGTGGAGTGGGCGGAGTAGGAGTAGGAGCTGGAGGAAGAAGTCACGAGAGAGAGAAAGGATAACGAAGAGAAGAAACGATGGAGTAGAAGGATGAGGATACAATAGAAGTAAAATGAGAAGCGAATGAGGTGGTGGTGGTGAAAAGGGAGAGGACGGGGTAATATCGAAAGTCAAGGAGATGGAAGGTAATTCTGAAAGAAATTAAAAGGTAATTTTAGATTAAATTGAACCAATTTAGGGTTGAATTGAATCGATATGATTTGATTTATCTCAAAAATATAGATTCTACCCTTAAAAAATGAAATCAAACTTAGTCAAATGATAATCATCATATTTTTATGATTTTATTAAGAGTATTTTGATTAAATAAAAAAAAACTCGCTTTCGTAAAAGTCAAATATGAAATTACGATATCCTAAAAACCTATCATCTCTTAAAAATTTATTACTATAAATTATTCTTTTTATAAATTACCCCAAAATAATCATAAATATGTGTGTTCCATCCTTTATGTTGGATCCTCAGCATTCACATGCTTCACTTATCATGTGTTATTAGTTATAATTGCCCTACAAGTCAATTATGGAAGTGATGACACTTTGTGACATGCTGCGACAATCTCTTTACTTATTATAACTAGTATTTTATTATAGTATTTGGATGTATATTGTGATGTCTTTGGATTTGTATAATGTGAATTGTATCGTGAAGAGATAACGATAATGAGATCGATTCATTTTTAAACATAGACCTTAAATTGTCCCGATCATATGTTACTCGAGAGGGATATTGAGATAACCAGATAAATCGATGCGTTGTACACTCGTCTATATGATAGAGACGACTAGTCTCATAGTTGCTCGTGTGAGAACATTAGAGATATAATGCAAGTGTTTATTAGAGAATAAGTTTACTAATTGATCCGCTTACAGAATACTGGATAATTAATGATACCTAACGTCAGACAATGATTCCGTAGTCTCATTTGTATGTCTGGTCCTTAGACTTGAGACACCAGAGATGTATTGTATGAGCGCTCTATTTTTTGACGCTGAACTTACATGTTTGGAAGTTTCAGATATAGTACAATCAATTATCGAAAATGACAACTAACCTTATAAAAGAAATTGGGTGTCAATAAAGGATCATTCATTCTCAATATTATGAAAGAAATATCCCGTATATGCTCCCTCAAACAAAATCCCTCGTTAGGGTCGTTCGAATTGAGAATGAATGAGTTCTCTAGAAGAATTCGATTAAAGCAAGACTCGAACAAGATTCCATATGAGCCTGATGTTACCATGCCCAATATACGGTCTCTGTGATATTAAATAGAAAGGGACCATAGATACATGTTAAATGTGAACAAATAAATCCGATGAATTAAATCTCCTATATCATTTGGGGACTATGACGTAGTTGCTTAGTCCATGGTCAATGAGTCGAGTGAATTATTATGGAGATAATGATTCATTATATTATAAAAAATTCTAAGTCGGGATGAGTTCTGACAAGAGTGACTCACAACCAACTCGATATCAGGCCTAGATGGTCAAATACATATGGTAGATATTGCGACGAGTAGATGTGCAGATATGAGATAACTACGAAGCTTCTAGTTTAGATTATATGGATGAAATCCAATAAGATTGAACAATTGGATAGAGATCCAATACCCAATAAATGAAAAATTCATTAAGGGTTAAGCTGCATGCACATCTATAAATAAGAGGAATCTTAATGTTCATATGCTAGAGCTTTTGATGGTCACCCCTCTTATTCTCTTCAACCTCCTTTCCTCCTCCTTGGCTTCAGCAATCTTGTGGTGCACATGGAGAGGGAGATCCTATAGTGATTTAAGGGGCATTATAGTCACGTATGTTGTGTGGATCACTGCTAAAGAGGAGCATACAAGTTCTTCTTCATCTTCTCCATAAGATTTGAAAATTTCAGGGATATACGATTTCCTAGGTAACACTTCTCATATGTACGATTTTTTATTTTACGATTTTTCTCGCACACTTGATTTTGAAAATTCTATTTTTTTTTTAATTTTTGCTACACAAGATACCATTATGAGATTTCCATACACGTGTTGTGCCTTAATTTCTTCATTATATCATTTACTAAGCATTAATATACTCTTATTCTACATTAATAATGAATTACTATATTAATAAAATTCCATTAAGCATTAATGTCATTTACTAAGCATTAACTATCACCTACCATTAAGCAAATACCATTAATATAGTATTATGATGATTTTTAAAATTTTAATTTAATTTAATTTATTATGATTTTAAAATTTTATTTTATATGTTTTTTAAAGATAAATGGCAAGACATAATCCAAACTCATAATATTATAATAAATTATTAAAATTTTATTTTATATCTCACTCATTAGGGAATAAAGTGAGATAATGTTAAATTTATGTGGTCTAATAACTTAATGATGAGATGTATTAATAAACTTATAATTAAAAGCTCTAAAAATAATAAAATATAATTTTATTTTTTACATCCACTTAATTACCAAATTATACCATTATTCTAAGAAACTCTTATGTCATCTACCAAACCCTAGTTGCTTGGTATTGCTCCCCGCCACTCTTCTGTTTGAGACCATCGACATCATTCATTGCTTGAGATTAGGGAAAGTTACTGAGAGCATTTACATTCGTTGGACGACGCTTGCCTCTTACGATTAGGGCATTTATGCCCATTCGACATCATTGATGTCGCTTGCCACTCAACATCGCTCATTACTCACGTCTTATGATTAAGAGAAGAAGAAGATAAGAAAGAAAGGAAAAGATGATGAGCTCATTTGTATCCATTTATAAAGTGATATTTTATGAATATTAAAAGTTCTTATGATGATATTATAAAAAATAAAAAAGGATTATGAATAGAAATATTTCATATCAAATGCTCAATTGAATTATGGAAGGGAGAGACTCTCCTAATTATCTTTTCTTACTATTTGATCTCACTTTATATAATGACAAGACTTACTATAGATCATCATCTCATCTTAGATATATTCTCTCACCTCCCTAATTAGTCTTTATTTAATCGATCATACGATCATATCATAGTAGTTTTGTGAAAAAGTAAAAAGAGAGGAGATCTCTCACCTTCCTAATGAGTCTTTATTTAATAAATCATAGTAGTTTTGTAAAAAGTAAAGAGAGAGGAGAAGGGTCTAGGATATCCTATTTAATAATAACATCAAGTGATATGCACAATCTATTTTTAATCTATGATATATTTTTATTTTAAACCTAGCTTAATTGTATTCCACATTATAGTTTAATCTTATACTTATGCCTCATTTTTATTATTTTAATATATTTTTCTAAAAATATATCAACATGAGTGGTAATATCATAAAAAACTTTAAAATAATATGTTTTTATAATATATAACCTAGGACATATTTGTAAAGAGTTTATAAAATGACTTATGAGATTCCAAATTAAAATATCTTGATTAGATTATTTTTAACAATGCTAAATTATTTTTTAATTATTTTCAAGACAACTACAATTACGCTAGGTTTATTAATGTCCAACATTGTATCGGTTTATTTTATAATTTATTTTAGAATATAAAAATAATAATGTTGTATTATAATTTTATTGTTATTATTTAAGCTTTTATTTTTTTAACATTTTAGTCATATTTTGTTTTTTAATTGTTAGATAATAATTTTATTTTTTTAAAAATTATATCAAAGTGGACTAAAATCATGGTTTGCATATCAAGTTGAAAGGATGAAAATAAGAATGGAAAAAACACTCTAAAAAAGGAATGAAAGTCACTCTATATAAAAAAAAGTTTTTTTAAAATTCTTTCAACTTATTACATCAGGGTTTTTCTAAGAAATTCATCCAAATATGGATGTTGCAAATATAATTGGTATCAATAATTTATCGATATAAATCTAAATAATGTAATTCATTTTATACCTTTAGGAACTATATTTTATATAATTATCAAAACCATTGACCTTCCCATCTTTATCTATTTGTTCGGAGAATCTCAATTATATTTATTATAATACCTTGATTAGTCTCATATAAATAAAATTATGATTAATTTATAAGGATTTGATGAATATACTATTATAAACTTCAACTTAAATATTTTGATAAGTGATTTAAGTCAAAAAAAATTAATAGACTATTTAAAATCGATTTAATATTTAAACATATTAAGAGGACTCAAGTATAAAAGTATTATCTCAGCTTAAACCTTTAGTTAACCCATCTGGCTTGAATTCCTAAAACCTTGTTAATAAGCATCAAGATACTTTTTGTATTTATAACTTTTTTTTTTCCTTTCCAATGGTATTTGTAAGTCTTTTCTAAAATAATTGACATATTCGACTCATCAAACTCATTAACAAAAAAAAAAAAAACAATTACAAACGAGCTCACAAAGAGACCAATTGAATAAATATGCATTTAATTATCCCAACTATTTAAAATCAGTTGTGTATCTTTTGCCTCCACTGATTACATAATTAAAAATATTTAAATTATTATTTATGGTCTCAAGTAAAATCTTCTTAGGTTTTACTTTGGTTTTTGTTCTCTCTCATCTTAATACTAATTCTCACTTTTTCTATATATATATATATATATATATATATATATATATATATATAAAGCAACAATTTCCTCTCATTTTATTCTTAGTAATAATATTATATATATATATATATATATATATATATATATATATATATATATATATATATATATATATATATATATATAAAGCAACAATTTCCTCTCATTTTATTCTTAGTAATAATATTAGACATTTATGTATGCACGCTCAATGCACGTGCAGGCACAAAACGCAGCCTTCACCACCCTTAGACTAACACCTGCAGAAACCCCAAAAGAGAGAGACGGCAAAGAAAGCTCTAGACGATGGCTACTGTCGCTGCCGAGATGAAGAAGACCAAGTACGATCGCCAGCTCAGGTAACACCGGGGTCTCACCTCATCTTGCCTTTCTGTCCCTCTCCCCCCGTTTGGAGAACCTGTTTCTTGATTGCTGTCATTGTCAGTGAATTAGGGTTTAGACTTTAGAGGATCATCATCAAGTCGTTTGGATAGGTCTCAACATTGGTGCTTTTCTGTCGAAGTTGTCTGCGGCATTGTCTATGTTCATTGCTGAGTGGATGCACAAGAAAATGTCGTGGTAGGCAAAGGATTTGAAGTTGCCGAGATCCATGTACTGTTGGAACTATTTTTGTCTGTTTCTTGTTACGTATAAGTGGAAACCTGGTTCCTGGATCCCGAGAACCACATAAGAAGAGGGAAAGCTAGAAAAGGTTTTTTGTGTTGTCGATTAAATAGTTAGGGGAAACACGGATTGCAGCAGCTCAGTTATGTGAGAGAGCAAGAGAGTTGGGAAGACAAAAAATAGCAGTGGAAAAGAATATATATTGCAACACCACGAGCAGCTCAGTTATCAGGAGGTGATTCCTAACGAGTTCCTGGCTTCTCCGATCTAATTTATTCTTATAATAGGATTCAGAGCGTTAATAGGAACCTTGACCAATCCTAAACCAGAGCAGAAGAATGAATATCACCCTTAAACCCTTGAACTACTTCTTTGACCTCAACCAACTCAAATTGTCTTAATCCTACTCTCAAACCTAACTTTTATGGCTCGACTCGATCGGACAACTGACCAATTAATTTGATGGACCTAGAACCACATTGCTCGAAATGCTTAAGCCTAACTTACTAATGATACACTTATCGTGTCTTTATAAACTAATTTGATTCTTCTCCCACTTCTAATGTGTGACTAAACTTTCAGTCTTTACAATTTCTCTCACTTAAGGTTTGACATCCTCAGTTAAGAACTAATACTAATATAGCTCATAACCAAACCCTAACATGGTGGACATAGTCAAAATGGTGGTCTCAAGCGTGATGTGCCTCTAGCCCATGGATGATCCTTCTCTACTTGAGCCCCTCATCGAGCCCTATGCTAGGTTCACTCTAATACAATTTGTTATGACCTTACTCATTGGATAACAACTCATTAACTTGAGATGTCTAGAATCACGTGATCCAAAATTGACCCGAAATGCAAGTCCAATTAATGACAGTACACTATTAAGTTTTTTAATCAATTTAGTTATTCTCGCACTTTCAGTGTAGGATTAAACTGTAGTTGTTTAGATTAACCTAAGCCAAACTAACTCATGTGTAACATGCCTAATTAGTGCACATACAAGCAATTTGTGATCCATTCCCTTGTTTTGCTTCATATTTAATCTAGTTGGTGTTAAAATATATTAGAGATCCATTACTAATTAAATTATTCCATAAAGTTTTTGTTGCCGGTGTCCAGTATTTTCTTGGTATTAGTTGTTATCTAATTTTAGTACCTTGGTTGTTGTATTAAAGGCCTGACATGCTTCTCTGCTTGATTTGTAGGCTTTTGTAGACCATTATTATGACGTGCATGTTTATCTTCATGTAGCTTTGCTAGCGTGCTCTAAAAGTTGGGAATATAGGTGCATGACTGCCTCAAGAGGAAGTACAAATTGAACATTCTAAGATCCATGGATTGCTGATTCTCAACCATTAAGCTCTTCTTCATATAAGCAAATACCTTTTTCCTGAATTAGCTGTTTGAGATATTAAGCTTATAGTGTTAGATAACCTTAGTCTGCTTTGTTCGAGTTCTTGCATTTCGTTAATTGTTTTTTGTGAGTTTTAACATTTTGTTGCTTGTTTCTTTCTCCTATTTTTTTGGAAAACGACAGGATCTGGGGAGAACAAGGGCAAACAGCATTGGAGAATGCTAACATATGCTTGCTTAATTGTGGCCCTACTGGTTCTGAAGCTTTGAAAAATCTAGTTCTTGGTGGCATTGGGAGTATAACAGTTGTTGATGGGTCCAAAGTTGAAATACATGATCTTGGAAATAATTTTTTATGTATGTATGCATGTATTGTTGCATGTTGCTTCCTCTTCAGTTTCATTTGGATGTCCTAACGCATTTATATAACAGTGGATGAAGATAAGCTTGGACAACCAAAGGCAAAATGTGTATGCTCATTTCTGCTAGAGTTAAATGATGCTGTTAAAGCTAAGTTCGTGGAGGAGGCTCCAGAAGATTTAATAGAGAATAATCCTTCTTTTTTTGCTGAATTTACCTTAGTGATAGCAACCCAGGTATGCTTTTAAGATTCTTTGTGGATGCTCAAGTACCAGTCAGCTTGCACACTTTATGGGCTCACTTAACCTTGAAGTTGATAGCTCGAGTCTAGACTTAATGCAAACTAGAATCTCATTATTCAGAAATTATTCTCAACAAATAACACATAGAAATGTAGTTTATCTTGGATATGCCTCGGAAATTCATCCAGTATGAGTGCACAAAGAAATTGTAAACGATCTAGAGACTGTATAAGCTATATATGTTTATTAATTATAGAGAAGCCTCAAAGGATCTTTCATCAATTTTACAGTGTGTTTACTAGTTACAAATTGCCTAGAAGGATGTATAAGCCCAATATTGTATATCATTACAACAGTTTCAAAAGATACCATTGTAAGGATTGAGGTATGTGGACTTACATTTAGAGAATATTTTGTTGAAGCAAAACATACGAGTTATGGAAAGGCTGTAACTAAGCAAAAAGAAACTTTTATGGGTGTGGTCCTTTGTGATATGACTTGATATTTAGTTTGCATAGAGTAGTGACAATTTTTTGGATAGGTCAGGATCGCTTTGACATAACTTGTTTTCACCTTGAACTGCTCAGTTTGCATTGAGATGCTCAAGATTGAGCCAAAGTTGTGGAATTGGAGTCTGTATGATCTCTTCCAATTCAAGGTGATAGGAGTTTATCGTGTTTGTGGGACTTAGGAAGTAGGTCCACCCTATCTGAATAGCAATGTCTGATTGTGAAACTAGCGAATTGTATAAGCAATTTTACATCTTAAATTTCTCTTAAATCTGACATGGTGATTGTCGGGCATCAAGAAATATTTAAGAACATAATTATACTTCTAATAGGGAGCAGTCTATATATTTGTAGCTTTTATTTCCTTCTTGTTTGGTTAACACTGTGCTACTTCATATAATTTACTCTGTACTTTAAACTTTATAAATTGTGCTCCATGTTACCTTTTACGTACAGTATTTTTTAGGTCAATTATGAGAATCTTTTATGGTTGTTATTGATGCTATGTTTTATTTTTTGCAAGGCAGCTAATGGAAACTTCATTAATAAAGCTGGATAAGATCTGTAGGGAAGCAAATATCATGTTGGTCATTGCTCGGTCTTATGGTCTTACAGGAATGGTTAGAATAAGCATGAAGGTACCTAAAACGTATATAGATGGCTACAGACCAGACTTCCTCTCCTTTGCTAAGTACCTACAGATCTGTTTTTGATTCACAGAAGTATTTTTGTTGGATGACCAAGGAATTTCTCCTCCTAAAATTGACAGGAACACACCATAATTGAGTCAAAACCTGATCATTTTGTAGATGACCTCCGTCTCCACAATCCTTGGCCTGAGCTCATAGAGTAAGTACTTTTATGCCTTTTTTAAAAAAACATTAGTATCAAATTAACTAATATGGATGACTGAATTGTATTCAAGTTTCTCTATGTTCACTTATAATGATTATGAGACCTTTCTCTTTGTTTGATTTGAGATCTGATGATAAACGTGGATAACCATTGTGTTGGTTGAACAAGTCTGCTAAGTTCTTTATGATTGTATAATTTCTGCAGGTTCTCAAAAACAATTGACTTAAGTGTGACAGATCCTGTTATACACAAACATACACCATATGTAGTTATTCTTATTAACCTTGCAGAGAAATGGGCCAAAGAACATGATGGATGCTTACCATCTACTAGACAAGAAAAGAGAGATTTTAAGGTGCAGGATTTGATTTCTGTAGTCTTATGTTTCTCTTGTATGTATGCATCTTAGTAATTAGATGTTTACTCTTTGATTATTGTTCTCTTCTTTTTATATAGGACTTCATAAAAGCCCATATGCTTAATATGGACGAAGAAAACTATAAAGAAGCTCTTGAAGCCTCATTCAAGGTGTCAATTTCTCGAGGAATAAGTAAGTTTCTGTGTGAAACATTTACACTTCTATTTATCAAATGAATTATGTAAGTTCTAACTTTATGGTCCAGTTCTCTTCATTAAGGTAGATGATATATCTGGTAGAACTATGAAATGTCTTTCCCTTCAGTCTTGAGAATAATAATCAGTGTACTTGTTGATCAATCACTACACTACTGTAGCATAAGTCTTAAATTTTGATGGTTTGAGTTCTTTACTAGCAGTTACATGGAAATATCATAGTTGTATGATAGAAGCATTATTTGGATCTGATGGATATTTGATATATTTTCTTTGAATTTAAACTCTGTACTAGCATCTACATGGAATTAACAAATTTTTATATGATGGAATTATTATGAGAATTGATAAATATGCTTAATTTGTTTTCTATGAAACATGTTCCATTTGATGCTGCAATTAACTAAAGAGGCGGTGCCTCTAGATAATGATGCCTTCGCTGATTGTCATAAACTATTATCATAGGTCTGGCTTCATGATTATGAATGGTAATAGAATTGCTGCTATAATTGAGATGTAATGCTTGTCCTTTGTCATGCTGCTAGGTTCTGATCTGCTTCAAATTGTGAATGATAGTGCTGCTGAAGTTGATTCAAAATCCTCAGATTTCTGGGTTTTGGTTGCAGCTCTTAAGGTTAATACATTTTTGCTGTGTGTTTTCTGAGTAAAACTCTGATTCTTGCATTAAAGTTTTATAATTCATGCAATTGATATTTCTGTCTCGAAAATGAAGCAGCCTTTTATAATTAGATCGCTGAAAGGATGTCTCTTTACTGTTCGTACTGCAAACTGTAAGAAATCCACTTTGGTTTCCAGATGAGACTCTTTTGACTATTATGGTAACCTAATGTAGGTACTCTCATGTATACTTCGAGTCCCTTTTATCTGGATACTTGGTCATATTTTTTCAGGAAGAACTAGCATAACAAACAGAGAAATCATGTATGTGCAGGTGAAATTAAGATAATGAGACAGAAAATTGACACTATTTGATGTTATAGAGTTATGATTAAAATTTTGCATTTTGATTTAATTACTGCGTTATCTAGTTGGTCTTCATAATTTATATAGGATTTTGTCGACCTATGTCGTTGGTTGAAACGGAAGAGAAAACAACTGGTTACATAAATCACAGGAACTAGAACATGGTTGAAGTATATGGAGTCAAATCTTTCTGGAAATTGAAGTACAAAAGTTGGTTTATATCCTGCTAGATGGTCATGTTTTCATTAGCAGATTGTATCATCTATTTTTCATCTGCCTGCAATATAAGTGGCATCATAATGTGCATGATACATTCAAGTAGAAAAGAACATTGTGTGATGCATTAAGGATGTCAGAATCTGACTATTTAATTTAAAAGGAGAGAAACTGTATAATGTCATTTTTCTGGCACCATCTTATGTTGTCATATGGGATCCATGGGTGTAACATGATGGCTAAAGATCATTTTTAATTCTATCATTAGAACAAATGGGTGGTGAGTGAACAACTTAGGTTCTTGAATTGAAAATTGAAGATCTTTTGCGAAGTCAGTACTGCAGTGGCCTAGTTTATTGAAGGTTTTATGGTTTGATATGTATAATTATAATTGGGTGCTTTCTGGTACGCTGTGCTACTGTAAAGGACCTTTTAGCGATGAAACATCAATCACTGTAGATATTGGTGGAGATTTTGCTGCTTCTCCACAAAGAAGGTTTCTTCATTTGTTAGTCTGTAAATAGTTCCCAGATTCATTATCTGATTAATTAAGGTGATTGGTCTATATGAATCCGAATCTGTTTATATTAAGACCAAGTGAAACTTCCATCTAAAATGACGATTGTATGAATTTAAGATCACTGATTCAAAGCAAATATTGTTCCATTTCGGAATTTTAGGGTCCTTAACCTTTATCGTACTGCAATATGCCACTTCATTATTTTCTTTGTTTTCTTATTTATAGGAGTTTATTGAGAATGAAGGTGATGGAGAGCCACCTCTTGAGGGATCAATACCTGATATGACATCGTCAACTGAGTCAGTGATGAACATTACTATCATTTTTATTTAATAATACCCTTCTTTGCTGATGTAATTTCCTTTTTATGGTCTAGATGCTATGTCATCCTGCAAAAAATCTATCAAGCTAAAGCTGAGTCTGATTGTCTTGCAATGGAGCAGCGAGTGAAGAACATTCTAAAGAGGGTTGGAAGAGATCCTGATGCTATTTCAAAGGCATATGTTAAGAATTTCTGTAAAAATGCTAGAAAAATCACTGTATGTTCCTTAAAGACTCAAATTGTGACCTTGTATCTAGCTGTTCTGTTTAATTGCCTATATAATGCTGCATATGTCCCTAATATTTATCTATTGTTCATTAACTTGAACTACACCTCTAGTTTGCTTTCTCTCTTTTGATTATGACCATAAATAAATTTAGTCTTATCTGCTTTGAAGAAGAAGCTTGTGAATTATGGTTCTGTTTTCTGGCTTCATCTTATCCTTCAATATTGCCTACTTCACAGATATGCAGGTATCGGCACATCGAGGATGAGTTTACATCTCCTTGTCTACCAGAGTTGCAGAAGTGCTTAAATGATGAGGACTATAGGTGAGATGCTATGATATTTTTCACAATAATTTCGAACACATGGTATTAATGAGAAACTTTATATTATTATTCATTCGTTAATTACTATTTTTTGTGAGCCAAACTCTACACAAATTTTCTAGAAGTTCAGAGGAGACCTTTGGCCACAAGTAGTTTAGGACTGGTAGTGTGGCACAAGGATAGGGGAAGACTTAAGAAAATATAGTTAGAAATAACAATAAAATTAGTTGACTTGTGATCTGTCTGCAGTGGCAAGAGAAGATCTACGTAGCCACCTCTAAATAGTTGGAGCTATATGTATTATTTTGTTGCAAGTCAAAACCCAGGACAATCTGCTGCTCTGGGATTTTTTTTTCCTAATCAAGTTCGAGGAGAATAATTCTTTAAACTTGGGTTTTACAGAAATGCAACTGTACAAGGTGGGAAGTAATGACACTCAAGTATTCTGTGATAGTTACTCAAATATCTGGTGGTTACAGTATATTGGAAGTGAAAACTTATTGATTTGGAAACAACCTTTGCTATTGCTTCAAAAAATATTGAAGTTTTTGCCAATGGATTTTAGCCCATACTTGATTTCTCTTTTCTTTGCTTCATCTTGTGTAGAAATGTCTTTTCACCTCAAAATTTTAATGAGTTAATTTCTTGTTTGCTCTTATCCATCTTTCTTTCCATACTTGGTACTTTTTATTCAATTACTGCAAGTAGATTATATTTCCATGAATATCCATAGGTGGAATTATCCACTGCTTTACTATCATTTTAGGATCATGTTTATAGGAAGTATTTCTTGATGATTAAGCTTGATCCATTTTCTAAGAGTTCTTTTTTGTTCATCGTTAACTTGAACTTTTGCTTGCCAACAGTTTTTCTTGATGCTCTTCCTATATTTTTGCAACATCAACTTTTTTTGGTGAGTTGCAACATCAACTTTGATATAGCATAAAAATAATGCTTTAATTTCACCAACCATTGTATCTTTTATGTAGCTATGTTTGCCACTCTGTTGGTTTTTCTTCAAAAGAAAGATAAATTAACAATTTTAAACTAGGAACTTCTGGTAATTGAATGGCTCCCAACGGTGGAACTGTCTGATCAGCCTTAACAACCATTATGTTTGAAACGATTGACTAATGGGAGTGGAGATGTGTGGATATACTATAATTCAAGATGTTTTGTTTTCTATTGTCGTTATGCATTCAGTTTTGTTTCAGATCGTATCTTTGTTGGTATTACCGAGTTCTATTTGATTGCATTATTCCACCAGGAATGTTAATTTGCATATCCTTTTATAAGCATTCTTCTTGGCTATCTAAAATCCACAACGGAGAATGTTGTGAGGGATAAAAATTGCTGATGATATATGGAATATCAATAATTTAATTACTTGTATTGGTGTGTGTTAGGAGGATGTGTTTTTTGAGGAGTAATTTGCATTTTGCAGTTATGCTGTCGGCTTCTACATCTTACTTCGAGCTGTTGACCGGTTTGCTGCCAATTGTAATAGACTTCCTGGGATTTTTGATAGGTGTGTCAGTAACCTTATCATTCTGTATTTGTCAGATACTTGCAATTCTGTAATTAATCCAGCAGAGTGGCTTACAGTTGTAAGTTCATACCTTGCAGTGGACTAAATGAGGAGATTTCACGACTGAAGCTCATTGCAGTTGGTATCCTAAGCGAATTGGGATTAAATGGACCAACATTATCTGAGGATCTGGTCACTGAAATGTGCAGATTTGGAGGGGCAGAGCTTCATCCGGTTGCTGCTTTCATAGGGGGGGTAGCATCTCAAGAAGTAATTAAGGTTTGTGGATTTAGATGTTCTTGGTACGATAGATAATATGTGAAAAGAGCACTCACTTGTTTTCATGGCTTTTCTTTCAGCTTGTCACAAAACAATTTGTCCCATTAAAGGGGACGTTCATGTTCAATGGAATCGATCACAAGTCACAGGTGTTGGTCTTGTAGTTGTGATTTTCTTGTGAATACAAGTATTTTGGCTTTGTTTCAACAGATGCTTCGCGATGTATTTGGACCATATTCTTTTTCGGTCCCCAACTTCTCCTTGTAACCATGGCATTGGCATTTGCATTTGCATTTGTGATACAATCCTTGACTCGGCACAAACTTATAAGTAGCTTGCTGAAGTTCTAAGGTTTAAAATTTCACCCATTGGTTGAATCATGATACTATGTTTGTTTGTTATGCATGATTAATGTTCTATTCATTATGACTTTTAGATCATTCTCGTGCAGCTATTAGCAAAACATTTGTATCCAATTATAGGGATGATGATGTGCCGTTGCGTTGGATGGTATTGTCTGTCCATCTCCTGTCTGTGATAACAGTATCATGCATTCATTCATTCATTCATACTGGATGGTTGAGAATCAGCTTAATGGTATTTGCTTAATGCTGAATCATAAAGAAAAAAGATTGATTGAAGACCACAGATGTGCTGCTTAAACACTGTCCTTCATTTCCATGTACATCCATTCGTTTCAAAAATAAACTGAAACTTACATATTAATATTAATAGAAAATGATCTTAAATTTATTATAAAACAAAAAAATGCAACGAAAATAAACTGTAATACGTTCGCTTACGTATCTTTTTCAAAAATAAACTTACATGTCTTTTTCAAAAATATTAATTTCGATATAAATATCGTAAATATTTTAAAATAAAAAATCAATACAACCTTTTTCAAGAACATGTTATAGTGTGAAAGTTTTATTAAAGTACGACAGAGGAGGAGATCGGGAGGAGAATGAAAATTGAGTTAGGTGTCCATAAGATGTTTTAGGGAGACCGACTCTTTACGGATGGGCATACAAGGATGTCGCACAACTTAGACAAAACTAGCTAAGTGCATGACTGATGCTGTTAGAGTGGGATAAGTATACTTAGAAACACTTGACATGCAAATGTAGATGACCTAGTGGGGCTGCATTGAGGGCAGCCAACACATGTTATCGTTTAGGGGAAACATGCGTTAAGATGTAGAGAAAGGAGTCGCTCAGAGAAATAAGCATCCAAGATTAGCATTTAAAAGAATTATCAACTCTTCACATGAGAGGCACCACAAGTACAAACAAGTTGAAAAGAATGCATAGCATACAAATGTTCAAACGATTGAGTTCGAGTTATGGTTCGGCGTCAGTAACCAAACTTGATGGTGCTCAAGGTAAGTAAGGTGCTTGGCAAAAGATGAGACCGTGCAAGGTAGAATAGATTGCTCAATGATTGAAAGATTATGCAAAACTCACAAAGGTGAGAGGCATGCAAAGGCTTAAATGCTTATGGATTGTCCGTGACCATTCCAAAGCGAATGAAACTTGACATCATAGAACATTGAAACTTTCTCTTCGACGGGATACGTCCACAGGAGGTTGAAATGTACAACAAATTCAATATATTGCTAAGCCTTGAAGGGTGCAATAGGGGTTATGACGAAGAATTACAATCTAGCAATGCATTCGCGAGCGCAGAACATCATTAAAATTCAAAATTCAATCGTTAAAAATAATATTATTAATTAGAATGACCATGTTTATGTCTATCCATTATGAAACTCTAGCAATTTTTTAATACGACACTTCCTAGCAAAGAGATGATTATGATATTTTCTCATTGAATTGCCCATGATGGTCATGTTAAAACTTATAATTTAAAACTGATTATTAGTATAATAATGTAAAAGTATTAAAACTTATAATTTAAAACTGATTATTAGTATAATAATGTTAAAACTTAAGTTCGCATTACTACAAACTAAACCATCAAAATATATAAGTGGTCAAATAATCGATCGACATTTTTAAAATTTTAATATATTTTCAAATTCGATGATAACGGATGGTGATTAATTCAAAAAAAGCGGACTATGTCAATTTTCAATAATGGTTTACATAATAATAGTATAAAAGGATAGTGACGTATATAAAATATTTAAATATTTAAAGAGATTATTAAAATTTAGTGGAACAAATATGTTTTTTTTTAAAGTAGGAAGGATAGATATAAAAAATTCATCTGACCATTACAAATATTGAAATACACAAAGATAAAAGCAATAAAAATAATTTAGATATTTAAAATTGTATTTTATAATTCATATTACCATATGAAAGCAATAAAAAAATTCATTTTTTTTCAAATTCAGCAGTAATTAAAGTATTGACAACATCGGAAAAACAAATATTTCCAAATTCTCAAGGGATTTGTTAAATTTTGGAGCTATTTTTAATGTTGGAAGGTAGATATTAAAAAATTCATATTATTAAACAAATTCAAAGTATTTCAGATGTTTTATAACTTAATTCATAGTTACTAATTTCCATTAGAAACAGTAATCACATCTGAACAAACACAAGAATCACAGGGACTCTTCTCCTCTTACATGTCTCTCTGTCAACTAAAAGTATTTATTTATGGATGCTAAAATTATGCTGCAACAAAAAAAAAAAAATCGTGTTCTTACTATTTATAACTTAGAACTGCAACTGCTGGTTAAAGATCAAAGCACACAAAATTGATGCTATCTAGCAAAAAGGATATAACCACAATTTTGATAAATTTGAATTAATACATTGTGTAATTGGTTCCCATAATGATTATTGTTCCTTTTATGCCAAATTCCAAATTATCAGAGCCAGATAAAAAGAGAAACTATATATGCATCAAGCAAAAAGGAATCAAAGTCACCATAAGGCTTTTATTATCTTCTTTCTACACCAAAGCGGTACACAAACAATAAAAAAGAACAGCTAGTTAAAAAAAATAGGCTGATGCTACAATATCTCAATACATATTTTGATATAAATGAATACCAAAGGTTGATGCATCAAATAATTTTAGGATTTGTATAAAGTGATCACTTGTTTGATTGTATGTATATTATGAATCCCCAGTATACATATATACCTTAAAGGAAAACTCCCTCAAAGACATGTAAACATATTAATACATTTGAGGATCTTGAATCAACTTCAACAGATCTATCATTCACAATTTGAAGCAGCTCAGAACCTTACAGCATGACAAATTACATCTCAATTGTAGCACTAATTCTATTACCCTTCATATTCGTGAAGACAAACCTATGAGACAGTGTCTCTTTAGTTTATTGCAGCATCAAATGGAACACATGCGATGTTCCATAGAAAGCAAATTAAGCATATTTATCAGATTCTGGTGATGATTCTATCACAATAATTGTTAATTCCGTGTAACTGCTAGTACAAAATTTATATTCAAAGAAAATATATCAATACATCCATGGGATTCCAATAATGATTCTGCTATGCTATTTCCATGTAGAGACTTATGCTACAGTAGTAGTCGATGATCAACAAGTTTGCAGATTATTCATCTCAAGACTGAAACGAAAGACATTTTATAGCTCTACCAGATATATCATCTACACCATGGTGAGTGCAACTGAACCATAAAGCTACAACTTACATAATTCGTTTGATAAATTAAACTGCAAATGTTTCACACAAAAACTTACTAATTCCTCGAGAAATTGACACCTTAAATGAGGCTTCGAGAGCTTCTTAATAGTTTTCTTCAATTATATTATGCATATGTTCTTAAATCCTGTATAAAAACACGAAACAATAATCAAAGAGCAAACATCTAATGATTAAAGACATGGATACACTAGGGATGTTCAAATTGAATCGGAAAACTGAATCAAATCGGAACTGAACCTGTTCAAAACCGATTGGGTTAGGATCGATTCACCAATGGTTCAGTTTTAAAGACTATAAATAGTTTTGGATCGAGGGTACCTTTTATTAATTTGGTTAACTGATTCGAACCAAATTTAATTTAAGAGATATCAATCCGGTTGAGTTTACTATCCTAAGCTCTTAACCGGTTCAAACCGATTAATCAAACTAGCCCAAAGACCCAATTTTACAAATGACATGGGCTCAATTTTACAAATCTTGTTGTGTCGCACAACTGAATCAAAATTTCAATTTGATTCAATTGAATTGAACCTGCTCATTTGAAAAAAAAAAAAAAAATATATATATATATATATATAAATTATTTAAAATTATAAATTGATTAATCAAATCAGATTAATCGATTTGAGTAGGTAGATCCATATCGGTTCCAATTCGTACTACCTTATTTAAATCGAACCGAAAAAATGATTTAGATCGATTTAACCCTTAACAGTTCAATTCGAATTGATTTAAATACCCTAGTACATACTAAAAAAACATAAGCCTACAGAAATAAAATCCTGCCCCTTAAAGCCTTTCTTTTAGATAGCAAGCATCCATCATATTCTTTGCCTCATTATTTTCTGCGAGGTTAATAAGAATAACTATATATGTCTTATGTTTGTGTATAACTGGATCTATGACACTTAAGTCAATTGTTTTTCGGAACCCTTAAAATTATACAATAATAAGAATACATAAGGGTTATTGATGTTTATCATCAGAGCTCAAATCAAACAGAGAGTAAGGTAAGCTCTCGTAATCATTACAAGTGAAAAATAAAGAAACTTAAATACAATAATAAGTCAACCGTGTTTGTTCTTTTAATATTTTTTAAAAAACAACATAAAATACTCACTCTATGAGCTCAGACTGAGGATTGTGAATTCAGAGGTCATCTAGAAAATGATCAGGTTTTATCTCAATTATGATGTGCTCCTATCAATGTTAAAAGGAGAACTCACATGGTCATCCAAAAAAATTACTTGTGTGAATGAGACAGATGTATGGAGACTTAGAAAAGGAAGCAAGATCTATAACCATCTATATACTTTTTTGGTTACCTTGATGCTTATTCTAACCATACCTGTAAGACCATAAGAGCATGGAATGACTTGATATTTGCTTCCCCACAGATCTTATCCAGATTTATTAACGAAGTTTCCAATAGCTGTCTTGCAAAAAATTGAACATAGCATCAGCCAATAACGACTATAAAAGGTTCTCATAATTCAACATAGAACACAATTTATAAAACTTAACCTACAAAAAAATATATGAAATGATTAGGATGCACAAACCAAAATCAGCCTTACATTGACACAGCAATGTGGAATAAAAGCTATAATAAATAAATAGAACGCTCCCTACCTGAAAGAAAGTCCATTACCTGCATAATTTGTTTAACTCACAGGTCTCGGCAGTCAGAATTCTTCCTAGTACTGAGATCTCACTTGCTGCAGGTCAAAAGATTCGAGTGAAATCAGACAACATGCTTTGAGGATGCATCTTTCGTGTGATGGGCAACTAAAGTTATGCAGGTCTTGTGCACCTTGCCCTTGCTGATGATGATGGAAAGCAGACATGGACAGTGATGAAGGATGTCAAGGTTGTCAAAGTGGGGGACTGAGGTGAGGCTAAAACAACACAAAGTGTATCTGCAATAAGATCCTCCCCTTCTTCTCACTGCCATGGCCTACTGCTAGTTTAATGCAGGCAATGTGGGGGTGAGAAGAATGACATTGCTGAGACAGAAGAGAAACCTACCATGAGACTTCGTATTCTTCAGAAATTATTCAAGACAAAGAGTGCATTAACCACCATAGGTTGACAGTAATGGAGAACACCAAATAATAGGATTCCTGATTCTCCTCAGTAAAATTTGTTTTTAAGACACACGATAATAAAGCCTCGTTTACTTGCATCATGTAGAATGTCAACTTATACCCTGTCAAGATAAATTCTAATATGTACTTCATGGCTCAAACAACCATCAGATTTCCAAATAACCCTTGAAAATCCTAAAACCAATTACAGTGTTCCCTAAAATATAACACATTCTGTAAACAATTGAGTGGCAACATATTCACATGAGGCAGCAAATTGATGCATGTAGAAGCATACAAGTCAGACCTTATTGCAACACTTATTCTACAGGAAGATAGAAAAAGTCAAGCATGGCAGCTAGCACTGAAATCAGACTGACATCACAGTTATTTACTTTAGAACAGTGGCATATCCAGCAACTACCCACAGCCCAGCAGCTACCAAGTCATGTAAATGAATTAAACCCTTCACTTTTACTAGACCTTATTTATAATTAAAGTTACACAAATTACATGAGCTTAATAGATTTATTGTCGAAACTTACAATTGCAACAGTTTCATTCCATTCCTTTGCTTCCAATGAATAAAACAGTGATTTAAAAAGCACTAGGCGCCAAGGTCCAAAAACGCCCGAGACGCTCGTCCAAACGAAGCGAGACGTTAAAATATAAAAATATATAATATAATTAATAAATATAATTATTTAAAATTTTAAATAAAAATATGCTATTAAATTAAGAAAATCTAAGATACAAAATCAAATGTCACATTAACAAAAAGTTTCAAAATTCAAAACAATAAAATTTTACATCAAAGTCATTCATCATAATCAATATTATCGTCATTTTCACACAAATCATCTTCATTGTATTTGTCCTTTTTCTCTTGTCCTTCGACTCCTTCCTCTTCATCAAAATATGTTTCATTCTCTATGTCTTCAACAATAGCAGGAGCCGAGCTTGATACTTTTGCACTCATTTTTCTCTTTGTTATCTGTCTTGTATATGTTTGTAATTCTCTAGCACTTGAAGCTCTTGTCACATTTCCCCATGTCAATCTATCATCTTCAAATACAAGCTCGTCTTCGGCATCTTACAAGTTAGCACTCATTTCTCCTATTAATCACTCATTTGAATCATCAATATCTTGCAATGAGATTGAATCAATTCTATTTTGCAAATCATGACGAGCCTTCAAAGCTTGATTATACTTTATGTAAACAAGATCGTGCAATCGTTGATGTTCCAACCGATTTCTTCTCTTCGAGTGAATCTGTCATGTCATATAATTTAAAAATATATTAATACATCTATCTAAATAAATAAATTAATTAAAAAAAAATATTTAGTGATCCTTATATGCTCAAAGACACTCCAGTTTCGCTTACAACCCCAAGCACTACATGTCAACTAAATACTTTGATAGCAAATTGTTGTACGTTCGGGGTGGAATTTCTAAATAGACTCCAACATTCAGCTACAAAATTTATGTTATTATTAGCAATAACATAATTACATAATATATATGAAATTAATTATATCAAATTATTAATACATGGAGACGTAGTTGTCCTGGATCAAACGGCCATTGGAATTCCAAAAAGATCTTCGGCATTTTTATATAAAAATAATTCACGAATAATCTTATCTTGAACCTCAAGGTTGAGAACTAATCTTACAACGCACTGATATAACCCATCCAAAACTTCTGCATCAAACCTAACAGATTTAATCCTATAAAAGAATTCAGGGTTCAAATAATATCCTGCTGCATGTAAGGGATGATGAAGTTGACAATTCCATCTTTCGTCAATGATTGTAAAATTTTTTTTATATTTTTCTTTATTTTCATTAAAAGACCTTTTAATCGTCTCCTTTGCTCTATCCATAGTCTCATAAATATATCCCATTGCAGACTTATTTTCATTATCCACCAACCGAAGGACTCGAACAAGAGGGCCCATTACCTTTAATATATAAACTACATGATTTCAAAAGGATGACATTAAGATGATATCAGTAGCTCTCTTGCCTTTTGCTTCTTTTGCCCATTTGCTTGTCACCCATTTCTCAGATTATGTTTTTGATGATACACGCTCTGTAGTGTCAAGGATGAAGTAGCAAATCGGGTGACACTATGTCTCACTAATTCTTTGTTCCCTGTAAATTCTCTCATCATATTCAAAGCCCCAATATGATTATAAAGAAATCCAACAACAAAAATTGCCCTTTCTAGAGTTTTCTTAATGTCTAAGATCTTTCCAATATCCTCCAACATTAAATCAATACAATGTGCTGTACATGAAATCCAATATAAGTATTGTCTTTTTGTTTCAAGCAATTTACCTGAGATAAAGGATAACAAAAATGATAAGACTAAAGAGTTTAACACATTTAATTGAAGATAAAATAATTAAAAAATTCAAAAGATGAATATTACCAGCTAATACATAGTTGCTTCCATTGTCGGTTATGATTTGAACAATATTTTGTTCTCTAATTTCTTCCACGAAATTATCAAGTAAATTATATATTTTGTCTCTAAATTTTACAAAAGATGAAGTATCTATTAACTTCACAAACATAGTCCCTAAAGGACAATTAATCATAAAATTAATTATACTCCTGCGTCTCGTGTCAGTCTAAACATCTGACATAATAGAGCAACCATGTGTTGCCCATGATTCTTTATGACTCTTTAGTAAGTCATTTGTATAATTCAACTCTTTTTGCAACAATGGAACTCGCATCTCATAATAACTTGGAGGTTTTAATCATGCGCCATAACTTCCAATAGCTTCAATCATATCCTGAAAACTGTCTAAACGAGTTGTACTAAGGGTAAGACCAGCCTGATAGAAGAAGCGAGCAATGTGCTGAATTGTTCTTCCTCTTATTTCTTTATCACAAGCATCACTTATATTTGTTTGTCTAAATTTTGAGCCTCCTGTTTGCCCTTGTTGCTTCTGGGATCCTTGAAACATATATAGATCCATCGATCCTTTTTTATCCTTCCTAGTACTCATAACTTCCTTTCCTTTTTTATCGTATACTTTTTTCCCACTTGGGTTAATACTCATAGAATAATCTTCTTCTTCATCCCTGAGATGTTCAATATTGTCTTCTGGTAAATTCCCGTAAGATTCATTCTTTTGTGTCTTTTTTTCATTCATATAACTCAGCAACTCTTCTTTTACCTCAGGTGGACACTTTTTGCAAGCTGCTGTATTCTTGAAATTTCCTACTAGATATTATTTTGCACGAAAAATACCACCTCTAGTAATCTTATCGCAAAATATGCAAGTCACTGCATTAGGATCTTTCGGATCCTTCATATAATTATACTTCCATGCAAGATCTTTTTTTGATGCCATTGGAGACTCTATTGAGTTGCTCTGTACACTTGTCATTTATCCTGAAACCTAACAATAATTTAAAATAAATAAAAATTAACAGTATTAAAATCAAAATAATATATTATTAATCTAATAAATACAAATACATTACTATTACTAGTATATAGTATACTGTTGACAGTATACAGTATATTGTTGATAGTATACTTTCGAAAGAAGAGAAGGAAGAGGAGTGTAAGGGAAGACCAAGGGTGCAGCGACAACGGTAAAAGTGAGCAGCGACAACAAGAGCGGCGAGCGGCGACAGTGGCAACAGCGAGCAACGGGAGCGATGACAGCGACAGCGAGCAGCAATAGCGTGAACGCGAGTAGGGTTAGGGTTGGGCAATGGCAGCTGATATCGGTGCTTTAGTTGGTTCGATTGAACCAACTAAAGCACCGGAGACCGAACCAGACCTAAAACGCTGGTTCGGTCGCTTGGTTTAACCCAGGCCTCGCTCGAGCCTAGGCGCCAGGTGCTTCGGGGGAGGGCCCAGGCGGCGCCTCTTTGAAGCGCGTCGCCTGGAAGTGAAGCGAGGTGCTCGGGCCTCGCCTCGCCTTGCCCGAGCGCCTATTGAAATCACTGGAATAAAACATAAAAGGAAGAAGTGAAAGTAGATAGAACGACAATTTGACTAATCCTTCCAAACTTTTCATATAAACAAATTACTAAAGAGTTTCCTCAAACTATCTCCACTTATAAACAAATGTAAATAGAAATCATCGTAAGACAGCAACAAGAAACTCCAAATATGAGTCAAGGTTAGACACAGTTTGATGTTTTACCCAACCAGACAAAATGAGCGATACGTACTAGTCCGGATAGGACCATCCCCACTCAAGTATCCAAATCATAAAAAAAAAAAAAGCATACTTTAGGGATACTTTAGGCTCGCAAACGCTAACCCTCTTCGCCCCAAACACTAGCCCTTAGCGTTTTGCCCCATGCAACAGCCCGTTGTTGCCTGTCATGCCTCACCAAGCAGTATTCCTTATCCTCTTCTCCTCCTATTCTTCCTTCCTCCTCCACAACCTCCGCTACCATCTCTCCTTCTTCCTTTTCCTCCATCACCTCTTCTTTTCCTTCCACTTCCCCATCCTCTTCCTCCACCTCCTCTTCTTTCTTCCTCTTCCCTCCTCTTCCTCCATTTTCTTCCGCCTCTTCCTCCATCGCCCCATCCTTTTCTCCTTCTTCATAAGACAGTGGTAATTTAAGAGGATTCTTAGGAACAATTATAACTAGGGTGCCAAATCACTATCGTACATAAGCTAGTGAAAATCATAGCTCAAACTTAGGTTTTAGCAGCAACAGCAACAACAAAAACAAGCCTTAATGTCCCCCGTACTTAAGTTTTAATCAAATCTTAAAAAACCAAGAATAATTTAGGGAACAGAGAAATAATGAAGCTGTACATGAACAATGAGTACCATCATCAAGGAGCATGTAATTATTTAGCACAAGGATGAATCAATTTCCAGTTAAATTCATTTGGCATATATTCAAGGTAAGAATGACAGCTAAACTAATTCAGGCAAGAATCCAAAAAGAATGAATAAGCAACATCATCAGCTTCATCCATTTAACTACATTACATCAACTCATCAAAAGACATTAAAGCATCAGGATTGTAAGGGAGTACATTCAACGACGAGCGGCATTCTGATGCATCTCCAGCAACTGTGTGAGCGATACAGCACTCCATCTCTCAGTTCCCTCCTGGACTTGTGCATAAAGCAGTTGCTTCACTGAGTCTATACAAATGCTTACATTGCCAAAGCCATATACAGGGAGACCATTATAAGATCTACCAACTTTGGGTAAGAAGAGGAGGCCTTGCTCCATTGCATAAGCCTCAATAGATTCCTTAAAGCTCATTTCATGCACACTGGACATACCATTTACATGGACTGATGAATAAGCCGCTGTCTGCTGCTGTGCTTCAAACTGTCGCTTTTCTGTAGCTCTTAGATAGCTGACATTCTCTCTAGCACCAGGTTGCACCACTTCCATGCCTTCTACAGCCTGGTTCATCATATCCAAACCTGCACTTAGGAGCATTCGAATCCGCTCATTGGCTAGTAGTTCTGCTGGGAAGAGGCCCTTCCAACCCATATACCACTGCATCACTTCATTGTAGTTAGGATTTGAGCACAGCCAATGATATAACACTTGCTGCCACTTGCTGAAGAAATCAACCTCCAACATGTGAACCATATGGTGAATTGGGATCACAGATGCCCACATCATCACCCAATTAAACTGATCTAAATTCTGATTAGCTGGGTTCACTTGAAATTCCTGCAGAGCAATCCTTAACTTTGGAACAATATACCGCACCATCAGATCCTCCCAACTAGCTGCATCAAAAACATCCTTCCATGGAGAAAGTACAGCATAAGCTGATGCATCACTTGCATGCCAAACGTGAAGAACACTACCTAGCTTGTAGTGAATTGTTTGGTATAAGGTCTCCAATCTCTGTCCTAGCAAGGGGAGCCATGGGTGAACCCAAACATGAATCGGAACAGTCTCTCGACGTGGATCCCATGTCTCAACAGCAGCCGTTAGCTTTGGCATAACCACATTCTCCAAAACTGACTGCAGAACCACCGGAGGCAGTAACCTTTCCCATGCTTCCAAAAATCGAAGCATTGGCTCTGGATCCCTAGCCTGCCATGTGTTAGTCCCCGATATCCTCACTGCAGGGAGAATAACCTCGCTGACCAGCTGAGCATAAGGAGAAGCAGTCGAAAGACTTTCGGAGAAATCATGAGGTTGATCCCCTTGCAACAAGTCCCTCCAAGATGATATAAGACTCATGCCATGCAAGGGATTCTGCAATGGCTCCCATCCTTGAAAGACACGGAGCAGTAAGGGGTATGCAAATGCACAGGCAACACAAGAGATGTTGCAGAGCTTGTAGTCCTCCCTGAACCTCTCTTTAATGTCTCTGAATGTAGCCAACAGTGAATCAAGTGTCAGCACCCCTGACAAGTTATCGTCTTTCACCCTTTCTAATACTCCAGCAATCATCTCCATCACTTGTAGCTGCTGCCTCTGTCTCATCTCTTCCTTCAAAATCTTCTCTTTCTCCATCTGCAAGCTAACCACCTTCTCCCTCTCCCTCCTCAAATCCCGATCAAGCTTTTGTATGTCAACCTCGGTAGAGTCCACAATTAGCCTCACATTATACTGGAGCTCAGGCATGGGCACCTCATTCTCTTTCATCTCGTCCTCGGCATTCAAATTCTCCAGACTCATCAAAACCTTAACTTGTGGTCCCCTCATATCAAGAACCTTCTGGACAACCTCGATACCTTGTTCCTGCTTCTTGGCAAGCAGCTCATCTGCTGTCAAAATTTCAACTTTCTTCTTCCCTTGTTTCTGCTTCAACCACCTCTTTTCCTTTGAACGTCCGGGCAGTACTGAGGAGGCCGCCTTCTCCTGCAGTGGTTCATCCAGGGCTGGCAATTTGGCTTCTTTGTAGTCATTGAACCCCATTCCCATGTTCTTTGGACGGAGCTTCGCCTCAATTGGGGCAACAATACCTTGCTCATTCTTCCCCAATCCAGATCCTTCCTTGTACCCCATCATCTTCATGAGCTTAAATCCTATGCCCTTCGTGTAAGACTGGAACTTCCCAATCTCGTCCGCACCTGAAACGTCCCTTTTCCCGAGGGGTTTCTTGGCCGTCTTCGATTTCTCTCTCTCCCACTCCTTCTCCTTCTCCCGTCGCTGCGCCCCTTCCTTGATTTTCCTCCCAAAGGCCGTCGGGAGGAAGCTATCCTCGTCCTCATCCTCATCGCCCTCGGGCTCCTTTTTGTCGGCCCGGAACCCTAAGCCATATCCCAGCCCCTGGCTAAGATCAGGAGCCTCGGCGGCACGGTTACCCTCCTCCTTGAGATCCCGATCGATTTCCTGGTTGGGCATGACGGTACCGGTAGAGACGAAGCGTACGGGCTTGGAGAGGTCGGGCTTGGAGACGAGGTCCCCCTTGCGGCGCTTCCGGGAACGGCGGCCTCCGCCACCGTCGGAGTCGGAGTCGCTGGATCCAGCGGCGAAGGCACCGTAGATGACGTCGTCTCGGGTCTGGACGGGGCGCTCCTTCTTCCGGCGATAGTAGAACTCGCCGCCGATCCACTCACCGCCCTCGTAGTCATTCTCCATTCCGAACCGTTCCAGCCCCTCGTACTCGTCGCCCATGGCGAGAGGACTTCTCTAGGCTTCCCTTCTCGGGACTGGTCTTCCTGGAAGAAACCCTAATCCTTCGATCGAAGCGGAAGCAAAGGCGACCACGAACCAAGCCCTAATTCTTCGGGTATGATTCTAATTCTTCGGGTAGATTTACTTGTTCCCGCCACCGACGTCAAGAGGCAGCAGCAATAAGCTTCTTTTACGAGGGTCCCAAAGCGGCCCCCTCGTTTCTCTTTCCAGTTACCGCAGGGGTAAATCAAACGGGTACGGTGAGAGACTCGGTCCACGACATAGCGTCAGATCACGGCGATGTCATGCCACGTCAAAAACGGAGCGGACGAATCAGCCGTGACACTTTTCGTTGCCAGGGCTATGTGTCACCACGTCACCAACTTTGACCCATGACTTGGGCGATGACGTGGTCCATATATGTGGGACCGGGCGCATGCATGGCTCCATCGGCCCAAAAAAAAAGCCCATACCTCTATAGTGATAATAACTCTTTATCTAATTAATTGGACCCAATTCAATCTTGATCGAACTTAAGTTTATTACTCAGACCTTGAATTGGATCTAATTTACTTCGTTATTGATATTTTAATTAAATGATATATAATATCTTACAAAATAAATATGACATATATATCCATAAATTTTTAGATATTTGTTTAAATATTAAGTTCTTCGTATATATGGCATTGCGGTAAGAATTACTATTTTTTTAAAAGATTATGTCTCTTATATTTTATATTTTATATAATTTGTCAAAGAAGAAAGTAATAAATTCGAAGTTTACGAACCGTTGGATAGATTCACGCACCGAAAGGGAATCCTAAACAGACGTGCGATTCACACCCGCTTTCTTACCCCAGGGAGAGTCCTGCATCGACCCCACATTACTCCTCGTGTGGGGGAGGCCGGTGGATGTTCAACGGGTGGATCGATAATTATTTCTCAAAGAAAGAAGAAGAAAAAGGGAAAACAAAGAACGAAACACCGAACCTGTGCTGCTTGCTGCCGCCGCTGTGCGTGAGTGAGGGCGAGCAAGAGGCCGCTCCATCACCAGACGCCAAGAACCCTAGCCGCCTCCCACTTCCGATCTAGGGGTCCTTGCCTTTCGTTCAAGATCTCTGCTCTCCTTTCCCTCGATCATTTTTTGCTCGGGCGAAGAGAACGCATCATGAACATCTTCAAGAAGAAGACCTCCCCTAAAGGCGAGGAAAAAATCTTTCTTTTCATCTGCATTTGTCGTCGCCGCGTTGGATTTGGTTGCTATCCGTGTATTTTCTCGGTTAATGTCCGGTTCCGATGCTTAAGATGTTTTCTTTTCCTCAAGAATGGAAGGAATTTGTGATCCGCATTCTTTTCCCTTTTAAGTTTTTCTTGATTTCTTTTGGGTACATGCTCCAGCGAATTTCTTGGTCGAAGTTTGCCATTTAGGGTTTTGTTTCCTTCTATTTTTTTCTTTTATGATCCCATTCATACGATATTTTGAGCCTTCCTCTTTGAATCTGATGGTTGTGCTTCGCCGCGCAGATGCTCTCAGGACGAGCAAAAGAGAAATGGCTGTCGCCACAAGAGGTAGAATCTCGTCTTGTGGATGCTGAGGGTTTTACTCTCTTGAGGAGTGCTTTTATATATTTGTCCACAAAATGATGAAAAGATCGGACTTGTATGCTAATTTGTGATTTGATCTGTTTCGTTTTCCTTGTCCAAATTCAGGCAGTAATTAAGCATCAATAGCTAATTATAGATCAAGCATTATATTAATATTCTAGAGAGTACATTTACAAAGAATAAATTATGTCATTATTTTGAGTGACTATGATCTTCCTATCTCGGCTTCAGGTGTGGAGCGTGAGATTGCTTCCCTGCAGTTAGAGGTTTGTTTTTCGTCTATGCTGTCCTCTTGCATTAAATCTTGTGCATCTATTTGGCTGTCTTATCCTGTTTGCAAAATAATCATCACAGGAGAAAAAACTGGTTGCAGAGATCAAGAAGACTGCACAAACTGGGAATGAGGTTTTCTCATTGTTGTTCATACAGTCTTATTATGACTTTCTTTGTTCAAGCAGTATTCTTGATATTATTGGAACATCTACTTCATTTATACGGTTCTGTCATCATGATACTATTCTGCACAGGAGGGATAATGGACAACTTTATTTGGTATGTTTACCCTTGTAGGCTGCCACCCGGATCTTAGCTCGTCAGCTTGTTCGTCTGAGGCAGCAAATTACAAACTTGCAGGGAACTCGTGCACAAATAAGAGGCATAGCAACCCACACCCAGGTCAGAACTTCTAGTTACTAGATTTAGTTATGAACTGCCAGTGTCTTCAAAGATGTCTCAACATGTGGAGAAAAATTGGCATTGGGCTTTTTTGCAGGCAATGTATGCAAACACTTCAATATCCACAGGAATGAAAGGTGCAAGCAAGGCAATGGCTGCTATGAACAAGGTCTGGTGGAAGTTTACTGTTAATATTTTGGGTGCTTATTTCAACAATGGAAAATCTATCAGCTAGATGTTGAGTCATTTACATGCTTACATTCTGATTTGTGATTTACATGTTTCAGCAAATGGAACCAGCTAAGCAGTTGAAAGTGATGAAAGAATTCCAGAAGCAATCATCACAAATGGATATGACGGTAACACACTGATTCATAATTTTAACCACTTCGATAGATTTTTCAATTCTACATAAAATCACCGGATAGTTTTAAATACTTTTCTAAGAAAGGGTGGCATAGTGCATGAAGCTCCTGCCAATATAAGTTCTAGAAAGTATTAATATATGCAACCTTACATTTATAAATAGAGATACCATTTATATGACCTAGCTACCCGAAAAGAGTAATGCGTGACACTAAGGCTTACCCTCACTCTTTTGATTTACTTTTGGCAATGCTTCTCATCCTGCTTGCTCTCTCTAATACTAGATGAAATATCTGACATGTTAAATTGTCGGAAATTATGTATCTACTCAAAACTAGACCACATTACAGCAGCAGCATGGAGAACAGTGCTGTTGACTTCTTTAAAAAAAATTCTCTGTATGAATTTGACTTCTTATTTAACTTTTAAATTCATTGAAAATTTGTCTGCATGGAGCATGTGAATCCTGAATTGGTTCATTCTTTTTCTAGAATCTCTTCAATTGGATTTATCTCTATTTTTGTTGGTAATTATGGTCACACTTTTCTCTTTAAAATATGAACGTACTGTGTTAGTTAATCTGTCCCATTGCTTGTTTGAGGTACTCAGGGAACAATTTATAAGTGCCTAACATCTGGGGTAATTTGGACATGGACTCCTATCTTAATGATTTGATGGGACTATCTTAATGAAATTTTAGTCTCACCTACCAATATTGTTAGCCATATGTTTGGTGTTATTGTTGATGGGTTGTTGGTTCTCGTGTGAGCCTCCAAACATGACGAAGATCCTCCAAAGATGAATAGGGAGTAACAACATGAAGGAAGATGAAATTTGAAACTTTGGTCTCGTAATGGATGCAAACTTCATCAACTTTAGTCTTGTAATAGTTGAAAATTTTCTTGAATAAATTTTTTGGATTCATGGCAAAAGCAATACACTTGTTGGGTTAGCTTGTAACTTGATTACATCCGTCGTGCAATGCGATTGCTAAAATGTGGTGGGTCTATGAACTTCTACATGAAAGGAGCTTGAAATGATAGTTTTCAGAAATGTCATATTTGCTAAGGTAGCTTAGATCGAAGGAGACTGTTGCCTGACAGGCATTGTTTTGTTGTATAAGACCTACCTGGCATATAGGGTATAATATCTGCTGATGTCCCTGATGATTTTCTCCAACCATAATCCAAACTTCAATCTTAGTAGCTTCTCAAGAAACGGTATTCTTAGAATTTTGCTTGATTTATAAGAACTTCTAAGATCAAGTAACCCAAAAAGTTATTATTCTACGAAGCCCTTGTCCTTTATAGGCCAAAACGATCCTTTTTAAACAATATGCAACAAGCTATAAGTAGTGTAAAATAAAAATGCATTTTAATTTCTTTACCACTTACTGATTAGGATTGATGTCTGATTTCCTGTATGTAGTGGATTCTAGCGAACCCATTTGGTCCTGAAATGAGATGGGAAATGGTATTGAAGACAACTGTTGGTAATTGATTATCAAAATGGGTATAAAATGTGGCTAAAGATGTTTGATAAAAATAGCTTATGATATATATACCAGTACCTTTTCAATAATATAACAGTAAGGGATTGATTGCTAATACTCATGAGCTCCCCTTTTTGTTTATTGTCATCTTTGACCTACTTGAGATTTTTTGCTAGACCTAAAGCAAATTTGTGTGACCCATTACAATACAGTAGTTGAAGGTTGATATATCTCTTAGTTTGGAATTACTCATATCTGGAACCCATGGGAATAACTCTATGTTTCAAATGAAAGTTTGGATTATTCTTGCAAAGGATTTCACAACACTCAAATCTGCTTCTTTGGATGGACATCTTTTTATCAGGATATGGTGCAATTGAAGATCGATTGGTTAGTTATCTAGAAATTCATGAACTTATGTTATTAAATGAAAACCTATTATAGGCAAACTCCTTACAATTAAATACATTTCTTGCCTAGATATCTGTAGTCTCTCTCTAGCCCCCTTTCTCTTCTGTGCATCCATGTGAGGAAGTGTGTGTTTGAGCGTGTTAAGCACTATACTTATGCTACAATTTGTGCAGATTGAGATGATGTCAGAGGCCATCGATGAAACATTGGATAAAGATGAGGCAGAGGAGGAAACAGAAGAACTCACGAACCAGGTAAGATAAATGTAGCTTTGGCAGCTCAATTAGAATTGAGAATGAACCTTCTCCGAAGCAAGCAAAACTACTTTATTTTGGCTCCAGATTTCGTTTGGTGCATTTTGCGTGAATTAGTTTTAATCTTATTTTTTGTGATTTCTTTTAGGTGCTTGATGAAATTGGTGTTGATGTTGCCTCACAGGTAACAACACATTTTGCATACCTATTTGGTGTGCTATTTTAGATATCCATATATTGTTTTCTTCCTACTTTAAGTTTGTTTTTGTTTGTCCTTTTTCAGCTATCTTCAGCTCCCAAAGGGCGGATTGCTGTCAACAATAAGAAAGTTGATACTGCCTCAAGGTACGAAATATTAATTAGCACGAGTTGCATGTGGAGTTCAGGTCATGTGAATGACAAGCCATGAGTATTCCCATTAGGTTTCTTCTTAAAGAAAAGCTATCTTATTTGCGCCCTTTAGTCACTTCTTGTTCTTGTAGCAAGTATTTTTGATGTTGGATATAATTTGTGCAAGCAAGTCAGAGTAGTTCTGCTTCATGCCGACTATGCGATGCATATAGCAAACCCACTGAGTAGCTAGAAAAAGAAGGATTGTCTATGTGTGTGCTGTATTGTCATGTAATTATGATAACTTCTGCCAAAATGCATCTCATTCATATAAACCTGTAATTGCAGGAATGTAGCTCCAGAGAGTTCTCAAGTCGATGATCTCGAGAAGAGGTTGGCATCTCTGCGACGCATCTAATATAGCCAAATACTGTTCTTGCAGTGTATGCAAAGTTTGCTCGAAGTCATCAAATGTTTTTTTATCGTAAACTAGGTGTCTCTATTCTTTTAAGGTTAATGCTGTAGTATCGACCCTGCCAATTTACCAGCATCGTTCTCATGGTTTTTAGTGTTGGAGCAAAGGACTTGTAATAACATGCATACCATATGAGAACAATGTTTCTCAGTTACTGTAAATTCATGAACTTGGTGTCGAACTTTCTGAACTGGATCAGATACTAAATGTTTGCTTGCAAAACAGACATTTTGGCTTAGTGTGGAGAAGTGTTTCTAGATTTGTTTGGGCTCATGGAAGATTTGTAATGCTTTTGGGGGCAGAGGAGTTTTGAGGTGCAACTCAAAGGTGGCTGAATTTGGTTGCTTTTGTGCTGTACTAACAATGTGATAGATTGATACCTAAAACATTAGTTTGAAGTGTTTAAACAGTTTAATGTGATAGAAATTATTGTAACATTGATAAGATGATCTCATCAGTCACCAAACTTCGAAACGTTTAAATGCTTTCTATTGCCCATTATAATTGATTTGATCTGACTCCGTCAAGCTATGCTAGAACATGAAAGATTGTTTCTAAGATTGAAAATTAGAGAGAGAGAGAGAGATTATTATTAAGAGGGATTTATAAAAAGGTGTTTTTTATACTTGCTTGATATTCTTTCATCATGAAAACAATAGGAGATATTATATCTTTTCCTTCGTATTCTTCCTTGTAATTAATAGAAAAAAAAAGAAAAGAAAATATCATTATCAAGAGAGTTTAGAAAAACTATTATTTTTTGTTTAATTTTTCTAATAATTAATAAAAATTCTTATCTTCTATCTTAGAAAATAATATTATTATAATTCATAAAAAACACAAATGAATCATTTCGAAAGTTTTTATCGTATAACCGTTCGAAACTTATGGAATTATGATTGGATCATTCCTAAAAAAAATCAATTTTTTTTTATCATCTAAGAGTCCACTAAGAGGCTAAATTTTTACGGATCGACAGTGCAATTGAGCAACTATAGTCTTAAAACTAAGATGGATGAAAAATATTATTATGACTCAAATATGAGAAATATTTATCATTCGGAAAGTGGGAAAAAAGAAATTTCTAAAGAAATACATTGAGAAACGATATATGTATTGAATCTTTCAACGAGATAATACTTTTTTAAATCTCTTAAAACAAATTTTGTTCCAAACATATATGATATGCTATGGTTGCTTACTTCCATATGGTGCAAATATTTAAATTTCACTCTTTTATATATTTTTCAGACCCATTGCCGATAGAAACTACCACCCATCTCTCTCTCTCTCTCTCTCTCTCTCTCTATATATATATATATATATATATATATATATATATCATATAATTCATACACACACACATATATATATATATATATAATATTATTATTATTAACCTTCTCCACTGTTCCTTCACCCCCTCAATCCTCGAAGCTGCCACCCACACTCACCCAGAAGATAGCAGCTCCTCACAGGTTTCTTCTTCTTCTTCTTCTTCTTCTTCTTCTTCTTCTTGGGGTTCAGTTTTACTGCAATGTGATCATGAAATGGTGGTTGATGCCGTAGTCTGGTCGGGAAGTCTCAGCACTGTTGCCACACACACTTACTTGATGCTTGTTTGCTAGCTTTTTATCTTGTAATGAATGAAAAGCTAGCAGCAGGGTGAGCTCGTCTTCTTCTCCATGGCTGTGTAAATCTCAGTATCTTTTCCAAGATAAAACTGTTCTTGCTATTGCTTGCAAATCCTTGGGTTAAGTTTCAGATTTATATTTATCAGTAATGGATGTTTGCCCGAGGAACGAGTGATCAAAATCGATGGAATGTCTAGATTTTTTGGTATGTCATTCTACAGTTTTGATGATACGCCATCTATTTCATTGTCCTCCTCTCCTTAGAAAGAGAGAACAAAACAAGAACACACTGCATCGAATACTTTGTAAATAGAGGAGTTTGACCGATGGAAGATGGATGATGATGTTTCTGATTCGGATACAATGACATGCAATATGATCTGGCACAATAATTTGGTGAACTCGGGGACCCAATGCTGCAATAAGCAGCAGCATTCGAGATGTGAAGCCATGTGAGAGCAGTTTGCTCGAGTTGCAAGTCGGCACTGCACAACTGTGATGCGCAGAGCAGTGCCAGGAAAGCTCTGACTTTTGTGTTGTCGCAATGCGGCGGGCGCGCGCGCGCGACACCGGCATGAGCAACCTGCTCATGATAATACCAGATGAACATGAACTCGTCTTTTCTGTGCTCATCTGCAGCTTCGGAAAGGAGAATTATCCGAGTAGAGAAGGAAGGAAGAACACGATGTTCTGTTCTGCATCTATCGACACAACCAAACATCTTCCTCGTTTCAGATACCTGTGAAAATTCTCTGTGTGGATCTTACTTTAGCTGACCTCTTTACTCTTTACATTCTTCTCTATCCTCTATGTATCCACATAATCGAAGCAGTACAAGGTTTGGAGCCACTCGGATTGCAACCCCGAATCCTCACTGAAACCGAACGAAATGTGTTGATCGTTGCAGCTGAATTCTCACCGTGATGCCATGCATGAGAATTTGCTGAACTCAGAGCCCCAGGTGAACGTCTCGATCACGTCCCTGCGAGAAAAGGGGAGGTCCCAAAGCAGCTCAAGATCTGCCAGAGGCTGAGACCCAACAACAGAGCTGCTATTTTCGCAGTACAAATCTATCATGAACGAATCCATCCTCTGCAACCTACTTTAATTTGAAATGCAAGCATTTAGATCACATGACGCTATTGCCTGTCATGATCATGTGATCGATCAGCTTGTTTCCTCAATTCATAAATAAATGTGAGGATAATACTGCGATGCCTCGGTGGTCCCTAATGTCAGTACAGAATGCAGAGAAGATGAATGCACCAGGGAGATTGCAGTAATCCAACATCCGTAAGTGATGCAGGATTGGATTCAATTCCAATCTTCCGGGATGTCGACTGAAAGCGCCTGTAATCGACCGTAATCTATCATCATCCCTTCCTTCATTCACATACAATAAACCGAGTTCTTTAGTCGTGGAAGATTCTGCAGAAGCACGAGTTTGTCAGACACTAAACAGTTCATGCAGACCTCCCATACAGAGGAGATTAAATTTCTGCGCTTGCAGAACGCTGAGGCAGGGGCGGATCCGAAGCAGAATTCCAACAGGCCACGGCAGGCAGATTGATGGAGTGGAAGAAGGCAGAAGGGAGAAGGAAGATCCGGCGAGGGCCAATCGGAACGCTGGATCCAAATTTGTGGATAGAGTAGAAGCATGAAGGGACATGAGCTACGGCTATGAGCTGTGGTCATGGTTCCACGAGGCCCTACCACGGGCATCAGTCGATCTCAGGCCTACCAACATCAGATGAAAGAGAAGAAAACAAGAGGAGAAGAGCTGTCCACTGGCCCAGTGGTGCTGCAATGATTTTGATGAGTACTCAGTGGTGGACCTCCAAAACATTCTCCCACTCTTCCTTCCACAAAGGCACTTGTTATGTGAAAGAGTGTGGCTCACTAGGTTGAGACATAAACACATCAGGATTAACATGCTACACTCCTCAGGCTCAGCTTCCATGCAAACAAATCTTGTCAACATGAGGTGACCAGCTTCATCTGATGGAGTGGAGCAAAGAAACAGATGTATGTGGACAAAGCACCATAAATGCATGATTTCATTGAGAATCTACAACCAGAAATTGGTCAAATAGGTGCAGAGATAAATCCAACCCCTCATGAGGAAAACCAAAATCACTATCTGCAGCATGTGAGTATATACATCCAAGGAAATGGTTTCATGTACCTGATAACATCCTTCAAGGCACAATATGCTTCCCTTTGGTGGTACCAAAGGGGAGGATAAAGATACAAATCATTGTGCCAAAGTAGAATAAGATGCCTACCAAGAAATTTGGGTACCTTGTCCCATTATCTCATGAAAACATGAACCAGAACATCTTTGTACCACTGGTGGCAGTCACAATTCACCATAAGTAATCGATAACATTCCAGAAGATTAGTGGTCCCATAATTCATTTTGTTCCTCATGAAAAGAATAGTGTGCCGGTCACGGTAAACATTAGTATCGATCTTTGAACTTGAGAACGAGACTTGTTCCGAGTCGGTAACGAGCGAGGTGATCTCTTGATTTTTCTCTATCTAGTTGGATTGTTCGGAGAATCAGATGTAAACTTTAATGCAGAAAATATATCATTTAAAATTAGACAGTGGCTCCTAAGATGTAAAAGTCTACTGATGATAATGACAGGATTGCAAGGAGTCATTGTGGAGTGGGAGCTGGATGGATGAAGAGCCAATAGTGCAATCACAATGTCTACATCACTGTTTTCAGCAATCACCAATTGGTGAAATAGATAATGGATATTTATTTCGTAGTGAATAAAAAATACGTATTCTATTGATATTTTGCACAATAAGATAACAAGTACCTTGTACTAGCTTGAGTTTCTAGCTCAACTAAAGGCCAGAATTTCTCATTCCCTTGTAATATACATAACAATTTCTGGCTTCAGCAGGTGATCAGGAGGATTAACAAGGAGAAGGCAACATGGTGATCGGTCAATTCCAATCTTCTGACCCCGTATCTTTGCGGCACCAACTCCGCGGCAAGTCCACAAAGAATTGTCTGAGATAAAGAGTAGAGCCGACTCTAGATTTGAAGTTCCTCCTTTAATCTGCTTACGAAAGAAATAAGTTTCAGTAAGTAAACCAAGAAGATTTCTTCCTGCACCATGTTTTAGACTCATAATTTACGGTAATCAAAATTACCATGAGACGAACATCGTCTTTCATGATATGGACCAAGAGTCAGGTAAAGAAGAATTACTGAACACTTGCAACTTACCAGATTTGTTGTTCCTGATACTTGTAGGTCCTCCGGCAGCAGACGGGAGAGTGGTATCAGGTGATGCTGCTGATTGATTATGCTGCACCATGTGCGATCCATATGCACAAAAGTTATGAAAACCAAGGTACCGGGCATATGATTCGGGAAGATGAATGTTCTGCATCTGGCTGGGAAAGTTTGCTGCACTTATAGCTGGGGAGGGTAAAAATGATGCCTGGTTTCCGCTGGAAACTGGGGCTACAGATGCATTGACAAATGGAACTCTTGGCAATTGAACTGCACTATGAATAGCAGACATGGATGCATGACTCATTCCAATTCCCATTCCCATGCCTGAAATGTATTGTTGGACACATGGAAACATCATCGACGCCATGCCACTTCCCATCCACATCATCTGATACATGACCAACGATACAATCATCGACGGTTTCTGTTATATATATGTGGAGAAAAAGATGCAAAGGCACTAAAATTTTCATACCTGAACTTGCAGCTGAAGCGTTTTCAGGTACTCAATTGCTTCATCCAGCATTGATGCTTTATCTGTCTGAAATTATGTATAACCATAGTCAGACGAAAAATATGGCTGGATTGGAAATGCTCTTTCTACAACCTTGACTGTCAGAATCATGATCAAGAGAGACATATGTACCTTGTTGCAATGAGGTATGAGCTCCTGCAGAGCCTTCATTTTCTCATTTATTCTATCTCTTCTTCGCTACATGATAATAACACCTTCATAAGGACAGAGACATGAATCATTGAGTTGAAGAACAGGGAACTCATTTTACCCTCTCTGAGAGATTGTGGACCTCGGCAGCACGGCTTCTTCGTTTGGACGTCGGTCGTGTAGCCTGCTTCTTCTCATCGATTGACTCGTATTCAGCTTCCTGCAAGTTTCAGAGACCTGAGGTGTCAGAATCATCTTCAAAGAACACTGAACAAGAAAAAAAAAAAAAGTGGAATTATTTAACCTCTTAATAGAGTACCTCACTCTGGCACCCAGATTCTTCCACATCTCTTGCCTTCCTCCTCCTCTTGTGGCTGTGATTGCTCTCATTCTGCTGTGCTGATCTTCCATAACTGCAGCCAGAACCACCTGAAGATGAAGTTACAGTGCCTTCATGTGCCTTGGATTGCATTCTCTCAGAGAGAAGCCTCATGCCAGTGCCCTCTCTAAGTCTTGTGACAATGTCAGCTGCATCATTGCTAATATTATTGCTTGGATCGGTCTGAGCTTGAATCTGATTACTTCCACAAGCACTTGACCCAACTGTCATCATCGAGGACTCCTGGGCACCTGCCTTGCTATTGCTCCCAGATCCTCTGTGCCCCAGTCGGCAACTCAAGGATCCCAAATCAGCCTTCACTTGCTTTGAGAAGTGAGGAAAGTTGAGGACACCACTGTTAGAATTTTCTAAGGAGGAAGATTGTGGCGTAGAGCCCATAACATGTGGTCTAGGAGGGGGCATAATGTTGTCCTGGGGATGAGGAGTGGACTGCTTAGGAGCAGGTGCTGTGAAAGCAGTGCCGTCATCGGTGAAACCGAATTTTAAGTACCTATCTTCTTCCTCCGCAGTGAAATCCTTGCTGATATTTTCGGAGACAACTGTGTCTGTGCCTGTGATTTCAGGGAAGAACTCAGAACAGAATTCTTTTTCGAAGGAGTCATCGAGAGGGAACTGGAACCATGATGCAGCCTCAGCCTCTTGGATCAAGTTACTGGAATCCCCAAGGGATTGCTCATATTTCTGCACTGGATCAGGTTTCGAAGCTTGTTTGAATTCACCGACCGGAGTTCTCCGGTGAGTCTGGCTGTGCATAACAACATGTCCATTCCTCCATAACAGCTCCACAAGCTCGTTATCAGGTCTGCAAGATCAGAAGAACACAAGATGATACATATTGGTTGAAGTTGATGGAAGCCGAGGATGGAAACAGAGCAAGTGGGTTCTGACCCCATTGGTTTCCTTTGATTTGTCATGGGAAGGAGATCTGTCAAACGTCCAGAATCATCTTCCATGGTCCAGTCAGGAACATATTGATTCATTGATGGACTACGAACTTCTCCACAGAAAGAGAAACAAAATCAAATCAGAACAAGCGAAGAGCAACATAATGGCCAGGAAGATATCACCACATAACATTCAGCAAATGCTTAAGTACATAACCCAAAGATGGAACAGGAACACAAGAAGAAAAAAATCTCCAGGTTTAGATTTAGTTTGAAGACAATGAAAACCTGGGAGGATTATGCGATTTTTTAATGGAAAGATTATGAGAAACTGAATAAAATAAAAAGGACGATGGAGATTAAAATATAGACATGTGACTTTACAATACTCAATCTAGAATCTAGTTATGAGACAGATATCTTTAAAGATTCGGAAAAGAAGGAAGAAGATGGAAACAATAGTATTGCCAAAGAGGGAAAACAAGCACAGATCTAATTAGCCACGACAAATAACCAATAAAGAAGAAGAAGAAGAAGAAATCAGAAAGAACAAAAGAAGCATAAGAAACGAAAGCGCTGAAGAAGGCCAATCGACATGAAGGAAAAGAAGGATTTTTGCCTAAAAAAATCTAAAGCATGGAAGAACAGATAAAATAGCAAAGGAATGAAACAACTCCAACTCCAAGTAGTAAGTAAAATCCAAGAGAAAGCATGCAATCAGAACTAATAGTATGCAACCCAAACAGAAACATCAACATTTCATCATGAAAAAGACAAAGGAAGTTCAACAAGTGGTTCTGATTTCTAGCACAAAACAGATATCAAAACCTCACGAGACAGCTCAATTAATCGAAACCAAACTACACACAAATTAGAAAGAAGATCAAGTGTTCGTTGGGCAAAAAGGAGAAGAAAGCCTTGGCAAATGTGAAAAATCCACAATGACCATGAAGGGAAGTACAGAAATCAGGGAGGAGAAGGGACCAACCTGCTTCAGCAAAAGCTCTTCTGAATTCGCCAACAGGCTCTCATGCAAACAGTGAAGTATCGTCAAATGGAACAGAATTCCCCCTCTCTCCCTCTCTCTCTCTCTCTCTCTCTCTCTCTCCCTGTGCTTCCCAGCTTTCTTGTTCTGAAGAGGCCTTCAAAGAGCCTTTATGAGAGTAGTGTTATGGATTTGACCCTCTTCTCCTTTTTAACCACGCCATATTCGGATATTGACAAGGAGGACGACACATGACATCGTTATCGCATCACAACATGCCATTTATCATGCTACCTGCTAAGTATTATCTTCTCTCGTTACAGAATCTTTGGCTATATATATATATATATATATATATATATATATGTATATATACTGTTGCTTGTTTCAGTATGGCAAATCTATGGGTTGAGCATCATGCCAGGCCACGTTCCTCTGTTGTCTGAATCCAAGTTCTATCACTCCAAGGCATGAGCAAGTTTTGGGATGGATCAATTAATCCCAAATCACAGAGTCCAAATCATTTGCTTCGGCTCCATAGATGATAGTGGGTGTACTTTCTTCTTGTCATTGCATACAAGGAGAGTGCAAAAGTTGCATGTAAGCACTGTCGCATGGATTGGTCTGATTCAAAAGTCAAAAGAAAAAAAGAGAGGATTCTGAAATCTGGATGAACGAAGAAAAGTTGGTCATCAATCGGATGAGGAAATCCTGCTGCTTTTCTTGACTTTGCAAACCCAAACAGCTGATTTCCCAAGGGAAGAAGAAAATGTTAAAATCTCTCTCTTCTCTCTCTCTCTCTTGTTTATCAGGCTTAGTTAAAACCATTATTTTGATTCAAGAATGAAAGAGCACAAAATGGCTCAGCTGAGTACATGCATCCTTCTTACGAAGATAATACAGACTAGAAAATGGAACTGCGGACAGGATAGAAAGACTGAAACTTGGAAGAAGAGTGAGAAGATTTCCTCCTCTCGAGAACAGTGTCCTTTTCCAGATTTATGCAGTAGCCTACACAAGTGGTATTGTGACTGCTTTGTCCTTCGTGAACACCACAAGATTTGATCTTTCTCTGTGACTTGAACGTGCTTAAACTGAAGTAAACAATGGAAGAGAAAGTTAGACAACCAAACCAATTGCATAAGTAAACCGTATGTGGAATTGGATGGTTGACGTATCTCTTATATCATTCCCCGCTTATCCACAGAATAGAATAACCGGAGTTGAGACTCCGTGTCGCCCCATAAAAAGTGGATTCAGCATTCATCCTTCTCTCCCAAATCCTCTCTATTTTTGGGGTTCGTCAAGGAAGATGAGTGGAAGATGCAGTGTCATTATCACCAACATGTTGCCCTCAGTTTATGTCGAGAAGCATGTTTCCTATGGGTCCAAAATCCAAGTATCATTTAATAACATGCATTCATTCCATCACCATCAACTATTTCTGGACCAGGAAAAAGATTCACTACCTCTCCCCTCCTCTCTCTCTCTCTCTCTACCTCTGCCTCTTCTGACTCCTTTACTGGGGTGGAAAAGTCATGGCGAGGGCAGGAAAGGCCATGTGGCTGCTGTTCTCTTAAATAATTGGACCAGGAGTTGCTCCGAGCCAGGTTTGAAGTACCAATAAATTTGGCTTAATCTCACACTCGAACACAGCTGCAACTGCTGCACATTGCCCACCCCTGCAGATCTTGCCGCAGGTCTCACACATGAACCATTGTCTTTACCCCTAGAATCTTCCTCAGCTGTGCCATCTTTGTGATCAGCAGGGTGTCGCAGAGGAACAGCTTAGGATTTGCAGCACAAAAAGATGAAGGAAGAGGAGAGAACACAAATCAAGATGAATATGAATCAGGACCGAGGAACAACTTTGATGAAACAACATGCATATGGAATTTCCTAGACACCCTTTTTGTGTGAAATCTATATGAGCCTTAAGTCTTGATTAACTGAAAGTTGGTAGGCATTTGATCGACAAGTATTGTGTTTAACTAAATCAACATCCAAGATTAAGGAAGAACCTGTGTCCATCATAGGTACCATGGAGAGATCAGTGACTCGTTGGTTGCCTGCTGGAACATGGAGAGAAATAAAAATAAAGATGCGTAAACATTTACATGAGGATAAATCCATAGTTATCTGAGAACAATATACACTTCAAGAATGCTATACATTGTAAGGAATTGAAGTTTCCACAATCTTAAATTGAGAATGATATCAAGATCATCATACTTATCTGTTCGACTCAAGCCAAAAAATTCAATGGGCCATTTGGGCATATTATCAGAGAACTGACATTGAATAAACAAATGAAAAACCATCTTTAACATAAAAGTGCCAGTAGTTTCTATCATACATAATGTTCTGAAAAGCTGTGTCAAATGCTGATATCACATTTCATGTTTAAAAGCTGGTATGAGACCACAATTTCTGGCATTTTATATTTGATGTTCTACAATTCTGAGTCTAAGTAATGCAAGAGAAACAAAAATATAAAGCACCATGAATTGGTTGCCTGAATGCTTTCGCTTTGGTTGAAGTAGCTACAACTTTTCAGCTGGCAGTGGTGAGTCTTCACCCTCGAGCACCTACAAGCGCTTGTAGTCTTCCTAGGATGGGTACAACGGTGTCCTGAGCTATCACTTTTGCTAATGTCTATAAATGTTATATCATAAACATAAGAATCAAAGTAGCATATGTTATCGAACAACCCTTTTCTTCGTTTCATTCATAGCGTAAAAGCGTTGAAGCTGAATTATGTATCATATCTCTTGACATCAGAAAAGATGAGCATACGCATATTCTTCAGGCAAACACGATTCATTAAACATTTCTATCAAAAAGAAAAGAAATTGACAACCTGGAAGTAACTTTAATACACCAAATCAATTGCGGCAGTTCTGAAGAGAAAAAGAAGGGACCTGTGTGGGAGTCCTGCGATAATTTTGTCCCAGCTCCTTGACTCGTCACCAGAACAAATGATACAAGTGAGTTTGTGACCTTCCGGGAGTACGGAGGATTCTCTCTGGTGTGCACTTTCTTGTCGCGCTAACTTGACGGTGCCGATTTAAGCAATCCCCAGAACCCTAGACGAAAAGATTACATCTTCGAGCGAATTTAGTCTCCAAAATCGAATTTTTAGACCAAAAGATGGCTTCTTTCGAGGCGAAAAGCAGGGTTTCGACGGAGCCGCAGGACCATCAACCACACGACACAAACGACGGTCACGGAGATGCAGGAGGAACAGCAACCGAGTAGAGGACACGAATGGCGTACAATTTTGTCGACGGAGCTCATCAATGACGGAAGCCTTCGTACCATAATCGACGACGACACTCCAATCGCCCTCTCTCTCTCTCTCTCTCTCTCTCTCTCTCTCGATGGAGTCTTCGTAACAAAACCAAGAACGACATCTCCACTGCGTGCTTGAGGTATATCCATTCAGATGAATATATAATAATATAAAAGCTTTAAGAAGAAATGAATATTGTTAATATCGAAAAGTAACATTTATATCTCATTAATGTATCATTAACTCAACCTTGCCTTCTTATAAGGACAAAGAATTTTAAACAAAAAATAATACTTGTAAAAGAAGAAAGAAATTAAAAAAAAAATCTAGAAATAACCTTACCTTGTCCTAAAAACAAAGAATTTTAAACCAAAAAATAGTCCTCGTTGTTTAAAAAAAATTAGAAATTAGGATTTGATTTTTGTATAAATATATCATGTATCTCTAGTCTTAGATACGGTTATTCTAGATCCGAAAAATACTTTAAGTTCCTAAATTATCCCTAAGAAGATTATTTTTCGAAAAGAATAAAATAAAAGAAGATTATGTACTTGAATATGAATAACTAGGATTTGTGCTTTAATATGAATAACTCGAATGTCTCGTAGTCGATGTTGTAGATTTTTTTTTCTGTGGATATAGGTAAGGATTATTATGTTAATCTTATGTTAGTTTTTTAATATGTTTCTGATTATTGATCTTGTTTTTTTTTTATAAGTCCTTCACCCTTTCCAACATTTTTTAGTGTTTAGTTGTTATATATATATATATATATGAAATCTTTGCTAAATACATACACACTAGTATTGGTATAAAAGGTTGTTATATCATTTGTGTTAATAATTAAACATGTCTTCCAAGGATATTCATCTCATTGTTTTATTTTCTCATTATAAGAACAAGAAAAATGTTATTTGGTAGTTAAGAAAAAACTTTGATTTTAGATTCTAACTAATTTGTGTAAGGATTTCATGTGTTTCTTCACAAAAGATAATAGTTCAATAAATAATATTGCAATCTTCCATGTACTTTGTCAGGACACTTTGAGCCATTTAAAGTTACTCAAAAACTTAATGATCAAATTTGTCAGAAACACATTGAGATGATCAACATGCTTAAGCTCCTCTCTCCTTCTTCTTTTTGATGAACAGATCATGTAATAGAATTAGTAAAGCAACTCAAGCATATAACGTAGATCATGTCAAAGCTTCAGCTTTCTCCAGCAGTGGCTCCTAGTCATACTGTACCGAGCTTGATTTCAAATCAAGTATATACATAGCAGGTGCTCATGGTTCCTGCATGTTGTTCTCTGGGCTATGGCAGGTGGTAGGGCAAGAAAGAGTCTGGGAACGGTAGGCATATGGGGGCAATGCTACCTTCGGATAATTGGAAATCCCAATAGTTGTAGCAACCTCGGAGAAGATGAGGATGAGCATAGTGAAAAGAGTTATTTGGTAGTGGTGTATGACTCGAATGGTGATCTGAAAACTTTTCGAAAAGAATTACAATTTGTAGTCAGGTTTCTCAGCTTCATGGAAGTAATTGAGAAATAATCTCAGGTGAAGAAATTTCTTCTTACATTTGAGTTCACTTCTGTAAGATTCTTGATGAAAGATAACAGTTTAACAAATAATATCTCATGGACATACTCAAAATCTCACACAAAAAAAGCATATAAATTACTAATCTATTAATCTTTGAAGATGGATAACTATTTAAATATATATATATATATATAGTTATATACTTGAAAAAAAAATCAAATTCTTTAACTTGTTGTGTACTTCACCCTCACCAAATGAAAAAATTTCACTGTCTATATGTTCCGAAAAATGAACAATCATATACTTTTTTTTCCTTGATTTTTCATATCCGTCCTCATCAAAAATGATTTACGCGAAAGAGAAAAAGAAAAACATTAGTATGCACTAACTCACACTAATATAAATGCCACAAAAAAAAAAAACTTCTATCAAAGTTCATATAGAAACTCAAACTAATATGCAATTTGTTAACTTGTATGGGTGTGTGTATGTCTTTCAGTGACCTTTATAACCACATAAATTACAATTTTTTTGGCAATTACTTATAAGCAATAGATCTGTAGATATTTACACTAATCGTTCATACATTTCTAGTGTACAAAATGAAAGTATTTATTACCATTAAGGTGCTAAATCATCAATGTTTTCTCTCGTAGAAATTAATCATGTATCCTCAAACTAGGTCCTACTTGTTTATATGCCCTATATGTTATTTTGTGTGGAAAAGAGTAAATCATTTTTCCCAAAACACATATAATTATACGATTACATGGATGCTTGAAACTAAGTTATTGATTATAGTAGCTTTCTTGAGCTGCATACAATATTGATTCTCCCAATATTGAAAGCAAAACTGGCAAATGATGCATAAAATATAGTCATCACTGCATCAAAAATTAAAGGCTAAGTAAGTGCTTAATCTTCTTCTATAGTTCGTAGGATCAAATCCCTTTCTTCCTATTCACACAAGATAATAATGCATGGTAATGCCACTAGCCTTTTAGACAACTGTTTGTGCAAGCAAAAGAAGCCATTTGCAGTTAGTACACAAAGAAGCTTCAAGTAATCATGGATGAGTAACTTATCTACTATTACAACCATGCATCTTCCATTGTATCTCATCAACCATGGGAAGTAATAGATACTAACATCGAGTTAATTATAACTGGCTACTACATGGAGAACTCCATCAACTATACTACAGTAAAAGAGTGAGGTCCCTCTTTCATCACCACCAAATAACTGCATACTCAGCAGCTCTAGATTTCACTCCCATCCACATATATTTATATATATGGACTACAAACTAAGTTAGGGTATGTATATATCTATACCTACCCTGACCTCATCATATATCTAATAAACCTTAGGTTCTTTACTCAACATCATCAGTCAGGCAGCTGGTGCCACATCATTGTCGTCGTCGTCGTCGTCGTCGTCGCCGCGACCATTCTCTCGACGCACCACGCTGCGTAGGGCCATGTCCGGCACCTCGGCGACCACCGGGCCAGGGAGAAGAGACCTCTCGGTGGAGACGACAACCATTGCAGCTTGATCGAGGAGGAGATCGAGAAGACAGTGGAGGGTTTGGAGTGAGGAGAGACGCGGCGTGGAGCCTCGTATTTATAAGGGTTGCCGCAGTGGGAGCTGATGATGCCTCCTTCGCCTTTTGCCCTAAGCCGTATCTCTCTCATGGAGAAGGGAAAGGGAGGGTTCCGACCACGGCGGCTCTCGTCCACATTCTCGTCCGGCGTGGCGGATGGGACCCACTGGTTCGGGCATGGCTCATGGAGGGTGGTGGCCGTGCACGGTCTCCACGTGGAGGCGACGATCCATGCACGTTCTCAGCGTCCCGGGGGTGCGTGCAGGACTCGGGTCAACGCGAAGTCAGCCTGATTCTGAAGGAGGTCAAAGAAAAGTCAGCCTTCGTACGAGGCTAGTCTTCGTCGTCAACAGATGTATACGTAGGCCTTGGCATCGAGATTATTTGCGTAGAGAGATACACTACAGGTACAAGATATTTGAGAGCAAGAACTGTACGGACGTACATAAATATATATGTGTATACGATTGATTGCATGACATATTTAGTGTCGACCTTAGAAGTGGCGGTCAACATGATTATTTTAGTTATCATTAATCCACAAAATATATTTTTCAGAAAATAAGAGAGATATTTATGTAAAGTAACATAATAATACCTTATAAATTTCTTCAAAAAAAAATGAAAATATTCTCTATAATTTTTCAACCGTTGGACGGACAAAGGAATGATATTATCAGTCAGAGGAGGGGACCAAAATAAACACTTAACAGTCAACTGCGTTAATATGCACAGTTCATTCGTGGCTGGATATACCTGCTCATACAATTTAGTTGGTAAGGCTGATGTAGCTGTATAATAGCAGACGGCTTTTTGTCCATCTAATTTGTAGATCACCATATTATAGGTATAGTTCAGCCATGTCAGAACTGCTGACATATTATTGATATGGTGGAGAAAATTGAATTCCATGTTCTATTCTCAGGACAGTCTCCATATTATTACTATGCCCGCTTATTGATATGGTGGCATCAACACTTGGCATCAGCAACATCAAGGTATGAACTGGTATTCGTTGTGTTTTAGGTTTAAGATCTTTTTCTACTGCATGTATCATGAGATCCAAGTCAAACAAATAGCAGCAATATTTCTTAGATTTTTCATCACAACAGATCTGTTGCATGTTATTCTACCAAACAAAGGAGATATATTTGGACCAAAAGAACCCTAAAATGGAGATGCTCTTCGCTGAGATTGATGGACTGCTTGTGTCTCCGCTTCTGGGAGACTGCACACCAGCTCAGCACGATTGAAGGCCGATGTATAGAACACTGGTTAAGATTAGCTTCATGAGGGTTTGAGCATTTTGAGCTCAGCAGTAGCTCCACTAAAGCTGCTAGTTTGATTCACTAAAATATGCCAAACAACATTTCTTTATTTGGATCCGAAAACCCTACAGCATATCTTTCACATTTAAGTGAAGCAATTTTGTTTGAGCCTCCGAAAACAGTAGACCTGCCATAATCATCCTAACGTACATACTACAGAGCATCAAACTCTTCGCTCAATATCATCAGGCAGCTGGTGCCACATCGTTGCCGTCCTCGTCCTTGTCATCATCAATCATCATCATTGTCACCACGGTGGTGACGACATCCATTGCAGCCGGTAGACGACGACGATGATGATACATGTATATAGTGGACGCTTTTCGGGTGAGGAGAGAAGCAGCATCGAAGCTAGTATTTATAAGGGGCAAAGCATGAGGAGATGCCTCGGTGGGGGATGGTTTTCAGCTTTCACTACCGGCTGGGGCCGGCCGGTGTCTGGGGGAAGGAAAAGGAGGCCTCGTGGGGTGGTGGTGGTGGTGCCACGGTGCTCTCTTAAACATGTTCGACCGACGCGGCGCACGGGACCCGCGGGTTTGGTCCTAGCTCATGGAGGGTGGTCGCTGCGCACGGTCTCCACGTGGATGCGGCTACCCATGCACGTTCTTAGGGTTGGCGGCAGGTGCCACGGCGGACGGAGTGCGCACGTGCCGGACTCTGGTCAAAGAGGAGTCAACCTGACTCTGAACTGCTCTCCGCCGTCAACTTGGAGTAACCACACAAATCTCCTGCTAACTGTCACATGAATATATATATATATATATATATATATATATATATATATATATATATATATATATATATATATATATATATATATATATATATATATATATATATATAGTGGTTTCGGTTCTCTCCTCTCAAATTACGACTTTCATACAGACATTTCTATTTTCTGTGTGTGTCCCATAGAAGAAAGTCATATGTTCATACAAATGTAGCTGAATAATAGCAATGAATTTTGTCCATCCAATATGTAAATAATCATAATGTAGATGTAGTGCTCAGCCATATATTCCATATATTTACTTCTGCTTTCTGACTCAGATTTATGCCACATTCTATTCTCAGGATATGGTGGCATCAACATTTGGGTGTAATAACTGCAGTATCTGCCACATCAAGTTATGAATGGTTTCCACTGCTTTTTAGGTTCGAGTTCGTCCCAGTCTGCAATGAACTTCACCATTTCTTGGAATTTCCGGCACAGCAAATTTACTGCATAGTATTCTACCAGATGCCAAAGGAAAGACAGAGTGTTTCGACCAAGAACCAAACATTGGACGTCCGATGGATTCGGTCATGGCCTGCTGAAACTAATGGAGCCTTTGTGAATGTACCAAGTGCCAGCCATTTACGGCTAGGAGGCCCCTTCATTAAGCTGCTAACGTAACTTGTGCTGATGTTGCATCTCCATGTCGGATGGATCAGCTTCTCCTCAGCCCAGAAAGTTTCAGCACATCGACCACTTGTCGAGAGAATACGCATGCACGAATCCCCACACAACGGCAGGAGATCGAAAGCCATGCATGATGCAGTAGAGTTTTGGATCCACTGGATAGAGCTCTAGGTTTTCAATGGTGACGAAGAACAAGCAACAGCTCTTTATGATGATAGGCATCAACTATAAGAGTGTACACGAGCTCAGCATGATCGGCTAAGATATTTCTCAAGGATCTGAGCATGTTTAGTTCAGCAGTAGCTACTAAATCTTCCGGTCTTAATCATAACATAGGAATGAAACTGGTTACACTTCTTGCATTGGATCTGATAACCCTACAATATACATATTATAGACCCTCTACTCGAGGCCATCACGCAGCTGGTGCCACATCGTAGTCGTCGTCGTCGTCGTCGGCGTCATTGTCACCACCATCGTCTCGTTGCTTCACACTGCGTAAGGCGGCGTCCTTCACCATGGTGACGACCAGGCCAAGACCGAAAGACCTCTCGGTGGTGACGACAGCCATTGCAGCCTGATGGAGTAGGAGATCAACGAGGCCGATGCAAGCGTGATGGATATGTGGAGTGGAGGTCTTGGAGTGAGTAGAGGACCAGCATCGAACCCGGTATTTATAGGCGTTGCTGCGCTAGAGATGCCGTCCGGCTTTTCGAAGTGGGTGGGAAGTGCCATGGTATGTCCCGTCCACACGTTAGACCTACGTGGCGCGTGGGACCCCGGGGTTCGAGGCTGGCTCGCGCATAGGGTGGGCGCGGCGCATGGTCTCCACGTGGATAAGGCCATCCATGCACGTTCTTTGCGTTCGCGGCAGGCGCCACGAGGGAGCGGGCCGCAGGTCAAAGCGAAGTCAGCAGTGTGACTCCAAACTAGGTCGAAGAAAAGTCAGCGCGATGCTGAACTAGTCTTTTGTCGTCAACGAGCTCGAGGATCATCACATACGTCTGCATTTTGACATTAAGATTTGCATAGATCTTTAATTTAGTAGATGTTTGAAGTAAGAGTTGAGTATTTAATATCTGAGATCAAGAGCTCGTGTTGTATAGGCTCACGTTTATGATATAGTACTCATGGTTGTCTGTGGCACGTATCTCTCGTATCAGAATTTGGTGTTGATACGACAAGTGTTGATGTCTTATTTTATCGACATTTACTGTACAAGGATTCATGTATCAATATTTAATCGACTAAAATATTCACCATTAAGGAAAAACAAAAGTTAAAGGATTATTCTCAATAATCCATAAAGTATATTCTCTTGCTTCAAGGTTTTATTTTCAAAAAATAGAAATACCATCTGTACTTTCATAAACTTTAGAAACCCTCACTTTGTAGCTCTAAAAATTTATGATTAAGATTTATCATCAAAAGTAATTCTCTTAATATTTCAATATTTTCAAATAGATGATCGAGGAAGTTACGAACGTAGCTAGTATATCATATATGAAGAGAAGATTGATAAACTATACTCGTCATGATGCATAGTTGTTGCTCGGAGATCAAAGTTATTATATTAATGGAGATAAGTCTGGTAGATTAAGAGAAATTATTATTTTATAAAAAATAATTACAAAAATTATCAAAGCTAGAAGAGGAAAAAGACATGGATGTCAGATTAGATAAAGGAGTTGTCATCATGCACTAACAAAAGACCGAGCACCATTGGATTGAGGTTGAACAGATCGGATCGAATTAGAATCGCACCGCCTATTAGTGATATGGTGTTGGAAAAGAAATCATCAATGTTGAGAGCAAAGCCTCAAACGCAAGAGAGGTGTCATCAAAGCAAGAGTTCTAGTGGTTGGAAGAAAAGTCATTGAAGAAGCAGTGGACACTAGTAGATCTGGGGAGAAGCTTGTGATCTACAATGTTGACGATGACCCGCAACGAGGAACACGTTGCTAACCATGAGTTGGAGAGAAGGGAGTGTTGCTTGTGACGAGAGAAGGAGGTCAATGGGGGAGAAGGAGGAGATGTTGATGAGGGAGTAAGGAGACACTTAGATCAACGAGTAATGATATTGAGCAAATCTGTTGTAGTGCATAGCAACAAGGAATGGAGTGAGTCAGTAAGGAGGAGCCATTGTTGTTGTTGCAACGAAGCTAGTGACAAGTAGCATACAGAGATAGGATCCTTTTATTTTCTGTACTTTAATTTTATTTTTTGTATATTTATTTTCTGCATATTTATTAAGTCTGTTTAGTTTAGCTGAAGTCGGAACTCTATAAATAGGGATGTAACTATTTTTTTTTTCAGTTATCTATGAAAAATATTATTCTATCTTTTGACAAACCTTAGGAGGTCGATCCCCTCGAAGCTATCAAGGAGGGCCGATCCCCTCGAAGCGATAAAGGAGGTCGATCCCCTCGAAGTGATCATTCCCTTTCTCTTTTTCTTTCTACGATAAGACTTTAGAGATCCTAATTGTTGGATCTACAATTGAGATGAATAAAGGATGACTCTATGATAGTTTGATCTATAACTGAGAAGAATAGAGGATAACTCTGCAACGGAGAATAGAGGAGATGGTAGTTCACTAAAGAGAGAAGGCCTATACTTGCTTAAGGTAAAGCAGCTCTAATATAATGAAGAATTGATTATGAAAGAGATGTGAGGGAAAGATTTCACTCTGCATATATCATGATGATTAAATCTCAAATCATATATTGATTGATGATTAGAACGAATACAAAGTTATCATTTCATATTTATTATTATTACAATCTTATATGTCTAATTTTATCAGACATTTATTGTACTATGATTCATGTATCAATATAATTTATAAAAATATTCACCATTTCATATTAAGAAAAAAAAAAAAGGTAAAGGACTATTCTCACTCATCCATCTTGCTTCAAGATCAGAACAATTATGTCTACAGAAACAGGAGAAATACCATCTGTACTTTCCTAGAAACCCTCACTTTGCATATCTATATATATAACATAAAGATTTATTCTGTATAATTATTCAGATACTTTTTTCTCTCAATTTCCTGAGAAGAACTTCAAAGGAGATTACTCAGGCAGATACATATAACTGATTATAAGCAAGACATTTGTAAATCCAATTTATATATCATCGCAATGTATAAACACGCATGCAGGAGCGATGATGAAGTCTTAGTTTTGGTTTCTATGTCACTGGAGAACACAATTAGCTTCTTGTGATGAGGAATCAACTGCAAGAGTATACACGAGCTCAGCATGAACTAAGGTTGCTCTTTTTAGGCCCAATCACATCACAAGAACCAAATCGATATACTCATTGGATCTCACGACCGTACCACGCTATCCTCACACTCCAGTGAAGCCCACAAAGAGAATACACCAGCCCTCGACATACATAATATGGACTCTTTCTTTACTCGATGTCATCAGGCAGCTGGTGCCACATCGTTGTCGTCGTCGTCGTCGTCATCATTGTCGCCACCATCCTCTCGTTGCTCCATACTGCGTAAGGCTGCGTCCTTCACCATGGCGACGAGCCGGCCAGCTGGGACCAGGGTCCTCTCGGTGGTGACGACAGCCATTGCAGCCAAGAAATCAACGAGAACAATGGAAGCGTGTGGTGGAGGCTTCGGAGTGAGAAGAGGAGCAGCACTGAGGCTGGTATTTATAAGCGGCGTTTCACTCCCTGTGCTCGCCCGCCCCGATTGCTCTCGAGGAGAAGGGTAAGGGGGAGGGTACGTGGCCGCGGTGGTGTGTTCTCCTTCGCACGTTCGTCCTACGTGGCCGTGGGACCCGGAAGTTCGAGGCTGGCACATGGAGGATCGCTGCGGCGCGCGGCCTCCACGTGGGAGCAGAGACCGTGCACGTTCCCGGCGTCCGCTGTTACGTGCAGGACTCGGGTCAAAGAAAAGTCAAGCTTTCGTAGGTCCCATCTTTAGTGCGCATTTGTGTGGTGGCCCGGTGAGCTCCAACACCATCACATCCGTCTGCCGACATCAAGATTCGCGATGATGAAGAAATTGTATAATTTGGTGTACGGTATATATATATATTCTTTTTAAATGATATCATTCATATATATCACCCGAAATATGACTATAATTCTTCATATTATAATCACATAATGAGTCATCATAAAGTATTCAATGTTACTTAGAGCTTCAAATAATAACTAAATTAGTTTTGATTTCCATCCTTGCAAAGATTCTATTTAGTAAAGGGATAAGGTTAAGAATTGGCATGAGTTATTCCTGTTGTGATTTCATCTAGTAAGATCCAATTAAAAGTAACCCCAAAACCTAATCTCATGGATATACCTATATAAATATACCACATATTATCGTCACAAAAGTTTATGACTTCGCTCACTGTTCAGCGGCATGGTGGATTTAGCGCATCATTGCTTGCTGTGATATCTGTCACATCAGCAAGAGATGTATTAGATTGTCACATGTTATTCTATCGGAGAAAGAAATATAAAATGGAGCTTTGGTGTCGTGCATCTATGGCTGGGAGTACCAGTCATTGAGGTGCAGCAAAGCTTCGTACTCCTCTGCAGCGTTTAGTGCTCCGGAGCTCCAGTTCGGCGAGTCTCCCGGTGGTGGCACCGGTTCCAAGGCCGGAACAGCGTCCGCCGCCTCCACGAAATCAACATCTTGAAGCCGTCGAGCGCATGAGTGCAGCAGAGGTTTGGTTCCATTAGGTAAAACGAAAGCTGAAAGAAGTTTGCGATGGTGCTGTAAGAACGAGGGAGGAGGTTTCTATATACGAGGAAGAATGGCTGGGCTGGGCATGTAGTAGGTGAGATGCATGGTAGGTGGCAGCAGTTCATGCCTTCACCAGTAAAGAGCGTGCACAGGTGCATGCAGCAGGGATGAAGGGAGCTTCATGCACGCACTCGGCATGCCTTCATCGCTCGAGAGTTTGAGCACATCGACTGCAGTATTCGCTACAGAAAAGTTACAGGTGGAGTCGTTCTGTATGCTGGTTTTTAGCCTCTTTGTTCCAATGACACAGATACTAAATTACCTGTTAGCTTTAGTTGATTTTGTAAAATAGAGGAATATACTGTAAAAGAGATTAATTTATTCATTGAGATAATTTTTATTTATATAGATTTTAAGGAAGAGATATTTTAATCATGTACTCAAATTACGTAATCAAATCAATCATTTAAATATGTGATTGATCCTTTGATTGAGGTTACAAGGATGTTATTGTATATTTGTCTCTATCATTATCTTCTATTATACCCTCGTAAAATTAAACTCATATCAAGAATGCCAATCTTGATCCAATGTAATAGAAATATTTTACGAGTCAGAAGTTTTGTGAAGGAGTCTGCTACTTAGTTATAAGTATCGATGTAAGAAACATGTAATTGATATCCGATAACTTCATCTCTAACAAAGTAAAGTCGATAATAATGTATTTCATACGTGAATGGAACATCAGATTGGTATATAGGTATATGGCATCGATATTATCACAATATATTTTATGAGTAGATTGAGAGTTAATGTCAAATTCGTATAGCAAATTGGTGACCCGATTGAATTCTACGCGATGGTGGCAATGGCTCGACATTCAGCATCAATGGTGAATCTTACGACTATATTATGTTTCTTGAAACTCTAACATATTAGATTTGCTCTAGGAAAGATAATGTAGACAGACGTAGATGTTCTATCATTAGTATTGTCTGCTCAATTAATATCGAAGAAAGCATAAAGATGAAGTAATGAGTGTTTACAAAGAAGCCCATAATTAAGATTCCATTTTAGATACCATACGATATGTTTTAGTACAAATTAATGTGTGGTGAAGGGTCAACACATAAATTATGATAGTTTGTTGACCGTAAATGAGATATCTGGATATATAAGAGATAAATATTATAAAAAACCAAATACTTCTCGATATTATATACGATCCATAGTTGGGCTATCATTATATAATTTGAGTGATTTGGTAATAGAGTATGGGGTAGCGACTTCTTTGTTATTTTGTATATTCGTCTTTGATAATAGATCTTAAATATACTTCTCTTGATATAGAAAAAGTTTAGAAAATATGAACTCTGTTTTCACTCTTAGAAAATAGCATAAGGTTCCTAGATCTTTGATGAAGAATCGATCTATCAATTACTTAAGAAATTATTTAATCTTCATAGGATTATTACTTTGTAACGATACTATCATCTACATAAATTTATAGATATATAGTACTTCCCTTTTGTTATCATAGAAATAAAAATATGTCAGACTTAGAATTGATGAAGGTAACTAATGTAAAAAACGAGCCAAGTTCAGTCTACTAGGCTCTTGGAGCTTGGTGAAGTTCATAAATAACTTTTTGTAGTTTATAAATATGGTTTAGATATTGAAGCTGAATGAAGTTATGAGGTTGTTGTATAAAGACATCTTCGGTTAAGATCCCTTATACAAAAGTATTGTTAATATCAAGTTGGCATATATGTCAACTTTGAGTGATAATCAAACTCAAGATAAGTTAGATTATCATCGGTCAAACAACTGGACTTAATATTTCTATGAAATTAATTTTTGGTTGTTGGTAAAACCTTTTAGCCACTAAATGTGTTTGGTATTACAAAGGATTTCATTTAGGTTTTACTTAATTTGAAAGATCCACTTAAACCCGATGATATTTTGTATGCAATGAAATGATACAAGAGTCCATATGACATTATAGATTAAAATACAATATTCTTCACACATGGTTTTGCCATAGTATAGAGATTTTTATGCTTGTATGGTGGTTGTGGGTTTAGTAGATAGAGCTTGTTGCATAGAGGTCAAAATTTTGATATGGTTTGAGTATATCATTTTTTAAGCATAGAGGTCAAAATTTTGACATGGTTTTGAATATATTATTTTTTAAGTACATTGTCATATAATGTTCATGCTCGGTGGTATTATTAGGCTATGTTAAAGGTATAAGAATTAGTAAAGAGTTACTGATGCATACTTGATCAGGCTGATACACTTTAGTGTCGCTTGGTCGAGGAGAGGACAAAGATATTATTTGTGGTATCGAGAATGTTGCTTCATCGGGCATTACAAGTTAGTGGAGAAGAAGATGGAGAAGTTGCGTAGAGGGCGAGATGCTGCTGAACTGGAGTGATAAGGGAGTGCTGGTCTAAAGGAGAACTATAGGCTAATGTGGTGAGAGGTGTCTTTAAGGGGGGTTTGAGATATATTTATATGAATCCAATGGTGTATGGTTATTATAGTGGCTCGTATTACTAAAGCTATGTGATTTTAGAATAAAAATACGGACTCAACAAAAATAACATAACGCAATACAAAGACCTTTTAAGTTTGAGGATCACAGCATCAAAAAGTATTATTGTCAAGAGAGTACCTAATGAAGATGCAAGGCTTCGATCTTGGTGTTAACTTTTTTGTGTAATATAGGGTCATAGCTAAGGATAATATAAACAACCAAATACTTTAAGTTTTTAAAGATTTAAAATTTTATAAAATATTTTTTCAAATGATAATTGGTGTTATATGATTGAAATGAGCATGCAGTTAATAAGGTAAACTATAATTTAAAAGATTATTGACCAAAAAATTAGTGGCATCGAAGCTTAGTGTAAAAGAGTGAAATCATTTTCAACTATATGTCTATACTTTCATTCAATAAAGTTAACTAGTTCAAGTATGTGGTGGTAACTTAAGATATTATATATCATAAAATGAGAGATAAGTTGTTAGAGCTTGTTATTCGCCTCCTCCATCAGAATAAATTATTTTTATGATAGATTGAAAGAAGTTCTTAACCATCTTTCTAAGATGAGTAAAGATTATGGTAACTTAGATTTATATTTGAGAGGGTAAAATCATATATATTTAGCAAAATAATATATGAAAATGATATAAAATCTAAAATTATCAAAAGAAATGATAAGTGTATGACTCCAAAAATCGATATAGATAATTTCAAATGATTTAGAACAAGATATGAAAAAATTTTCAAAAGATACTTAGTGACTTTTATTATTAAGGTATGTATTACAATGAGTTACAATTCCACTTGATTTGAAAATTAGAAAAAAGTAACAAAAAAGTATCTATTATTGAATGGAGGGTGATAGATAATCAAGGCGATGTTGCCACGTATCAATTAGAGCATCAATTAAGATAAGAGCGGTTGGTTGGGTGATTTGTGAAGTTGACGATCACTCATAGATGTTATTTTTATTCTAGCCTCGAACCAAGAATAACCCCGTGCTCAAATCCTTTATAAAAAATGAGTTAAGAAAAAATTTAATAAAGGTGTTATGTTTTTTATAAAATTGAGAAATAATAAGATTTCTTTTTATTTATGAAGTGTACATAAAACAACATTGAGTGTAAAAGTATTAGTGTATGAATTAAGTATTATTGAACTAGTATAAGTAATCTAGATTTTATACTTTTGTTATGTGTCCGATTTTGTCACAAAGTTGGTAGATGACTTTATGTTGATTATTATTGTTGAGATGCTAGAGCTATTGATACTTATAGTTGAAACTATTTCTTGAGTTATTTGGATTGAAGTTACCACAATGATTAGAGGGTTGATAGTCTAATGGAGAATGTTGACTCTACGTGTTACTCATATGTCCAGGAGCCATCTTTTTCAGTCCTTTGTTGAAGTTTTTATTACTTTGATTATTTTTTCTTTTGGATTTTTAACTAAATTGAGTTGTGATAGTTAGTCCCGTCAAACTCTAGATATGTTTCATGATCAATTAATTTATTATACAGTTCTTCAAATAATATCAGTAAGACACATGCCCAAATTACTATAATTAGTTCATTATATTTGTCTCCTAGGCTATTGAGAGTATAAACAATGACTTTTTCATCACTCAGATGATGACCTATTAAAGCCAAGTCATCTATAGTAACTTTTAAATTTTGCATATAATCAATAATAGTACTTATCTCTTTTATTATTTTCATCAAAATAGATAAAAGACTTAGTATACAAAGTGCTAGAGTGATTGACAATGGTGATTTATAACTTTGACCATATTTCTACTGTAGTGCTATACGAAGAGATTAGTGGTGTTATGTAGTCAGCAATTGAGACTTAAATTGCTTATAGAATAAGATGATCTTATCATAGCCATAACTTGTTATTAGAATTTGGCATTGGGATAGGTTCTCCTGTTATTTGCATTTTTTCTGGTGAGCAACGAAGAGAGTCATCGATGTAATCTAAAAGATCATATCCAAAAGGGAGATTAGTGAATTATGCTCGTCAAGATATATTGTTGTCACCTTTGGATAGTTTGAAGGAGATTAGAGTTGCTGCATTGATGAATATAAGTCCTATATGTTTAAATGAGCTATTATTTCTTGATAAAATAATAATTTGGGCGTTAGATGAGGAGGAAGAAAACATGGATATTAGTTGGTTACTTACAATATGAATACTCACCAAGTAAAGTTAAACATAGGAGGGTCATAAACGATCTACTTTGTTATCCGTCAAGTAGAGCTGAGCAATGGTGGAGGATTGTCAAAGGAGGTAGATCTAATTTATGATCAATATTATCATGGAACAGATCAAATTTGCAAGGTGAAGCATATCTATTCCCTCCCGCAGTCGTTCTTTTTGTGATAATGGCACCCCGATGGCTAAGATGGAGTCACACAGATGGTGATTGCATCTATAACTTAGTAGAGCCAATGATGACGGAGTGGGAAGCGTTGTCCTCTAGGGACGGAGGCAATAGTCGATCAATGACTACGCCTATTATAAGCATAACTGGTGGTAATGGAGGGGGGAAGCATTTGTCTATGAGCATAACAAACAATGATGGAGGGAGGTGAGTGATGGAAGGGGGGAGCGACAGTAGAGGGGCTCATTGTTCGATAAGTATGACTACAGTGTTATCTCCAACTCTTAGATATCTTAGATATGTAGATATGACATATGGGATCTAGGATTTGCATATCAGGGTAGACTAGTGAGAAAAGATGGTGTTGCAAGTCAGTGAGGAAACGAAGCTTGATCCCTGATAGTGCGACACTGGTGGATCTTTCCAAATAGAGGATCTGAGTAGCAAGCAAAGCAATATCAAAAAAAACTTCAATGAAGAATAAGAGAAGAATAGAAGAGAAAGGAAACTATGATACTATATAAAATAAATGAATATATCATGAAAGGAATTAATTTTATTGAGATAATATATATTTATACCGCTATTGAGATAATATATATTTATACATATGTTCGACGGAGATATTTTTCCTAATCATATACTTAAATTACGTAATCAAATTAATCACTCAAATATGTGATTAATTCTCAAAATCATAAATTGATTAAGAATGCACGTACATCATTCTATTCTTGTCTCTATTATCATCTTCCATCAAATTTCTCTGTCGGTGATACAAACTTTCATGTTTCTGACTACTAACGATCGGCACCTTTGGGAGGTGGATTTGCCAATCTGAACCCAACCTGACCTGGATCGAATCCATGGATCAACTAAAGATACTAGAGTGTCTCAACCCAACCTGGCCCAGTTGAGCCAGAGAGAGAGAGAGAGAGAAAGAAGGCTCTCTGGAACGCAGCCAGCGTGGAATTCCTGTCAACAGTCCAACGTCATTCCCTTTTACCATTCCATTCTTCCTCCGTCTTTATCCCGCAAAGCTGGTGGCTGCTTCTTCTAACAACTCCAATCGACCGTGTCATCGTGGCGACTGGAGATGGAGGGGAGGAGATGGGAGGAGATGGAGGAGGACTGCCTCGTCAACATCTTCCGGCGGCTGAGCCTGGTGGACTTGACGGTGGCCGCGCCATCGGTGTGCCGGTCGTGGCGCAAAGCCTCCCTCGACCCCCTCTGCTGGAGAGTGCTCGATTTCCGGGGCATGGACTTCATGCCATGGAGCGATCTCTGCAAGAGCCTGGCGGCGCGGCTCTCCGTACGCCGTCCGTCCTTCACGGGACTGCTCAAGCTCGCCGCCACCCGCAGCAAAGGCACCGCGCGCGAGCTCCGCTTCCCTCGCGTCTTCGGTGCCTCCCTTCGAGATCTGGTCTACGCTTCCGACGCGTACGCACTCCTTTTCTTCTTCTTCTTCTGCTGCTGCCTACAAGAAACAAACATATAATGAGATGAATTGCTGACAGATGCCCGAGGTTGAAGGTGGTTGTTCTTCCTAGGCTACTGTCGGCGGAGGAGCCGCACATCCCGAAGCTCGTGGGGAAGTGGAAGGAACTCGAGAGACTGGAAATGGAGTCGAAGCCATCTTCCTTCTTGGAACTGGTAAAGCAGATCAGCCTCAACTGCAAGCGATTCTCCGGGCTTGCAATGTCCGGGTCTATCAAGATCGAGGACGTATCTTCAATCGTCGATTACCTTCCAAGGATCAAGAATCTGTGCCTCCACGACTCGTATTTGCCCAAGGAAAAGTTGCTGGCGATTCTGAGCGGCAGCAGAGAGCTGGAGAAGCTGAGCGTGACCGACTGCATCGGCTTCGAAGCAGATGAAGAGATACTGCACAAGGCTTCAGGACTCGAAGCTTTCGAGTACGAGGGATCAAAGTTAGCTGATGACTTGGGTTATGAGACGGATGAGTGTGATCCACTCTATGTTCATGTTGTATAGTCGGATCCAAGTCGTCTCTGTCACTGCTGTTGCTTTGGTTTCTTGCAATTCCTTGCACGACATGCAGTGCGAAACATGAGAAGTCCCTGTTGTTGGAGAGAACCAACCTACCTACCTACCATAAGGAAGGGAAGGGTGCAGTGATGTAACGATTGATAGACCTGATTCTGTGCATGTTTAGATTGACACCTGCTCCATCCTCCATGGTCTACCGCAACAAGCTTCTTCCTATGTTCTGGCAATGGCAAACAGAGAAGATGGCTTCCGCCGTATCAGAAGTAGGTGATGAGAGTTTATTGGTGATGCAAAATGTGAGAAAACGTGAAACGGCGGAGTTGGAATGGCAAATCGAAGTCAAAACCCATGACATAGACGAGACAGAAGAAGAGATTACCGGGCGTATGGATGGTGACGGCAGGCTGAGAAAAATGCATTCCCCCTTGGGAAGGAGAACGGCAATCCGATGCCTTGCGTCATTGCTTCCAGTGGTCCTTCCTTGCCATCAATCTCTCCGAAATCTGCAAGCTTTGATGAAAATTTCCATGGATGATGCCGACGCCGAGGGTCCTTACGATGGTAGTCGGCGTGCCCTCATGCCCTACCTTCGACAATAGGCGTTCCTCTGGGATTCCGTCAAGAACCACGAAACCCTAAAAGAAAAACGATCCATTAAGCCTGTCTGGGATAAAGCCGTGCCTTTTAGGTCTCACAAAATAAGGACAAGGAGGACTTCAAGAACATTGACAACTACATCCAAGAAAAAAATGTGTCGAATTTGGAGAACGTTAAGAATCTGAAATCTACATCACAACCAAACAGGAACAAATGCAAGAACAGAAACAGTTGTGATCTGGCTGATGACAAGACTTAAAAGAAGAAACATGTTGCAGGCACCACCCAAATCCTTCACTAAAAGAGAGGATGTGTGTGTGCGTGTAACATAAACCTGTATGCTTCATCACAGATATGTTTGTATGGAATTCCAACGAAGAGCAGCAATGCTAAGCTCCCTATAAGAAGACTTCCAGGCACCACTTACAGCGTTGTTCTAGCATACATAGAGCTAATACAACCACATACTAAGCTTACCAGAATCTTACAAGTTCCATGGTGCATCTTTTCAGTGAGTTGCCAACATGGCTCAGTTAATTGAAGAGCCACATATGTGACAAAAGAAGACCAGACCTAACACATAGTTCGGAGCCATCTGATTTGTCTCTCCGGAGGCATCAACCAGGAACTGATTCATAAGTCACAGATCCACTATCACTTCCATGAGCACTAAAGCCAGTAACAGGCATCAATCTCTGAGCAAAATCAAGCAACACCTTGTGCTGATGCTCGTCTGTATGAGGAAGGCTCGCTCGTAACAGATCAACAGGCATCTCCCTGCTTATAGCTCTGGTTGCCTCAGATCCGACGACTGCATCGTTTGGTGCCTGAACAAGTAACATTTGAAGAATACTGTCATATTTACTCAGACAATATTTAGTGAGGAGACCAAAGAAAGCATCAAATGATGCCTGCCACAGAGTTCGGTTAGATATGCTGCAACTGTTTGCAGCCTGAGGGTCTGACAGAAGATCGGTTGCCCGGTCAAGAATGGATTTTACGACAACAGTGGCCCCATCACCGGCTGAACTTCCAACAGGGCGAAGAGGTGGTTGTTCAGGCGAACAGACTATGGCTGCAAGGCAAGCACCGAGTGCATTCAATTCCATTTTACTCACGCATAGAGAGACAGTCTTGGCGAGATTGGTTATCGTTTCGGCTGCACTGGAATCTGAAGGTAAACCACCAAATAAAAACCTCAGGTGTCGGAAAATGGCCATGCATACCACTCGCATGAGCTCACTTCCAGGGTTGAGAAGTTGAAGATAATGCGATAAGAACTTTCGGCCTTTGGCAAGAGAGACTATGCGAAGGAAAGCAATGTCATCTTTTGGGCCGAGTCCAACTGAATGGCCAGCTTTATTGGAGCCAAGTGGATCAACGAGATTAAGTGATGCCGCAAGCCCTTCCAGGAAAACCTGCCTTCTCCGTCTCAGTTGCGATCCGCTGTCTTGCGGCGGGTTGAACTGCAAAAGCCTATCAATATCATCTACATTGAGAAGTACACAAATACCATCTTCAATGGTGATTCTAGCTGCAAACATCGGCTCATGCTCAAGAGGCTTCATGGAAGACTTCTGATCATGGGTGCCATTGACCGACGAGGATGTTGTGTCAAATTCAAGAAGGGGTTGAGGTCTACGAACCAAAGAGAGTGGAACTTTCCTGAGTGCATCAACTGATTCATTATTACCATGTGACCGAGAAGGCAGATCTTTTATAGCTATTGGGCAGAAATTGTGCTTCAGCCTTCCAGTTCCAGTTGATTTTTTTGCAAGACAAGCCTGGTGGTAGTAGTCATTTACGTAAGGATCACTCGCGTGTGTTGCTGCATTTTGAATTCTCAAAATGTTTTCTATCTCTTCTGGCGACATGTACTTGGACCTAATCTGTGGCCATTTATTATCACTCTTCATATCTGAAGACTGGTGAGAAAATCGGAAGGTCTGTTTTCCTCTTTGTGATGCTTTCAATCTATGGTCTCTTGTATCAAACATGGGAATAGCCAGATCAAATTTGTACCTCATTTGTGGTGGGGAACCATGAGGGTTCAATCTAGTCTGCAAGTGTGAGAAATGGGGAAGAGATGGCTGGAACTGTTGCAATTTCTGATGTTGATGCTGCAACAGTATTTGTGAAGCTCTCAAATTGCTTGGCAGAGATAATTGTTGCCGTAACAAGTTAGGAAACATATCATCGCTTGATAATCGGCTTGCTCGGTTCAGCAGATAGTTGTTTGTCTGGCTACTCATCCCAGGGCTAGGAGGAATAATCTGAGATATGTCTGAACCATAGTGCAATCCATGAGTTAATCCTCCCAAATGTTGTTGAGAATCAGAATAAGGCACGAGACTCGGGCCAGGTAGCTGGGGCCCAGCACTAAGAGACGGTATGCTTAAGTGCCGAGTAAGGTTTATCAACGGCTGAGATCGTCCACCAGGTGGAGAGTAGGAAGTGACACATAAATTGGGCATGAAGACTGATTCCCGAGCGTATTGCTGCTGCTGCTGCTGCTGTTCTTGTTGCTGCTGTTGCTGTTGAGGGTACGAAGATGCTCTATACAGTGGTTTGGATTCTGAAAGCAAAGATGATGAGGGGCGTGGCTGTGACCACCATCTTTTACCTTCCTGAATATTTTCAGCATCTAATATTCGCTGATCAATCCAGTTTAAATAGTCTCCCTCCTGTGTCCAGTCCACAGTTGAAGAACCTGAAACAAAAAGGAGTTTTGAAATATAATGTGCCACAAGGAAAAATAGAAAGCAAACTCTTTTCCCAATGAGAGGAGAAAAAATGGATACATTAACTTGTAGATCTTCACTGAGAACCTGAAGAAATATGACAAAAGGATCCAGAAGGAAACCACAAATTCAAGAAAATTGCAAAATGAAAAGTCACAGAACATAAAAGTCACAGAACATAAAGCAAACTCTTTTCCCAACATAAAAATGCTTTAACAAATTTTAGCCTTGAAGAGAGAGTTGGATCATACCATCAGCTAAACTAGTTAGGAAACATGTCCTCCTCATCATGATAGAAACATGAAAATTGTTCAACTTGTTCACCTTTTCTTGTATAAAATTGTCTATGATGGTAATAATTATTGCACTATTCCATCTTGGCAGCGGGCTTCTATTTCTCGTTTGCTAAAATGCCAATTGGACAAGTTAGGTAAATGATCCAACTAACATGATTTGATTGCTAAAATCCACAGTAACTTTTAAATAAGGCTAGGTTGAGTCTTTGAAAATTTTCTGACCGATGACATACTAATTACTTGTAGACTGGTATGGACCATTCAAGCCTGGAGATCCAACCTGAAAATCAGCAGGTCTGAACAAAAAAATCATATTTTGGACCAAGAAAAAAATAATATCAATGACAAGGGGGCATGTTCAGGTCAGAATAGGAAGATGTATTTCAATCCCAATTCAGCACAGCGTGATCTTATATAATAAATATAAATTTTATGTAAAAGTATAAGAAAATCTAATAAATACTTGTATATATTATAAAACTGTTAAGAACAAAATCTTAGAGCAGCTACTGGACTGGTAGCCCTTTTACAAACATTTTGTGGGATTATATTCCACTAATTATCAATTTTCCATGACTACATAATTCTTCTTTCGGGCATAAGTTGGTGGAACCTGGTCCTCCGTGTGATGTTTCAGGCTAGGCTTGGTTAAAAGATTAGGCCTGAAGGAACATGCTAGGTCGAGCTCAAACAAGACCTGGAAAAATCCAGGCACAGTCAAGCCCATCCTAACCTGCCCAGCTAACCACTGGAAAAAGCTAATTACTTGATTTTATAAAGATGTCTTTTAAAGTTACCAGGATCTAAATTTAGTAAATTGATTCTTCTTATAAATTTATTTTATTCCTCTAGAAAAGAAAAATATACTGTTTTGGCATTCTATATTCCAAAAAATATATAAAATAATGAAAAAATATAATTATTTGAAACCTCGGTCGCTTACCACAAGAGCTTATCCCACCAAATATAACTACTCATATAGATATGAATGGGAGTGATCAAGAAGATGCAGCAGAATCATATCACTAACTGGTTACGCTAGAGCCCTAGCCATGTGAATGTCTAGACTCTAGTTTGCATCTGATGCACAATTTTGAAAAGCAATGCCCTGCTAGCCAAGACTACAATGAATATAGACATAAGATAGTATTTATAAGGTTTTAGAATTAAAGATGTGTACATCAAAAACAACTGTAAAAGCATGTTTAAAATTTTCAGTCAGTAAGAGAGCTCTTATGTTTAATCAAAAAAGGGATGGTCATGTTTTTCGTTTGACATTTGTGCGACCTTTATTCAAGTTGATTGAAAAAATAATCACTATTATCATTCTTACGGGTAAAGGGATGTATGCTTATCAACTTAAGCATGCTATCATAAAATTCTATTATCATTCTTACTGGTGAATGGATATATGCTTGTCAAACAAAACAAACTATCATAAAAATTTAAAAAAAAATTCAAAATTCATTCCATTGATTGCCTAATGAAAGAACTCCAAAACCCATGCTGGATACCATAAAGATACCAAAACAAAATCACTCACTTTCTCTAGAAGAAGATCCTCTATCACCAATAACTCCTGCAGTCCTTGGGTCATTTACAACCCTATTCAACTGAATCAAAAAATACAGAAATTTTAGGTAACAAGTGAATAAAAAGCATACTAGTCACTATACTGGAAAAGTGGACATCAATGGAATGAGACATCATAGCCCATAAATCCACTGAAAACAAGATAAAGCATAAAGAACAGATACAAAAGTTATAAAAAATGTGAATGACATGAACTTCCATAAACTCTGGAGCCAGCAGTCTATCTCATAGAAGAGACAGTGCAATGCAGTTCGGTATTTTGGATATCTCAAACAACACAAACACACCAGCTGGCCTAATGCTCAACAGGCTAGCACTTCAAGTTCAAAGTCATACAAGCTCTCATCAATAAACAGGAAAGCAGTAAAGGAACATTCATCCTCACTTGATGCACATCTCGATCATTCATGACTTGAATTATTAGTTCGAGAATTGAACAGAATTATCTAGGAAAGAAACATGGAGATAAATCAAATCAGCAAATAATAGAATATTCCATGAGCTATACTAGTAGGAAAAAATTAAACAAATCAAAGTATACTAGCAGGAAAAGAATCTGCCAATACCAAATATATTGTGCAGAAATCCTGCCATAAGTAATAGTTTATTGTACACAGGATCTCTTATTTGACAATTAATAAAGGTGCTTCAAAGAATGAATTCTGCCTGCATATCTTTAACTCTGAACAATAGTAAGATTTTTGAGGCATTAGCCAGAAATTATGATGGCACCAAAGACCATTACAACTAGGAGTCTGGATAATTTAAGGAACAAATAAAATGAATATTTTATAAGTATATTTAAGGTAAAAAAAAAATGACAAGGCAAGCCATTTGTTTGCTATAAATCCTAATGTGTGGTACAACTCCTTGAGTTTTAGGCTAACTACATTTATATAAAAAGGGCATACTCCATGCACAAGGCTCTTGCCAATGCGGGGTTTGAAGAGGGTCAATATCTGCAACCTTACCTTTAAATACTTAAAGAGGCTATTTCCATGACTCGAACCCTGTTACCGTTGTACCAAGGCTAACTACATTTATAAAACACTTAAAAAATTAGCTTAGTTGGTCCAACTCATGAGGCATTAAAATCTATGCAAGAATCTCTATTTCCAATACAACCAAAGCAGAGCATGTTTTGGCACAAAAGTGAACTATTTCAGACAAAAGGAATCAATATCTGCATTTTGCAGTCTAAATTTAGTTCCATAACAGAGTATGTAACCAGTTACTTGACATGTACAATGTTAAACCCCTTATAAATTAATATATATTTTTAGAAAACAGAACATCTTGGCACAACCAAGCTCCAACCCTACAAAAAGAATCCACATTATTCCTTTCTGTCTCATAACCAACTCTATGTAGATTTGAAGTTTTTTTTCCATCCAAATTGATTTCCATCTTAGTTTCATTTCTCTTATTGACAATTATTAACTAAATGTGTTGAAGCTCCTGAGCAGGAAACCACTGACAAAACTAAACTTCAATACAGTAAAATTTAATAACATACAAATCTAAAATATGTTTGTATTACATCAAGATACTGTGAAATTGGGCTTATTTCCAGATCTTCCCCTGCCCTTCCAAAAGCAATGCATAGTCACATCTGATCACCGAGAGGAGCGAGAGAGAGCTCCCGAATCCCTTCTTTCAATAGTTGAACGCCTTGATCAAGAATTTGATTGATCCCCCCACCACCAACCCATAGGAATCAATAAAAAAAGGCAAATCCCTTGGAGTCGCACTTTCGGCAGAGACTCACTTATGGTAATGTAAGCACGAGAATACAGGTTCTGTCTCTCTCTCAACTCGAACGAAGGATGAGTTAATTCGTGAATAAAGGCGGGGATTTGGATTGGCAGACAGAGAATTCATGGCATCAAAAGAGAGGCAGAGACCTCACACATTGGATAGCCACCCAGGTCTTTGTCATTCCTCCTATTTATTTGAAATGGTCCTGATTTCCCTTCCCTTGACTAACTTAACCTGATTTGAGGGCAAAGGATAAAAACCTGAACCTGATGGCGAATAATAACCGGAAGACTTTTAGAAATCCCAAGCAAGTAGAACGAACTGCTTACCGTAGTTTGACTTAGATAGGGCTTTCGGAGAGCACTGGAACTTCGACCCTTTTTTCAGTTAGCAAAAAAGCTAAATTTATAATAGTTTAGCTTATTTACAATTCTTTTTTTCCCTTCTTTTACACAACCACATCTTTGAGTAAACTTCATGGTATAACAGCAATCACATAAAACAAAATGATATTTGTCAATCATGATACATGCAAATGAAAAAATTATAAGGCAATTGTAAATTATACATTGAAAAAAGTCAACCTTAGCAAAAGTGCTAGCAAGGTCATCAGCATCAGAGAGAGAGTCTAAAACTACAGCCTGCAAATGGAACAAAATAAAAACATGATCAGAATTTAAACTAAGACCATTTATGTAATATGTCTAAGAAAAGGTAAAATCAGGATTAGACATCATAAGAGCATAGATGATTTTTTATTAACTCCATAAGGAAGGAAGAAATTTCTTTATGCAGGAGATGGAACAACTGGTCGCCACAGTTGAGTATCTCAGTTCTGTGAATTCTACGGAAACCACAAAACTCGACCCAATATAAGTAAAAAAAATAAAAAAGAAAAAAGAAAAAAGAGAAAGGTGATACTTTTTTAGAGTTTAGACGATGTGTCCAAGAAAAACACCTTCTCTTTCATTGAAAGAATAATAGGAAAAAAATTGTTATGAATATTAAATTTATTATTAAAAATTGAACGAATGAGCGTATGAGCATTCTTGTGCTCCAAAAGATATTACCTCTTCTCTGTCTCCAATGGTAGAGAAATGGTACTCAACATCAATCCCAATAAAACCAGCATTGTCACCGCCATTGTCTTCTATACACCCTAACTCAACTTCCTCCATGACCCCCTTGCCAAAGAATGCATATTGTGAAGCATCGAAGAGGGCATTATCTACGAGAAGCAAATGTAGCAACCAGCCAAGTTACAACAAATAAAAGGAATACAAATGCTGATTATTTGATTAACGGCCAATATCATTCACATGACAGCAAGCCAAAAACGACGAAACAAGCAAGAAACCAACATAGTAAACCAAGAGGATGCAATGGGTAAACTAGGTGGAATTGGAAACAACTCATGGTCAAATTAAATATACAGGAAGAGATAACGCTATACTTCCAAGCATCAAAGCAGCAAAGAACTGAAGCTTCCAGTGACCAATATAAAATAAAACCACGATCTAACTCGAAGACGAGAATGACTTAAGGGCAAAAAGCTGTGGTGAAGCTTCACAAAACACAACAACAGCAAGATATTAGCTTTTTCAACCATCCATTCAAGAAAGAAACAGAGATAAGGACGAAAAAGGGCACTTGCAGGTATCGTCCTACAGATCTAAAGTGGATTATTAACCTCATCCAAGTTGAGACAGGTGATTTACTCCTTGCAAACCAAAGAAACGAACTAGTCGCATTCCAAAGTAGGGGAAAGCCAACAGTGGCATGGAAATCAAACATCCATTCCAACCCAGTAAACACCAAAAAAAAAAAAGAGTAGAAATTTAAGCTCTACTTCTACTGCAACCGGACAACATGATCATCCACCCAAAAAAAGCCAAGAAACACGAAAATAAAATAGACAAAAAAAATTCACCTGCGACGGCATCGCCGAGCTCCCTGGGACCGTCACGGGGGCGGCCAGGGCTCCCAGGAACCCCTCCTTGCCCCTCGAATCCCCTCATCATCCCCGCCCGCCACTAAACCCTAACTCAAGAGGATCCCAAGCAGGGACGGACCCCCACGCCAACCAACAGAAAAGAAGCCCCTTTGCATCGAATTCTCGGGCTAGGGCTTCTCCCAGAGCTGAGATCTCAGTAGAAGATCGAGAGCTACAAATTAAAGGACTAAGAACAATAAACAGATCCAGAACAAGGAAACTGGCACCTTCTACGAGAGAGAGAGAGAGAGAGAGAGAGGGCTTCTCCACTATACTCTCTTTCTCTCTCCCCTTTGTGTGTATCGGACACCTTTTGCAGCATATGAGGCATAAGGAAATGGGGGATGTGTTGGGTTGTTGGTCTACGTTGACTTAGGTTATTATTTTGGGCTATTTGGGGCCGCCTCTTCACAATAATTTAATTGGGCCATCTCACTTGCTTCACATCCAAGTCAATGTATGTTGCAATTAATTTGGGTCAACTTGTCATTTTGGAGTTGGACTGTAACATCAATTTTATTAGGATAAAGTTAACTTAATTATGCAGTTTTTTTTATTTTAGTATGAAAGTGAACTATGTGTATATGATATTATTAATTAAGGCACACATACGCCATTAGAGGTACGTCCAAAGATAATGACAATGACAGATGATTTTATTTAGATTATTTGATTGATTGATTGATTCATAGTTTTACACATTTCAAATTTGTATGATTATGACTCTTTCTAATAAAAAATATTTAGTTAATTAGGTCATGGCGTGGAGTCTGATATCAGAATATATGTATTATTAAATATTTAAATCTCCATTTGATACTGGTTTTGGCAATTAGTCTAATATTTTTTTTAAAAATAAATAATTAATTTAATTAATTAAAATATTGACTGATTGAACCAATACAATCTAATATTACATGTTAATACCGATAAAAAATTTTCATATTGATGAATAAATCTTTTTATGTAAAAAAATATTATTATAGAAAGATATTGTTAACATTTAGATCAATCCGATGTGGTTCAGACCTATGTGTAGGTGCCTTCTGAAGTGAAAATATCAAGCTCCAGGAGATTATCTAAGATGCCTGCGAGATATAAACGTCAAGCTCCCGAGGTAGTCGTTCGATGTGTCACCTACACGAAAACTAAGATCATGAGAGGCTTTTCGAACTGATTCCTCTAACATCTAAGTTAGTAACATGAAGTAGATGAGTCTCATGATAAAAAGTGACCTTTCAACTATGTTCAAAGTAAATTTTTATACTTGATAGCAAAGAAATCATAGTATGTAGAATATTTTTCAAGAATAGTTTTTAACTACCTTTAACATTCTCGATTTGGCTTATTTTTACATAGACAACTCATAACTACATATCTTAGATCGATGTCCATGTGGGCAAACTTGTGAGGGATAACTTTTATCTCGTTTTAGTTTGAATGTCACGCGAAATACAAGTATTGGATGGTGATTGATTGATAATATCTTTTATATTATTTGTCCACCTTCAAAGTTGTGCTATGGGGTTTCTTTAGCGAGGGTCTTGAAGCACAATATTTAACCTATATTACACGTTGGTTCTACATTATTTTAATTACTTCTTTGAAGGGGGAGTAAGGGTTCCCCACCAATGTCCCTTGAGCATACCCAAAAAGGGATTAGGAATTCATCTTCTGTGCCTCGTGCAATGAAGCAATTCATGCATGACAACTAGCCTACCTCAAGTGGAGAGGGGATTAGTGCCCATCCCCTCCTTTATGGTCAACAAGGTAGATTAACACCTGACCCACCTGCCTCCGATGAAAAGGGGGTCGGCACCCCACCCCTCCACTGTAGTCGACGTCCCACCCCTCCATTGTGGTCAACGTCAGCCTCTCAGTCTTAAGCAAGGGGGGAGGTTAGTGCCTCGAGCAAAGAGGGGGTCAGTGCCGAACTCCTCTATCATGGTCGACTCCTGCCCTCTCTTCTTCGAGTGAGCCTCAAATGAGTCGAATTTTCCCAACCTCCATGTCTTGAGCAAGCTTCACTTAGATTGATTGAGCTTTCCCGATCTAGTTTGACTTGTGCTTTTGAGGGTTCTCTTCGGGTGGGATGAATTTTTCCTATGTACGCACATTAGGCACATTGTGCCTTGTGTATCCCGCTGTGATAAGTTTCTTCATACACGGGTTAAGTTTTATTAACTTATACATCTCAAACATATTTTGTCTCATGCCTCCCATTATTGTGGATTTTTTCTTATGTGGGTCGGGTTTTTTCGACTCATGCATATTAAGCATATTTACCTTGTGTCTTCCATCATTATGAGTTTTTTCCTATAGGGTTGAATTTTCTTGACCCACGCACCTTAAACATATTTTACCTTATTCTCCTGCCACAACGGGTTTCTTCCTACGTAGGTCGGGTTTTGCCAACTCACATATCTTTGGTATATTTTGCTACATGCCTCCTATCAAGGTGAGTTTCTTCCTATACATGTTGAGTTTTCTCAGCTCACGTGCCTTAAGCATATTTTACCTTATGCTTTCCATCATTATGAGTTTCTTTTTACATGGTTTGGGTTTTGCCAACTCATACGTCTCAAGCATATTTTGTCTTATGCCTCTAACTATGGTAGGTTTCTTCCAATGTGGTCCTGTATCAATTAACGTCTCTTCAAATTTGATCGAAAAAACACCTATCTTTAATATGATAGAAGAGAGATCGATCCCCTCCATATAAATCTCCTTTAGCAATAAGAGTGATGCTCATTCTCTTATTTGAGCCTATATAATCTCTCTTATGAGCCTTTTCTTCTTAGCCTTGGCTCTTTTCTTCATAGCAAGTTGGTCATTGATTCTCTTCTTCGGGGCGGATCGATTACGGGGTATCTCGTCCTTCAAGCGTGTCGGCTCTCCAATACCTTGGACCTTTTAGTATCTCAATCTCGAAGAACTTCTTTTGTATTTATAGGTTGATATGTATTTTATTTCTCACACAAGCTCCTCCCAATCTCACGGCCATCGAATAAGCAAGGAGGTTGGAGCTTCATCCTCAAACAGTCTATGGGTGAAGGAAGTTTATCCTCTCCTTCGTTGGGAGAGTCAGTTCTAGTGAATCTAAGGATTCTTTGAGATTTAAAGATCATGAAGGACATATGATAAAGGTTAAGTGATGAGCACACAACTCCTATATTGCTTGTATATCAAGTGCTCCATCCTGCTTGAGTTTGAGCTGCAAGTCCATCAACGGGTTATCATCCATATGACCTAATTATTAGGTTTCTTTGTCTATCTTCTAATGCTTTAGAGGTGGGACTTTGCTTTTCCCTCGACTTAGTGATTATCTTGCCTTAAATGGTGGAAGATATTACCCTCACAAATGGTGCCCAAGTTGTAGCGTTGTTTGATATTATTTATCATGGAGTGTTGTTATATTGGTATTACCCCAACCCGTAAATTTTTTTTTGCCTGCTTTCAACTGTGTAAGGCAAAAAATACCTACTACTTGACTACTCAGGAGGATTTTAAGGTTAGTAATACCCTTTCGAATAATAAGGGTTGGAAGGAGCATTTCTTCTTTACATGTACAGGTCAAGATTGAGGGTTCAATCTCGTCTAGTCCACATATTCTATAGATAATACATTTTCTTTCTTATCGAATAAGGAGGCAAATTAAGTGCTTCAATTAAGAGATATTCTCTTTTATATGAGACTATCAAGAAGATAGACAAAAACTAGCTGATCGACATGAATCTCAACCCGACTCCTCGGGTATGGATCTTTTTCGTTCTCCCTTTCTTCTTGTTATATTTTGAGAAATTAACATGTGCAACCTAATAACTTTCATCTCATATAAGTATGAATCTTTGAGCCTTGAGGAGAAAGAGAGTCGGCTCTTCTTTGGGCATAATAATGGCTTCTTCAGCTTTTCTCTCGTTCGTTCGTATATTGTCACTCGAGACATCGACCCTAACATAGTCCAACCATCTTTCCACCAAAGTATCCTATTCTCGATAGGTCAAAGAATCGAGGTAAAGCATATTCTTGAAAAGGAACCGAACAAAATGCTTCCTGCCCTCGAGGTACTAGGATTTTTAAAGGACTGTTAAAGCTTAAGATCTTTCCTTGAAAGAAGAGGAGAGAGGCAAATGTTAGCGTTTGACCTATGCAAGGGCAAGTTCTTGTGCTTCACAATGCTGAAGATAATTAATCTACCAGACCTAGAATTTCTAGATATATTACTATATTTAGGATGAGAGGGATTGCAAGAATGGTAGAAAATATAGAGCAATATTCCGAGGGTCCTTATGTTCCAGGATAATAAAGCAGATTTATCATTCTCCTTTAGAGGTTTTGTTCGATGTAGGCTACCGTAATAAAGTACTAATAAGCCAAATCATAACTAACCTCAGTTGGTACCTTGTTGTTGTATCATTACTAACTTCATCGCATTCGACTTTAGTATCATCATTATGTCGTAGTCCTTCTCGATCGCACATGGGATGCCGACCAGCTTGGGATGTGAGATATACTTGGCCAAGTCTTAGGGGTCCATAGGTAGTGCCTTGTGTCAAGTATTATTCAATAGAGAGATCGTCATCAGGTAGCACTAGTATGACTCTCTTAGGTTGCTTCTCAACTCTCTGAAGTTGACCCTCATCGGGAATCTTATCACTACGTGATAAGTCAATACGATCAGCCTTAATTTATTCAATGTGGGTTAGTCTATTATCACGTTATATACTTAGGGGATATCTATCATCATAAACTTAATCAGCATTGTTTTGAAGCAAAGCTCATCTACGAATGTTATGTACAAGTTTACAGTTCCGATAGAGGAGATGGAGTTGCTAGTGAGCCTTGTCAGCGAAAAAGTCATTGATGTGAGGTTCTTAGTTGACATCTTAAGTTTTCGGAAAGCATCAAAGTAAAGGATATCGATAGAATTATCTTTGGGTTGCCCTATTCCCTTGTGCTCTTTTCAATGGTAGCTCGGGCATAAGTCTTATGACTAGATGAGCTAATCCTCTCGTGAGACACTCTTGATATATTGGTATCGTGTCAAGTTGAGGAATCTTAGCGAGTGTCAATAGTGATAGAGCCAGGGACTGTGACTAAGTTGATGGCATCGCTTATTGGACCAATTAGGGCAAAAGTAAAGCAACAACCTATATCATGTCTATTATCATCTATACTTGTCAAATAAGATTTAAAAACACTTCAACAAGGATGAATAAGTAGCCTGAAGTCATCCTTAGGGGTGAGAGACTTGGGTCATTGTATTGGCACTAGTATTACATTAGAGTTTACACTGAGATGGATGCACTAATGTGTGGAAAGGATGACTGTTGTCCTCCTTGGATAAAAGTATTATGGGTTGAAGACAAAACCTATTCGTTCGAGTGTTCATTAAGAAGATTGACGGGAGGTGTTCCTACGATATCGAGCCCCCATTTTAGCACCAAAATATCATGAGAAGATATTAACATTCCAGTTAGCCCGATATAATTCAAATCATGTGCATAGAATTATTCGATGTGGAAATATTGAGCTTCACGTAGAGTTAGAATCATATAAAGAGGGATCAGTTCAATTGTTCCAAAAATAATTGATTTAGACATAATTTTTGTTAAGTTAGATTCTTCAAATTATCCTACCTAAAAGTCATATAGAGTTCAAATCTGTTCATTTCTTATGCATAAAGCCATCGTTCCAATGCAATGTCAATATAAAGATATTAGGAAGGTTAATGTTTCCGTTATTAATTTAAAATTTGGAAGTAAAGAGACTATTTTCATGATTTAAATCTTAATTTATGACTTTAACAATAATTTTTTTATATGCTTGATTTATGCATGCCAAAATTGCATCATTCTTCATACTTGGGAGACCTTTTACATCAGATTAAATCAAAGGATAATTCCTCTCCCTCTCTTGTTTCATTTAAACGATTGCTATGTTTATGTTGGAATTGCACATAATAGCATCATTATTTACGGTTCGTTTATTTATTTTCTAAAAAAATACAAAACAACATTTAAAACAGATAGTCAGAAATATGAACTATATTTTCCAATATTAAAATACGTCATCAATAGTCGTGCTATCCCCGTGATTTAATGCGATCTGGTCGTCTCTTTTATATTTCAGCGCCTTATCAACACCATTAATAATTATCAGAAGGAAAGGCAAAGCCTCATCAAGAGTTGTGCTCGCCCCGTGATTCAAGCTGATCCGATCGTCGTATTCTTGATGGGGCGCGGCTGCTTTAGGGAAAGAAAGCACGGCTCCACTCCATCGCGCCAATCGCTCCGCCGCCTCGTCCTTCTTTCCACCTGCCCGCAGCGCGTTTGGACCACCACCGGCTGCCCTCAGCGTCCCGAACCGACGCCATCGGGACCGCCTCGCACACGCGTCCCCCAGCGCCGCCTCCGCCTCTCGCTCTCTCGGCGCCGTGCGATGCTATCGTCGCCACGCGTCTTCCCTTTTTGGCTCCCTTTTTTCTGCTTATATTATCCGCTCTCTCCAGGGAGACGGCGTGCTTCGACGGCCGCGTTTCTCCTTGTTATGCCCTTCGACCTAGCGTCGAATTACACATATACCGCTCTCGTCCCTTCGTGTCCAAGGGCTTCTCGGTCATTTCATTCGCTAGTTGGTAAGCGCACGTCTGCTTTTAGAAGATGCACCTCTTACGTCGGGCAGGGGCGAAAGGGTAAAGAAAAAACAAGATTATTTTTGCGGTTACACTCCGCACAAAGATGAAAATTAGAAGAAAGATGCAAATATCACTTTAATGTATCTGATCGTAAAATATTGTGTGTCAGGGGTGTAATTGCATATAAGGCTTGAGAAAGAAAAGAGGGTTATTTTATCAAGCGTTGGGGTAATAAAGGGCTGATAATTATTTTGATCGCGTCGTGGGAGGAAGGTGGGGAGAAGGCGGTCGAAGGTGTTGGTTGCGGAGGGTCAAAGCGACGCTGGTGGGATAGAATCCGTGTGTTCCTGAAGGGCGAAAAAGTTTCATCCATCGACGAGTTCGAGATCCAGGTAGGTGTTGCTCCCGCTCTTGAGCACTCCATCTCGGTATTTTTGTGGACGAGTATGGTCGATGGAGGCGGCAGTTCAGCGGTTTTCTGGATCTTTGCGCTTTCTGGGGTTGAAGTGGTCTCTAAGAAGCGGAATTTGTAAGGTGCTAGGAAATCAAGTGGTTCTTCTGGAGGAGATTTTGCTCTCTCGTTTCTGGAATTTAGTGTGGATAGATGTTTTGTTGTTTTATTTGTCATCGTGCGAAAAGATCTCACTTTTATTGGGAATTTTAGTGAGCAAATTTGGGATTTGGGGTTCTTTGTTCTGTTCGGATGGCAATTTATCGTTTAATACTTCTTGGGTTTAAATCGAAATGTCGTACTTGTACGACAAATTTTCTAGCTGGATGCGATAATACTGTTCCTGTGGTTTATGATTCAGTGGTTTGATCGGAAATAACAGATTTTGCTGTTGGAAACATTGATTAGTGATCGAATATGGACTCCGCGAGAAACTGGTTTCGTAAACTGCAATCTAGAGGGGAGAAAGTTAAGCCTGGAACGGAAAAGAAGGAAGCAGGAAGTGCGAAGGATATGCAGAAGCCTCCAATCGATGAGGCGCCTTCGAACATCACGAAGCAGAAGGTTGCCGCTGCAAAGCAGTACATTGAGAACCATTACAAGTCTCAGATGAAGTCCTTGGAAGATCGGAAGGAGAGGTGATCTTTTTTATGCATTTCCGTTTCTTTTTTTTGCCTTTGAAAGAGTTACATTTTAGGTGCTTCTTATGGCATCAGAATATTGGTTTCAAGAAGTGATATAGACTGAAATCACTGATCACTCAGCTCTAACAAAACTAGTATTTGGTCTTTTACTTCGTGAAACCCATTAGAATGAATTTAAACATATTTTCTAGGAAGTCTTACAAGATTCCATCGATAAGAAACTTTCTATCATTGTATGATGGAAATGGAGATGGAGCTGGAGCCGAATATAAAGGGAAGCTATTTGTTGTCACACAGCATGTGTAGGCTATTTTTATGAAGCAAGTGCACTAGATATGCTGACGACTAGTAGTTAGCCATAGGATATCAAGCCTGCATGAGCAAGTCTATCAAATGTGCTGCTGGCTATTATTTTGCTGGAAAAAAGCTATCACCCACGTACCACTGAGGACATCTCTCCTTTTCTTTTGCGAGCTGCTTAAACTCCACTTACATCACTAATAATCACCTGGATTTCATTTTGGTGACTTCTGTATTAACTGTGGCATGATTGTTTTTGTTAGGATCGAGAGCACTAAGAGGGGGGGGTGAATTAGTGCAGCGGAAATCTTTCAGCGATTTAAAAACGAAAGCTGCGTTCGTCCGATAAAAACGATTTCGATGTAAAAGCCGATTCTAAGATTACTTAAGATTAAGCGCAGTTTATGTCTAAGCACAGTTTACGTCTAAACTGAGTTTGCGTCTAAACGCAGTTTTGCATCTAAACACAGTTTTACGTCTAAACGCAATTTTGCGTCTAAACTCAGTTTACGTCTAAACGCAGTTTTACGTCTAAACGCAGTTTGCGTCTAAACACAGTTTTGCGTCTAAACTCAGTTTACGTCTAAACGTAGTTTTACGTCTAAACGCAGTTTGCGTCTAAACGCAGTTTTACGTCTAAACGTAGTTTTACGTTTAAAAGAAGTTTACGTCTAAAACACAGTTTGCGCAGTTTACGTTTAAACGCAGTTTTACGTCTAAACGCAGTTTGCGTCTAAACGCAGTTTTACGTCTAAACGTAGTTTGCGTCTAAAACAGTTTCAAAGGGATCTAAACTTAGAAGCTAGTTCATAAAAGCGCAGAAGACAGTTTTGCAGAATCAAAACACAAACGTAAGCTGATCGTATGAAAAACACAGATTTACGTCTGAATGCAGATTCGAAAAGATCAGCACTTAGAACTTGTTCGTAAAGCCGCAGAGAGCAGTAGTTATGTAGGAGGTTTGCAGTAATGATAAGGTACTCGAAATAAAAGCAAACCAGAGATTTAGAGTGGTTCGGTCAGTCTTGACCAACTCCACTTTTGGCTTCCTCCTCCGACGAGGTCACCGACGTCAACTAGCTGCCTTCCTTCAATGGGCGAAGGCCAACTGCCCTTTTACAGTTTCACTCCTTTTGATGGGCTCAGGAGACAACCCTTACAGAACCTTTCTCTCCTCACTTTACAATTCAAAAGCTTAAAGAACAGAAGGAGGAGACTTAAAGGCTTTACAACAATTTTGAGCTCAAGAATCACAGAGAAGATCAAGATTTCGGTGTTGGTCTCTTGCTCTTTCTGTGCTGAATGGGTGGGGTATTTATAGGCCCCAACCCAGTTCAAATTTGGAGCTCAAAACGATCAAATCCCAGAATTCCGGGATAGGCGGTTGCACCTCCTGACTAGAGAGGTTGCACCGCCTGGCAGAGCTCGGAGACTGAGCCCAGGCGGTTGCACCTCTCTGTCAGGGGCGGTTGCACCGCCTGAGTCTGGCTCGGAGACTGAGCCCCAGGCGATGCCACCTCCTGACTGAGGCGGTTGCACCTCTCCTGCCAGAGCTCGAAGACCGAGCCCAGGCGATGCTACCTCTGTCAGGGGAGGTTGCACCGCCCAGTCTCGCTCGGAGACTGAGCCCAGGCGGTGCTACCTCCTGGCTGGAGCGGTTGCACCGCCCAATCTCCTTGGGAGACTTAGCCCAGGCGGTGCCACCTCCTGGCTTGGGCGGTTGCACCTCCTGGTGCAATCAGGGTCCGAATGGTTAGCTCCATTCGGCCCAATTTCAGTTTTTCAGGGGCCCAATTGCCCCTGGATTAAGCTAATGGGATCACCTCCCATTTCCAACTTAATCAACGTGCTAACTACGATTAAATCTAGGACAATTTCTGCAGCTTTGCTTCGGTGCGTCAATCGCTTCTTCCGGCGAGTTTCCGGCGAACTTCCGTCGATCATCCGATGAACCCTCGGTGATCCTCCTGCGGACTTCCGGCAAACTCCTGGACTTGCGACGATCCACTTGGCGAGTTCCGACGAGCTTCGCTTGGCAAGCTTCTGGACTTCTCGGATTTGTTCCCGTAGAACCTCCGACGACCGTCTGAACTTCCGTCGAACTCTCGAACTCCCAACGTGATCATGAACTTGACTCCGGCGCAACTCCTGCTGCTTGTCTAACTTTCATCGTAGTTAATCCTGCACACTTAAAACAAAACTTCGATCGAGACAATTAATCCTAAGCAATTTAACCAAGTTGTCCGGCATGTCATTGGTCCCTCGACGCTTCGTCCGATTCTTCGGCGCATCGTCCTCTCCTGCAGCCTATTGCCCAATTGGCCAGTTGACTCCGCAACTCCGATATCCTTGGCACAATACCCGCTCTTCGTGGCCCGATGCCCGAGTCCACGGCCCGAAGCCTTCTGTCGATGCGTCGACCGATCCACCGGCCCGACGTCGAATCTTCTGACATGTTCCTTCGGCACAACATGATTTTCCTGCTTTAATTGTCTCATCCTGATCGAAGCATCTTGCGTCACTCAAAACGCAGATTAAATCATAAACATATATCAAGTAGTTTCATCATCAAAGTATGAGATTCAACAATCTCCCCCTTTTTGATGATGACAACCACTTGATGACGGAGTTAAACTTAACTCCCGGAGTTTAAACAAACTCCCCCTATCAATATGCCATATTGATAGAACCTTGAATTCAAACTGAATTCAAGTCATTGCAATATTCATCATGAATACTTGCAACACGTCGACATGAACATATGCATAAACTTATGCATCACATGTCATGTCATCAACATACTTCTCCCCCTTTGTCATCAACAAAAAGGAGAATTACCACAATCAAGTGTGTGTGATATTGGTTCAACTCATTGCATGAAAAACATAATATCAAGTTTTATCATCATGCAATCTTGGAGCTAGAAGATTTAGCAAGTGTTACATCATGCTTAGAACATTTATTCTATCAAGTTTTAGATATGCAAGTTTTATAGCATATAAGATAGCACTTTTGGTAATGTTCAAGATAGCAAGTTCTATATCATGCAAGCTAGCAAATTAGAGATGTTCAAGAAGACAACTCTTGCTTCTTGAAAATTTTGTTCACTTTGCTAGATGCGCAAGTTAGCATTTTTGCCTCTTGAGATAGGCAAGATAGCACATTTGCTTCTTTTGAGATAGCAACTTTTTGCTTCTCTTTAGACCAACAAGCTAGCAATTTTTACGATATACAAGTTTCACAATATATAAGCTAGCAAAAATTTCGAAAGCAAATGCAAGATAGCTTTCTTGTGTAAGCTCATGATTCTTGCTTCCTATTGCAATGTGCAAATTGCATGTTTTGCTTCTTGAGATATTCAAGATAGTGATGTTCAAGAAGACAATTTTTCTTCTTGAAATAAGCAAGTTAGCATTCTTTGCTACTTAAGATAGGCAAGCTAGCAATCAAGTTTTTGCATCTTCTTGACTTGTACAAGCTAGCTATCTCCCCCTTTGTCATTGTAAAAAAGAAAGAGAGAATACAGTTTTGTAGTTCTTTTTTCCTTTTACACGATTTCAAAATCATGACAAAGGATGAATAATCAAGTTATGAATGTCAAGACAATTTTTCATCATGAATATTTTATCATTGCATGCATTATTATCATAAGTTGAAGTATTACATGCATGATATCATATCACCATTCATAATTACATTAATGTTTCAATATAACAATTTCTTCTCAAAATGTGTAACTTGGCACTCATAGCATTTTAAATCATGATTTACATCACATCATAATTAGAAAGCACAAGTATTGCATGCATAATTGCACATCATAAATGTTTCATATCATGATGGTATCAATTTTGTCAAATTATATCCTACCATGCATGATCAAAACTTCTCCCTATTTTATCATTGAAAACAAGAAGAAAGTAGGGGGAAGAGCATAAAAGTGTTAAATATATCAATCATTTCAAGGCATTTACATCATAGATCAAGTCATGATTTGTGATTCATCATAAAGCAAGTTAGTTTTCAATCATCATATAAGGCATTTAAGGAATTTTTGAAACATAGGAGAATGATTAATTTAAGCATACAATGTTTCAATCCAATTCAAGTCATGAATATCAATGCTTTCATATTGTGAGTATCAATTCATGAATACCACAAGATATTATTTGTGACTTTAATTTTGCAAGATCAAGATTATGATTTAGATAAAACTTATTCAAATCAAATCATTCACTTGAAATTCATAATCGAGTCATTAAAATTAATTTCGAGATTCACAAAATATCATGAAATCATTAATCTCGATCAGATGGGAAAAGCATTTTTTAAGAGATTCTTTTTCATCTAAGCATGCCTTAGTTTTTATATGCCAAATTAAGATAAGCATGAAGGTTCAAGACATAAGGCAAAGAAATCTTGTATTATGAAATATATGATATCAAGGCTCATGATTCATTCGAAAAGATATAGTACAAAGAGCAACTTAAAACATTCTTATCAAGATCACATTTTAAAATATTCCAAGTTTCAAGATATCAATATGACACTTCATTGAATTGCATTTCATTTGAAGAACTCCTTTTTGATAAATGTAGGGAGCATAATGAACGATCTTGATTTATAAAGAGCTTCATGTTATACTTATCAAGATCATGATTATGATTATTCTCTTTAGCAAAGAATCACAAAAGCACTTTATTTTTGCATAAGAAATCTCATTGTATTATGATTTATAAATTCTTTTTCTGCACATGAATCATAGGAGATATGAATGTGAAACAAATCTTCGCAAGCAAAAACACTATCATTCATATTTCAAGATGGAATTTATAAGCAGGAATCATTTCATCAAATCCATTTTAGAAAAATATTTTTCATAAGTGTATAAGAAAATCTGATTGTTAGGATACCAATTGTTAAGTGAATCCGAAAATGAAATTAACACTTTCATATATTCAGACATGATTTTTGCTATAGATCTTGAAATTAAATCAAGAAGATCAAACAAGCTCATGATCATGGATAACTTAAAATCTCATGCATAAAATTGTTAATAACCATTTAATATTACATCTTTAAATCAAACGTGATTTCATTCAACAATGTTAATCAAACATGATACACATTATTACTTCTTAACCATGATCAAAATCATTTTGTTTGTTTATCATGCAATATTATCATTTTCGAAATTATCAGCATGATCATAATTTTTGTATTTTTATTTTTAAACATGTAATTTTCAAGAAAATTAATTCTAAACTAAAAAAGAAAATATATCATGAAAGCATCAAGTAATTTTAAAATAAACCAAAGGCATTTTAATTACCTCAACGTTGTAGGCTGTTAAGGCGTAGTTTGCCGCCTCGTTTTTGTTGACTTTCTCGTCTTCGGAGGAGCTCGATTCATCCCAATTTTTGTTCTTCTTCTTGCGTTTAAAGCAAGTAATTCCATTCCTTTTGCTTTTTAATTTTCGTTTCATTTGTAGTTTAAGTTCACCATCACTTGAGCTTATGCTCGAGTGGTCTTCAAATGTTCTATGTCCCAAATCCTTCCTGTTCTTTGGAAGGTTGGTTTGTTCATCATTGTCCTCATCACTTGAGTCATCGCTCAAGTGGCATTCATTTGTCCAGAGTTCCAAATCCTTCCTGTTCTTTGGAAGGTGATTGTGTTCAACATGTTCATCATGTGCATTGTGCACCATTTCATATGTCATCAATGAACCAATTAGTTCTTCAAGTGGTAAGTTGTTTAGATTTTTAGCTTCTTGTATTGCAGTTACTTTTGAATCCCACTTTTTAGAAAGAGAACGCAAAATTTTGTTTACGAGTTCAAAATCCGAAAAACATTTTCCAAGAGCTCTTAAACTATTGACGACATCCGTGAAACAGGTGTACATGTCGCCTATAGTCTCGCTTGGTTGCATTCGAAAAAGCTCGAAATCATGCAATAAAAAGTTAACTTTCGAGTCTTTGACTCTACTAGTTCCCTCGTGCGTGATTTCAAGTGTTTGCCAAATGTCAAAAGCCGTTTCGCACGTGGAAATCCGATTGAACTCATTTTTGTCCAAAGCGCAAAATAAGGCATTCATAGCCTTTGCGTTTAAAGAAAAATACTTCTTCTCCAAATCCGACCATTCGTTCATCGGTTTAGAGGGAAGTTGAAAACCGTTTTCAATGATATTCCATAAATCTAAATTCGTAGAAATCAAGAAAACTCTCATTCGAGTTTTCCAATATGTGTAGTCCAATCCGTTAAACAACGGTGGACGAAAGACCGAAAAGCCCTCTTGAAAACCATGAAGAGCCATTTCTCTCGGGTGTAAATCCGAAATGAGAAAAACCGGGCTCTGATACCAATTGTTCGGATCGAGAGCACTAAGAGGGGGGGGGGGGTGAATTAGTGCAGCGGAAATCTTTCAGCGATTTAAAAACGAAAGCTGCGTTCGTCCGATAAAAACGATTTCGATGTAAAAGCCGATTCTAAGATTACTTAAGATTAAGCGCAGTTTACGTCTAAGCACAGTTTACGTCTAAACTGAGTTTGCGTCTAAATACAGTTTGCGTCTAAACGCAGTTTTGCGTCTAAACACAGTTTTACGTCTAAACGCAGTTTTGCGTCTAAACTCAGTTTACGTCTAAACGCAGTTTTACGTCTAAACGCAGTTTGCGTCTAAAAGTAGTTTACGTCTAAAACACAGATTTATGTCTAAACACAGTTTGCGCAGTTTGTGTCTAAACACAGTTTTGCGTCTAAACTCAGTTTACGTCTAAACGCAGTTTGCGTCTAAACGCAGTTTTACGTCTAAATGTAGTTTTACGTTTAAAAGAAGTTTACGTCTAAAACACAGTTTTATGTTTAAACACAGTTTGCGCAGTTTACGTTTAAACGCAGTTTTACGTCTAAACGCAGTTTGCGTCTAAACGCAGTTTTACGTTTAAACGTAGTTTGCATCTAAAACAGTTTCAAAGGGATCTAAACTTAGAAGCTAGTTCATAAAAGCGCAGAAGACAGTTTTGCAGAATCAAAACACAAACGTAAGCTGATCGTACGAAAAACATAGATTTACGTCTGAATGCAGATTCGAAAAGATCAGCACTTAGAACTTGTTCGTAAAGGTGCAGAGAGCAGTAGTTATGTAGGAGGTTTGCAGTAATGATAAGGTACTCGAAATAAAAGCAAACCAGAGATTTAGAGTGGTTCGGTCAGTCTTGACCTACTCCACTTTTGGCTTCCTCCTCCGACGAGGTCACCGACGTCAACTAGCTGCCTTCCTTCAATGGGCGAAGGCCAACTGTCCTTTTACAGTTTCACTCCTTTTGATGGGCTCAGGAGACAACCCTTACAGAACCTTTCTCTCCTCACTTTACAATTCAAAAGCTTAAAGAACAGAAGGAGGAGACTTAAAGGCTTTACAACAATTTTGAGCTCAAGAATCACAGAGAAGATCAAGATTTCGGTGTTGGTCTCTTGCTCTTTCTGTGCTGAATGGGTGGGGTATTTATAGGCCCCAACCCAGTTCAAATTTGGAGCTCAAAACGATCAAATCCCGGAATTCCGGGATAGGCGGTTGCACCTCCTGACTGGAGAGGTTGCACCGCCTAGCAGAGCTCAGAGACTGAGCCCAGGCGGTTGCACCTCTCTGTCAGGGGCGGTTGCACCGCCTGAGTCTGGCTCGGAGACTGAGCCCCAGGCGGTGCCACCTCCTGACTGAGGCGGTTGCACCTCTCCTGCCAGAGCTCGAAGACCGAGCCCAGGCGGTGCTACCTCTGTCAGGGGAGGTTGCACCGCCCAGTCTCGCTCGGAGACTGAGCCCAGGCGGTGCTACCTCCTGGCTGGAGCGGTTGCACCGCCCAGTCTCCCTGGGAGACTTAGCCCAGGCGGTGCCACCTCCTGGCTTGGGCGGTTGCACCTCCTGGTGCAATCAGGGTCCGAATGGTTAGCTCCATTCGGCCCAATTTCAGTTTTTCAGGGGCCCAATTGCCCCTGGATTAAGCTAATGGGATCACCTCCCATTTCCAACTTAATCAACGTGCTAACTACGATTAAATCTAAGACAATTTCTGTAGCTTTGCTTCGGTGCGTCAATCGCTTCTTCCGGCGAGTTTCCGGCGAACTTCCGTCGATCATCCGATGAACCCTCGGTGATCCTCCTGCGGACTTCCGGCAAACTCCTGGACTTGCGACGATCCACTTGGCGAGTTCCGACGAGCTTCGCTTGGCAAGCTTCTGGACTTCTCGGATTTGTTCCCGCAGAACCTCCGACGACCGTCGGAACTTCCGTCGAACTCTTGAACTCCCAACGTGATCATGAACTTGACTCCGGCGCAACTCCTGCTGCTTGTCTTACTTTCATCGTAGTTAATCCTGCACACTTAAAACAAAACTTCGATCGAGACAATTAATCCTAAGCAATTTAACCAAGTTGTCCGGCATGTCATTGGTCCCTCGACGCTTCGTCCGATTCTTCGGCGCATCGTCCTCTCCTGCAGCCTATTGCCCAATCGGCCAGTTGACTCCGCAACTCCGATATCCTTGGCACAATACCCGCTTTTCTTAGCCCGATGCCCGAGTCCACGGCCCGAAGCCTTCTGTCGATACGTCGACCGATCCACCGGCCCGACGTCCAATCTTCTGACATGTTCCTTCGGCACAACATGATTTTCCTGCTTTAATTGTCTCATCCTGATCGAAGCATCCTGCGTCACTCAAAACGCAGATTAAATCATAAACATATATCAAGTAGTTTCATCATCAAAATACGAGATTCAACAGTTTTTACCTTTCCATTAGCATTGCCTCTTGTCCTCTTACATTTTAACCTGAAACTTTGATCTTTCCAACTAGGGTTTCTCTTTACAATTAGCTATAAATTTCCAACTATACGGGTCACCTTCATGGAGTTCCTCATGCCATTGACAGCTATTGAGGGCATGTAACTAAATTAACTAAGAAGTACTTTATTGTTCGTAGCTCGCTAATACTAAATGTCACTAAATTAACTAAGAGGTTCATCTATATTTCATTAATTGTACTAAATATTACATGCAATCTGTTTTTTTTTTTTTTTGCTCAAGTAGTTTGATTTCATGAGTTCTTTATAATTTGAAGTTTAGGCAACCTGTCTCTAAATGCTTGATTATCACCTCTATGCTTCTACATCTAAATGTGTGCATCAGTAGGTTTTTGCCACAACACATTTTTCCTTGAAATATCTAAGAAAATTGATGTTCTTGATATAGTTACTTTTTCCTAGCCTTTGTTCCTCACCATCTTCCATTGTTTTGTTGCTGAAGCCGTTACTGGATTTTACTCATCTACTTTACAATTTAAATGATTGGTTTTGATGTCAGTCAATCTACATATTCATCACCTTGTACAGAATGAGTGATGATTGTTTGAATTCTTTGACTTTCTAAAGTGTGCAAAAACATTATGCAATCTACGTCTTTTGCAAATACTATGGGCCTAGAAAAGTGCTTCAGCAATTTTCTTGTTTCAAATATCTTTCTATTTAAATATTTTTCATGCTCCTTTTCAGTTTCTTTGCTGTTGCATTTCAAATTGCCATTACTGTTTCTCATAATTATCCATTGATTATACTACTCCTCTCTTTTACATATTGCTTTTATTTTTTGATTGATTATTGAATCGATTCTGATATCATAACCATTGTCACTCGTGCCTTCTCATTATGAGACTAGTTTTCTTATTTAAATATCACCTTTGGGTTAATTTTCACTTAAACATCCTTTTCCATTCAATGGATGATAATTTCAGACGCTGGATCTTAGAAAGGAAGCTTGCTGATGCAGAAGTTTCTGAAGAGGAGCAGAACAACTTACTGAAGAATTTAGAGAAAAAAGAAACAGAATACATGCGTCTTCAAAGGCATAAAATGGGAGTGGATGATTTTGAACTTCTGACCATTATTGGCAGAGGGGCATTTGGAGAGGTTAGCTTGTGCTGAAGTTCTCATTTTGAGGAATTTTATCTTCAACATTAACATACAGTGTTTCTTGTTTAACATTAAAGAATATGTAGACCTACTGAAAAACAACTAAAGTAAGAGAAAAGAGGTTGTAGCCAACAATGTGTGCCTTTTGCTAGTTCCTTGTCACAGTGCGGTCTGATTGGAGTCTCACTAGCTTGATGAGTTGCGAATCACGTGAACCAAATGCTTTAGCCATATTGATAGTAGCATACTCATCTAGTCCCATATAGCTTCATAACCATCCTCCAACTCCTGATGTGGGACTAGATTGGGTTGTCATGTTCCTAGTTGTTTGTTTTAAGTTCCATGGTCATCTTTAAAGTGGCTCCAGTTTTCTCTTCTAATTTAAGCTTCATCTTTTTTGAAGTACTTTGCTTCTGTATTTGGATGGTAGGGCAACTTCTCTAATGCCATTGTATTTGCTTTCTCCTTTAGCTTTGGAACATCCTCTGAATTTCCCATGTGAATGTTCCTTTCCAGTTTCAGTTATTAGGTTTTGGATAGACTTGTTAAATACATGTTTAAATATGCTAACCTTCTTTTTGTGATACTTTTAAATGGCATAAAATGATTTAACGTGGTTTGGTCATTTGGTGACATCGTGTTCCTTGTCTAAGACCAGTACCTGATCACCAAATCACCAAGTTGATCTTGGATTTAGGCTTCTTGCCACAAAAGTTCATATGGCCAACTTAATCATAAATTAGATAGAGGATTAAGTGAATGTATGCATGCTATTCAGAGGTTACTCGATTAAACACTTGTATTGATGATTGTAACTTAACTGTTATTGGATGCCTGATTGGAATATTGATCAGGTTTCTGCATAATTATGCAGGTCAGAATTTGTAAAGAGAAAACAACTGGGCATGTATATGCAATGAAAAAACTTAAAAAATCTGAAATGCTTCGGAGGGGCCAGGTATGGTTAATATTCATTCATCTGTTGTTTTTTTGTGTTTTTTACAATCTACCGACTGTTTTTGCATACTTTGTAGGTTGAGCATGTGAAAGCTGAAAGAAACCTACTTGCAGAGGTGGATAGTGCCTATATTGTGAAGCTCTACTTTTCTTTTCAAGATGATGAATATTTATATCTTATCATGGAGTATCTTCCTGGAGGTGACATGATGACTCTACTCATGCGTAAGGATACATTGACAGAGTATGAGGCCAGATTTTACGTTGCAGAAACAGTATTAGCTATTGAATCTATTCACAAGCATAATTACATTCACAGGTATGCTTCTTCCGGTTGTTTATCTCTTCTTGAACAGCACTGTAGTGGACTCAGTCTTGCTTTTATCTTTTGTAGGGACATTAAACCAGACAATTTATTGTTGGACCGAAATGGTCACATGAAGCTTTCAGATTTTGGTTTGTGCAAACCTCTGGATAGTAGTAGTTTTCCTAATCTTAATGAGCCTGATTATGCAACGGGAAGAAATATCAAGCCTACACTTGATGATAAGCGATCTAATATCTCTCCTGCTCCTAGGCGTACTCAACAGGAACAATTACAACACTGGCAAAAGAATAGACGGATGTTGGTAATATTCAATCCTAAATTATTTTACTTCAGTCTCTGAATGACCATTATGTTATGTGTATCATAATTTCTTTTTAAGTTACCTATTAAAGTATTCAATGTTGAATATATAAGATTATACAATTTTCTTATCCATTTGAATGACTAGAGTAAACATGCTTAGAGAGTATAAAGTGACATAAAAATTGTTCCAAGAATGTTGTGTTATGTATAAACAAGAAATCTGATCCCCTTTTGGGATTATTTTCCAATATATATCTTCTGTTGTATTAGTTGATGGCTAAAACTGGAGGCCTATTATGCCATTAGTATAAACTATTTGCTCTTGTATGTCAAATCATTAGTTTAGCAAGAAATTAAACTTTTTATACTTCTTGTACATCTTATTTCTACCTTACCGTAGAAATATAGAACTTGATCTATTGGTTTTTTAGCTAATTGTAGGGTGACACTATATGTTTCTGGTCCAAAACTTGTGATAACATTTGCTTCCATTTTAGAGGAGATGTTTTAGCATCTTCTTCATTCTAGCACATTCTCATTCTGTTGTATGTTCTTTGATCTATCCAGGCTTATTCAACTGTTGGCACACCTGATTACATCGCTCCAGAAGTTCTTCTAAAGAAAGGATATGGAATGGAGTGTGACTGGTAAGGTCCCCTGTGTTTCTGTTTGAAATATATATTTGAATGTACTGATCACATGCAAATTTGTTAGGTGGTCGCTTGGAGCAATCATGTATGAGATGCTGGTGGGTTACCCGCCATTTTATTCTGAAGATCCCATGTCAACATGTAGAAAGGTCTGTTAACTGTTACCTAACATTCCAGATTTTCGCAATCGTCTTGGCAGGCTTCTGGTAATTGTAACTAGTTTATGTTGTCATTGTGTTCAGAATCAGGGATCTGATTCTGGTTGTCAGGTGTACTTGTATTAACTAGTAGATTATGGCTTTGGCTCTCATGCTGGGGAGTTACATAAGAAACTGCAAATCATATAGCTAGCACACTATTTTATTCTAGGTAATAGACATGCCTCTTATGTGAGTTAACATGCCAAAAAAATGGCCATGCTATGTGTCAACATTATTGTTGTGGCTTATCCAACTTCAAATCCGGAATGGTGCGTTTCATGCTGGTTTGTGCTGATCAGCCTGTCCATTCTTGGTTAGTTGTAACAGAAACTAGACCTTTTTTAAGATAAAATGCATATGAGGAACTAGTCTTGATTGAGGAGCATTTCCAATAAACTGATTATGTTGGCATTAGTTTGGTTTTCTTATTTGCTTCTATTTTGCAGATTGTAAACTGGAGAAACCACTTGAAGTTTCCTGAGGAGGCTAAATTATCAGCTGAAGCTAAACATCTTATTTGCAGGCTTTTGTGCAATGTAGAGCAAAGACATGGGACAAAGGGTGCTCATGAAATAAAGGTTTGCACTTTTTAATTTTCTGTGTCATCCTATTTTTATATTATGTGTGGAAAATTGATATCAACATCATGGTCCAGGCACATCCATGGTTTAAAGGCACCCAGTGGGAGAAACTATACCAGATGGAGGCTGCTTTCAAACCAGAAGTTAATGATGAGTTGGATACTCAAAACTTTGAGAAGTTTGAGGAGGTATACCTTCCTGTCAGTAATCAAAATTATTGCTTTGTGAATAAACTTATAATACAGTGCTTGCAATCACTTGCCATCTGTTACATCATCCTTTGGAAGCATATTTGTGCTTCTTCCTTGAATACTTTGATTGACCTTTATCTTGATGCAGACTTCAGCTTCAGTTCAAACTTCTTCAAAATCTGGTCCATGGAGGAAGGTATGTTTTGCTCTATTGCTCCATCAATTACATATTTTTTTGATAAGGTCATACTTAATTTTGATTGAGATAGTTTAGTGTTATGCACTTACATATTATTATGGAGTAGTAATTTTATGGTTGATGCCATCATTTCTTGGTGACTTGGAACCCATGAGTATTGAATGTTGATGCCTTTTGGAATTATTACAATTTCTGATTGCTACTTGAAATACACAGGTTTGCTTTTTGGCATTCAGATTGAGTTATTGCTTTTTGCAGTAACTTCAGAACATTCTAAAGAGTTAAGAGTCCTATTATGAGTGTCTTGTCTAAAAGAAAGCTATCCATTTTATTTGGATCTGAAAATGGGAATTATCCATTCTAATTTAAGTTCGAAATTCTTGTTTTCACTACTGTATGTGAAGGTTTAGTCTATACTAATATTGAAAATTTTGCTAAATGATTCAATCACATTGTGGGTACTAGGGTTCAATGTTTTTAATTTCGTAACATACCGCCTAGTATGGATAGTACATACTGCTCCGCCAGCCTATCAACGGATTGTCTGCTACTAGCCCGATTCTTCTTCCTGGATCTCGGAGTCATGATGCAAACCTTATTCGATCCTAAGAGAGGAGCAGGGGGGAGAGAGAGAGAGAGAGAGAGAGAGAGAGAGAGAGAGATGGGGTTGTGCGTCTTTAGGCTGGACAGGTGCGTGGGAGGGCGGTGGAGCTTGCAGGGAAGGATGCGATGGCGGTGGAGGAGGGCAACCAAGCGGCGGGCGTCGATGCGAAAGGTGATGGGAGTAGAGAGAGAGAGAGAGAGAGAGGGGGGAGGGATGGGGTTGTGCATCTCGAGGTTGGACTAGTGCGTGGGAGGGCGACCAAGCGGTGGGCGTTGAAGCGGAAGGTGATGGGAGGATTTATAGAGAGAGGGAGAGAGAGAGAGGAAAGGAGAAAGCAAGGGGGTGGGATGGGGTTATGCGTCTCGAGGCCGGATAGTGTGTGGGAGGGCGACGGAGCTCACCAGGAGGGATGCAGTGGCAGCGATGGAGGAGGGTGACCAAGATCGACGAGGCCCAAGGGTTGGGCGGGGCCGATCCCATGTCTTACAGCAGGGGGTCACGAGTCCTGACTGAGTGCATCAAGTCAACTAACCCGCATTCGATGGTCGTTGTGGTCGAACCAACCCGCATCTGCTTGCTAGAATCTTGGCATATTGCAAGGTATCGCTCAATACACCAATATCGTATCATACCGAGAAAGGCTTGGTACGCTAGTATGGTACGAGATTAAAAACCTTGGTAGGGCTTATTTCCAGACATGTAAAAATATGATAAGGTTAACAAGAGAGAGAGAGAGAGAGAGAGAGAGAGAGAGAGTTTTGTTTCTAGATATGAATAAAAACGATATCATTTAGGTGATAACAATAATGAAGAACACTCATGTAGTTTAATATTGCACATGTAGGAAAGAGAATTATCAATTGCCTTCAAAAGCCCATTATGTGATCATTATGCTTGTCTAAGAACTTGATGTTTCCAAAGATAAACAGATAATAGATATGAATGCTCATAAAGCTGACAAATTAAATACATTTTGATAGCTATATTTGTAGTTGATCAATAACAAAATGGTTCAGATTTTCTTTTGTTGTATTAATGTTTCATCAAGTGCCTTTTATGTGTATTTTTCAAAACCCGATATTTATGATAATTTCTACTATTTTTGAGAATATGGAATGGTATTCTAAGTAGGAGTGGCTGATCATGCAAGTTAAATATTGCAGTTGGGTTTATTTGTGTTGGTTTTCAAGTCAGTCGGAATATGTTCAACACTGAACTGATTTATAATTTGGATAGATGACGTTATCAATTACTTTGTATGTGTGAGAACTCGTTGTTTGTGTTGGTTTTCAAGTCAGTCATAACATGTTCAACCCTGAACTGATTTATAATTTGGATAGATGTTATCAATTACTTTGAATGTGTGAGAACTCGTTGTTTGTGTTGGTTTTCTAGTCAGCTTAACTGATGTGTGTTTTTTCCATCTGGTCTTACAGATGCTTCCATCCAAGGATGTCAACTTTGTGGGTTATACATACAAAAATTTTGAAATTGTAAATGACCATGAAGTCCTTGGGATCGGTGGTTCTCCCTTTCAGTTTCTCTGATTTTCTAGAATTACTTTATTTTTGTCTTGTCTCTGATATTTTTCATGCTTGTCATGTTTGTACAGCCGAGCTAAGGAAAAAGAGTAATAAGCCAAAGAGGCCAACAATCAAGTCATTGTTTGGTAATATGATGCTTCTTAGTTTTCTCTGATTGACTAGTTGGATTGGTTATATGAGAAAAATTGCTTTATGCATGTGGTTTCAGACATGGATATGGCTGCTACTCCAAATCAGCCTGTCCAAGGAAGTTTTCTCAAGCTATTGCCTACGCAGATGGAGGTGCCCGAGGGCATAGAGTCATCCTCCCACTCCAGCAGTTCTTCTCTGGATCAATCCCAATCTCGATATAGATAGGGCCAATCGCTCCGAGGGGTTGCTGGTTAATAACCAAACAACTAAGAAGTTTGCTATTTTGCGGTTGCATTACTATCTCTTCCATTATCGTGTACATAAAAAAGGGGTTGCATGAGGCATCGGCTTAATTACCTGTAAAGTTGTGGTTCCAATTTCATGATGGTAACCTCAAATTCCTTAATTTTTGTAACAATGGATTTAAAGCTGACATGAGGGTTGCTCATTGTAATGTAATTTAACCACTGAAACAGATGGTTTTTTTTCTGAGCTGTGCAATGTCTGAAATGTAGGTTTTAATGAATGTAAAAGAACAATCAATTTCTTTTGTGTAACTTTTCAGATTGTGCAAGAAGCAACATATTTATGGTCATGTCTTGGCATGATGAAGATTAATAATTTGTGGTTGGATCACTGTATTTCAGATTGTGTGTATGATACGAAGGTTTTCTCCTGTGTGCAGATTAATGTGATATAAAGTTCATTAGTGGAAGTTTGTTGTTCTGGTGGTGAAGTTTTCTCTCCTTTGTGTCACGGACTTAGTTGGTTTTGCTTAAGTCATACGATATCTTTACGTGTTCGTCCGCAAAGGTCGATCTCCCCGAAACCTCTCATGATCCCTTAGGACCTACAAAAGAGAAAACGGGTTAGAGAAAGCGTCTCACTCGAGATCCACAAGCAAACATCGCACAATAAAGGGTCAAAATAGTCCAGTATAGATCGAATATCTTTCACAAGTGTTCACATGATACAATATTTATTTACAAGCCTAAGAAAACCACCAAACCCAACTAAAATGAGGCTGTTAAGCTTTTGACCGTTTCTCTACATACTGTGCAAAGCATGAACAAACAGAAAGACACGGACATACATAAGTATTACATCAAACATCCTATTTAGAACTTTGTCCATTACATTCTCCCCCACTTATTTTTTTGATGTCCTTGTCGAAGCTTTTGCCGACACTGCAACTCCTCGCCTTTGCTGAGTTTTCAATCTTCTACTCCAACTGCAATGTGCATCTTGGCTCTTAGCTACTCTTCGCTATTGTATTTGAGTAGTTGAACTTTTGATCCGCCATGCTGCTTCAACTCGCCAATGACTCTAACTCTAGTGTGGGGTTTGCTGAGTTGTGTTGATCCCTGTTGGTTCCTACGGATCCTCCAGATGAAGGAAAAAAACCATCCTTACTATGCGCCAGTTTCTCAAATGTCTCATGCTGCTTGAATTGGGTAGATGCTTGTTGGAGCTTTAACGAGCATCGCCTCGCAAACTTCTGAAGTTTTGGGTCATTCCTCTACAAAATTTGCTCATTTACTCTTCTTTCACTTAGTTGTTACTTCCAAGTAGATTCACATCACTTCCGCTTTCGATTGGCATTATGTTGGGAAATGAAGCGGATAATCTACTCTCAGTAGCACTGATCACCATTGGTGAGGATTTGACAACTATTGTCTTCTAATATATTCGAAGGGTCTTTGAACCTGTGCAGAGCTCCTCTGCTGGATAGATAAGAGAATTGAGGTACTCGGTTTCACCCATTCTCTTAAGAGTTGAGAAGACAATGGTTACTTGACTTCGCCCGCCTCCTCAAGGGTTGCACTCCATGCATCGAGCTGGTTATTGGCCTTCGCCTGCTCTTTGCTCACACTTCTGAAGCACTCGAAGTGTTTGCACTCCTTGCATTGAGTTAACTACTGTGATTCACCTTCTCAATGTCATCGAACTTCTGGAATGCAGGAAGTTTTCACCCCAACTTGGAGTAAGTCTCTAATAGTTTTGGTCGCCTATGGGATTGTACCGTTTTCTTCATCAACCCAACCGCCTACTCCAATGAGTAGCAAAGGTACAACACCGTGTACTGCTTGCTTCGTTCCTTGGTTGTGCACTCTTGCATGACCCGAAGTCCTTCACTTTCGGCTATCTTGATAAGATGCTCGTTGACACCGGTCTTATGAAGTTCCTTGGCCTCTACCCTCAGCCTTATCTCGATACTTAGAGTTTACCTCTACATGCCCCACCTCCTCGACCTTTTTCACGACCAAGCGCTATCCCTCTATGAGTGCAAGAGATCAATGCCTTTCACGGAAGTCCCACCTCTGCGGTACCATGGCGCTACCATGCCTATGGCCCTACTATCCGTCGTCTCGCATCTGCATTCATTTTCTTCACAATCAGTAGATATATCTCTGTGGCACTCCTCCGAGTCCACCTTCATTCTAACTTATGCTTGATTTTGAGTAGCTAAGTCCCTCTGGACTCCTCGTCGCTGCCTCGCTCCTTTCGACCCCCTGTTTCAACACCTCTATGTTCTCCAAACAGCTCCCTTTGGTCGATGGAAAGATAAACTGCAACTCTCATGCATGGCCTCTGCCATCACGTTGTAGGGTTTGCACCGATTTTGTTCTCCTTAGCTTCCTTGATAGTAACATTCGCTTACTCGACCTTGTCCTCTGACTTGCCGGGCTCCCTTAAGCCAATATAGGCTCTAGAGCAGTCCAACTCTCTAGCTGCTTCGATCACCCCTCTACATGATCAAGTCCTTCCCATGGGACTCACTAGTACTTGCATTCGAACTTTTTCCTCGGTAGTACACAACCCCCCATATGCTGATGACCAAAGCTTTCATCCGATGCAAAATTTGATGCACACACGGAAGACTCGCCTCTGCGGTACCATGACTTTTACTCCTTGAATCCATAGCCCTTCTTGCCATCGTGTTGTTAACCGAAGTGGAGCTCTCAGTAGCTCCCGATCATACCTCCGTATGATATAGTCCCTCATGGGACAATGTTGTGTGTATCGCATTGCCACGAACTGTTCCACCACGATCCGTTGCACTATGCTGCCTCCTAATGACATCTCTATTACATTTTGACTCTTATGGATGAACTCGAATTGTGATCATTCCATGTGTGGCCTTTGTCCGTAACATCTATACGTAGAATAACAAACTAAATGATACATAATTATTATTCTATCTTTAAACTATATCTTGAAATTTGGTTAAAAATAAAGAATGCAAATTTATGGTCTCTCAAAACATCATTGATTTATTCAAAACACAAATAAAATAAAAATAATTATTCCTCCTCCTCCTCCTCCTTCCTGTGAACCATAAAAAAAACAAAACCTTGGAAAAGGACATCGTCTTTTTGAGAGAAGGATTCTCCTGAGAAAATGGCAGAATAATTTGTTCATTCCACAAGTAGTTCTCCGGATCAACCTTGGCCTTCACTTGTGCAAGCTTCTTCTAGTTAATCAAGAAGTAGTTGCTTCCCCAAGCACCAGCTTGCCTGTAACTCGTCCTTCCCAAGTCAATGTCCCTGTGGTCGAGGTAAGCAGCCCTTGGACTCTTCGACACATGAGAAGACATGTACTCGTACAGCTTCCTCATCCTCCCCAAATGCCTCTCAGTCACTGCCTCTTCCGTCTCAAACTACCTCATCAAGGTATTGGATGTTGTACAGGTTCCCCGTCCTGTGATGGAAGACAATGGTAGTCCCAGCTATTTCACCCGTCCTCCCTCCCCATGGCTCCATTATCATCACCATGGCCTCCATCATCAGCTTCCATATCCCCTTCCACCCCTTCTCTGACTTGGCCTTGAAGGAGCTATTGTGCTGCGGCCTCCTATCTAACAATATGGTCGAGTTAATGCTGCTATAGTCTGCGAAGTGGAGTGTAGACTCCAGCCAGCTCACCTCGCTGCAGTCCGTCGCCTCCAAGCCCAGCTCAGATAAGCTCTTCTTCATCACCGAGAGAAGAGCGCGCCGCCGCCCGAGGAACATGCCTTGGCATATGACTTGGATTGTCCGTTTCCCTGCGCCTCGTCGTCGTCGACGGCCAGAACGATGGCCCTGACGGTGAGGTCGTCGGCAAGCTTGGGTGCGACGTGCTGCCACCTCTCCACCAGCTTCGTTGCGCCCTGTTTAAGGGTTCTGGTGATGCCGAAGACGGTGACTTTGGGAGGCACGTGGACTAATCTGATCTTGTAGGAGAGGACGACGCCGAAGCTTGCCGCGCCGCCTCCTCTTATGGCCCAGAAGAGATCCCCGTCCATGGATCCCTGTGCAAGATCTCGCCTCTGGCATCCAGCATTAGAGCGTCGACGATGTTGTCGGCGGCCGTCCCGTGCTTCCTCATCATCATCCCGATCCCTCCCCCGCTGAACTGCACCCCGACGCCGACAGTGGTGCAGATGCCGGCGGGGAACCCCGGCAGCGACGTTGTAGTAGACCTCGCCGACGGTTACACCGGTCACCACCCAGGCCGTACCATCGGCTGCGTCGACGGAGACCGACCGGAGGCTGGAGATATCGAGGACGACGAAGGGATCGTCGCCAGCGGAGACATAGGACATGTCCTCGTAGTCGTGGCCGCCGCTCCGGACCGTGATGCGGAGGCCGTGGGTCCGGCTGCAGGCGACGGCCGCCTGGGCATCAGCGGGGCACGTCGGGAGGACGACGAATGCGGACTTGGTGGTGCCGGCGGAGAGGAACCTGACGTTCTGGATGGAGTAGCGGAGGATGGTGGTGTTTGGGGCGTAAATGTGGTAAGCGGTGGCGATGGAGGGATCCATTCCATTAATGCTTAACTGTCTCGATCCGAATCCTACCCAATTTGTTATATACCGGCGTTTTGGACCCACAAGCTTATGATATCCGGAGCCTAGGTGGATCCGACCCGTTAACGTCCCTGCACAAGGTTATGTTATGTTCCCTAATCTGCCCTCGCCTGGCAATTTTATTCCTAAGAGTCGAATCGACGGGGGCGGAGGAATGGATCGCAGACAAGAAGAAGAAGAAGAAGCCGTAGCGACGGGGGATTGGCGCTTCAGAAACCTCGAAGAAGCCCTCGAGATCACATCCCTCCGCCGAATCATCAGCGCTTACCAAGGACTCCTCGTGCTCTCTGTTTCCCTTCTTCATCTTCTCTCTCTTAATCGCTCCTTTCATTTCATTTCTTGGGAACATCGAAAGCTGGTTGCTTCCGTTTCAAGAATCCGGTAATGTGCTCGTTAAGATTGGCATTCCGAGTTTACCTTCTTGGTTGATGACGGGGTTGTTTCAAGGTCTCCACTGTTTTGCTTATGATTTGCAGTCCTCGTGTGACATGTGCATCCGAGATTGGTTTCACATCGAAATCTGTTTGCTTCCGGATGCCCTCGCTGTTCTTTCTCTGAGTTCCCGATTTCCATGAAACTGGCTCCATGATACGTTGCTTGATCAGGATCCCCAACTTGTCGTGAAGATTGGCTTTCTGAGTTTTCGTTCTTGAGGCTTTCACTATGTTGCTTATATTTTCTTGCCTTCGTGGTTACGTGCACTCCAAGATTGGTCTTACATCGAAAGCTGATTGCTTCCATAAGCCCTCCCTGTTCTTTCTCGAGTTCCGACGTCCAAGGAAATGGCTCCTCGATATGGTGCTTGTGAATAACAAAGAACTCGATCAGGACTCAAGTACGGGAAGAGACATCTGATCACCAAGATTGGCTTTTCCAATTTGCATTCTTTTCTCGAAGATATCTAAGATCCGATTTCCAAGAAAAGGGCTCAAGCTCGGTGATGTGTTTCTTGAAGTGGTTTTACATCGAAAGCTGTTGCTTCCATAAGCCCTCAGTTCTTTCTCGAGTTCCGACTTCCAAGGAAATGGCTCCTCGATATGGTGTTTGTGAATAACAAAGAACTCAACCAGGACTCAAGTACGGGAAAAGATATCTGATCACCAAGATCGGCTTTTCTAATTTGCATTCTTTTCTCGAAGATATCTACGATCCGATTTCCAAGAAAAGGGCTCTAGCTCGGTGATGTGTTTCTTGAAAGAAAAAGAAAGGATTTTTTCAGGATTTTGGTATGGAAAAGAAGTTATCTGATCACCAAAATTGTCTTTAATAATTTGCATTCTTTGCTCGTCTTTCTCGTGGTGTGTGGGTTTACTTTGGGGGATCCATTTTATGTTCGATTCTATCTGTTTGCTAACAAAATGTTGCTTCAGTTATGACATCAGAAGACGCGAAAGATCTTTCAGAGAGCTTCCACCACCTTCCCATATGGTTAATTCTGTTTATTGATATACTACAACGATGACGACAAAGCCGTAAGTCCTAATATTTTATTCATTGATATGTCAACTTTAAATCACACTTTTCTTTCTAAAAATTTCTTGATTTTTACTGTAAGGAAAAAGGAAACGAATTATTTGCTTCGCTGCTCTGGTTTATTAGCAGGCATTAACAGCACTGCTATATAGTGCCATCTGCTATATAGTGCATTAACAACACAGCGTTGGTTAAAAGTTGAATTGCTTTATTTCTAATGAAATTTGCTATTACCTTTCACCCCACGCTCACCCTTCTGCAGTCCCTTCTCTCTCATCTTCTGATAAGGTACACCAAAGATTTAGATGGTAATGGATTTTTTGGACTAAAATTTTTCAGTCTTAATCTAAGCTTCTATGTGATGGCAAAGAAGGTATTGAATTTGATCATCAATTTTAACTACTCCATGACATCTATATTCTAAAATGATTCAAACTGCAACTCCTGACAATAAAACCGTTCTACCTCTGGCCGATTAATGAAACTTTTCTAATCTATTGTTACTCTGTCCAGTTGTAATATGGACATCTTACATATACATGCCTTAGCATATAGAACTTAAGTTAATTGGTAGTTTGTTATAACAATTAACAAACATGAAAACACATTGATCTCCACATTGGTGCTCTTTGTTGTCTGGCTCGAAGCTGGACCTTAAAATTGATCCGCGCTCCTGTTCACATTGTAGCTTGCTCCCTATTGCTTTCCTTTTGGGACTAGTGATTTGGGATATAAGCGGTGCTGTTATTTCTGAGAAACATCGATTTTTTATTTTTGAGGCAGTGAGATATTAGATTAATTTTAGTCTTACTTGTTTCTAAAAATCAGTTAACCTCCTGCCAAACTCGGCAAATCCATGTTGGACAATGTCCCCTAAGCGATTGTTATGAGAAACTCTCTTTGTAGAGCTTAAAAACAGTTGTAGGTAAAAATTTGTCCTACAATAAGTTTCAATGTAACCATCATGTTGATGCTAGAAATGGATGTTGTTGTCAAAGGTTATGTGAACTTATTTTCTAATGGTGGGCGATTTTGCAATACTAGAAAAATCAGATTAACATATAATTAAATTAAATTGTTTCTATAATATGAGTTTGAATCTTCATAATTTGAATTTTATGAATGTAGGTTCATAATGTTGCACTACATCGTATCTTCATAATTTAAAATAAAACTTCAGGAATTTTTTTCATGATCTGTCACCTCATCTTAGTTTAAATGTAGTCCTTGTTTATTTTTTCCATTTCTCCTAGTTGGTGCATTCAAGTTCTCACAGACTTCACCTTGTCATGGATGAATATGACAATATCATCTGAATTTGATCTCTAAAGTCTGAAGGATCTTACTTTTCTTTTTCTTCCTTTTTGTATATGTGTATTTCTGAATGGGAGTGGGAGACATCAGCTAGATATCCTTCTTAGTTCTCACTAGGTGTGATAGTAGAGAGAATGAACTTAACATCCCCATCTGTGACATATGTCCATTGAATCTAGTTTGGAAGATGCAAGAATGGTTGCTTCCCATTATGGATTTGAAAGGGAGGTATGCACAATTATTTTTATATTATTGCAAAACTGTGCAAACATGTTGTTACATGTTATTGTTCTTTAATGACCATGTTCAATGATGCAGAAGGATAAAACATTTGTGACGATATACACTGCAAATCTTCACTGTATGATGCAAGTAAGCTTGTAATGTTTTACATTATTTCTCTTGTTTACATATTTTTTAATGAAGTTGAAGGAAAAGTAACAATTTTGCATGCATCTAAAAGTAACATTAGTTTTCAAGTTTTCATATTTTGCATCTAAAATGCCCTAGAACTTACACACGTAAAATCATACCATAATTCAATTAAGGATTTTACATTGTACAAAGATCTATTAGTCGATCCCAAATAGTTCAAGTAGCTAAGGTGATTCACACTTAGTCTGATGAGATAAGTGTATGAAGAATGTACGAAGATGCATGTAACATTGTGGAAGAATGTACGAAGGTGCTTTGCTTCGTCTCCTGCTCCAAATGCTGCTTGACTTGGTGGGTAGAGATTACTGCTTGAGGGACTAGGAAGATATGGATATATGTTTGAGTTGGCTTGTGACTAGATCTCAGAGTCAAAGATGTCATGGATCGGAGATCTATTATGTATACGGAGGATTTTGGACTGTGGCTTGTTCCAGAAATCATGTTGCTTGATATGTAGGTTGAACTGTCTGTCATTGGGAGATTACAAGAGTTCATGAACTCGTTACAAACAAATTTCTCTCCTGATTCTAAGGTAAATTTTTGACTATCTAGTTCCTTCAAGTTTATATGCATTACATCATCCATCACCCTTTATGGAGATGACTAAAATTTAGTGGCATCAAAGGAGGAGATTGCAGAACCAAAAATGCCTTGCAGTTATGGTGACTGCATATAGTGTTCTGCGCTTAGTGCTGCATATAGTGTTTGGTGACGGTGGCCATCACAGTGCATCCACAGACGAATCCCTTGGGGGCTACTGTTCCCATTGGAACACCGTTCTTGGTTGCAGGTCCTCACATGTCAACCATGAAGTGTACATCTTTGGGAGTGCTGATTCCAATTAGAGCACTGTTCTTGGTGCAGGTCCTCACATGTCATCGATGGAGTGCTGCACTACTGTTCTTGTGGCCAAAACCATCATCAAGTTGCATTTAACAAAAGACAAAACTGTTCTTGAAGATGTTTGGAGAGGAAGAATAAAAAGGTCTTCTTTTCAAAGACTTAATATTTGCACAACAATCTTATTGGGCACAAAACAAGAACAAGAACGAGAACCGCAGAACAAGCATCATTCTGCTGCATCAACCAAAATAATTCTCCTATCAAGAACAGAAGCCCTGATTCCATCATGATCGAGGTTCTTGATCACAGAGCACGAACCTCGTGAGGCCCAAGGCGCCGCAGGACAGCGCGAGGAGCACCGTGGTGGCGAGATCCCTGGCCGACCACTTGCGCACCTTGGCGGCGCCGCCCTTGGCCTCGACGCGCAGGCTCTTGGCCCGCCGCAGCGCGTCCACCTCCTTGAGCAGGTCGAACTCCGCGCCCTTCCGCTTCAGCTCCTCCACGCACTTGGCCAGCAGCAGCCCGTCCTCCCTCTCGCGCTCCAGCAGCCGCTCCAGCACGCTCTCCGTGTCGGCCTTGTACCTGACGGCCCACACGATGGCCAAGGAGCAGACGAGGGAGCAGAGGCAGGGGATCCAGGAGCGGCGGCAAGCGGCGGAGGGGGGCCGCGCGGAGGCGGACGCGTGGTACAGGAGGAGGAGGACGAGGGAGTGGAGGACGAAGAACAGGCAGTAGAGGGCGGCGATCTGGCGGCGTACGGCGTCGACGCGGGACTCACGGAGGGCGACGCGCCGGGCGACGATCTCCTCCTCCTTCATCCACTGCTTGAGCAGGAGCTTGTGGGTGGCGCTCTCGGCGATCTGGTGGAGCGGGTGGCGAGGCTTGTGGCAAGGGTCCGCCGATGGGCCCCTGCTGCTTCCGCCGCTGGTCATCGTCTCCTCCTTCTTCGGCCTCCAAAGGGGAAAGTGAAGTGGTAAAAGAAGAAGGGATCGAGTTCGACTTATAACGGTACTATTTGAACTGATTGCAACGGTCGAATTGGGGGAAATCTGGTCTCGGGCTACACGAAATAGCGCACGACACGGCACGCGCTCCAACGGTCGAATTATCTCAGTCGCCGTCTACTACTACGCCCACCGAAAGCCGTGTCCGCCTTTAAGCATCGCTTCTCCATCTCTTGCTCTGCTACCTTTCGTATGAGAAGGAAAGCATCGGTGTTTGTCCTGCATCACCATGTCCGGGGGTATAGATGGGCGAGGGGCACATGGATGAGGAGCCTGTGGTGGTGCTCCCTGTGCCCGTGGGGCTCCGGCCGAGATCGAGGTGGGCGAGCATGCGCAAGCGGACCATCTGGGCTCGAGCCATGGCGAGTTGCGCCTCGAGAGCCTGGACTTGGCAATGGAGGGAGGAGATGACGCCCACGCACCCGTACACTGGATCTCGAACCCGGGCGTTGGCCTCGTACACCAGGCTGCTCACGGCATCTCCTCGGTGCTGCACTGCAATCTCCTGTGCTCGCACGACAAGAAGCTCCACATGGTGAGTTCCGAAGCCCAGACTCGTTGGAATTTAGGGGTGGTGTGCGTGAGAGAGACAGAGAGAAGGGGACCTGCAAGAGCTTGCTGACATTGCTAGCTCCGAACACCCTGTGCACATTGGCGAACTTCTGCGGCTCGTCGGCCGGGAAGTGCGGGGCAAAGACGCAATCCCATGCGCAGCGCCGCCTCAAGAGCTTGCACGCCGCGCAGGGCGAAGCTGTGCCGTGCTGTCTCCCTGCCTCTTTCATCTTTCCGCAGATTCCAACCTCAACTGACCTTTAGCTCCCATGTTGGAATCCTTCCTTGCCTTAAACATAACCTTGTAGAAGAAGACAAGAGAGCAAAGGTGGGTGAGGGAGAGGGAGAGGGATGAGATGGTGTTGGTATGTGAAGACAAGATGTGGCCTATGGTTTACACAGTCAACGTGCACATGGTGAAGAGATGGTAACGCTGTTGGACCTACCTTCCTCCATGTCGCTTTGTCGTCTCTCACCTTCTTTCTTGGGGTCCCGAGCTCGCAGATTGGTACCTCTCTGCAAACAAATTGTGGGCGCAAACCCTCCTCTGCTTGTGCTACAAAAGCTCACAAGCCTCCAGTCGTCCTCGCGAAAAAGAAAAGCTCTTGCACTCACATGCATAACAAATATCTTCAATCTTCAGAGAGAGAGATAGAAAGAGATTGGTAGCAAAGAGATACAGTTCAGTTCGATGTTTTGATCCTCGACTTTGTTGTCCGCTATTCATATGCAACAAAATGAACCAATCAAGCCATGTGGGATTTCTTTTGCTCCACCCAAAGCCTATCTATCAACCAACACTTCCACACACATCAGTCTTATCGTCTTCATCTTCTCTTGTCTTCTGATTCTTCAATGGTAGTCTCACGCATAATCAGTCAATCCACATCCTGCCTTCTCATCCCCAACTGTTTACTCTCTTCCTCAGTTCTTTATAATCACTGATGACCGGTATGTTGGTGTTCTCTATCTATCAAGCGTCATTGTGCCTAATCCTGCTACTCCATCTCAACATATCAGTCTTCCTTTGATTCCACCTGAGCTATTTCGATTTTGGAGAATCTCCTTTACAAAAGTAGCTTGATTGGTTGGAAATCAATCACGCATCAAGGCAATATGGTCTTAGTTGGCATGAGAGGCCTGACTGAGATCATGAGATCCTTATCAACATGGGGCCATCTTCACAGGCAAGTGACAAGAAAGAAAGTTGGGTAGGGAGTTCAATCACAACCTGTTTGCCACTCAAATGGTAGAGCCAAATGAACAAAAAAACAAAGAAAGTCTTCTGTGCAAATTATATATGCATGAAATGTGGAGGAAGATACAGTTAATACCACACAAATGTCGGGAAAAATTAAAATCCTCTGCCAGAGCAAAGCTTACTCAAAACACTATTATTGAGTAGCTATCAATCAAGTTCCAATGTAGTTAGCTGGCCACACAATATCAACCAAGCTCAACTTGTGGAGAATTGGTGCATAACTATCAATCATTTGTATCTCTTCTCAAACACGATGAAAAAGATGAATGAAAATTTTGACAGGAACACTGCAAGCTTTTTTTTGTGTAAACATTGTCATCATAACTTCTCAGAATTTTGTAGTGTTTGTTAAATGATTTGAAAGTTCCTTGTCAATGGCCAGTATAGTAAGTTACATCTCATAGAAAATAGTCGGGCTACTTGTGTTTCCTTTGTTCTTTGCGTACATGCCATCAATCTTTTATGGCATGAAAAATAGACATACCTAGAAATACTTGTCAGATATTGATTTCCGGTTGGACAAAGCTTTAGTTCGTATGGCTCAAGACGGCATCAAATTTTGGAGTAAGATATGTCTTCCAAAGACTGCCATGATCGAAATTTTGCTGCTGATCCTCGTCATTGGAGCAGACCCTCTTTGGACCATCAAAAGGAAGAACGTTGGTTTCATTCTCTCTGACAAGAGGTGTTGATCGATGGTGCTTCCAGAAGGCAGGAAGTTTGAGATACCTTCCGTAGAAGGCCAATGCAATCGCTGGATTAACCTGATTTGGCCTGCAAAGATAGCCATGCAGTTGAGTGAAAAAGGTACCACAGCTAAGTGAAGGAAATCATGCAGAAATATTTGTAATAATGTTTCATGCAGGTACGCAGAAAGTATAGGAAGAAATGGGAAACCTTTGTGTTCCAAGATTCAGAATTTTGTTCCACCATGCAATGACATCTACTAGATTATTATCGAGCTTTCTCGCATCAAATAAAAGCACATTGAAGTCAGGTAAGCAAGCATCTTTGTCATAAGGTTTATCAGACACCCAAGTCTTTGCTTCTGTTCTTTGGATTGCATTTAAAACTTCAAAATTTACATAGTCGCCCAATCTTCTGTTGCAGTCTTCAGCAGCTGCAATAGCATAAGACCCCAAGTCAACATCAAAGAGCTCCTCAACATTTCCCTGTAGAAAAAAAGGGCAGCAATTGCTTAGAGAGAAAAAAATAAAAAAAGAAAACAGTCCAATGTCATTCTGATACTCCAATTTTATCGCCACAAAATAGTAGATTACTTAATATATCTACAAAAATGTTTTCTGTCTGTACCAACTGCAATATCCTATGAAATCTTCTGATTCTAAAACATTATGTGAGAAAACACAGGTACTACCTTTTGCATCCGATCTCATGTTTATGCAATTTAGTATGAACTCCATAATAATGATTACCTCGATGAATTGGAGGTAAGTTACACTTTGTGGAATTCATTTAGAGTAAATGGATCATTTTCTGAATAAAGCCTTAGTTGGCCCTATAGTGTAAAATACAGGTCGGAGATCAAATGTTCATTAAAGCTGTTCACAAGGCAATCAAACATCACCATGGACCATATCCTATGTCTGATAGCCAAAATCTCATGAGCCGGATAAGGTTTTGTGGTAAAGCTATGTTTGATGTCTTGGTAGTTTTACCAACATTTATGAGAAATTTTCGTGGGGACTATAAGAGATTACATAAAATAATTCTAAGTCAACTGTTCTAAAAAATTTGTCTGTGTTCTGAAGTATCAAAACAGTTCCACTACTACAACAGACTCCAATAGCCATCAGCAGTTGAGAAGCTCCCTTTCCATTTACTTGCCCCTTCATTTTTCTTCTGCCTTCTGCTTTGTCAACACAGATCCCAAACTGTGACTTGTATCAGTTTGATAAATGGTCATATGTAAAGTGACAAACCCACAGAGGAAAATGTTATATAACCTGCTAAGTAAGAACTACATGATTTTCTGCCACATCAATCATGAGTCAGTGACCATGGAACACTAACAGAAATCTGGAAAATCACATCCAGAACATCAGTCACAAAGGCACAGACAATGAACTTCCTATATGTTCCTCAAAGAATTAAAGCAACAACTTGACATAAATGTAATTGTTCTTTCCAATTAATAACATATGGATTACTAACAAATTACAGAATTTCAATGTGATAAGGCATCAAATATTTACGTGAACAATTGGTGAAGTGGGAGTAATAACATGTTTTGGCCCTAATACTAAGTGGATATGATAAATATAAGGGAAATCAGAATTACACGCAAGCAGCACTTGGCACCAAATTTAACATGGTGCAGTTTTGTGGCTATATATACTGATATGTGATTGATCAGAACAGAAGAGATCATCAAATATCAGGTTGACGCATAGTGTGTTTCCTCAGCCCAAAAGACTGAAGATATGCCTCTCAGTTGGCTAAGCTCCTCGAAGGTATTGGAGGAAACAAATTATTGAGCCAACTAGCATAGAGCCATATGTATAATCCCTTACGACCGGAGTAACTATCAGTATTATCCATCTTATATCTGGATGAGAGTGGTTGTCTCAGTATTATCCATCTTACATAGGCATAGGTTTATTGGTTGTACCACATAAATTTTGTGCATTGTTGGGTGATTGTCTTTTTTTTGTTCCCTTCTTTCTTCTCTGTTCTCTATGATGTCCCTATTTAGGTCCTTAACAAGAAATCCTTTTTTCTTTTTGGCAGGAGATGGAGAATGTTGATGCCTACAGTGTTCTTTAGGGAGCATAAAATTTGTCCAAATCAAATCCTAAGAGGTTCAGACCTAAAATCTTGTTTTAGTTGAAGAATGTAACCAACCATTGAGCCACATCCTGGATGGCCTGTGACTAGGAGCAACAATGGAGCAGATATGGACCAGTTAATGGGAAAACTACATTTAAATCCTCTTTTGATGACCATAAACGAAACTGATATGGATATTAAATGGATGACAAATTTTGAAACAGTACTGTCAAGATGAAATGGATACAAATTTAGATATATTATAGATCCAAATCTGAATCAGATTAAAGGCATATACACTGATGTGTATATTACATGAACTGAGTATGTTACTGTCGAATTATTAAATTCAATAAGAGAACTTCAAAGCAAACATAGAACAAAAAGGGAGAACCAGAAACAAAATAAAAGTTACCATAAGCAAAAAGATTAATCAAATTACATCTTTCATTGTATTAACACTTCTGAAATATTCAGACATTCAGATATGGATAGATATTTGCCCATATCTTTATTTGTATCTGATGGTGTTCAGATGGCAATAGTTGAATACAAACACTAATATGTTACGACATATATTTATGGAACTATATGAATTTTAGTTGACCAACTTTCACCCTTATTTGTGACTAAGAAATCTATGACACTTCTCATAAAAATCAGAAGATAAGCCATGAAAGAGGTACCTTTACAATGGTATTTGGCGAAACATATAGAAACTTGTTCATCCGGGAATTGATACTTGGGATGGCAAAAGGTACAATTTCATGAAGTACAGACTCGATGAATTCCCCCTCTGATGTAGGAGATATTAGTTTCTCCTTTACTTCCTTTAGCCTACACAAAATTAAGCATGAGCAACATATCAAGACATTTGCAAAATTATGCTGTTGAATATTTGACACTTACCCAATGATTTCGAGGTTGGAACGAGGCAAGAAAACTTTCAGCTTATAATATGATAGCTTCTCATCCTCGGTTTCGGATACAAAGAAATGGAAAAAGATATTCTCTGGATGTCTGGAACAAAACCAGTGAATAAAAGATATATTTTCAGAAGGTTTTGCAAAGTGAAATTGAAATATTATGAAGATGATGAAAGCAATGCCGATCAGTTCTACGTAGTTAGCCAATGATTATGAACCTATACATACAGATGTGAATGAGCAATCCAAGGAGCCCAAACAAAAAAGCAAAGGAATATCTTATGAGCAATCACAGTATCAAATGAGCTTCTTATTCGATCAAAAAAATACACCAGAAACAAATTTCCTGAATTTTCTCAATGACGATTACAGAACTGATCTCCTGCTTTATCCGAATATGCATCACATTAGACATAATTGTTTAGATCAATCAACTTGATTAATTAGTCAATATAATTAACTCTAACGCAACTAGGATCAAGCGTGGCTATCAAAAAATCAAATGGAAAATTGAGGAGTAAAAAAACCAAAGCTGGAAGAAGAACCTTGAGCTAGAAAGAGTCGAGTTTGCAAGTACAGCAAGGACTCGAAGGTCCAGGCAATCCATCCAAGAAAATATATGTAACTTTCCAACATCTGCCTCTCGCTTGGTGACCGCACTATGTTCTTCTTTCTCAGGAGTCCTCGAGTTAGCAGACTGTCCAAAATAATGACTTCATCTTAGTTCAAAGATCGTAATTTTCATGAATTCTACTCCCTTCACAATGCCAACCAACATTCAAAACACTATCGTGAAGGATTTACCATAAGAAATCGACAAGACGGGGGGTGAAAGGGAAAAAAAAAAGGGAGGGGGGGAGCTCACGATCGGTTGCGAGCGATTGGGGTCCAGAGGAATCCAGTTGCGGTGAGGGTCGGTGGGGTCGCGGAAATGGGTGGCGGGGAGGAACTGCAGACAGCCGAGGAGGACGATGAGGCCGAAGGCGAGGGACTGCAGCGCCGGGCGGGGTCGCGGCGGGGGGTCGATGTCCGCGCGGAGCGGCTCGGCGGGTGGCGGGCGGGGCGTCGACGAGCTCGGTTGCCGCCGCCAGAGGCCGGATCCGGAGCTGGCGCTGGGGTCGTAGGAGCCGGCCATGGTCCTCGTCGCGCCTCTCTGGCCGCCTGACGCCTCCGGTTTGGCGTCGCAAGTGGAAGAGCGGGGCAAGGGGAATTTGTTTTGGGGTCAACGTTACCGGGGAAGTCGAAAAAGAGTCCTCTTTTTGTTTCCTCCTCGTCAACGCAGACACGGCCGGCATCCTTCGGCTCACGTGTATAAAGGAACCCCTCGCACAGGGTTTAAGTTTTCGTCCCACTGCCTACTCGCAAGATCAGTGGGTCCCAAAAGCTCAATATATCGTGGCCACGAGATAGTCGTGCATAACGTAAACCCTACCCAAAAGAATGTATAGTTTCCAGCCCATGCGCTACACACTTTACGATTCGGGAAACGACGAAGATGATCACATCAGCCGGAGCCGAAACCAATGAAGCGTGAAATCCTACTCTAATTAGGTCAATCGGAAATCGATGAAACGACGAAGATGATGATCGCATGCGCCACTACACACATCATGCCGGCATAATAAAAGACATGAACTAATTAGCTCAATCCTACTCTCGTGAATCGAGTCAGTGCGTTAGATTTGATAAAAGTTAGAGAAATCTTATTTTCTATCATGCTCCCGCAAGAGTGTGCTCCTATCAAGGATATCAATCTTGGATCGATATAAAGCAAAACGTTTATGAGCGAGAGGTTTCATGAGTGAGTCAACTAATTGATCAGCCATATGTATAAGAGAAACTCGTAGTTGACGGTGAATAATTTATCTCACACAAAGTAGAAGTCGATAGCAATATATTTTATACGAGAGTGGAACATCGGATTAGCACAATAGCTCTATCTTTATCACAATATATTGTAGGAGTAAAATTAATGTTGAATTCCTTGAGCAGATTTGTGACCCAATTAAGCTTTTTATAATAAATCTTGAATGTACTTTCTTTGTGAGAGAAATATATCGAAAGATGTAAATGTAGCTTCCATGTCTAAAAAGTAGTTCAAGACTCCTAGATCTTTAAGCGAGAATCGATCTACCAACTGTTTGATGAACGCTTAGATTTCCACGGGATTATTGCCTGTGATAATGATGTCATCCACATATACTAGAATATATATTGTGTCATTATGGTGTTGTCGTAAAATTAACAAGGTATCTGATTTGAAGTTGAAAAAGCCAACTAAAGTCAGAAAAGAGCCAAGTTCTATGTACCAAGCTCTTGGAGGTTGTTGCATAAAAACATATTCAGTTAAAGTCCCTTGTAAAAGGGTATTATTAACATCCAACTATTGTAATTGCTAGCCCTTAGTGGTGGCCAAACTTAGGATAAGTCGGATTATAGTGGACTTAACAACGGGACTAAATGTCTTAGTAAAATCAACTTTAGGTCTTTCATGAAACTCTTTGACGACGAGGCATGCCTTATATCGAGTAACAGAGTCATCTGGGTTCCGCTTAATTTGAAAGACTCACTTACACTTGATGATGTTTTGTGTATGATGAGAGGGTAATAGATCCCATGTTGAGTTATGGAGGGAGGCATTATAATCATCACATATGGCGGTACGCCAATGTAGAGATTTTTGGGCTTGAGTGAAGATGGTGAGTTCAACGGTGGTGGATGAAGAATCCATGATAGCATGTAGGTTAAGGACTTGACGTGATTTGAAAATACCATATTTAGAGCGTGTGGTCATAGAATGATTGGAGACTACAAGATCGTGAGGTTGTGTTGTTGGAATAAGCGGTTGAGAGTTATTGACACAGGCTGAGTCAAGTGGAGGTACGTCAATGCCACTTGACCGAGAAGGAGGTAAAGATAATGGTTGTGTTTCTAAACTTATTATCTCATCATGTTGAAAAGAAAGGAGTAGAGTCGGAATGGAGGAAATGGGCAATTGTTGAACTGGAAGAGTAGTATAGTGTGGATCATGAGGGGAGGAATTGGACGATGTCATGGGAGGCTCGTCGGGTTGGATCGGAGGTATATTCCAGTAAAGAATGGTCTACATAGTAGAATAGGTATGGTTTTGGAAAGGAAAGATAGACTCAACAAAAATAACGTGACGTGATATAAAGATTTTGTGAGTGTGGAGATTATAGCAGCGGAAAGCATTAACTTCAAGAGAGTAACATATAAAAACGCAATGATTATATCATGATGTTAACTTATGAGATGCATAGAGACGTAATTATGAGTTTACGAAGGTTTGAAGGTTTGTAAAATAGTGTGTCAAAGGGAGACTGATATTATATGACTGGCGTATGCATTCTATTAATAAGGTAGACGACAGTTTGAAAGGCTACTATTCAAAAGTTTGAAGGCATGGAAGCTTGATGTATAAGTGTGAGCCCAGTTTCTACTATATGTAGATGTTTGCGTTCGGCGGAGCCAACTAACTGAGGAGTATACGGGGGGAGACTTGAGGTGTTGGATACCAACTAACTGAGGAGTATACAGGGGGAGACTTGAGGTGTTGGACACCACAAGCTGAGAGATAGGATATCAGGGCTTGATATTCATCGCTACCATCAGAGTAAACCATTTTGATTATAGACTAAAAGTGGTTTTCAACTAACTTTCGAAAGGTGGGAAAGATGATGGAAACATCAGATTTATGGTGAAGAGGATATAACCATGTGTATTTAGTGAAGCGATCTACAAAAATGACATAAAATCTGAATTTATCAAAAGGCATGATTGGAGTAGGGCCCCAAACATCGGTATAAATAATTTCAATTGGTTTAGAGGAAGAAATGGAAGATGAGTCAAAGAGCTATCGATGACTTTTATTACTAAGACATGCATCATAATGCGTTATAGAACTATATGATTTAAAAATAGGAAGAGAGTAATGAGAAAGTAATTTCTGCTGAATAAGGAATGAGGGATGACCAAGACGACGAGCCGCAACAAAAGAATGAACAGTGGACTGGGTTATTTGTGGAGTTTACGGCCATTCACCAAGGATGCCACCATGCTCAAGTCCTTGACAAGAAAGGAATCAAGAAAGAATTCAATTGAAGTATTATTATATTTGTAAAACTGAGAAATAGAAATGAGGTTGAGGGGCGCATAAAACATAATTGAGTATAAATTAGAAATGAGGTTGAGGGCGCATAAAACATCATTGAGTATAAATCTGGTAGTATCAAATCTGAAGTATTGTGGAACCTATAAAAGAGAATAGAAGACAGGAATTACTAAAAAAGCTATTATCGCATTGACATATCCTCTCCTATTTATACAAGTTAGTAAAGAGAATTTCCCAAAAGATTTCCTTTTATAGTTAGGAAAATCTTATCCGTTATATATATCACATCTATTCCATTCCATTCATATCCAACTCTCAATCCGCAAGCATAAGATCTATTCCATTCCATTCGATTCGATATCCAACTCTCAATCCGCAAGCATAAGATCTATTCCATTCCATTCGATTCGATATCCAACTCTCAATCCGCAAGCATAAGATCAGGTAATCAGTAACTTCTCTTCATTTATCTCTTTCATTCAAGTGTTAGATAGATAAATGCGTATTCGACGTTTACAACATACATCAAACAGGTGACCTCTTAATTGTACGTTACCCGACACACGTCGAAGGAACTGGTAATTAGCATTAAGCAGTACTATTGCATGCATGCCACTGACAAGCTTACTGCAATTAAAACTCGTCTTCCGTGTTCTTCTTCAAGTGTATCCACAGTCATAGGGGAGGAGGGTTTGATCTCTCATGAACTCCACAATCCTTCCGAGCTCGTCCCAGTCACCATCCGATCTGAAGCACTCGTCCATGGTTGGACTTTGACCCGCGTTGGTGTACAGCAAGGGAGGTTGGTGAATCGGGTTCCACTGGCCGCCGTACACCTGGTTGTTCTCCTGATAGTAGTGAGTGGCCAGCTCCATCTCTCCCTGCTCGCCGTTGGAGTGGCCCGAGGAGGCGCAGCACCGGTAGTCGTTGCCGTTGTCGCACTCGAAGCTGCTGGTTACGCAGCTGGAGTCAGCTGGGATTTGCTTGCGGGTTGACGATGTCGATGATGCTGCTCTCCAACTGTTCGTTTGCTTTCGGTAAGAGACAGGACTCCTCTTGAAGATTCTGCAGATGGTCCAAATCTCCTGCAAAGCAAAGCAAAGCAAAGCATTCAGGTCTAGCATCCGAGTTGCCTGTTCAGCTGAAGCTACAGGAAGAAGAGAACTCACAGCTTCATGCATGCTAGGAGTGGTGGTGATCTTGCCGCTACCACCGGCGGGAAGGCGGAACTCATGCATCATCCAGTCGGTCTTGGTTCCTTTTCCGGCGCTTCCTCGGTAGTAAACCAGCGACTTCTTAAGGCCGATGCAGGCGGCGGCGTGGCCAGCTGCGGGGTGTATCGGCCTGTCGATGCCGGTCGCCTTCCAAAAACCAGACCCGGTCACCCTATTCGGCCTGATGCTGTTCCTGTACTTCCTCCCCCGGAGGCAAAAGAAGTACCACTCCTTCTCTCCGGCGGTGATGGCTTCTGCAACTCCACCATCAAAGAAGAAGAACGCCAGTAAGATCTCTCTGTGAGAGACTCAAGAACACACACACAGAGATCACGCAACTCAACTTACTTGGTAAATCCCATGGGTCGTACTTGTATATATCGACCTCCTTAATGATTTCGACGCTGAGCGGCTTCTTCTCCACCTTGCGTAGGAGGTAAAACCCGACGAGCTCTTCGTCGGTGGGATGGAACCGGAATCCGGGGAGCACCACATCCTCTTCTTCTTCTTCCCCTACTGCCACTGCCTCCTGCTCTCCCTTCTTCTCCATAACTTGTGGGTCAAGTGATCAACTTGGAACGCTGGCCCTCCTCATATATGTTTCTCCGCGATGACTCATTCCAACCGCGCATGCATACGAACGACAACGCAGCCGCTGCAGTGTTGTGAGAGAGGCTGGGAATCGTCACTGTCGCCAGTTAAATCGGTTGACGTATGCATGTTAGAAATATCGTGACGAGTGTGCGGAATAGTCATGTTCAGACGAGCACGATCTTTGACTTGGGATCAGCGCATGTCAGCCGTCTGATACCACATGGAATCAGTGATGTTTAGCATTGAGTCTCGCACTATAATAAACCATTTTGTCTATGCAGAATAATATATTACAATGGAGATATTAATTAAATAGAGAATTATAAGTTTTCCGGGAGTAGATATTTGATTCATGGCACTTTACCAATATTATTTATAAAAAAAAATACTTGATAATTAATGATCGATCAGGATCTAATTTATAATATTTTAACTTAAATATTTAAGTATTAAATATTTATAATATTTAAGTATATGCATTCATAATAAGCAAATATTATATACATACTTAAGGTCGAGCCGATAAATTTAATACTTAAAATATCTAATAAATATATAAAAATTAATATCAAATTATTGTAATATCTAATATTCTTGTCACGACCCTTGATGAGTCAAGCAAGAGATAATGCGGTATACTCATCAGGTTCTTATAAGTTAATCATACAAATTCTTCACTTTCGATGTGGGACTAATGGGATATTATAATTCTAAAATTATATATATATATATATATATATATATATATATATTATAAGCACGCGAAAGGATTTTTGTGATATTATAAATTTATTTTCTTGTGTTCCACAAAATTTTCTCCCCACGTGGCTTGGAAAGGTCGTAGGAGAGAGAAATTACTGGTGCCTAAGCTGATCGAGTTCTACTCTTTCCCATTGGACAAACTAAAGTAGATTCACTGTATGAATTGCAGGATCACAATTATTTTTTTATGAGCTCTGAGATCGATCTCAAAGACGCAAAAACCAGCTTTTTTTTCTATCCATCGTCTTCGTGTCATTTTCTTATGCTGTCAGGACTTGGTCAATTATGATAACTCAAAATGGTGGCATCAAAGGTTGCCAATCACATCAATTATCACATTGGTGTGGAGGAGCACTCATTGAGATTGACTGCTTGTATATGTTTTGTATTCATGCAGCACTTGATGTATGTTAATCACTCATCGACATCGATCGCAGCTATATGTTATGTGATCATGGAGCACATGATGTATATTAATCACTCACATCAAGTATCATATTGCTTTTGACAAGTGGTATGGAGAGCTCATTCTGACTGACTGCATCTACCCATGTATTTTTGTAGTCATGAGCTGATGTCAAGAGAGTTGGAGGCATACGACCAATGGAACACAAAAATCAGCCATAATATAATATCTTATCACAGATGAGAGGGATGAAGCTTTGTGCCAGTCAAATCACAGCCATATCTTCAGAGTTGTGGTCGTAATTTCCATATCATAACATCATTCTACTTTTCCAACCAAGAAGTACAATTCTAAAAGCTTGCTGCAAGACCTGAAAAGTCTGAGGTATGACAAGGACACCCTTACAAACTAATGACAAAAATGAGGTGTCAGTGTGTGCTGCAGAAAATAATTCTCTTCGTATTTCTATATGATGTCTGAACATGTCTCATCTTGTTCAGACTCGGAAGAATTGCTGAGAAATCAAGATATTTTCTTCATGACAATTAGTGGGTTTTTCTTTTATTGAATATCCACATGTTGCCTCCACAAACACATAAACCTATAAGCATATTGAAATGAGGAGATAGAAATCAACTCGAAGTTAACTTTCACATCAAACGTGAGTCAATATGGTACATGTAGATTAATTTTCACATAGCTCCAAGCAGATTTGTATTCTCTTTGCCTATGCGGGGCTGCTGCTAATATGCTAAACTTCACATCTGTTTTTGATCTATGATTGTTTTGTATACTGCTTCAGTAATGGATGACAACACTGTTGTTTATGTTTCTAAGAAACAAGAGAAGATTTCTTGGAATTCACATCAGAGGAAAACGAAGTACTAACAGTTATCAGCAGAAGTCAGACAAAGCCTTTTCCTCTACTATTTCAGAAGATCAAATTCCTAAAGTACTTCAAGTCTAATGAAAATTAGCCATCTTATATATATATATATATATATATATATATATATATATATATAGAGAGAGAGAGAGAGAGAGAGAGAGAGAGGTTACTGTGCAGAATCATACAAAGACAAGCAAGAAACTAATGTTCCATGAACGTAACATGGGTTTGATGATAGATTGGGTGTCAACAGTGTCGGCTGTTCCAAGAGCTGCGAAATCTTCTCGTCCTGAAATGGTGGATCTTAACATTTCCTATGGTTTGCAAGCTTCCTAGCAGTTTCCCAAAAGGAAATAAGTTGCAGCAGTCGACTTTCACCTACTAATACCGAAGCCGTTCGTAGTCATGGCCACATCTTATGGTGCGAGATAGAGACTGTTGTGCCTAGCAACTTTGACCGACGGCAGCTTCCATCTTTGTTATGGACTTTTAAGAACTAGTACATCTTTGTTGTGCTTGATCTGAAAGAACTATTGTTTGAACAGGCAGTCATTTCTTGAGCAAAGAAGCCAATGCATCTGTGCCATGATCTTATGACCCAGTTATCTCGAGCCTTTAAACCGAGATCGTCCAAGGGGGTCGATGGTACCCAAGTGATATGCATCGCCAAGAGTTAGTAATAGGCCTTAACCTCGTGCAATTAATCCACAAATGAAACGTACAAGGGACTAGCCTTTATTGGAAAGATTAGAATAGTCAAATGACAATGGGAGACAGGGAGAGTCAAAGAGAAATTGATGGAAGATTTGATACTTCAAAGGGCACAGCCTCCGGCAACAGTTGTTTCCTTCCCTGAAATCTGTGACCAGTTCAATGGTCTTCTTGTGGAAAGGCAGCCAGTACCATTAAAATAAATTCCTCATTAATATCACACGAAAATAGGGACCATCTTAGTCCAAGGAAAATAATAAAAAAAAGGAGTAAAACATAGACTGTTGAAATCCAAGGTTTAGCAGCTGAGAGGACCGTCGCAGCCCTCGGCCGACACCGCTGTCGATGACTTTAGGATGCACGGCCCATAGTTGTAGGAGAGTAACATCGTACTGTTTGTTAGATTATGACACTGTAACCAGATCTATCTTGTATTTAAATTTATTTGTTAGTATCATTCCGAAAAATATTATTCGGTTTTGATTTATGATGTTTGAACGATTTGGTTTTGATTTATGATGTTTGAACGATTTGTTGCTAGTGAGCGAGGTTCTTTGTGTTTGATTGATGGACCACTATCGACAGCTTACTATCTATCGATAGGAGTATTATGGAGGGTAATGGCCTCTGGTGGTTGTTAGCCTAATCTGTTGGAAAAAAAGGTACGAAAAGAAGAGGATAAAACCCACTATGGAAACAAATAACAAACACAAGATCAAGAATACTTTAGGAAAGATATTTAGGCTTGAAACGTGTATAAACACTTTCCTAAAAATGATATTTGCACCCTCTTCTCAATAAGATTGCTCTGGGTTTGATGCAAATAGTTTTAGTGGATATGACAAGCCTTTAGAAGATCTGTATTGAGCAAACAATAAAGAATCTTCAGAGAGGAATTGGAGAATGTCTAACTCAATCACTTGGAGAGTAAAGAAGAGCATGAAAGAGTTATGTGTGTAATTTACCCCCAAATAGCTATTTATAGATATTTTCTTAAAAGACACGATCTTTGAAAATTAACTATTTTCTCAAAAGACACAACCTTTGAAAATTATAACTATTTTCTCAAAAGACACAACCTTTGAAAAATAACTACCAAAAAATAAAAGAAAACATCTTTTCAAATAAATCTTTTGAAAAGAAATTCTTAATTTGAACAATTTATAACAATCCCCCACTTGTTCAAATTTAAAATTTTCTCCAAGTGATTAAATAGTATTTATGAATAAAGTAATATATCTTTCGATTTGAATATTACCTTAGTGTAAGCATCACAAAGTGAAGTCGAAATCCCAAATAACATAAAAGCTTTGAATTTGTTATTCCTCATGACAACACCAGTGATACCACACACATAAATACAATATTCTTGTATTCCTCATAAAATCTCGCTTAGCTCTAATATGACCTTGGGCTCATCCAAGTTCATGAACTTTTATGAGAGAAACTCCAACTCTCAATCGAAGCGGCACCACTTCTAAGTTCATATAGGTGAAGTTCTTATAGTATCTTTGTCACTCTTTGAGATATTTGTCCTAACTTGACTGAACTTCATTAAGAGTATAATTAACTCAACCCTCATTCGATGACAACCAGCACTTTAACATCTTTAGATGGGACTCATAAAATATTCAAAGTGCTGAACCACTCCACATATCAATGACTTGTTCTTACCCTTTGAACTCTTCATTACTCATTTCATAATGTTGAGTAGGGTTGCTATCATTGGTGGATCTTTTATTCAAGGAGTTTTAGCCCCATCCATTTTGATGTTGATCTTACAACTTCTCTTGTAAGAGGTTTGGTGAATGGATCAGCCAAATTCTCACTTGTTTTCACAAATGTGAGTGAAATAATCCCACTCTTGATTAATTTCCTCACATAATCATGTCTAAGACTTATATGTCTTGACTTTCCATTATATATTTCACTATATGCACGAGCTAAAGTGGCTTGATTATCACAAAGTATAGAAATTGAATTCACACTCTTAGAAGTCAATGGAATTTCTAATAAAAAGTCTCTCAACCATTCAGCCTCCTTTCCTGCATCTGCTAGAGCAACAAATTCCGATTCCATAGTTGAGTGAGTTATACACGTTTGTTTCTTGCTCTTCCAAGAAACAGCGCCACCTCCCAAGGTGAACACCCAACCAGTAGTGGATTTGTTATCTCCAAAACTCGATATCCAACTTGCGTCAGTATATCCTTCTAAAATAGCAGGAAATTTTGAGTATTGTAGGCTATAATCTTTGGTTCGTTTAAGGTACCCAAGAACTCTTTCAATAGCCTTCCAATGCTCTACATTTGGATTGCTAGTAATTCTACTCAATTTACTAACTGCAAATGCTATATCAGGTCTTGTGCACTGCGTTGCATACATAAGACTTCCTATAGCACTTGAATATTCTAATTGAGCCACTGTTCTTCCAACATTCTTGACTAATTTGATACTTGGGTCAAATGGGGTATTTGCTTCTTTGATTTTTAAGTGACTGAATTTCTCCAATACTTTCTCTATGTAATGAGTTTGACTCAAAACATATCCCCCACTATTTCTTTTTACCTTGATACCTAGTATAGTATCAACTTGCCCAAGATCTTTCATCTTAAATGTTGAAGATAGAAACCTCTTTGTTTCTACAATACCTTTTATGTTGTTGCTCACTATTAGCATATCATCAACATAAAGGCAAACTATCACCATCACAAGTTTTGAGATAAACACATTTATCTGCAATATTATGAACAAATCCATTAGAAAGAATTATTGCATCAAATTTCTCATGCCATTGTTTTGGAGCCTACTTTAAACCATACAATGATTTAATAAGTTTATACACTTTATGTTCATTTCCCGATAGAACAAAACCTTCGGGTTGTTCCATATAAACCTCATCATCGAGGTCTCCATTTAGAAATGCCGTTTTGACATCCATTTGATGAACATAAAGATCAAAAATTGATGCTAAAGCAAAAATAATTCTAATAGATGTGATCCTAGCCACTGGAGCATATGTGTCAAAATAATCTATTCCTTCCTTTTGTCGAAATCCTTTAGCAACTAACCTTGCTTTGAACGTTTGGAGAGTACCATTTATATGATACTTCCTACAAAATATCCATCTACAACTAATAGGTTTTGAGGCAAAAGGTAAATCGATAAGTTCCCAAGTATGATTTGACATAATAGAATCCATCTCATCATTAATAGCATCTTTCCAAAAAGCAGCATCACGAGAAGCCATAGCTTCTTTAAATGTTTTAGGATCATCTTCCACTTGTAAAACAAGAGGAATTGTTTTTAATACTCTCTCATTAGTTCCTTCTACAAGGTAAAAAGAAATACTTTGAGAATCAATCTCATCCGATTTTAATGTTTTTGCTTTTCGTACACGAGTACTTCTCCTTAATTCGTAAGATTGCTCTCCAACCTCTTGTGAACTTGATTGATGTCCAATCAAAGGAATTTTAGGTTGCTCACCAATCTTTTGAGATTTCTTCACTAGTGACTCTTCACTAGTTGGAGGATGAACATTATTACTAGAAGTCAATAAATGTTCAAAGAACTCCACATCTCAAGATTCTATTATGATATTAGACTCTAAATTAAGAAGTCTATATGCTTTGCTATTTGAGGCATAACCTATAAATGCACATTTGATTCCTTTAGGTCCCAATTTTGTCCTTTGAGGATCATTATTCTTATAATATGCAAGACACCCCCACACTTTAAAATAACCAATGTTAGGTTGTCTTCCTTTCCATAACTCATATGGAGAGATCTTATTCTTTTTAGAGGGAATTCTATTTAAGATATGACATGCAGCCAATAAAGCTTCTCCCCACAAATTATAAGATAATTTAGCATGCAACAACATAGCATTAATCATCTCTAGATAAGTTCTATTTTTTCTTTCTGCTAATCCATTTTGCTCAGGTGTTCTAGGTGCTGAACATTCATGAATTATGCCATGTTGTTCACAAAACAAGTTAAATTCATTAGGAAAGTATTCTCCTCCTCTATCACTTCTTAAAGCTTTAATTTTCTTCCCCAATTGATTTTCAACTTCTGCTTTATATGCCTTAAAAGCATTAAAAGCATCATTTTTATGTTTCAATAAGTACACATATGTGAATCTAGACATATCATCTATAAAAGTAATAAAATATCTATTACCTCCTCTCGTTAATATGCCATTTAATTCACATATATCAGAATGTATTAAATCTAACAAATTAGTATATCTTTCAACACTTTTGAAGGGTTTCTTCATCATCTTTGATTTAACACAAATTTCACATTTATTAAGATCATCAAAATGACAATTTATTAAGCCACACTTAACCATTCTTCTAATCATGCTAATTCCAATATGTGCTAATCTATCATATCATAATGAATAAGAATCAACAATATAAATAGAAGCAACATCTTTATTAACTTTAGAATCATTGTCAACAATAGATAATTTGACCATTCCCTCAGCGGAATAGCCTTTTCCAACAAAAGTTTCGTTACGGGATAGAATTAACTTTCCGGATTCAAATATAGATTTAATTCCAGGTTTGCTAAGGAGATTCCCACTCACTAAATTTCTACTCATATCCGGTACATGAAAAACATTAGTAAGAGTGACTTTCTTACCTGAAGTGAAAGTGAGTTCCACATTTCCCTTGCCAATCACCTTAGAACGAATTTTATTTCCCATTTGAATCTCTTGCCCTTCCGTGACTTCTTTGTAAGTCTTGAAGAGTCCCTTATCATAACAAACATGGACGGTAGCACAAGTATCGTACCACCAACCAGAAACCTTGCCAAATATGACATTCACTTCGCTCACCGTAGCGATTATATTATCATCTCCCTCAACGGAGTTAACTTTTGGTTTCTGGCCTTTTTTAAATCTGCAATCCCTAGCAAAATGACTAGGTTTTCCACAAACAAAACAACCTCCACTCTGTGGCTTCTTAAATTTTCTTTGATCCCTTTTGGGGCCAAAATGATTCTCCTTGTTTTGTTTGCTTTTGTTGGAATTCTTAGGCTGATTCACAACATTTGCTTTTATATTACAAAAAGAGTTCTCACTCTTATCTCTCATCCTCGATTCCTCCTCGATTCAAAGATGTTTTTGAATTTGCTCCAAAGTAATATCCTTGGAGTCATGCAAAATCTTCTTCCTATACCCTTTCCAAGATGAAGGCAACTTGGCTATTACAGCCCCTACTTAAAAAGGTTCAGGAAGTTCAATTTTTTCAGCCTTCAATTGATTAACAATGACCTGCAACTCATGTACTTGTGCCAAGATTGGCTTGCCATCCACAAACTTGTAATCAAAATATTTAGAAATTAAAAATTTCTTTGTACCTTCTTCCTCGGCATGATATTTGAATTCCAAAGCATTCCAAATTGCTTTTGCAGATAGTTCCACCGTATAAAGATCATAAAGCCGGTCTGAAAGAGCATTGAGAATGTGTCCTCTACACATGACTTCATCTTCATTTCTTTTCTTTTGTTCAGCCTTGATTTCATCGGTGTCATCGTCGGTTGGATCAGGAATTGGTTGAAGATTTGGATCAAGCACATAGAAGATCTTCAAAGCAGTCAACATGAACTTCATCTTGTCTTGCCAACGGGTAAAATTCGTTCCATCAAAACGATCCAAACGAACAAAATCTTGATTCAATAATTTGATGGTATTTGTAGCCTCCATAGTGAATTTGTATAAACTCACAAGATATCGTTCTTAGATTATTGGAAAAAAGAGGTACGAAAAGAAGAGGATAAAACCCACTATGGAAACAAATAACAAACACAAGATCAAGAATACTTTAGGAAAGATATTTAGGCTTGAAACGTGTATAAATACTTTCCTAAAAATGATATTTGCACCCTCTTCTCAATAAGATTGCTCTGGGTTTGATGCAAATAGTTTTAGTAGATATGACAAGTCTTTAGAAGATGTATTGAGCAAACAATAAAGAATCTTCAGAGAGGAATTGGAGAATGTCTAACTCAATCACTTGGAGAGTAAAGAAGAAGAGCATGAAAGAGTTATGTGTGTAATTTACCCCCAAATAGCTATTTATAGATATTTTCTCAAAAGACACAACCTTTGAAAAATAACTACCAAAAAATAAAAGAAAACACCTTTTCAAATAAATCTTTTGAAAAGAAATTCTTAATTTGAACAATTTATAACATAATCATGGACAGCGACTGTGTATACAACAAAGGCGTTGTAGTGTGCGATAGCCGACAATAATCACATGCACGACTACCTATGTGTAGTAGCTTTGCTACAGTGACCTACCTTGGTTGCAGGCGACTACAACAGTGTCGCTATGTGTGATGACTGCAATAGTATCGTTGCCTGTAGTGGATACAGTAGTGCCGCTTCCTGCAGTGGCTACAGCAATGCCACCACAACATTTATTGGCCACGAATGGCATTAACTAGATATCAAAGGCTAACGGTTGCCAATGCTACGTGTGTGCACAGTCGTGCATGGGTACGGTGGCACAGGGTGACAACAATGAGGTTATCAATTAATCACCTAAGAATAGTCATGCCACCACTGGTGACACATAGGCAATGGGTGATCAGTGCACCATCGATGAGACCCACATGCCTATGTGAGGTGGAACGCAATGGCAATAATTGTGAAAGAGAATTAGAGTTTTTTTAAAAGAACATATCTACTCTAAAAAATCAAAAGAATTTCAATCTATGTCCTTCAAATTATTTTTCATTTATACCCTTTTGATTAAAAGTTTTCATTATATATCCTAAGAAAAATTATACTTTTATCCTTCAAAAATTAAAATTTTTTAACTTATAAGGGTTTCATATAGAATTAAAAAATAAATTATAATTTTCTTTTATAGTTTTTTCATATCACATATTGATAAAATTTTATATATGATAATTAAAACTCAAATTATTTTGTTATTATTGAACTATTTCAACATACAATAGATTGAAAATTTTTTTATAAATATTATTTTAAATTCATATCCCTAAGTTTTATCTAACTAACAACTATCAAAGTGACCTAAGATAATAAACTTATGGGATGTGAATTATAATAAATTATTTATCATTTATAAAATATTTTAAATTATATTTTAAATTATTGTATTAGTCTTGTTGCCACCAAGGTAGCTTAGACCAATAATTTATAAAAGTATATTAAAAAATAATCCTAAATGATATAAAAAATAATATTCACACATGTAATTAGGAGATTTAGATAATCCTAAAAGAGAATCTACTTCGAATAATTATGTGTTAGAGTCGAATGATATTGTTTTGGATATCATTGCAGTTGAGGATTATACATCTAAAGGTAATAATACTATTCTATAAGGATGATATCAACTATTCATAAATATTTTTTTGTGAAAACTAGATAAGACAATATTTCATCGTAAGGTGAAATAGAGATATTAATCCCAAAAGAGAATTACTTCAAATAATTATGTAATATAGTAGGATAATATTGTTTTGGACATCCTTGCAGTTTAGAGTTATATACCTAAATGTAACAATACTATTCCATAAGAATGGTATCAGTCATTTATAAATAATTTTTATAAATGCTAGATATGATAATTTTTCATTCGGTGAAACAAAGATGATATCAATAGTTCAATATTTATTAAAGAAAAATCAAAATTTTGATATTATATTATTTTATTATAATAACACTTTATTTTATTTTTATAAATGTCTCTATATTTTTTGAATTAAATTATTATTCAAATAACTATTAAAAGTTATGTGAAACAAATAATTAAGATAAATAATTGAGAAAGGTTTAAAAGACTCAATTTTATGACAAATAATAATAATATTTAGACTTCATTATAATCTACAACTAGCAACTGGAATATTTAAAAATCAAATTAAATTTGCTGATATTAGGAAATCATGGGTGGCATCATATACGTAGCGGAAGAATAAAAAACAAAAATCACAAATTTCCTATAGAAAAAGGTTCTCGTCGTCATGCCAAGATTGGTTTGCGAAAAACCCGCAAAATCAAAAACTATACATATATGAAAGATGTGTTACCTAGGGAGATCATATATCCTTGCAAATTTTTAGATCTAGGGGAGAGGATGAAGAAGGTCAGATGTCCTCATCTCTAGCGATGATCCACACGACAAATGCGACGAAGACGCTCCTCAAATCACTACATGATCTTTCTCTCCATGTGCACCATGTGATCAAGAAGAGATCGACCCTTCTTGATGTCCACACTGTTACGGACTTAACTGGAATTACCTAAGCCATGAGACACTATTAGGGTAAAGTCATGAACTTAGCTTGAGTTGCCTAAGTTGTGAAACGCCCTTGTACCAATTTCTTGGACTTAGCTGGGATGACCTAAGTTGTGACGCGCCCTTATGAGATGCGTCCTCAAAGGGTCAGCCGATTTACAACCTTCACTCAAGTCTCGAAGGACCTATAAAAGAGAAAATTGATTAATTCAAAAATGAGCGACGGACAAATCCCGATGTCTCGCGAAAAGAAAAACTTAATGTTTTATATTTATATTAAAAATAATATTAAATAATATAATATTATATTATCAATTATAAAAATTAATTTTTATCTTAAGATTTGATATAATCAGACTCAATTATCAAATCGCTAAATATACCATATCATTAGCTTCAGTATAATATTTTTAAAAAATAAAAACATATTAACACATTTATCCATACCCAAAATCAACCTTAAAAAACACATCAACAGCCATAAATATGTTTTCGAGTTGGAAAAATGTCTTATCAAACCACTTAAACGAATTAAATAGAATGATGGAATGCATTTCAGAACTTTCCAAAAGGTATGAATATGATCATCAGCAGTAATCACTCGGTTGCAGCTCCATACAAGCAATGTCTGGTAGACTGTACTTGCTCAATAACAGATAACATATACACATTTACATGAACATTAATTCCTCCATGATGCATAATTCAATCAATCATATTTCAGGCATGAATGATATTACCAACCAGGATCTGATGGTTGATATGATCAAGCCACATCTTGAATAGATGAAAAACCATTATTGACATTTGTATGTTTATCACCATTACAATGGTACACCCTCTTTCTGACACTATTTTTTAGATGTCCTGGTACTCTGTCCCTTGAATCTCTCAACGCAAAACTCAAGTTCCAAACATATGCCTAGGCATGTCACACCATAAATACTTTATTTGATGGTATAAACTGATTTGTCGCTCACAACCACCACAAAATTATTAAAAGAAGTACTCAGTATCAAGGTTGGTGAGTGTTCACTGCCAGCTGATGCGCATCAACCGTTGGATCAACAACACTAATGTCCAAGCTGCTTCCTTCTGCTTGAGGAGAGATTTCACGGACATCAGCTATCCTTGGGTCAGTAGGTCGGAAACCACTCCATTCAGCATCCCCGATTGAATGGATTTCAACTCCATCTTCTGCTAGCTGGACCACACTGTCTGCAGAAACTGGGACTACCCTTGAATCACTTAAGCAGGCTTTATCCACATCATCCTCCGATGAGTCGACATGCTTTGTCAATGGAAGGGTGTCATCAGCACCAGAGCATGACTCAGACCTTTCTTCACAGACCTGCTTTGTGTTGCTTTGCGATCTGTTAAGAATAGATGTGATATGTATTAGTTACTAATAATAATATTATATATATATATATATATGAGATCCGCTACATGGATATTGCTGCTTTATGTTCAATTATATATATATATATATATATATACAAGAACTGTAAATGAACTACATAACAGCATTAGGTAAAGAGCACACTCAATCACAAAGTAATCATAAGGTAAATAAAGCCTGGCTGTTGTACGATCAAGCATATCAAAAAACTAAAAAGGTGAAGCTATATTCCAGTTAAATCACATGAAAAATTCAATTACCAAGTCAAACCATAAATTGGAAACTAAAAAAACAGAAAATGGAAGTATATTAATTACCTTGTTGTTTCATGAATGATAGGTTCATAGTTTAATGAATGCCTGGTTGAAGTCAGAACAAGGAAATGATGATTGCAAGAACAAATGTACAAAGCGATACCAAAAGGAAAAAGTGTAGGTATGAGAGACTAAGACGTCTGGTGGCTTATTAAGGCTTTAACAGTTCAGATATATGAAATAGGTATTAAGGCTTTATTTTAAGGGACACCAACCAAGAGGGTAAAGCTCTTGTATCATCTAGAGGGAAAATGATAAAAATATTTTTTTCCTGAAATAATGGCTAGGAAATACCCCAGGAAGAGAACCTGGCCCAAAGCCTAGGCAACACCTTCACAGTCATCTAAACATAACCCCTTCCAGATGAACACCAAGTAAATCAAATTAATAAAAGATGTAAAGAAGCTTGCAATAACATAAGAAAAACCCCCTAAAGAAAAAGTCTCCAAAGAAACATTAAATAATGGTTGCTCCAATTTCCACTGTACATGAAGGAAGAAATATTTAAAATTCAATCCAAATATCAAAACTTAAGCAACTTGCCAAATGATTGGATTTCTACACATTTGCCACCTCATTCTACCCAGGAAAAAGTTTGAGATGGAGACCACATTTGCTGGAGTATAAACATTAGATAAAAATTGCAGACTGATGTATAAGAAATACTGTGGAAAGATGTGTCATGAAGCAAACCTCTCAACTTGTGATTGCAAAATATTGACAAGTGCCAAGAGATCCTCTTTTTCTTTTGCAGCAGCCAATGCTTTTTCTGAAGCATCTTTTATTCTTGCCTCAGCATCTGCCTCTAAAATCCTGGCCCTTTCTTCGGCTCTGACAACAGCTGCTTCTAGTACCACAGCTTGTTCTCTTGCTTTTGCAAGCTCTGAACGCCATAAATGTGCCTCCTGAAGAGCAGAGTCTCTCTGCTTGAGCAAAAGCTCTTTCTCTTTGCTTAGAGCCACTACTTTTTCTTCATATTCACTTATCTGAAAAATTGATAGCATCATGTTGTCAGAAGAAAATTTTCTTTAGGTAAGCGCCTCACTAGATTGCACATACAAACCTGGACAAATGCTAACAGATGCATAAGAATGATAAAAGTGGAATTCAAGAAGCTAAAAGAAAAGGTCCATCAGTGTTAAAACTGCTCCATTTTTCCTAACACCACAACCGAGGTGTTCCTTCCTACTTTTTCCTAATCAAAACTTACTTTCAAACTGATGCCACAAAGAACGACTAGCATGACAGTACGAATTCTTTAGTCTCTTCTCTGTCTCGAATGGAGAGGGGAGAAGCTACCGTGTACCTATGTAAGAATAAGAACTAGAAAAGGAAGTTTTGTTGTCTTACTGTTGTATTCCTGATGCAGGTTTAGTAACTAACATAAATGAAGCTGTTTATGATGAACAAGGATTTAATCAAAGCATATCCTGCTTATGCCAGTTGCCTGTTGGCATGCTGTGGGAACCCATGGCCAGTCAAGCTAGTTCATGTCACTTGTGCAACTTTAGTAATAAGTATAAAACAACTCTCTTGTTTTATGCCCATAAAGAAAATCAACCGATTAAGGCCAGTGGAACTTTTTGACTTCACAGAACAAGAATAAGAAGATACAGATCTTTATATCAGCAAATAAATTGACACGTGAGCTAAACTCCTGAAGCTACCAGCAAAGTATGAATATACAGCAATGTACAGGATGAACTACATAAACAGGTGTGAATATCCTCATGGTTTCCAAATGATGCAATTGGTGGTTGCAAGTGTATAAAAGCCTAATTCCTCCATGACATATGCAAATCTTTAAGGCCAGCTGTGTTCAAGAATAAATATCAAGAAAAGCTGTTCCATAATAAGTTTCAAGTTATTACTAATAACTGTTTTTTTCAATTGAGAATGTCAAAACAAAAAAAAATTGCATCTAAGAGATACTTAACATTACAAATGAACGAATTAGCTAAATCTACCAGTTTGTTAGATGAGGATATTCTGTTGGTTACAATATTTGATCTAATAAGTACATTCCCTTGACTAGTAGTAAAAGTCCATAAAGTTAGTTTGTCTTGAATTTAGTATGATAATGGTCCCTATTCCCTGACCTCATTATCCAACCAAAAGCTACCTGTGTTATTTTTACGCCGTTTGTGCGTTTCTATTTTTTCTTTGTGTTTCTTTAGGTGCAAGGCATGACTCGTACAATAATGCTTGTGTCAGTAATCGACAATAGTTGTTAGATACTAAAGAATTGCAAGCATAAAAATATTGCCTGCCAATTCAGTAACTATCTAGTAAGGTGCATAATGAAACAAGCATGACTAGATTGTTCTCTTATAGAGTTATGATTTTAATGATAATTTAAGGAATATCTACCAAATAGGAGGAATCTGTAAGCAAGCATGCAAATGTTAAAAAATTGATTTGTTAATAGAATGTAAACTTGACTCTTTTAGGACACACAATACATGGACCAACATAGCCAATCGATGCAAGGAAAAAGAAGTTCATTAACGACAAGATGAAGATATCAGAACATCTTCATTAGTTATATTAATTTCACTGATGTAGAGATACAGAGGTTCATCTCATCCACTTAATGAACAGGAAGTTTTCAAAAGCCAGCATGCATCATGGTTCCAGTTTACTAAACTATATAGGCCAAAAAAAAGGGAAAAAAGAAAAGTAATATTCACCTTAAGCTGGGATATCCCAAGTTTTTTCTCCGCATCCCTGGTTAGGCGCTCTATTTCCATGCATGCAAGTCTTCTCTCCTCATCCATTGCATGAGCAGCAGAGGCAGCAGCTTCTGCAGCTTCAGCAGTCTCTGTTAGCTTATCTGCTATCTCTTTTATGGTGGAATCTCGTGCACGAATATCCTTAGCTAGGTGCTGTAGTTCCTCATCTTTCACTCTTAAAGTTTCCTGTGGGAGCCAGGTAGAATATACGAAAAATAGTTAACTACAACAGTTTTAAAATGAAAGAGGATGTTGGAATTTGTTATTTCACAAAATAAATCACAAGATCTCTTTGTTTACTCAAGAACTGTTGAACTTTGAAAATATAAATGAACCTTAAAATTGCAAGAACAAGCAACAATGGGATGAAGTACTTATTAATTAAAGAGCAGAAGCCAGATCCTAATGGGGTCAAATCTTTTAAAAAAGAAGCTAGAGCAGGAGAATACATAACAAACTAGTGTTCCTCAGCATCAAGGGCAACTGCAAGTTGAAAGATAGCAATTGTTTCTTTGAGGAAGAATATCTTCTGATGGAAACTCAACCCTAGATGGCTTGCCAATATCCTTCTAACCATGGTTCGCCTTACCGGTCTGTATCGGTGTACCGACCAACTATTAGTACAGTACGTACTGAGTTGTACCGAGCATACTGATACATGATACATAGAGGCATACTGATGTACTGTCCGTACCAGTCTCCTATCAGACCGGCACAGACAGCCCATACCGAGCAGTCCACTGTGGTATGATGAACCTTGCTGCCAACCACCTTCTTAGTTATCGCATTTTGGGGATAATATGAAAGTGCAAAACAAAACTAGTAATCACTTGTCACAGACAGGAAAGCTACTGAGAGAACCTGTGAACTCCTTTCCAATTAGCCTTGTGAAAGGTTACCACCTTGAGCAATTAGCCTTGTTTATTGAGAATTGATCCAGCCAACATGATTTTGACCACCTTAATTTTCTATCAATTTCTATAGTTCTGGCTAACTGCCCCAATCATTTTCAACTCTACAAAGTTACCTTTTGTGCATGGAGCTCCTTAAATACCCAATGCTCCCAATCTGTGAAAAATTTTAGTCTTATTACTCAATTCAAATTTCTTTAACATACAAATGATCCTACACTAGAAACACCTTACAAATTTAGTTCATAATGTAATCAAAACTTCATTTTCTTAATTTTTGCCTGACATTTAAAACAAGAATGGTTGTAAATGGTCAGAGTGAGTATGCCTATTAGTTTATCGTTTACTTACAAACTGGACCCTCAGTTTACCGTCCTACATCCATGAAAGTATACAAGCTCAGAAATATTTAACTGAATCTCATACTCTAACTGAACCCTCAATTTACCATCCTATTTCTGTGAAGATATATGTCATAAGCTTGTATCTACCAACTAATACGTAGAATCAATCAATAATTCATATACAGGACCAATATTGGTTTTGATAACTTATTGAACTAGTATAATAATAAAATACTGGTCAGTATGCTAACCTGTACTGTCTAGTACTATTGAATAAAATAATACAACAACAACAACAACAAAGCCATATATCTAAAATAATAAAAATAAAAATGCATATTTATCAATAGACATTTCAATACCAGTACTTATTTAAACCAATACATATCAGTTGGTACGTAATGGTTTGGACGGTGTTTAAATCCTTGCTCTTGACCTCCAAATCTTCTTACAAATATTAAGACATAGCACTAAAAGAATAACATCAGCCATTTCATATTACAAGGATTTCTATTGTGGTCAGTAGCTATTCCAATGTCAATTCACCAACTTTCAGTTTGCTATTATAAACCTTAACCACCATGCAAACCATATGCCATCTAATTTTGGATTGACGGATATCAACTCATAAAATCATCACATGCACTATAGTATCAAAAGGTTCATATAAGCGAAGAGAAACCCTGTAAAAATTTAAACAAGAACATTAAAATGAGACATCACTAGCGATCAAACTGGTAACTACAAGGCATTTATATTCCATTATTGCAGATATAAAATGTCCCTATGACATCTGGTTTATATAACATCAAATCTGTAGGTACCTTCATAATTGTAAGATCATCAAGATGACCTTCATTTGGCTTATTAGCCACCAAGCCCAGAGCTGCTCTCATGGATATCTTCATTGCTGCTTCAATTTCTTTTGATGCTTCCATTGCAGTTGAGTTAGCAGCTGCAACCACGGTAGCAACTGTTCCTAATTTTGTAGGGCCATTACCGGTCAAGTTATTCACTGCCTCTCTATGAGCCCGTAGCACCAGCTGAGTGGCACTGGTCATTGGACAAAATCAACAAATGACAAACCAGACATGATAAAACAGATATTGAAACAGACTGAATATCGAAAAGTTTGAAACTTGAATAAGCATAATATTGCCACTTCAGAACTCAGATAAGTCCACCTGAACTCAAATAAGCATACCAAATTTGAGAACTTCCTGGTGCTAATTTAAAGTTAAATGCTCTTAAAACAGGATTCAAGTTATGTGCAGTGGTTAATGGATATTAAATAATTCTACAGTCTGCATAACTGGCGACTATAATATAACAGCAGATATTAATATTTAGTCAGGTATTTGACACATTGATCTACAAGATAATGCAAAGTTTAAGCTCCACAAGCTTACTGCAAAGTGGATACCCAAGCTCTTGCAGCACCAGGTGTTTCAGCACAAAGGAAATACTCTTTCTTCTGAGGAGTTCCAATGTCTGAAAATTTAGTCAAGAAATTGAAACAGATTTATTACCTAATCCCAGCAATAATATGAAATTTTGATTGATGATAAGTCAATGAGCAATAAGAAGTATTTCATATGTTGTCAAATTAAGATCGAGGTAAATGGATACAGAAGCAGCAACCATCATACTTTTGCAGCCCACTGCAGAGAGGAAAAAAAGATTAGAGAATTTTTATGCTCAAACCTAAGAAGTGAATAAGGCAAAATTAAAATATGATTTTATATATGACAATCTTACTGGAAATTTACAGGGGAGATAGTGATTGTGCTGTTCAAATCAAAAATGATGGTCCCCTTCATAACTGCTTCATTTCTTCGAGTCCTATGCCAAGAGACGGTAATCTTTGACAATCCAAAAAACACAAAGTGGTTCTAAAGTAAAAAATTATCCTCAAAAAAGCCATTTTATCATACTTGTATTCCATCTTTCCAGTTGTTGGATCTAAGATAACCCATCTCTCATTCCATTTCCTTAGCTGAGCGGTAGAAGAGAGAATTATTTCAACTTTAATCAAAAGACTCAATGCTCAAAAGAAATTATATACATACAGAACAGTCAATACAACTGTGACTCACAATGTCAATAGGTAATATGAAGTAGTCGATTGTGATACACAAATAAAACCAAATTATAGCATATTTTACTTCCTCACAGGTAATATGAAACAGTGGAATATGATACACAAATAAAACCAAAATATAGCACGTTTTACCTCATCACAGCTGAATTCTTTTACTAAAAACAACATTAAATTTGTAAGCACCATTCCTTTGGTCATGTACATCTGAGACTCACAATGTCAATAGGTAACATGAAACAAATGAAATGGAATACACATATAAATTAATATGTATGATATTTTACTTAGCTATATTTTTTTTACTAAAATCAACACTAAATGTCTAAGTGAACATGCACCTCAGTGCAACACTAATGATGAACCTTGGCGACCTGAATGAGCACAGTTCAAATCAGAGAAACAGCCGTTTTATTTGAAGGGGTAAGGCTGGATATATTGGGTTCACCTTTTTCAACATCAAATGTGTAAGCAACATGCTTTTCCCACGTATCTGGAAGACTTCATGAGTGTTTACCGACAGGAGTTCTTGAGAACCCATTAAATACATAGGTAATCAACTCCAAACTTCTATGATGCACATATTAATACATATATTTCAAATGATAAAACACAACTGTAATAAATTTCCTTTGCAGCATGGCAGACCAATATATTGAATTTTTTATCAAATCTAGAGTATCTTAAATTCTACATTCACCTGTTTGTTCCAGATTGAGTCAGTCATTCTTGACCAACTTCCAGAAACTACAGTTATACCTGAGTCCAAGCAGCAAATGTTGTATATTTGATATTTTTGTGATTCACAAAAGTAATGTGACTTCTCCATTGAACTTGAACGTTACTACGATACCAATCAAATCAACTCGGTCTGGATACCAACACAATCTGTGAACATATTTGCATTCTTGTTCTCTAGTGCAACAAGCTACAATGTGTAACTATGTAAATGGCATGCGTACTCATGATACAGCAAAGAACTTTATCAGTAGCCACTTCAACTCTAGGATAATACATTTCTATAGCTTCCTACTTATATCCTGCGTCAATTGTATAATATTCCAAACAATGCTCTCTCAACATCATCACTTATGTATATTTCCAAAAGAGGTTAATATATCAAATACAGGAAGCTGGTGACATCATAACAACTGATAACAACAACAAAACAGATTGTGGAGAATCTGCATGTGATGGTCCTGGCAGATTTGCAAGGAACACAACTATAAAATCTTTAAGTAAAATGGGAAGACCACTCAAAAATCCTTCAAGAACAACTGAGGAGGACGTAATATCAACAGAACAGGCTTACGCAACGCATAGTGAGGTCCTAGAGCATGTATAAATGTGAACAAGTTACGGTCATAAGATGTCTTTAAGGCTTTCTACCATGTCCTTTCCTTGATCAGGTTTGTATATCTAGCATGCACTACCACAACTCGTGAATTAAGAAGGCAATGCCTCATTCTCCCAGATGAAGTATAAAATTCCAAAAACCCTAAATGTTCAAGAAAACAATATAGGATCCAAGATTCGACCTGATGAATATAAAAACAACATCAAAGTGTCGTAAATTTCCAACTTCGAACAAAACAGAGCAGAAAATGGCACTGAAACAAGAATTTCAAGAACAACAAGAGATCCGAGGAGCCACACCGTCTCCGATCGTTTGAGAAGCGGGCCCTGCAGCAGGTACCTCCCCGATCCCGACGTAAGCTGGCGCTTGATCCTCTCCAAGCTGCTCTCAGTGCTTTCAACCCTCTGGAATGACCAAAAAATAAAGCCCCAAAAACATGTGGTGTTTTTTGCGCGTGAGATAGATCAAAAAGGAGCGAGCGACAACCCTAATCGGAGACCGAAAACACCAAGATCCAGAAATAACGTACCGCGGAGCTCCCGTTGGAGGCCATCCCAAGGGAGATTGCCGGACTGGATCTGCCGCGAGAGGACAATGAGGGTTTCGGGGGAAATTTTGAGGCGATTGCCAGAAGAGAGAGGGAGGGAGGGGGTTTGTGGTCCAATCTGCAGGTCGCCTTCAAGACCAGCGGTTGGCGTTAATGATATATCCGATACGAATATATCGCCTGTTATTTTCGTGCAACCTTTTGTGGCAGTCGTTATATGGCTAAAACAAAGAGTTACTAAATTCATTTCAAAATTAAAAATATATGAGAAAATTCTCAGAACGGACCTTTTTATTTTATTTTCATAGCGTCGCTATCTTTAGCATTTTACTCGTCATGATCGCCTGTTTGCTTCTTCCACAATCCATCTCATCATCATAATTGCCATCGTCTTTTATGATTGTCCCTTTGCCTACGTTCTATCGTAAGATCTCAGTACCTTCTCACCCTCCTCATCGTTGCTTACTAAGACACTGTTGCATCGCGTAACTTCATCTTCCCTCCATCGCATGACAATGCAAGTACAATTAATTGATTGTGGTGCATCCCCAATTATGAGGTAAGACATTGGAACAGCGATATCATTTATTGTCAGTTTTTATTACATCAGTAATGCGGTGGGCGGTGAGAATTTTTCTTTCACCAATGCCATCAGAAATATATATATATATATATATTCTTATGATGTTCTTGTCATCTTCTCTCTTCCCAGTGAGGCTTGGAGGTTGAAGACTCCGTGAGACCCATAAGCCGTGTTCCTTTTTCTCTTCCTGCTTGTTATTTTATCTGCATGCGATCACCAACCTATGTTCCTTTGTCTGCGCTCTTCTACTTCATCTGCATGCGATCCATAGCCTCACAACGAAAAGACACGAGGAGATGGAGAAGAATGTTTTCGTTGTGGTGGGAAGAGGAGACAAAAGTAGGGAGTACAGGAAAGGGAACTGGACGCTCGACGAGACGATGGTTCTGATCCAGGCAAAGAAGATGGATTGCGAGAGGAGGGAGCAGAGGTTGAAGGAGCTGCCTCGAGGCAGCAGCGGTAGACCGCAAGAGATGAGGTGGAAATGGGTGGAGGATCGCTGCTGGGGACGTGGCTGCTACAGGAGCCAAAACCAGTGCAACGACAGGTGGGACAATCTCATGAGGGATTACAACAAGGTCAGAGCATACGAGACGAGCCCGAGCGTCGGAGGAAACCCAGATTTATCTTATTGGAACCTCGAGAAGAACGATAGGAAGGAAAGGAATCTGCCCTCCAATGTCTTGCCTGAGGTATATGAAGCTTTAACCGAGGTAGTGCAGAGGAAGAGGAGCGGTGCTGCATCTGGCCCCCCTGGAAGACCAATGGAAGAGAAGCGGAGACGCGGCCCAGGTGCAGGATCACCAGCTCCACTACATGCTCGACCGGTGACCACCACAGGTTCGACACTCTGTCTCGCGTAAATAGTTGTTTCAGAGAGCATCAAAATGTTGCTGATCACTCAAAAGTCTGTAGCTCTCTTTCCTCTGCTGCTAATGCTTTTAGCAATCTACCTGCTTGGTCATATTGTGATCTTTCTTCCTTTACATTGCTATTGGTCTGTATTCTGGCTTGCTGTGATAGCTCAGATTCCGAAGATAGTGAGCATCCAATCTCACCGCAAAGAAAGAGGAAAAGAGGAGAAGGAAGCAGCAGCAACACCCTCGAGCTCAGTTCTGCAATCATGAAATGTGCTTCCATTATGGGAGAGGCACTCCAAGCAGGTGAGAAGCAGGAGGAGGTGAGGCACAAGGATCTCATAAGCATAGAGAGGAGGAAGGCCAAACTTGAGGAGTCGAAGTCAGTGATGGGTATGCAGTCCATGGACGGCTTGGCTGCTGCCATCAACATGCTTGCCAGCTCAATCCTTGGTTTAGTCACTGGCAGGGTGCAGAAGCTCCAGAATAAATGAACAAGAACATGGCCATAAATGTCAAGCACTGGGCCAGGGGAGGGGGAGGGGAAAAGGAAAAGGGTGGCTTTGTTGTGCATTCACCACTGGTTTGGAATCATTGCAGGAAACCTCATCTTTGATCACCCATTCTTACTTCCAATCATGAATCATACTGGGCCTGTGGGAATCTCTGCTGTGACTCTCATGTCATGATTGCTTTAGAAGAAGCTCATGGAGGAAGATGCTCTCTGTGTATACCACATTCGAAACAGTGTCACGAAAGTGATTGTGTTAGTGCAGAGAGATTTGAGATACTGAACAACTAAATCTCCTTAGAGGAGAGGTGGCATTTACTTTGTGTCAGAGATGCTTTGTTTTGTTGATTGAGAGAACCACTGTCCTGTGTGGAATGGGTGAGGTTTGTGAGATGGATGCATAGCAGTTCAATCTATCTTTCTTCTTGCCAAGTTTTATTGGCCTGTCTAATATGACATTTCTTGCCTTTTCAATATTTTAAAGTTATGTCACGAATTTTGTTAATTTTATCTAAATCATATGAGATTTTTATATATTCATTCGGAAAAGATCAACTTAAGAACCTTTTAACATAGGGTTGTCAAACCTATTATAAATCCTTTATGTACTGTACAAAAACATGAATAAAATCAAAAAATATAAACATACATAAATACTACACTAAACACTCTTTATACGGACTTGTTCACGAGATTGTGCCCAGAAGGATTTATCTCAGATCTAGTACCATAGATTAGAAGTCAACTGGAATAAAATTATTTAGTTGTATAGATGTAGTAGCAAAGTATCAATGTTTATCTTGATAATCATATCATCTGTATAATCTAATTGATCAAGATTCATGACTGTAGAATGTTTGCACCCAGCAAGTACATTTGTAACTTTAGAGAACTCATACATCATTTTTTGAGTATCATATATCAGTTTGTTTAAACAAAAATAAATGATAATAATACATGGTATTAATGGATTTTCACATGTAAAAAGGTCCAATCTTAGGATCTCAAGAAAGAGAAAAGACTTAAGATGATCCAATTAAATTAGCGTTGGGAGTTCTGGTTCACAGACCACTTTGAAGGGAAGAACAGTAGGCTTCACCCAAATAAACATATAAAGGCCTTTTTCTCCTCATTTTCTCTTGTTACTTATGGTATATACTGTTGTGCACTAAGTTTAGCCTAAGAATGATCTGCCATTTGTGCAGAAGAAATTAACAGTCAGTTTCTCCATCCCCTGTTATGATTCCAACAATTAGTTCTGTGAAGTAAAAACATGTGTCTTGTTCTATGCATCATCCAGTTTATAGCTCCTTTGTGTAGTCTCATGGATGTAGGAAGCAAGCTGCGAATACTTAATGTGTTTTCAGGTCAAACATTCATTGAATTCCCCAATCATTTACAAGAATATGGTGTTTTTATGGTTCTGAAATCTTTCATAAAGTTAAATTCACTGTCATGCTTATGATCCATGAACAATCATTTGCATGTACTTCTTGCATTTAAATATGTCAACATCATAATATTATATATTTTCTGAAATTAAGTTGGACAGCTTCAGCAGCAGTTTATTCTGTGGCAGTGGCTTTACACAGCATGGGCATAAGAATATATTGGCACCTTTATCTGGTTAATTACAAAAGCAAAGTAGATTGAAGATTCTTTCTTTTTCTTTGTCTTTTTCAGTGAATTAAGCAGACAGACCCATTCTTATGCAGTTCCTGCATCAATACTTTGTTAGCTGCTCTAACCCAACCAAATATTCTTGTTTAGTTTGATGAGCAAACACCATTTTCTTAGGAGGTCACAGTTAAGTAATCAGAAGAAAGAGATGATTCAACTGATTCAAACACAATACTTTGAGTTAACAATCCCTCACCAACTCACACTGACACATGATTGGTTTGTCTTCCAATAATCCATAGATTGTTTACATGATTGCATCATCACTTCAGACAATGAGAAAACTTCCACTCATCACCTCAATCCTTCCAAAGAAGTGCCATGTCTGTCCAATGGTAGAAAGTTGAAGACTCTTCAGGGCTCCACAGCCACACTTTCTTCTTCTTCTCCACTTCTTATTCTAACTGGAAAGCTCGAAGAATCGACAGCTACTTCTGATGGAGCCCGTATCTGGCAGCAGAAGAAGCACAGTCCATAGGCTGGAAGCCGATTCGCTCCTTCTCCAAGTCATACACAACCTCCATGTTCTGCTGCTGAAAGCTCCCAAAGACACCAGCTGGACCGTAGCCCCCATCATCCATTATCTGGAAGAGAAAGCACTTCACCACCATGGAGCCCCTGGGAGCACTCATTGCGTAGAAGCAGTTATCCTTCGGCAACGAGAGCTTCACACTGTTCAGGAAGTGAAAGGTAATTGAGGGGAGATTGTCCGAACAGGAGCCATCGGAGCAAGGAGTCTCGTAACAGAGATCGAACCCGGTTCTCCGCTCGTACTCGTTCGATCTCGTGTACACGATCGTCGACTCCATCTTCGAGAGGAGGAGAGAGTAGAACGGCTCCGGCAGGTGAGTGTAGGTCGTCCCAGAGTCGATCAGCATCCCCCCATTGCCTTCTGGATCGAAGCTTCTGAGGTTCGATGGTGCAATGGCCATGGTGTCGTTGCCGATGCTTATGCCCTCTAGTCCGATGTAGTAGTAGTTGGGGTACGTCGGGCTCTTCAACATAGGGGTGAAGAGGAAGTACTCCTTGGAGGAGATTGCAAGACTCCCTACGACCAAAGGGCTGGTGAAGTTGGGGTTGTCGACGTACTTGAACGCCAAGAAGCAGTGAGAGAAGCCCTTTCGGAGGAAGCCGAGCTGCGAGGGAAGGGAGAGTGCACCCTTCCCAAACCCCGCGATGCCGATGGGCTCCCTGAACGTGGAACCGACGCACCCGAAGCAAAAGCTTGCGACCTCTCTGGTGGCAGCACTCGACTGGGTGTGGACTCTCAGGGTGTCCCTCGTGAGGCTGCCGACGACCAGCCCTCCTGCGCCATACGTGTAGGAGAAGGAAGGGCATGGCCGGGGACAGCCGCCGCTCACGAGGGTGCTGATGGAGCACCCAGCCACGGCGCATGGGTCGTAGGGGTTGTCGGAGCTGTGGACGTCAGCGCACAGGGGGCTGGTGCACAGGTCTCGCAGCGACGAGGAAGAGTAAGAGGGAGAGAAGGCGGCGATCAGCTTGTGGTGGCGGTAGTCGTCGCAGTTCATGCACTCGAAGGAGATGTTCCCACAGGGGACCCAAGTGAGGTCGCTCCCGGTGTCCATGTAGACCGGGATGACTTGCGGTGGCGTGCCCAGGTTCAAGGAAATCAGATAGCCATCTCTGAATCCTCTGAGAGGCTCGATCATGTCCGTGGTCACAGCTGCAACTCGAGGAGGTGAGACAGCTCTGACATGGGTCAGACCCAGTACCAGTGAGCCATGGCCCTTGTCACCGGCTGCATGGAGGAGGGAGAACAATGTGGTGGCAAGGAGAAGAAAGAGGGAAACCGTGGTGGTGGTGGTCTGGGGAATGAACAGCGCCATTCCTCTCGGTGTCGTCTTCGACGGGAATTGAGATGCGATGAGGAGGGTCTTTATAGGCAATGAACGGTGGTGGAAGCCGTGATCTGTGTGGTCTGATGTAGATAGAGAGGAACCGGATGAGGGAGGACATGGACTGCAGAGGGGGCCCTTCAAGGAGGAGAAGGAATGCGCATGCTCCGTTGCAGGTTCTCTTTCTTCCTTGCTTAGCTGCGCCCACTGCTGCTTGTTTCAGGGGAAGGAGGACAGGGAATGGGGTAGGCAGGCACTGACACAAACCCTATTTAAGCATTAACTTTGTAAAGGTGGAGGGTGATGGATCGGAGGAGATGCTCACGTTGTTTAGTTCCTGCGTTGGTGGTGGTTTGTACAGATGTAAATGGGGAGTAAAACATCAAGGTAAGGAGGTACCTAAGTTCCATGCTTCAATCTCCCTGGACATGTATTTTGTTGAATCAAAAGGTTCATGAAATATATCATATCACAAAATTTTTACACTGATTTAGAAATCCACATATGAAGACCCTAAAATTGTCAGATTTTTTTCTTTTTCCCAACTACAAACCAAACTTAAAAGCAACTATACATGGAGATTATTATCAGACACCAACATATGTGCAAATTGGATGGTTTCCTATGCACTCCCAATCATGTATGAGATACCTGAATAACCCCATAGTCAATACAAAATATGAGAGATCAGTTGGCTGAGATTGATGAAATACCTGAATAGGAAGACCTACAAATTGCATTGAGGACCATCTCAAGCATCTGCAAATAACTGCAATAATTGAACTGTAGAAAATGCATTGGAAGGACCATATCATGTCACACACAGAATTTGATTCTGATCAAATTTAGAGCAAAATCATCGAACCGTAAGACCGAGGTCAACATGATCTTCATCTCAGCAAAAGAAAAAAACCCAAGAAGTGATGCAAAAAGATGCATATTATTCTGGTAATTATTTGTTCAAAGAAAGAGTTCTACACGCAAACAAAAAGGCGAGACAAATACAGCAGGCTCCTGCCTCTGGTAGCGGCAGAAAACAGCATTCTTTCTGATAATTATTGATCTTGCTGCATGGTCTTCGGTCCAGACATTTATGGTAAACTCGTCTAAAAGAACTTCCTATATGCCATATTTTTCTCGAAAACTATTGTACATGTACATCACAAAATCCCTACAACGTCAGTTTGTTACAGGCTTGTGATGATTTGTTTAATCCTTAGGCAGCGATGAGGACGACAAGGATGACAACCCTGACAGCAAGCTCCCGGCCTTGTCCTTGCTGAATGCCTTCCTGACATCCTCTTTGAGCTCACAGAAGCGCAACTTTTTGATCTTCTGCTCATCAGGGCTGCCCTTCTGGAGGTAGAACAGATCAGGCAAGTCATCCTCCAGGAACTTATCTAGCACTTGTGAACAGTTGGGAAAATAGCGGCGACCCAATTCCACTGCCAATCATGTGCATGAGTATCAATTTGCAATATATTACAACATTATAAACAATAATCACAAAAAGAAAAAAAATCATGTGGACGAGGAGAAAACAATTGTTGGCAGAAACTGGTCATATCAAATCACCTGTTTTCATCAAGGTATCTACCCTGGTGCGCAGCCTCTTATTTTGCACTACAGGTGTCTCATTCAAGTCGACATCCCTCAGGTTACTAGAGCTCCTAGATTTATAAAGACCAGTAAATTCAGAAGTGGTGTCCGCATGTGCTATTTCCATGGCTACCTTGGCTTCAGCAGGAAAGAACAATCTCGCAAATGCAACTGAACAGTAAAATGATCAAAATTAGCAAGTGTCCTCCGGTAACACGAGTGGATCAATCTAATAGTAAAATAGTGGTATCTGTCTTTTCCTAGATAGTGCACATTCTCATATACAATTTTGGCTACAGCAGTAATCTTCAAAGAATTATCAGTTTACTAAAGAGCACATCGTTAAAATAAATGATTTAGGACCTGAATTTTGATGTCAGAAATCGGTTAGTGGTTAATTGGATTGGCATTTTGAGACAAAGTTATTTTTTAAGTATATAAAAAAAAAAGAAATATTAAATATAAAAAAGCTAAAATAAAATGAATCAAGGAATTCACAAAACCAAAGTAATTTGGGCACAAGAATGATACAAATCAAAACTAAATTTTGATGCTCATCCAATGGATATAAATAGGATATAAAACCATTACATTTCTGATATAAATGGTTTATTTTTGGAGGGTAATTTTCAACAAGCGAAATCATAAAGAGCTTCACCACAAGTGGACAGCTCAAAGGTATAAAGTATTGGCTTATGAAAGCCAAAATTCATCCGACTTGGTCAATCTGCATAAGGAAAACTCAAGATTGGCTCCTCACAGGTTTCACCACATTTGGGATTTCAATAGCCGATACAGCCAAGTATTTTGTGTCTTGACCTAGACTACTAGCTATTATCTAACTGCAATTAGAGATGAACTGGATAAAGCAAGCGATGCCTGGTGCTAGCCAACTATAAAAGCCATAGAATCTTACTGCCCAAAACTAAATCAGACTTGAAGATGCAACAAAAGCAACCAGCATTTATGTGACCTCCTCCTGCTCCTCTATCATAATTTGGAATGACAAGATGGGGCCAGGACTTGTCGAAAAGGCAATAATTATTTTAAAGATAATTATAGAATCATATAAGACAGATGTATATAATATTGTAGATATACTTTCAATGTACAGGTGAAAGACACCCTGCAAAGAAGATAATATTGAACAAATATATTTCAAAGAAGACGACTGATACTTGTATCACCATTTTCCCACAAAAGACTTACCTCTGTTTTCAAGGTAAAGAAGCTTCATGTGTATATCATCAGCCAACAACGGTGATGTAACGGCGTCTTCTCCAACCATGGGGTTTCTTCTCACCTCTCTCTCTAGAATATCAATGCATAACTTATTTTTATTTGACTCTTGTCCCTGCTCTGTCTTTGTAAAGTAATCTTTTGCCCTAGTTAGTCTCCTGCATATCCTAACAGCATTTTGACCATCAGCTGTTGTTTCTAATGCAGAGGCACCTTTTGTGAGAAGTGACACGATCACCTTGGGCTCTCTTCTCATTGCAGCCACATGAAGTGGTGTGTATCCTTTATCGTTCTTCAAGTTCACATTGGCTGACCCAAGGTCTAACAACTCAGCGATGACTTTGGAATCACAGTAAGCAGCCGCATAGTGCAGAGCATATGTATCATCAAGAGTGACTCCAGACTCATTCAAGAGCAACTTTACGAGTTCAACATCATCTGAATCCAGGGCTCTGTGGATTCTTTTAATTCTTTTCTCATGGACAGGATCCACAGTGACATTAGATTCCTTGGGCTGGGATTTGCGGCGCAATGATCTAATTTCATCAGTTACTTCTTGTGGGAGCTTCTTCTCAAGAGCAATATCATCAAGATCTGACCTAGCTACTCTTTGTACACAGTGAGTGAGCAACTGGTTAAGCTTTGAGTGGGAAGCAACCTGAAGGATAGGGATTACATCTTCCACCAGAGCCTTCTCAACAAAATTCAGAAGTCGACGCTGTGCATTACAGAAAGAAGAACAAGTTGGCTCCGCAGCAGTAAACTGAAGGCAAAGATTGTGGATGCAGACCAAGATTGTATATAAGCAAATAACTTTTGGATGAAAGATATAAGATTAGCTCAATGTGGATATTGACATATACGAGCCAATAGGCGGTCACAAAATCAACTCAGAAGGGAAACAAAATTCTGTAATCTGCCTGATCTTTCTCACAACAGTATGTACGGTCATATTCCCTTTTATTCATCGCACAATTTTCATTAATAATAAATTTCCAAAAATGCATTTTTTTCATGAGTCTACACTACTTGTGTGACTTCATTAATTAGTCATCTCAAGACAATAGCACCTCTCCCAAACAGTTCCCTTTTTCTCTGTATCTCGATCACGTTTGCACTTTGGGTACTTGTAAAACTATAGATGCAATTTTCAGTAATGCTCTCTAGATTTTACTGACCCAAAAAATTTCATGCAAGTCCTAATTAAGACTTCAAACTATGGAGATTGCAAATTCTCGTTTCTGTAAAACTCTTCATTTTGGACACTTAATTAGTGATGTTTTAAAGTAGTTCTTGAGTCAATCAAAACGGATCTAATGGCTGCTGCTGCTGCACAACAGCAGTAATCACGTGGTACTGAAAATAAATCTTGTAGTTGGAAAATAAAAATTAATTTTCGCATACAATCTATTTATTGAGAAACTTGCAACTTGCAAGAACTCATGGACTTATAATCATAACCGAGAGCCAAAAAACTCCACCATCTTAAGTATCAATAATGATTCCTGGTGTCTGATAAAACCTTTTATCACCTCCCTATCCGAACAACTAAATGTCCATTGATGTCATCAATCCTGGTTTTCCTTGAGAGCATAAGCCATCGCAATATCGTCCCAACTAATTCACTTTTCCTTCATCCATTGTCCTACTTAACATAAATTTGCTCATGTCTTTCATCAGATCCCACAGGAGTTCATCTCATGTGTGTATGGAAACTTGAGGCAGAAATCAAATGTTATATAGAGACAGGGGTTAAGCATCTTGTTTCTCAAAAATTGCATCATAGAATCACACCTCATCGTCCTACTCAACAGTATGCAATCAGGAAATCAATTGCTTCATCTACCTAAGCTCAAAATTTAAACTAGCGATAACTCTCACCATAAGAATATCCGGCACTAGATCTCATAGACAAGATAAAACAATCACTGATTTCTTGCTCCCTCTCAGGCTCACAAATTCTAAATCTCATGGCATCTCTATCTCCCATGTTAGAGGGTCATACTCATCGGTCATATACATAACATAAAAGACTATCTGAAGGAAGGCAATAAGCTAAAAGACAAACCTGTAAGAGTGAGACAAGCTCGGCGATCTGAAAGACAGAAGACGCATACATGAGCTCAACGGCGAAGCCAATTGCCGGCGGGCACGAGTCGTGCGCGCAGAACCTGTCGACGCAGATCGACACGTCCTGTGGGGCTGGTTTCAGCTTGCCCGTGTACAGATAGCTCAAGAAGACCATGAAGGCCTCCCGGCCAACCCGGCCACCGGGGACCAGCTCGTCCATGTCGAACCTGGGCTTCCCCTCCCGCGGAGCCCCTCCGCTTCCTTCCCGCGAGAAAAGCTCGCGGAAGAACCGGCTCCGCGCTGCCAGGATGCAGCGGTGTACGCCAACAGGGGCCCCTTCGACCATGATCTCAGCGTCGGTGCAGTCGAACTCGGTGTCCACGAGGAGGCGCTCGAGATTGGAGCTCAGCTTGCTGAGGCTCAAGACCTCGAGGTTCGTCCCGCCGTCGGGCGCTGCGTGCTGGACCGGGGGGTTAGGGGCGGCGACGGGAGCATGGTAGGCACTCGAGCAATTGGAGAGGTAGGAGGAGGAGGCGAAGCTTATGGTAGACGAAGGCTCCGTGGCATTAGGCATGGCGTAGAAGCCCAGATTCCTACAATCTTGCTCCTAAAGATCCAAGATCCGGACTATCTCACATCCTATGCTTCCAAAAACCGATCTTTTCTCGGCAAATTTCCGCAGATATCACCTACTCCAATCCAAAATCCAACCTTGTTGATCCAGGACCTTATACACGGACAATTGCTGCTAAGAGCGTCGAAATTCGAAGCGCAGAGAAGAAATCTCAATCAAAAAGACACCTTTCTCGCAGTAATTCCACCAAAAACCCAATAATCACTGGGGCAATAAACCGATCAAGCCGTCAATACCAACAGAATCAAAGCGGAAAACGAGAGAAACCCATCGAAATCCACCAAAAGTTCAGCGGAAACCAAGACATGCACCCACAAAACGGATTCGTACTTCCGCGGCGATCAGAAATGCGATCTCTACAGTGGGATGTCCGCGAACTCTTTCGCTAGATTTCAGGGATATGGCTCTCTCTCTCTCTCTCTCTCTGGGGGAGGAGGCGTGGGGCGGTGACCGGACTTTGATGGTTGCCGTTAGATGCTGAAGTCGCGGGGTGACGTGTGGGATGTCGTCACCACCCGGTAGTAGGGCTGGATGACGTTGCGTATATCATCGCAGCTTACTTTGGGGGCGATAAGTTTCTACTCACCACGTATTTAAATATTTTCTTTTTTGTGGCTAAATAAAGTATCTCCCACTAATTTCCACGTCATAAATTTATACTTATATATTATTATTATTATCATTTTCATCTATTGATTTATTAACCTTCATATAATCATATTTATCCTCTTATTTAGCAGGAGATTAAATCGGAGCCTCACGTGGCACCCCGACAATCCACGTGACGGACACGTGAACTTGATCTCGGTAAGAGGAAGCTCAGAAACGGAGAGGGACAGCGCCGACGTGTCTACCGCCCATTGGTTATCCATCTCCCACCGCAGCACGACCGACTTCTTCTGTCTGTTTCCCCTCACCATCTCGGTGACTTCACCGGATTCCCTCCAAGCGTGGCCAACCGCGAGGGGCAGCGAGTGAGCTCACGGAGAGGAGCGAGAAGTGTGGCGACCTCCTTCGGTGCGCGGATCGGACCGATGACCGCGTTTCTGAATCGTCACATTCTTCGCTGCTGATGTCGTGGTGACCGCATGATTTCGGAGGCCAAGTGGTGATGCTCACCGCAGGTGATTGGCTGCGGAAGAATAAACAAAGATCAAAGAGAGGAGCGTTGCGTGTCGCCGACTTGCTATATATATATATATATATATATATATTATATATTCGAGCTCGATTATATATAAAAGACTTCATGTGAAGTTGGTTTATTTCTTTTCTTTATTTTAGTCGTGTGTTTTTTATTTTTTGGAGGAATATAAAATTATTGGATCTTTTCATCTCATATGCCCTTTTGCTTTTCATGAGAGAGATGAAGCGAGAGAAAAAGAAGAGAATAAGTAAAGGAAAAGTATAGATGCTTTAATCATCAATATTTTATTTCGCATGATTTGATGTTTTAGATATTGGAATGATATCAATCATAAAAACTAGATCGATGCGAGTCTCATACATGTCGATACATCGATACATCGATTTTTATTCTTCCAATATTTTAGAATTATTCTTACCATCTCATCTTAATTTTTAACCAATCTGTTGTTATGATTAATGATTCTTTTGGATGAAAGGATAATTTATGATAAATATCTTGATGTATTCGATCAATTATATTTATTTCGGATTTTTAACATTGGGAGGAGACAATTCCAATGTGGCCAAATGGCATTCCTATACACAAATAGGGTTGAACTTGTTTTTGTTCCTTCAAATTTACTTCCAATGTGGTCAAGAGGGATTTTTTTTTTCTAAAATAAATTAATTTTAATTACATTAAATGACATATAAGATATGCAATGGTACGTTAATCATAAGATGTTTCAATAGATAAAGATGTTCTGAATAGAAAATTATAGATAAGTTTTGAGTTTTCAGACGATATGTCTTATAATTAAAAGTTGTTTTCAAAAGACATTCCAACATATTTCAATTATTTACACATATATTCTCTTTGCCATGACCCAATGCATTCTAATATGTGCTTTTCAAATATTATATCATGGATTAAATTTAATATATATTATCATAATCTTTTCGTAATTATTCTTTGTTCGATTTCATCTTGTACATGAATATAAGGGGTTAATTAGTTATATTTAGCATCTCGATCCCTATATTTTCATAAATTATATTGAAATTCATATACTTAGAATGTAAAATATTTAATTTTATTTTTTCTTATATTATCGATTCTATTGATAAAAATATCGTACGTGCTTGATGATAAACTAAAGTGAGATAGAGTCAGCACGTACTCAGTGATAACCTCTACGGTATTTTCGAGTCGATGTAAGAAGAAACAAGATTAAATATTTTATTTTCATAAGTATAAAAATCTTAATATAATTTTTAAAAATATAAAAATTAAAAATATTAAAGATAATTAATGAAAAAAGAAATATAATTAGCTCAAATATACGAATTTGTTCTCGAAGATTTTACGATGGACATAGATGCACGAGCGAGGATTCGAGAGATGATAGTACTTTTGGAGCGTTACTTGTCATCTCTAAATGGTGAGATCGACTGTCGATGCATAGTGTTCTTTCTTCCCGGTGGCAGCAGCACCACGTGAGCTGATTCCCACCACCTGCACAAGACGTAAGACCGGCACTGTGAGCGCACAGCACAAGCTCGCGGCCTTTGGCTCGAAGACTAGTGTTTCCGAGCTCGCGTCTTAACGCAGCCACGGGATGGATGAGGGCGATGGCGCGTGCAGGAATGGCCCCGACGACCCATCGCCCCAGCATCATCGTCACCTTCCATTCCGTTCCAGGATGTCCTGAGCCGAGCCTGCACGGAGCTCCTCCGGTCCCATCACGGTGATGCTACTGATGACCACACACCACCATCTCCATTGATTGCGGTGGTTGCTGCTGCATCTCCCAGAAACAGTAGCGGTCTCCGTTCTACAGTTTTGATCGTCCCCATCTCTACTGTTTGGGGGTTCCCAACGATTGTAGCATATTATTGTCAAGTAACATTAAACATCGGCCAATTACATACTATCTTTTATAGTACTATTTTAGCATATCAATTCTTATATTTTTAAAATATTATATTAATATCTTTATAATTATGAAAGTATAATATCTAAATTTATTTATCATATCATCGTCAATTTTATTAACGTAAATATAAAAATAAAAAAAAATTAATATTTCAGTTAATAGTGACGAACGGTGAAAGAGTCATTGAACGATTACATCGATGTCAACGTAGATATAAAGTGACCCTCATCTCTCATCATTGTTCTTCTCATCCAACAACCACTGATGATCCCTAGCAATATTATCATCCATTATTATGTTTTTATTGATAAAACTAACATCGTTAAGGTAAATGAACATAGATGTTTCAGTTTTATAAGATAATATAACTTTTCAAAGTATAATGACCAAAATACTAAAAATAACTAGATCCATTACTCGATATAATAATGCATCGACCAACTGAAATATCTTAGTATCATTTGACTTAATAATGAATGATGTACCATAAAATGATTATTTTATAGTCAATGGGAGGTAGAATATCCCTTTCCGGGAGTTGGAGTGTTATATGTTTCTTTTGCCATGAACATTTTGTTGAGCCAATTAGCAATCACTCCATCTGCCCTTTTCTGATGGGCGGGCTTCGTCACTGATAACAAAGGTGCAGATATAACATTTATGCACAGTTTTGAGGTTGTTGGGAGTCAGATGGAAGTCTTACCAAAGGATGACAGCAAACACAGCTTTGTCCCACTGCTCTGAGATCAACAACCACTTTCTTCACAAGAGGATGCTGCTGTTCTCCATATGTCACATTTGCCCAATACCCAACAATAAGTGCATTCCATACCATACCATACCAAGAAACTAGTGATGCCACTTTTATGTTTGACCAATAATTACCAGAGCATCATCCACCACTGTCTATGATTGCTGCCTTTGGATGTAAACTGGACAGCTTGTGTCCAACTTGGCACCATACCAACTTGTTCTTGGCATCCTGAGTTCTAAGGAGGATGGTAGAAATAAGTTCATGAGTGGTCTGATGGTAACTGTGGTCACTGCACTAGTTTTCTGTTTTCTTACTTGACATCATGATGCCAAAACAACACAAAAACCCTACTTTTTCATGAATGTGAAAAGTGCAGACAAGAGAAAACTTGCATCTAAAAACAATTAGGTACAAACTTGGAGAGAATACATATTATGCTGCAATGATATTTAAAATCTACATATTATGCTACATCAGATTAAAATCTTTCCAGTAAATCCAGTAGAACTGTATACCCTGAAAATACCTGACCTACTGTTATTACCATTCTCATATAGCTGAATCTCATTAATAGAACTTAAATCTTTTTTTTCCTTTTTTTTCTTACAAACTATAAATCATACTAAATTACCAACTAAACCAGCAAGCACAGTCATCCTATAACTGGATATTTAATTATTTTAATCTTTGTTCCATGTAACAAATATACCAATGCAGCTGGTCCACACCAAATCTAAATCATTAAACATATACTAATTGGATGAAATAATTGCCTAAAACCTTAATCTACATATCAAGTTCAATACTCATGATACTTAATAAAATCAAAATATCAGTAGTATCCAAATAGCTTCATTACCAGCATAAGGGCACTAAATCATTAGAAGAAATATTAGGACGCATCCGTGACAGAAAAATCAAGTTCTTCAACTGACTAGTCTAAACTACAACTTATTGTGGTTCCATTTGCACAACTGTCCTTTTCCTCTTCCAAATAAATATGGATCATTTCCTATGGACAACATGCTCTGTTAAGGATGCCAGTGCTTTCTCAAAATAACAGAACTCGCCGATATTGCTACCATAGAAAATGTCTTTGATGATTCTGAGCACAAGGAAGATTCACCAGTTAGATGTATACGAGACCATGGATTCCATTGACGTGAAACCCCAAAAGCACAGTCCAAATTCAGCAGCTGTGCTGGCAGCTTAAAGCAGTCAGCTTTCGGCCATTTTGCGTACCTGCACTTTCATAAGCCCCCCAAGCAGCAACTATTTCCTGAAAGCTGCAAAGGAAAGCAGTTAGAGGGACCATCAGCATCATCAAACCGCCAAACCAGATAAACAAGCTTTGTAGATGGGTAGAGAAAGCTGATGCGGATTATAAACCTTGGATCAGTACCTCTGTTCGGAATGATCATCCAATATTACCCATTAAATGAGAACTCAAGGGTGATCATTAAAGTTGACAAATGATGGCAGACAAAATAGTAGCTCTTAGCGTCGCCTCTTAAAGGATCTTATCCTTGGTGCAGCGCTACCAGAACCTGGACCAGGAAAAGGAGACCTGACTGGTGAATGGGAGATTGAATGTGCTGATACAGGACTGATAAGGTTGGCTTTCCTGTCTTTGCGGGAGGGAGAACCCTGGACTTTGTCTGAAATTAAAGATCTCAGAAATCCCCCAGGCGGAATGAAGCCCATTAATCTTCTTCCCTGAAAAGGTCTACCTGGGTCAGCCGCATCTCTGCCTGATGGTTGAGGTTCTAGCACAGCATCAGCAAGTACACTGGGTAGTCCATCATAAGAAAGAATGCAGGCAATGGCATACATCGACGTTCCCAATGCAGGTGGCAGAACTGCCTGTGGATACTTTACCTGCAAAGGACAGTCTTTATATAAGGAGACCATGGAAGAGTAATAGAACATTTGATGAACCATAGAGTTGAGGAAGCCGAGTCTCTGCCATAGAGGTAATGCGTAACCTATATAAAACTCACAGAGACTAAGATAAGACAGAAAACTATTTACAGCAAACAAGATTGTAGAAGTGCAAAACTTCCATGTCAATATGAACTCGATGAATCACCAGATGAAAGTCAAATAAGTCAAATTCTTCTTCAGTAAGCCACAAGCTCCTCAATCTGCAACTTTTCTTGTTACAAACATAAGTGTGAAATCCATCTAGGTTTCAAGCTTTAATTTTATGCATAAGCAAGTAGTAACAAGCTTGACACAGTAGAGTTCATTAAAACTTTGTTAAAGGACTTTAAAACTTTCCTAGAAATTAGTCGGTGCAACTTTGCTCTAAGCATTTTGAGATGGTCTATAGATAATGTTTCAGTAATGAAACAAAAACCTTTGCAAATTAATATAAATTGTTAATCATCCAATTTTTTGTCAAACATCTAAATGGTCAAATAAATTGGCAACAGAAAAGAGTCCGTCAGGTCAAGATTTAATAAACGATGCATAATCTTACCTTAAACAAGATAGAGGCAGACAGACGCTCCCGTAAGCAGTATATCTGAGCAACATCAAGGGCTGTTGATTCAAATCTCAGCCATCGATCAACAACAACTGAAACATTATTGTCGGGGGAAGACATAATTTCTTCTCCACATTGTCCAGGCGATATTGTTGTCTCCATCTCATCTTCCTCAAGACTAGAACCATCTAGATCATCATCACTTTCATCATCATTTTCATTTCCAGGAGCAACAACCATTTCCATTGCAAGCAACAACAATGGATAAGGACCAATGAGAGAGCAATTCTTTATGTACATCCCCCCATCTCCTCGAGTAATTTCATCATAAATAATAAGTGGGCAGCCAGCCGCCTTACCAAATGACAAATTAAAGTTAGAAGAATGCGGATGCAAGCGAACTTTGGCACCACTAGGCGTCTCCACTATAGCTCTTTTATCATTCTTTCGACGTGGAAGCAATCTTCCCACCATTGGATAACTACCAGCCATGAGCACTGCCCGCAGAATACCTGGATCATGAGCATTTAAGCTACAACTGGACATATCCGCTGGAATGAAGCCATTTTTTGCCAGCTCATTTTGAAGCTGCTTCCGCATGCTACATAGCATATTCATTGTGCTTGATGAGACAAAATACCTAGAACAAAACTGTGACTCTTGACCTCTATCTTTTGCCTTCCTCCAACAATCAAATGCTGCTACAACAGCTAGCTGATCACTATATCCACCATAGAGAGAAGCAAGTTCAAGTTTTGCGATAGCAGCCTTCTTCCTCCCATCTGGAGCCATTGGGAGAATGAAAGGTTCTCGGTAATCAGCCGCACATGCTAGAGTCAATGCAGGGTCCAAGCAATTCATTAAAATTGCAAATAGAAGCATCTTGCTAGTCGATGGATGAACAGGAAGAGAACCCAGCTTCTTTCCAAGATCAGTAAGTCTTTCATCATGTGTCAAAGCACCGATGTCTTGAAGAACAATGAGTGCATTGCGAACAGTTTCAGGAACAGGAGGATCCAATGTTTTATGTAAAAAGTCTGCTACTCTACAGCTGGGATCAAGTAATTTTACCTGCCAGAAAAAAAAAAATCAAGCCGATAAACCACAGATTTGCATTAACTAAAAGCAAGGAAAGAAAGAAGTGGTATCTTGCCTGCAAACAGAGTTCCTCAATAGGCATTCTCTTTATCTCGGGAACTTGATAATCTGGCAAAGATGCTGCTCGAAATTTGGAGTAAAGATGGTAACAGGTTCCTGGTTGACAACGACCAGCACGTCCCTCACGCTGTCTTGCACTAGCTTTTGATACCCAAGAAGAATGAAGTGTCGATACATTGTTATATGGATCATAACTTTTTTCTTTCATTCTGCCACTATCTATGACATATACAACATCATCAATGGTAACAGCAGTCTCTGCAATGTTGGTTGACAAAATGATTTTACGAGCACCAGCAGGTGGGCGTTTAAAAACCTTCTTTTGCTCTGCAGATGGAATCATAGAATGGAGAGAGAATATCAAAAACTTTGATTGATCTCGAAAATACGGTGAAGCAACCAGCCTCTCTTTGGTTTGATTTATGTCATCCCACCCAGGAAGAAAGACAAGAATAGCTCCTTCTGCAGAATCATTGCATATTTTCCTTAATAGCCGTTCTATCAGGACAGTATCAATATGTTCTGGATTAATACTTGCAAGGTACTCGTTAAGTAGTTCCTCCTCTTCTGCTGATTTTGATATATCTTTCTGCATATGTTTTTTAATAATTTCATATACCTGGAGTTGATTCTCACGCTGAGCCCAATCTAATGCAGACCCTCCATCATTGTCGCATAAAGAACAATCAGCACCAAAAGACAGAAGCATGCAGACATCACCAACTCTACCTTTTCCAGCAAATACCATCAAGGGTGATATACCAGTCAAGGAATGCTTGTAGTTATAAATTCCAGGTGTTTGCTCAGTAGAAATCAGTTCAAGCAAAGGATCAAATTCATCATTAGCGAAAGCCAAATTGATTGCTTCATCCAGGTCATCTTTATATTCTTCAGTCAAGGGACTAGATTCCTGAGATTCACCCACTGCCACGTGATTTAAATGATTACCATCCACGGATTTCAAGATGGTTAGCACATCCTCCAAATAAAAAATCTTGACCTGAAGAAGAAATATCTCAGCAACCATTATTTAGTTATAATTGGCTACTATGCAAAGGTGTAACTTTATGTGGATGGTTAACTCATAACAAATATCTCACAGGATATGTGAAACCAGGGACTTGAATAATCGGGCATCCATTGAAGTAGTTGGAAAATCGCTCAGCATCAATGGTGGCACTCATGAGCACCTGTTGGTTTAAAGGTACAGATAATTGATCAACACTAGACCAAATAAAACAATACACATTGTGCAGAAGTTATAGTTTAGTCATACAATGAGCATGACATGCAACAAAAAGTAGAAAAAAACAAATTAGTACTTACCAATCTCATATGTGGATATGAGGGCAGCAAATCTCTGCAGTTGAGAACAGAAAGCAACAAATAAGTAATGTTTATAAAGTCTTTCAACTTCTAAAACTTGAAACCTGAGTCAATAAAACATACTGTTAAGGCTACATATAATATTCCTTAAAAGATGCATAATATACAGCATTGTATAGGTCACACTTCACTGTTATGGAGCAAATAAAAAGGGGGAACCCGGTACACATGGCTCTCTAAAATGCAACCAGGATGCGTAAAGTGACAAAACAAAATGACCAACAGTATAACCAATGGACGGGATACTGACCCCACTTGTTAATAATTATTGTATCAGTTATTTTATTGTTATGGAGCAAACAACGAAAGGCAACATAGTTCACAGTTCACACAACTCTCGCTAAGTCTAGCCCATGCAAGCAAGACCATTTCCATGATTTTTATGGAGCAAAAATTAGAGCAAAATAATTTGAAATTGCAGACAAGAGACTTTGATGAAAATTCAATCATTCCTGGACTGCTATATTCCCAGGTCATAGAGCATATGAAAATAGGGAATTCCTAAAACAAAAGGGATCCACATATCAGGAACTTGTGCATCAGTAAGATTTTTATTGAGATATATAGTATATGGTTTATATATAAATAAAACAGAAATCGATTCAAGCATTCAAGTGGCTTTTTCCAAATACCTGATAATTGCCAGCATAAAATCAGAAAATCTGTCTCTTTCATGAATTTCATCCTAAAAGTAGAGTACAATAGATATTAGTCACAGGTATTAGAAGAAATGTAACAAATAATAATTGCTAGATAAATCAACATACAGATATATCATAATTAGTTTGAGTTTACCCCAAAAAAATACAAGACTCATTCAATCAGTTTGAATTCAGATCAATTGACCATAGGTACTAGATGGAATTGGAAACTTCTCAATGTCTCAATAGTAGAGATGCATCACAATGACAACCTCTTATACCCAATTAGGAAAGCCATTCTAAGACTCCACATATCACTATCAAATTGTCCTAACCCATGCAGGCCATTCATTCAGGAAATACAAATCCAACAAATATATACAGATTAGAGAGATATAACCAAGATAAAAAGGCCATATACCATGGCATATTGGAACTCATTGTTCATAATTCTGCACAGATATGTTTGGGCACAAGCGGCATTTACTGGACCAACATCCTACCACCAGGCCGACCAAGAGAAACCAGGCGGTAGATCCTGTGCAAACCTTGTACCACCTAGTACTCTCAGTACAAGGCCTGTACATCTCAGTACATGACCTGCACAACCCTGTAGTTATTTTATCTTTCAACCTTTTTCTTCGAACTTTTTCAAAACCTGTATTGCACCGGCATACCAGCAAACAGTATACCAAGTATGCTGGCCCAGATCAGTTTGGGTATTACACAGTTAGCCGCATGTTTTGCATATGTCACCATTTATGCCCCTTCACTCTTTTTTCCAACGAGCAGAAATGCTCTCTCTTTTTGCTCCTGTTCTTCTCAGGGGAAAAATATTGTTATGTTCAACATTTTCGATGATATTCAAACTTGTCTTTTTTATTTTTAACTTGGGCAGCTCCAAAGAAGATAACTTAGTTTAATAAACAAAAATGGTTATTGCAGACACATAATGCAACATGCACTGCATATAGTTGCATTAAAATGTTGTCATTTATGCCACTTCCCCTTTTAATCCCACATTCAACACACGCAAAATCACTCCCCTAGCACACTTATTCTTTGAAAAGAAAAGGATTGTAGTCTCTCTTTTTATTCTGGATATAAGAAACCCAATCCTATTCTCATTAACTTTAAATTGGGCAGATTACAAGGAAATTGTATCATACACAATGGTTCACTGATCAGGGAGTTCCTCCATAATAAATTCTTGAACATGGTGCACAAAGAAAAAAGCCTTTGCTTTAGAGAAAATCTGTAAAATCTAATCAAAACCATAAAGATCATTATAACACTGAAACAGGCCTTTAATTACACGAATTATAATCCTTACCATAAAAACTCAATTAAATAACCACCTATACAAAGCAGAACCAGATTACAAAACCTTATGACAGAAAGAAAGCTTTACCACAATAACATGGGTTATTCCTTGGAAACAATCCTCCATCTGCCTTCTTCCAGCTTCTGCACTTGACAAGTTTGAGCCTCTGCTAATAAGCAATCTTAAAAGTACTCCGTTTGTGCAGAACATTATTGATGACTGCTTCCCACCCTTGGACTCCAAACGAATCTGGCATAAGAAAAGTAAACTTGAAATTGCTTAAAATATTCTTACAACACTTTATAAAGGACAGAAGTCTGAGAGTATGATTCTAAAATGAAAAAAGTATCAACAGTAGCCTAGCAACATAAGTAATCGCTGAAATTTAATATGTATTGATAAAACAAAAAAAAAATGATGTGCTAAGTTTACAACCAAACCCCGAACAAACCCAATCTAACCCAACATAACAAAGAAAAAGAAACTGATTTGATTAAGTAAATATGGGTTAGATCTTCTTCCAACCTTGATTTCTCAACCATAACAGAAAAAGGTCAAAAAGAATACAACGGGAGGTTAACCAGTGCAAATAAGATGAGGAATCAGAAATATTAAAAATAAAAACTTAACTAGTGCCATGCTATCTAAAGCATCAACAGCTACGTGGACTATCAAATAACTATCAAATTAGATATGCTATCAAATACACTGTGGCTTCCAGAACCTCTTTTAACAAAGCCAAAACACCTACTTTGATTCAGGAGTACAGTTAATTAACAAGCACGAGCTTGCAAAATCACTTACCTTATATCCAACAGTTTCTCCAACAGTTTCCCCCCTCTCATAAGAGATTCTTTCCGCAACTATACAGCCCACAAAAATAAGAAAAGCTTTAGATAGTGACTATGCCGAGAACATATTGAGCAAAAGATATATACCAAATAGTAATCACCTGAAATAGCTGATATGCGCCTAGGTTGTGTGCATATAATTTTACATGCCTCGCCTTTATCCCACATATAATCCAAGAGATACTGAGGGACCTGATTTTCATCAAGGAAAAATTACTTTACCAGAAAAAGATAAATTACAAATGAAAAATAGAAATGGCTGATCTTCACCAAAAAGTAAAGAGTTCAAAATAGAGAGGCATACATTGACTAAAAAATGACATCTAATATTATGTATATTCAAGGACATTAGAAGCAAGGCTCGTAATATCGCTTGGCACGGTATGGATGGTGTCTACTGGTCCAACAACCGACCAGTACACAAAGCAGGACAAACCGAACAGTATACCCAGTACAGGGGCTGTACCATTCAGTACAGGGTCTGTACCACCTGGTACATCCAGTCGGTGCTGGTACTGTCCTGTTTTGTAAAAGAAAGTGTTCCTGAAATTTTGAATAGACAAAAAAAGCTGCAGTCAATAAATTTTCTCTTGATTTCTTCTTTCCCATATTTATCTCCCCACTATTATGCAAGTTCCCTTATGCTTTATAAGAGTTAACATATTCTCTACAAATGTTAATCTCTGTTGGCCCTAGCTATTTGGCCAGAAATGGATCTTTTAGTTCTATTCTTTCTAATTGATCTTAAGTAGTTAATTCTTGCTCTTTAACTACAATAACAATAACAACAAAACCGTAAATCTCAACTATTTATGGTCGGCTACATGGATTGTTGTCGCTATTGAAATCGATAGAAAGCTATATGCTTAGTTAAGTTCAAAATATTTCAATCTTTATTTATAGTTTCTATTAAAGTCTTTCTAGTTCTTCCTCTATCTCTCCTCATACCACTAATATTAATTATTTCACCTCTTCTGACTACTGCATCCGAAGATCGCCCTAGCACATGCTTATACCATCTTAAATGATTTTCTCTCATCTTCTACTTTATCGAAACGATATCGGATTGTTCACGAATAAAAATATTTCTTTTCCTATCTTTCTCAGTAACTTCACACGTTATCTCAACATTCTCATCTCGACAGCGTAAACTTTTTATATATGTTTTTTCTTTACTGCCCAACACTTAGATGCATAAAGCATTGTTGCTCTCACAATCATCTTATAAAATTTTTCTTTTAATCTCAAAGGTATCCAATAATCACACAAGACTTCTGACACCTCTCGTCATTTTGTAAATTTTTTTCTTATAAAATTCTTGCTCTTTAACTGATTAAACTAAAGCCTCCACTAATCAAGTCTCCCTCAAGACCATGCAACCAATCATCCATATCATCATCTAATCAAATCAATAAAGATGATAATTTTGCATTAAAGAACCATAGACATTTCCGCATCACAGATCAACTCTTGACCATCTACTGAAAGTTAGACCCAAGTACATGACCCATGTTATATTAGCCAAGGAATGCAATTTCGAAAAATACCGCCCGATACGGGCGGTACGTACCGATCCGTCAGTTGACCGATACACGAACCGCCCATTACCGGACGAAACGATATATATATATATATACATACATACATACATACATATATATATATACATATAAAGCGACATCACCATTTTCAACGAATATTTATATATAAATATTTATATATAAACTTATATATATAATAGAAAATAAAAGGATAATATATTTTTGCATTTACGAAAGAGAATGATTTCTTTGCACCTAAAAAGATTCTGTAGATTTCTTTCTAGATTCAATTGAATTGATACACAAGTAAATACGTATCATGTACCAGAACGTAACACACCATATACGTACATCTTTCGGTTTTTATTTACTGAAAACGGCATGTGATATATAGGAAATATACTATTAAATAATTATGAATCGTGGATACATACGTATCCTTGACATACTGAAACGACGACTATTATTGGTATCAAACCTATATATATATATATATATAAACTCGACGATGTCGCGTCACCTTTTATAAATAAATATATATATATATAATCTTTTATATATATATATATATATATATATTAAATATTTATATGTATATATATAAACGAGGCGACGTCGTCGAGCCTGGGAGAAGAGAGAGGCGACGTCACACCGTATATATATATATATATATATATATATATATATATATATACCGAGCGATATATCGTTCGGTATACCGCTCGATATACAGTATCGTACTGTACCGAGCTAACGTTGAAACTCTGATATGGTACGAAATTGCGAACCTTGATATTAGCTACCATGTGCTTCTGTACCACAACAGGACCGTTCTTGTAAAGAAATATGTAAGATTTAGCAACAATGCAAATTTCAGTAGAAATCAGTGATTTAAAAAGCGCTAGGCGCCAAGGTCCAAAAACGCCCGAGGCGCTAGGCGCTCGCCCGAGCGAAGCGAGACGCTAAAATATAAAAATATATAATATAATTAATAAATATAATTATTTAAAATTTTAAATAAAAATATGCTATTAAATTAAGAAAAATCTAAGATACAAAATCACAATGTCACATTAACAAAAAGTTTCAAAATTCAAAACAATGAAATTTTACATCAAAGTCATTTATGTTGAAGCCTAGCAATAATTTTAAATAAATAAAAATTAACAACATTAAAATCAAAATAATATATTATTAATCTATTAACAGTATTAAAAAGTAATCATTTCAAAATTCAAATAAACTTAATATTAAGAGTATACAGTATACTGAGCCTGACGGAGAAACAAGGAAGCAGCGGCGAGCGACGGCAACAGCAGCGGGAAAGGGAAAGGGAGCGGGAGGCGCGAGCAGCGGGAGGGCTCGCGGGAGTCGCGAGCAGCGGGAAGGCTCGCGGGAGGGCTCGCGAGCGGCGCGAGCAGCGGGAGGGCTTGCGGGAGGCGCAAGCAGCGGCAGCAGGAGCAGGAGCGACGAGCAGCGAGATCGGGATCGGGATCGGGAGCGACAGCGGGTTAGGGTTGGGTAAGGGTTATATCGGTTTAGTTGGTTCGATTGCCCAAGCGGCGCCTGTTTGAAGCGCACCGCCTGGGACATTAGCGAGGCGCTCGGGCCTCGCCTCGCCTCGCTTGACCGCCCGAGCGCCTTTTTCAATCACTGGTAGAAATTATATGAGAATCTGATTTGTCAAAGATGATAAAGCTGGATCTCGCTTTCATATATGGTAAACAGCAAGCACAATCTAGAGTTCTTTACTTAATTAACATAAGGAAATCTAACATATGACCAAATATCTGCATGACCTATTAACTATTAAGCACTAGATGACTTTAAAACAGACCCTGCAGTCTTATTTATTCAGAGAAGAATGATAATATAACAAGCACAATAGTTCATAGACAGAACAACCACATTTTAGAGAAGAAAATTAACAAAAATACCGTGTCAAATTGGCAACTGAAATAATATAAATAAATAAAAATATAACAAATGCAAAAAACACACTGTAAATGTCTTCATCTCAAAAATGAGATGCAAAAAATAAAGGAAAATAAGCACTAAAAAATTAAGCAGAAACTTTTTGGCAAGATAAGCAAAAACAAATCAAAGAACTGGCACCTGAGTGGTTTTACCGCAGCCAGTCTCACCAGATATAAGCACAACCTGATAAAGAAAAATATGTTAGCTGACAAGATCTCTAAGAACATAATCATCTGGATCATATGTACTGTCAGAAACATGTTGTGCCAATAAACTAAGAAGCAGAAAAATCAGGGGTATACTTAAAACGTCCGTACTATGTAGTGCTTACAAGGAAATATTCACTTTGAATCTTTAATCTATGACCTATATCCAAGAAAAGAGCTTTCTACATCCCCATTACTATTATAATCTAAGAAAAATTATACACTTTTTTGGTGGGTGTAGCTGCTGTTCATCATCTTTCTGCTCCCTGCGATGTTCTCTCATCATACAGTCAGAAACAATAAAAAACAAGTGTATCAATCCATTTCCTTTTGGAAACATCACAAGAAAACTTGATAAAAGCCCATAGAGTACTTAGGAACATGTTTCCATATATCTTAATTGGACAGATCTACTAGTTATTTATGAATCAAGTATGCAATTTAGTTATCATCAAATATAGCCTCTCACAATGTAGCTGAACAAATGTGTGTGGATATTTTGTATGTTACAATTACATATTAGTATCAACTGAACTAAATATGCAAGCGATTTAAGGAAATATTACCTAGGAATCAAACCCATTGATTCCTATGAATAAAAACCAAAATCCATATCGCAAACAAACTACTTGCTTAAATATACATGGCTAATCTCATATCGTGATGTTTTTAGCTTGAGAGCATTTAAGGAACATATCACATAACAGTCGAAGTACATCAACATCCGCGCTTCATTGAACAATGCAAAGAAATTTTGATAGGGTGGAAGAACCTGGTTAGTTTCCAGTGTTGATGTTATGCCATCCTTGAAGGACGCAATTGGAAGTTTAGCTCTATCTTCCACAATCTGCAGAATTTTCATGTGTACTTAATTCAACAAAAGACAAATTATGAAAAAATAAGAAAAAAAGAAATGTTTAAAGCATCTCATAAGAGACATGAACAAATAAAAGGAACTATTATTTTCAATTAAATTTGATAACAAGGAACGACCTTTCTCAACTGTGATGAATTATTTATTCTGGAAGCTAGCTGCTCCACCTTTTTTGAAATATCCGACTTCCGCATTGCTGGTTTGCAAAAACTAGAATCTTGCTTCCACTGTCCCTTACCAACTTTGACACTTGAATTGTTCACTGCATCTTCTCTCTTCTCTACATCATCAGGAGGATAACGCAAAAAAAGATCTTGTAGAACTTCTTTCACCTCTTCCGAAAATTGCAAGCAAGTGATCATTTCTTCTTCCTTCTTAATGGATCCATTTTTCTTTTTACTTTTGTATACAGAAAGACGTCTTCTTTCTCCATACCTGAATGAGGTTCGCCATATAAAAAATTATTAAAAGAAAGATCTCTAGCTTTGAAATTAATAAATCCAGCATTTCAGCATCTAAGCAATGATCCAAGCATTTATTTGTTTCTAATAGTATTAGAAGGATAACAAAATTTCAAAAAGGAGAAACATGACAGATAGCATGTATTAAGTTTTATCAAAGGAAACAAAGATTGTCATGCCAACCAGTAAAGATCAGAATGTATGTGCCAAAAAAGATAATAGGCAAGCATTTGCAGACCTTAGCCCCTGTGCCAATACTGCAGATAGAAGTGTAGATTAAACTTTGCCTGTGCCAGCTTATGTAAGGGCATATTGATCAGCATAACACACACACACAGAAAGGAATCAACAGGCACCGATGCCAGAAAATGTTAATTGTTGACAAAAAAATTAGTCTAAAAAATTTGCAGGGGAATGGATCCAAAATTTCCCCATTCAGCTGCTATAGAAAAATCCACAGAAACTGATGAAAGATAAGATAAAGTTCAAAGATGTAAAAAATAGAAACCAATTTCATTCTATCTTATTGTACAATATTACACAAATAAAGCACATTAGAATTTGCCTAGAAAACAATCTCCTTCTAAAAAAAGACCACTCCTCCTTTGTTGCCTCACTATTTCACCAAATTCTACCATTTTTCAATAGCTGAGTTTAGCATACAATATCTTCAGAGTTTTACGTTTAATCAGCTACAAACCAATACAACTGCATACCACCATCACAGGTTTGGCTATGAAAGGCAAGATGGCATCACACCATGCATAAAACTCCAACACTAGCATAAGGATCAAGCTCTACAGGCATGAAAGACAGGACATATCACATCTAGACTCATAATTTGTAGAATCCTTATCTAATTATTGCAGATATAAAGATATATCTTGAGAAATAAAGATATGGTTTTGCACTTTTAGTCTTCATCTATGTTCCTTTAACACTCACCCAGAACTTTTTGATATCATTCCCATTTTTCTGCACATTTCGTGAATTGCAGCTCGTTCTTGTTTTGACAAACCTGATTCGAAAGTGTACACTGCAGAGTAAAGCACAGAGACATTTGATAGTTGGTTAGGTCAATATATAATATTAAAGTAATGTTAACACAACTAACAATCTGATTTAACAAACAGTTTATGATGCATACCCAATAGATGGTATATCACCAACTGACAGTATAAAATCTACAAAATGCATTTTATCAGGACAGAGAATAAGAACACTCTATAAAATTGGAAATCTAGCCTATCTTTATTGAGCTTCCTGAGATACAAAACTAATTGGTTTATAGAATGAAATGCCAATTAAAATCAATAACAGTAACAATACAGTAAAAAAAAGTTAAGCACCAATTTGGTATCCAAGTGCTCACAAAAAAGTAAAATGCATCATAATCGACCAATAAATTTGTCAAGAGTTGTTGATATCAAATGCAAGCAAATAATCATCGACTGTCAGACCACAAAAATATGCTACAAGAAGAGAATAATTGCACAACAAACAAAAGGTAAGCGATTTCTATGGGATTTATAAAATACATTTAGATCTAAACAGTCATAAATAATTGATTGACATAGGTAGTTCAAAACAAGGTCTTCAATTTCAAATAATACCGCCCGTACCAGTCCGCCAACAGACCGGTACACGGACCGCTCACTACCGGACGGTATTATATATATTTATATATATATATATACACACACACACACATATATATAGGCGACGTCACCAAAAATATATATTTTACTATATATATATATATATATATATATATATATATATATATAGAGAGAGAGAGAGAGAGAGAGAGAGGAGACATCACCTCGACGCCGCCTCATTTTTCTACGATGTCACCTCTTTTTTCTACGACGTCACCGAAAATATATATTTTACTTTATACATATATATATATATATACCAAGCGGTATACCGCTTGGTATATATTACCGTATCGTACCGAACGAATCTCGAAACTCCAGTACGGTACGATATTTCAATCCTTAGTACAAAGCACATGGAATAACCTACAACATATATAAAATAGAAAATTAATTGACCACCATGAGGAGCCAACAATAAAAAAGCACCTGTGCTACAGCACAATGACCTAATTGTCACGGACTTAGCTGGTTTTGCCTAAGTCGTGCGGCACCTTTGCCTGTCCGTCCGCAAAGGTCAGCCTCCCCGAAACCTCCCATGGTCCCTTAGGACCTACAAAAGAGAAAACGGGTTAGAGAAAGCGCCTCACTCAGGATCCACAAGCAAACATTCTAGGAAACACTTCATAGACAATGCAAATTACAAACAGACTTTACAAGCTCTGAACGGTTACACAACAAAGGGTCAAAATGGTCCACTACAGACCAAATATCAATCACAAGTGTCCACATGACACAACCTTTATTTACAAACCTAAGAAGGCCACCAAACTCAACTAAAATGGGGCTTTTAAGCCTTCGACCGTCTCTCTGCATGTTGTGCAAAGCATGAACAAACCAAAAGATACGGACATATATAAGTATTACATCAAACATCCTGTTTAGAACTTTGTCCGTGACATTCTCCCCCACTTATTACTTCGATGTCCTTGTCAAAGCCTTTTGCCGACATTGCAACTCCTCGCCTTTGCTGAGTCTTCAATCTTCTGCTCTAGCTGCAATGTGCCTCTTGGCTCTCAGCTACTCTCCGCTGCTGTTGTTGAGTAGTCGAACTTTTGATCTGCTATGCTGTTTCAACTCGCCAATGACTTTGACTCTAGTGTGAGGTTGGCTGAGTTGTGTTGATCCTTGTTGATTCCTGCGGATCCTTCAGATGAAGGAAAAGACCATCCTTACTATGCGCCAGTCTCTCAAATACCACATGCTGCTTGAACTGGGTGGATGCTTGTTGGAGCTTTAACGAGCATCGCCTCACAAACTTTCGAAGTTTTGGGTCCTTCCTCCACAAAATGTCCATCGACTCTTCTTTCATTTAGTTGTCACTTCCAAGTAGATTTGCATCACTTCCGCTTTCGATTGGCATTCTGTTGGGAAATGAAGTGGATAATCTACTCTCAATAGCACTGATCACCATTGGTGAGAATTTGACATCTATTGTCTTCCATTATCTTCGAAAGGTCTGTGAACCTGTGCAGCGCTCCTCTGCTGGATAGATAAGAGAATTGGGGTACTCGATTTCACCCATTCTCTTAAGAGTTGAGAAGACAATGGTTACTTGACTTCGCTCGCCTCCTCAAGGGTTGTACTCCATGCATCGAGCTGGTTACTAACCTTCACCTGCTCTTTGCTCACACTTCTGAATCACTCGAAGTGTTTGCACTCCTTGCATTGAATTAGCTACTGTGATTCACCTTCTCAATGTTATCGAACTTCTGGAATGCAGGAAGCTTTCACCCCAACTTAGAGTAATTCTCTAATAGATTTGGTCGCCTCTGGGATTGTACCGTCTTCTCCATCAACCCTGCCGCCTACTCCACTGCGTAGCAAAGGTACAGCACCGCGTACTACCTGCTTCGTTCCTTGGTCGTGCACTCTTGCATGACCCGAAGTCCTTCACTTTCAGCTATCTTGATGAGAAGCACATTGACACCGGTCTTACGAAGTTCCTTGGCCTCTGCCCTTCAGCCTTGTCTCGGTACTTGGAGTTTGCCTCTGCATGCTCCACCTCCTTGGCCCCTTTCACGACCAAGCGCTCTCCCTCCATGAGAGCAAGGGATCAATGACTTTCACGGAAGTCTTGCCTCTGCGGTACCATGGTGTTGCCATGCCCATGGCCCTACCATCCGTCGTCTCGCATCTGCATCTCTTTTCTTTACGATCAGTAGATATGTCTTTGTGGCACTCCTCCGAGTCCACCTCTATTCTAACTGATGCTTGATTTTGGGTAGCTAAGTCTCTCTGGACTTGTCGTCGCTTCCTCGCCCCTTTTCGACCCCCTGCTTCAACACCTCTGTGTTCTCCAAGCAGCTCCCTTTGGTCGATGAAAAGACAGACTGCAACTCCCATGCATGGCCTCTGCCATCACGTTGTAGGGTTTGCACCGATTCTGTTCTCCTTAGCTTTCTTGGTAACAACGTTCGCTTACTCGATCTTGTCCTCTGACTTGCCGGGCTCCCTTAAACGAATATGGGCTATGGAGCAGTCCAACTCTCCAGCTGCTTCGATCATACCTCTGCATGATCAAGTCCCTCCCATGGGACTCACTGGTACTTGCATTCGAACTTTTCCCTCGGTGGAACACAGCCCCAATATACTGATAACCAAGGCTTTCATCTGATGCAAGATTCGATGCACGCACGGAAGACCCGCCTCTGCAGTACCATGGCCTTCAATCCTTGAATCCATAGCCCTTCTTGCCATCGTGTTGTTCACCAAAGTGGAGCTTCCAGTAGCTCTTGATCATACCTCCGTATGATATAGTCCCTCACAGGACTATGTCGTGTGTATCGCATTGCCACGAACTATTCCACCACGATCCGCTGCACCATGTCGCCTCCTAGTGACATCTCTATTGCATTTTGATCCTTGTGGGATGAACTCGAATTGTGATTCCTCCATGTGTGGCCTTTGCCAATACATCGTAGGGTCTCTTCCACTTTCGATTTTGTTCGCTCCTTTGGCAATCGACCTTCATCCACCCACTCTTGGGTCACACCTAGTTGAAGCACCGCTCTAGGACAGTCCGTCGCCTAGTAGCTCCCGAAGTCCACCAATTGCAACGCAATTGGTGGACCGTTGTTTGGATCTTGGGCCTCTGCCCCTACCAGCACAATCTCCGCTGCGCACCGCTTCCTGCCTGGCAACTTGACTGGCAACACTGTGGCATATTCTTCAAGAGTACCCACCTCCGCGTTCTCTTGCCCCGTGCCAAGGCCTTCTGAACCCAACTTCGCCTCCGCAAGTTGAGTCGCCTTAGTTCCTCCATCAAATGCTTCTCCGAGATAAGGTGCATGTGCCCAGAAACTCCCTTCGTCTTTGGCACCATGCAAGATGAGTCCGCTCCATCAGAATGAAGGACCCATGGAACAACATGATCCTGCTCTTGCCTCTGCAAAAGTTCATGTCCTTGACCTGTGTCCAAGGAAAGCACCATGCCTCCGCTCCATGTTTCATCTTCTATGCTGGCTCTCTTCATGCGGCTTGGGTACTTCACCAAGTTACACCCAAGTTGCTCAGCTCCTCGTTTTTGCATTGAGTTGATGGTGGCCCTCGCGCCTACCATTCCACGGGTCAGCCCTCCCTAGAGTCCAATCTCCATATCGACTCCAAGTGTGCCTTCATTTCGGTTACTTTGGATTGCTCCCCCACTTGATCTCGCAATGCATCCACCAATGCATTCTCTCAAGCGAGATCATGCGACGACTCCTCGCCGCTTGCTCGGTCCATTGAACTTCGTGGAGTTGTTGTTTGTTAAGATACTCCTCCTCAACATATGCGGTTTGTTGCACATGATTCTCCCTCTAGAGAAACCGGGTTCTATTCCTCTTGGATAACTGTCCCGTTGAAGCAACATCTCTCTTCGCTTCCTTCTCTCTGAAAGTTTCGGAGACCACCATCCCCTTCGGACTACTCCGATTTGCTGAACAAACTATGCATTATTCTGCCTCCTACAAATGCACTTGCTAGATTGCGACTCCACGTCAATACAGCCCCCGCTGCACCACTCAAGGCCTAGCAATATGCTGAACTCGCTGCACACTTCAGCCTCCTATGAACGTATCCTTCACATGCCGACGAGAAAGTTTCAATGCTCCATGACGCCGAGTTTCGGTCGCCTTGGGATGGCCACGAATATTTCATCATCCGCATACAAGCCTATGCATAAGTACCGAATTCTTTAAGTTAGCAATTCCCCTCACCTCTGTGAACTTTGCACAACTCCTTCGGTCACTGAGCAACTCATTCCACCTTGCATGGTCTCATCCTTTACCAAGCGCCTCGCTTGCCTTGAGCACCATTAAGTACAGTTGTCAATGTCGAGCCGTAGCTCAAACTCAGCCATCCCAACCTTTGTGCGCTCCGCATTCTTCCAAGCTTGCTTATTCTCGTGGTGCCTCTTGCGCGAAGGGTTGGCCATTCCTCTGAATGTCAATCTCAGATGCCCGCTCCTCCGAGCGACTCCTTTTCCCTGCATCTTCATGCCCATTTTCCCCCAAACGATCGCGCGTGTGTTGACTGCCCTTAACGCAGCCCCGCTAGGTCCCCCACATTTGCATGACAAGTGTTTCTATGAGTGCTTGTCCCGCTCTGATACCATCTGTCATGGACTTAGCTGGTTTTGCCTAAGTCGTGCAGCACCCTTACGTGTCCTCCGCAAAGGTCAGCCTTCCCGAAACCTCCCATGGTCCCTTAGGACCTACAAAAGAGAAAACGGGTTAGAGAAAGCGTCTCACTCGGGATCCACAAGCAAACATTCCGGGAAACACTTTATAGACAATGCAAATTACAAACAGACTTTACAAGCTCTGAACGATTACACAACAAAGGGTCAAAATGGTCCACTACAAACCGAATATCTCTCACAAGTGTCCACATGACACAACCTTTATTTACGACCAAACCCAACTAAAATGGGGCTTTTAAGCCTTCGACCGTCCCTCTACATGTTGTGCAAAACATGAACAAACCAAAAGACACGGACATATATAAGTATTACATCAAACATCCTGTTTAGAACTTTGTCTGTGACATAACGGAACAAGATGATAGTTCTCAAGCTTAAACTCCCAAAGGATATGACCTTCTACAGATTTTTAGCTTGCCTTTGCTCAGTTTATAATAACCCATCTGAAATTTTCTACACCGTATCGGTTCATGCCTTCCTCTCTTCTACTTTGACCATGCATTTCCATCATAGGGGAAATTCAAACCTTCTTTTGTTTAAATTGTGATGATTGCACTTATTTAAATGCAAATATTCAGCATCATCCACTGGATCTTAACTAGCTTTACAATAACTTCTTTAGAGATCCTTCTTAGATGAAAAAGAAATTCATCATCTTGAAAACCACATAGAAAACCTAATTTTATTAAAAAACATATTGTAGGTAGTCCGTTAACTTTTGATGATCAGAAGAATCTTCTTTGACATTCTCAGAAGTTGGACAATCTCAACCAAGCATCACTATGAATGCATAACACATTATCTCAACCAAACTAAAGAATTTGTTAAGCAAGTTTTTCAGTCCCTTGCCACTTCTACCAGAGAATTTTAGATCAACCCTCCTGACTATATGTCTCTCCAATATAAGGGAGAGAAAAGTCCCCCAAGGTGGTAAACTAGAGCCGATAGTAAACTACTATATTGCTGGAGAATAACCGATAAGGACAAAAGATGACAACAGAACTCCCTAAGAACTTGGACTTGTTTATAGGGCTACTATTTGCCAAAGAACATAAAACAATAAAAAACACAGGTGACACAGACCTGCAAATAGCTGATTCTTGGTGCAGATACCACTGCAAAATGCTTCTTGGAGGTGATGCATAATGTCATGCATCTCAGGGGAACTAGACAACTAGAAGGAAAGACATAACGTCCAATTCTTTCAACAAAATGCTTAACACGAGAATAATCTCACATTTTGATCACGCACGTAAGCATAATATCATACTTTGAGCATCAATCAACCATACAAGCAATTAGATATCCGTTCTCAAATAAGCATAAAAAAAAATTGACAAAGGAGAATTAGGATAAAAAAGAAATAAGCATAAACGTTTTACAATCTGCATGCATCAATTAAGAACTAAGCAGCATAAAGTCGTACACTTTCCAAGCATACTGAAGAGATTGCATTACTCCAGATGAAAACCCAGAAATGACCAAGAAGTTTATACTGAAGAGATTAGAAAACACCGAAGCAAAGAAGCAATCTTTCTTCGTCTGGGGTTCAAGAATTCGAAGGGTACCTTCAGCTTCGGATGTCCGGAACTCCTCGAGCACTTTGCCGATACGAACTCGGGTGGCCTCGGTGACGACGCCCGACGACTGCTGCTCTCCTCCTTTTCCTTTCTTCTTCCCCATGTCCCTCTTCTTCTTCTTCTTCTTCACAACGAGAGTGACGATGGGAGAGGAAAGGGACGGGGCGAGGGAACGAATCAGGCTTCTCGGCTGCCTCCTCCGGAGTTGGTCTTATTCGTTATTGCGCTCTCGAGAAGGCAGCTACGGCCCTTCTGCTTCGCCTCCCTTGTCTTGTCGGTTTCCTATTCCTGATATAGGAATCCAGAAACCTAGATTTGGGGCAACGCGCGCACGAGCGTCCAAGCGGCCCCTCTTCCCGAGCCCAAGATGGCTAGGGTTTCTATTCCTATCCAACAGAGCTCGGACGAGGGAGGCCGGCCCGGTTGAGCCCTAAGTTGGTGCTACGCAGCAGCAGGCGATCCGGATCCGTCTCCAATTCTGGATTCGGATTCGCATGGATCCTATAACCAATCGGATTGGATTACCCGATGTTAACTGTCGACGGGTTCCGTTAGGGCCTGCCTCCTTTTGGACTATATATATATATATATATATACATATTTAAGAAAATTAAACATTTTTTTTCTTAATGAAAGTTAGGTAAATATCAAAACTATCTTCAAACAAAAAGATAAATATACTAAAAAGTTGATAGAAAATTTATGCGGTTCAATAGTTTTTGTTCGTATCCATATAGAACATTAAAATTTTCATAGTATAAAATCATTTATAGGATTTGTTCGTCACCTTAACGTAGAAATATATCAAATACGTATAGGATAACCTAATTCAGGTCCCTTTCCATACCACGATTTGAACAAAACTGATGGGTTGTGATTGGAACTAGAACTAGTAGATCTCATGTTCAATCACAAACAAAACACTTGCTGTCATTATTCACATTCACTATTGATGGTGGGAGTTGGATAGTAGTAGTGCCATCAAATTGATCCAGCAGAACTCAAGCTATTGTTTGCAGAACTTAAAGAACTTAAGAATATGTTCTAAGAAAGATGCCAAGGAGAAAGGAAAGCTGGTGCCCACAGAAACAATTCAGCATAAAGAATTGTGAAGCAGTTTTGGGAAGACTAATTCCTCAGTTCATCTACCATGGAGTTTCAGATAAGTAATGACTTGAAGAAACTTAAGAGTCGACTGTTTTGTGTTGGTTTCCAGCTTTGTTAACAGTTTAAGACAGTGCAGCATTGAAAGAGTTTTTATGTCCTGAAAGAAGATGAAGTTGCCATGCCATCAGATTCTTGATGGATAACTTGGATTGTATCTCCTTTGTTGATGCTTTCTTCTTCTCTGAGATGATGCAACAAGAAAAAGCAGCTGTTCTTCATTAATAATCTGAAACAGCTACATGAACTCCAATAGGATGAAATGATCTTTCCTTTCTTCATATCTTGCTGCTGTGCCAACTTTATATATATGCTTCTATTACCTCTCACCAGGAAGTTGCTTTTCACTGTCACACTGAAATCTCTTGGTGACTTTTTCTGGATTTTAGTTGTTCAGTCTTCTCATGCACATCATTCTTCCTCTCTGTCACTAGCCTTTCTTCAAGTGACAACACCTCCGTCGGATCTCAAAAGATGGATATTCCCATCATCTTCACCTCTGCAACAAGTGAAGAAGAAAGAAAACTCATGTCTGGTGTTAATTATGATTAGTCCATTTAAATCATATTAAGAACTACAATGCTTGATGATACGGCATCTATTTCATTGATGAGAATCCTTCTACAAGTAAGAATGAATCTACGGACAATCAAATGTATGCGTTGTTGCTATGCAACTTTTGTTTGCGAGTTAATATCTTTTCGCAAAGTGGTACAGAAACGCCAGAGATCGACCCTGCAGGAACGGCATGCTTGACCAACATCACCTGCTTGTCCTAACCATTCCTGTTGAAGTGGACATGTTTTCCAGCTTCCAACAAATCGTCGCCCACAACAATACTGTCTGATGCATCCATGGGGTCACTGACTCCAACCACCCTATTGAGACACAGTGTCTGAACAGTCACAGAAGATTGGAATCTGAGGTCTTCTTTTTTATTTGTCTGCATCACATCTCAGTAAATGGCTGCTTGGGATGGAGAACAGGAGACTGGGGGACTGTTCTACCCCTCTCCCCTATGCCATGCTCCCAGACCCAGTGTTCTGCTACCTTCCTTCCTTCCTCCCTCCTCCATTCGGCAATGGTGCTACCGACAATGGCCATTAGATGAATCCAAGAAGAACTGATCATGCTAGGATTTTGTAGCATTTTATATTGGACAGCAATACAAACTATCCACTTCAGGATCTACTCGACTGTAGTCAATTCTTTTGTCAGAGTGGTTCTTGTTAGCTTCCCAAAGACATTGATGCTGTGGTGGGAGATTGATCTTGAGGACCCACACATGACCATGTCTCAGATGAGAAAGAAGCTTAGGTTGAAGTGAACCCCCACAGCACTTTCATGGGCTCTGCATCCATTGGTTTGGTACCCAGAGGACACGGCATGGATTCCAAGCCGAAAAACTCCTTGGAAGGGCTTCTCCCGTGATCTCAGAAAGTAAGCAAGCAAGGCATGTTTCCAGCGCACGAAATAATCATGGGAGTGGGAGACCAAACATCCAGATGACAGTGGTGGCAGGGAAGCTGCCTCAGAACGAACTTTCAAGTGTAGGAGGAGGGTGGAAGTTTGCTTTGGGGAGGTGCATGCTGGGAGCCTGACTGCAACCTTTCATGTACGACCTTTGCTTTGAACATACCAAAGAAATGAAGGAGAAGAAAAAGAAAGACAAGAAGACAAAGAGGCAAGGAAAGGTAGGGAGGGGAGAAGGGATTGAGCTGTGAGATTCTCACCAAACGGGGAGGAGGGGAGTATGGTAGAACAAAGGAAAAAGTTCATGGGGTGTAGGGCAGCTGTGTCTTTTGAGGATTCATCTTTAAGCTGGTGTCGGGACAAGTAAAAGGTTATGGGTGTGTGTGCCCCCTTCTTCCCCTTTGCTAATCCACCTATATGGCATGTAGTAGTCATGTGATGTCTTCACCTTTTCCCTGTAATGTTACTGACAACAATAATGGAGTCATTTAATGGAGGGGAATCACATGCATCTGTTTACATCCTCTTTGATGAGCATCGCAAAAGGTTTCTTTTCCTCTCTCCATTCCTAAACTCTGCTGTGTTTCAGAGATTTAGGGAACGAGTCTGCCACCCTCATCACAGAGGGAGGTAGAACAGGCAGGCAAAGAGATCATGCTTTACTGGTTATCAACAGGAATGCATAAAGAAAGGGGTATTGCTTCTCAAAAGTAGCACATAATCCTAGCAAAACCACAATATCCAAATGATTTATTAGAGGACAGCAACTAAAATATATTTCTTTCCTCAGCTTGTCCATTCAGGTTGTGCTCAGATTGAACAGATATCAGGGAAGCTTTCAAACTACTGTAATGTAGAAGATATATTTTAGTCAATGATGGAATTGATCACATTCATTGAGTAGGTTAAAAGTCACCAAAAGGACAGCATCATTTGGTGCATTTCTGATCACCATATTTCAATGGCAGGACATTTGATTGGTGAAACATCATATTACAAGAAGTTATTACAACCTGCAAGTTTCTTCTTCATTACTATTATTTTTAGTTTCTGATGAACAATTGGCATCAAAGAAGCTCCAAAATATCCATTCCTAAATATCATTAAAAAAAAAGGAAAATGAAGAATAACCCATCGTTTTGATCCCAACATAGGTTACACACTCCATCATTGACTTTGGCAACCAAAGTTAGAAGCCTCATATCCTTTCTTTGGTCTCTTAACCACCTTCTTAATTCTTTTCTTTGACTTTGAGAGAAATTAAGGGACAATCCAACTGACCAATTCTTTCCTCTTACCCCACCTTTTCTTTTTGCAGATTCTCCTTTTCTTTTTCTTCCCTTCTCTCTCTCTCTCTCTCTCTCTCTCTCTCTCTCTCTCTCTCTCTCTCTCTCTGTATATATATATATATATATATATATATATATATATATATATATATATATATATATATATATATATATATATATATATATATATATATATATATATATATATATATATATATATATATATATATATATATATATATATATATATATATATATATATATATCAGTATAAAAGCCATGCCCATTGCATGCTGCCTTCCTCCCCATTCATTCCTTGCCACACCAGCCTCTGCTCTCCAGCGACCTCCCACCCGCTGTAGAGAATAAGAGAATACATCAAACACCAACCAAGCACATAAACACACCTTTTCACATGGCAGTCGAAGCCCATCAGCTTCACGTCTTCCCTTCCCAACTCCTCACCAACAGGTACTAATTCCTCTCAAACTTTCTTTCCCAATGTAAGTACGTGCATGTGATCAGTCGTGGATTTCTATGTTTCTCATGGTTATGTTGCGTATTATCGTGCAGGGAAATCATCAACAGTGCGGAGAACCAGCCGAGTTTGTACGACATGCAAACGGTATGCGCCCCGCCGGACTCCATTGCGGCCGCCGTGTATAATTCACCGGCTCCGGTGATCACTGTTGTGGCCTCCGATAGCGGCGTCACCGAACCGTCGAGGAAACGGTCGCGCCCAGTTTCGTTTCGCGGTGTCGACAGTTCCTCCCACCTGCAACAGCAGATGCTCGACATCGATGGTCTCATCCTGCAGCACGTAATTCTCCGGGCTCCCGGAGGCTAGCTGTAGCTTCTGGCTTCTGTTGATCGAATGGTGCGGTTTCTGATGGCTTCGAATTGGCTATGGCAGGCGGAGAAGGTGAGGGCGGAGGTCGCGGAGCGGCGGAAGCGGTTCGTGAGGCAGATCGTCGCGGCGATGGAAGAAGGCGCCTCGAGGCAGCTCAAGGCCATGGAAGAAGAGATCACGAGGCTCCGGGAGCTTAACCGAGCGCTGGAGGGGCGCATGAAGAGCCTCTGCGTGGAGAACCAGATATGGCGGGACTTGGCCTGGAGCACCGAGGCCACGGCCACGGTTCTACGGACCAACCTCGAACAGCTGCTTGCGACTCAGGCAAGAGCGAAGGCTGCGGCAGCGTTGACCGCCGGCGACGCTGTGTCCTGCTGCTGCGGGGACAACGGAGATGATGGCGACGAGGAGGGGAAGGCCGGCGCGAGGAGGGGTTGGGGGAGAGCTTGCCGGAGCTGCCGCGAGGGTGAGCCGTCGGTGCTGCTGCTGCCGTGCCGGCACTTGTGCCTGTGCGCGGCGTGCGGCCCGGCCGTGGACGCATGCCCCATCTGCAATTGCAGCAAGAATGCTACCGTCAATGTAAACATGTCGTGAACCCAAGAAAATTAAAAGCAGTGAACAGAAAGGTTTTCTTTCCTCTCCTTCTTATTCTTTTTCTGGCTTTCAATATTATCTTTCTTAGCTGATAAGACTGGTATTTTCTTTCTAGCAAGTAAAATTTCTCGGAATAATATTTAGATATTCCCGAACACAAAAACCACAATCTGTTAAATGAATTAAAATCTCCATGAGTTTGTTCTTTGTGACAAGAAGTCTTTCATGATGTTTCGATCAGCTTCAACGAACAAACGCAAACAAGTTATGCCAGCTAAAATGCAATTGCAGTCTATGGATTCTTATTTCTCGTTGTGTTAGGTTCTCACCACCCCCTGAATCGAGACTTGCATTTATTTAGTAGCCTAACATAAGATGAGGACCACTATTCCAATGCATTGACCTGCAGAGAAATGCAGACTGCCGTAGAAAATTGGATAGTGTCTCCTTTTCCTTGTTTGATGGCTTTGTTCTGGTCGGTGATGTTGGAGGCCTTGACTTGGAGAACACATCCATGTCGTTTAACAATCATGCTTCTGTTGTGTGTTATTTGCTTGCATCTCTTTTGGCCTTTGCTGTGGATAGCTGCCGAAGAGTAATAATATATGTTGGGTACCTAATTGTTCTCAATCGATCAGAGTGCATATCTGTATAGCTACTTACACATGACCCATCGGAAGACTCATTTTATGTTCTTCCTGCAACGTGAGAGCCAGCATCATTCTGGAAGATTACAGATTGTGAATGATAAGGACTTTTAACTCAAGTGCTGTGCGCTGGAAGACTTACAGTGGATCAAAAGCTAGCCATAATGACTTATATATCTTAAATTTATGATGGATAACGGTGAAAGATAGAGAAGCTTCTAAGAATTATTTGAATTGTGTTCATGCATTTCTTGATATATTAATGGTAAAAGGAAGAGCTTGTGGAAACTTCATTCTGATCTGGATGGATTATATTTCAAACTTAAGAAAAGATTTATGTGCATATATATTTCTGAATGAATGATGTAAAGATAATCAAACATTGGTTTGACATAAACACTCTCTCTTAAGCTCATAGAACAAGGAATTATATAAGTAGACAATTTATCGATTTGACTGATTCTAAGGAATACTTACACTGCCTCATAATTAGTAATGTCACTATTTGATCAAATGAGATAATCGATAGATTAATTTAATGAAATCTAAAATAATATTGGAATATCTTTATTTACTTTTGATGGCTTAAACTTAAGTTAATATAATTATATCAATTAAATTTTAATTCATATTTACTTTTGATATGATTTGATGTCGATGATTGACTTAGAGATAGATCAATCCGATCTATTGTTCATGTATCCTAAACCGATGCTAGTCTCGAGGCACCATCAACGAGTTTTCGTTGTGCACCCTTTTATGCTGAAGTTAGATTCTGATGTAACATTGAAGCGTGAAGAGAGAAAAAAAAGAAAAAAAAAAGTTTGACCATGTTATTATGGACGTTCAAATCAGTATGATATGACCCAAACTTAAAGGATTATTCTAGGTATCTTCGAGATAGAAATGTTAAGCTCCTATGAAAATTATCTAAGGTGCCTCTAGGATAAAAATGTCGAGCTCTCAAGAAAATCATTTGAGGTGCCACATGCATAAAAACCAAGATCAAGATTGGTTTCCAAAGCCAATCCCTTCGATGCTCGAGGTAGTTTCTTTAAAGGTGGATGAGTGCAATCATTAATGGTAAAAAAAAAAATCTTTTGGCTATGTTAAAAGTGAACTTTTACACCTTGTAGTGAAGAAATGAAAAATCTCTCGATTATGTTAAAAGTGAACTTTTATACCTTGTAGCAAAGAAATGATATATTTTATCGAATAATCTTTGGGGATAGCTTTTAATAGTACTTAATAATTTTGATTTGGTCTCTTTTCCACACATGTGACAAAGGTGAAGATAGCTTATAACTATCTATCTTAGACTGATATTCATGCGAGTAGATTGGTGAGGGATAGTTTTGTCTCATTCTTCTAGCTAAGAGGCTACGTGGAGGACACATGTCAAATGGTGGTTAGTCGATAATAATATCATCTCTATCATTTATTCCCTTAGAAGGTATGCTTTAAGGGCTCTTTAGCAAGGGTCTTGAAGCACCACGTCTAGCCCATCCGACATATTAAACTTGTACTCCTTTAATCACTTCTTTAAGGGAGAAGTAGGGGTTCTTGACCAACGTACCTTAGGTATACTCAAAAAGGGGTTGGGAACTCATTCTCCCCATCTTGAGGAATGAGAATGCCCACCATAGTTGACTTTGACCACTCAACCTTGAGTAAAGGGGAAGGTTAGTGCCTAACCTTGGGCGGAGAGGGAGTCATCACCTAACCCCTCCCTTGTAGTCGACCCTCAACCGCTTGCTTTAAGTCGAGAAGGGTGTTGGCGCTTGACCCACCCATCTTAGGCGGAAAGGGGATCAGTATTTGACCCATCCGCCTTGGGCGAAGAGGGGGTTGGTGCCTGACCTACCTACCTTGGACAGAAAGGGGGTTGACACTTGACCCCTCCGCCATGGTCAACGAAGGAGGTTAGTACCCAACCCACCCACCTTAGGTGAAAAGGGGGTCAATGCTTGACCCATCTATCTCGAGTAAGGAGGGGGTAGGTGCTCGATCCACTTGCCTTGTGCAAAAAGAGGGTTAATACCCAACCCCTTGATCATGGTTAGCCGAGGAGGTTAGTGACTGATGCACTCACCTTGACTGGGGAGGGAGTCGACAATCAACCCATTATCCCCGAGTAAAAATGGGTCGGTGCCTGACCCCTCCATCATGGTCGGTGGAGTAGATTGTCACCCGATTCACCCACCTTGGATGCTAGTCATATGTGCTCTACAAGTCAATCACGTGAGTGATGACATATGTGACATGATACTTAGTATTTTTGCTTATTATTATTATGATATTTTGTCACTTTATATTACTTATTGCATGAATATATTGTGATATTCATGGATTTATGCAATGAGAATCAGATCATGATAAGATCACGATAATAAGACCGATTCACTTTTAAACATAAATCCTAAATAATCATGGTCATATATTACTCGAGAGAGACATTAAGATAATCAGACGGACTAGTGTGTTGTATACTCATCTATATGATGGAGGTGACTAATCTCATAGCTGCTCGTGTAGGGACACTAGGGCTACAATGTAAGCGCTCATTGGAGAATGAGTTTACTGATTGATCCGCTCACGGAATGCTAGATGGTTGATGATATCTCATTGTCATACAGTGATTCTATCGTCCCAATGGTATACCTAATCCTTAGACTTGAGGCACCAAAGTTATCATGTATGAGTACTCCACTCTTTGATACCATACTTATAGATTTAAAAGTTCAAAATCTAGTACAACGGATCATCAAGAGTAATAGCTAATCTTATGAGGGCTATTGAGTGTCGATAGAGGATCATCTGCTCTTAGTATCATGAGAGGAATATCTCATGTGTTTTTGCTCAGATAAATCCTTGGTCAAGGTCATTCGGATTTAGAAAGAAAGAGTTCTTTAGGAAAATTCGATTAGAGTGAGGTTCGAAGAGAAACCGTATGGGCCCGATAGTACCATGCCCGATATATAGTTTTTGGGATATTAGATAGATGAGGGACTATATAAACATAATAATTGATGATAGATATGTACGTATCGTTTGAAGACTGCGGCGTAGTAGCCTAGTACGTTCGTAGTTGATGAGTCTAGTGAATTATTACGGGGAGAATAATTCACTAAGCTAGAAGAAGTTCTGATATGTATGACTCATGACCAACTCGATATTAGACCTAGAGGGTCATACACATATGGTAGATGTTGCGATGAGTAGAGGTTCAAATATGAGATATCTGTTGAACCCCTTATATTATTAGATATTCAATAAGCCTATAAATTATTGGATTATATGGATGAGATCCAATAAGAACCGATGTGAGATTATTGGATAAATGTCTACTAATATAAGTGGCTTGGGTAGTTGGATGGAGATCTAATACTCAATAGGATAAGATCTATTATGGTTAAGTTGATAAAGAACCTCTATAAATAGGGGAGAACCAAAGACTCATAGGCTAAGAGGCTTCTTGGTTGCCACCTCCTATTCTCCTCTCCCCTTCTTCTCCTCAGATAGTAGGTGTGGAGATTTGGGTAACGATTCAAGAAGTATCTTCCGAGGCCCTACCGTATAGATCACCATTAGAGAGAATGACACTTAACCTCCTTAATCCTATCCCATGGATCAATAAGATTTCAAGAATATATGATCACCCTAGGTAACTCAACTATATCATACGTGATTTTCAATTTCGTAAATTTTTACATACCAATCTTCACACGACGACGAATACCTTTTTGGGAAATATGAGATTTTATTTTCTATTCTTCCGTAGCGCATGTGATGTCGCATCTTGATTTTCCTACAATGGAGGATGTAAGTACCCGACCAAATCACTTGGGTGGAAAGGGGGAGGCACTCAACCCAACTACCTCAAGCAAAAAGGGGGTTCATGCTTGACCCCTCCACTTCAAACTAACCTCAAGGGAGTTAGGTTTTTTCAACCTCCATGTCTTAAGCAAATCTCACTTTATGTGGCTTGGGAATTTTTAACCTAATTTAGCTTGTGCCTTTTAGGGTTCTTGGGATGAGTTATCTCAACTCATGTGTCTCGAGTATATTTTGTCTTGTATCTTATATTGGTTACAGGTGCCATGTAAGCCAATTATGTGAGTAATGACACATGTGACATGCTGCACAATATGTATTATTATTATTATATATTTTTACTTTATATTATATGATAAATATATATTATAATATTCTTAAATATGTGTGATAAGAATTTGATCATGATGAGATTATGATAGTGAGACTAATTCACCTATAAACATAAATTGCTAAATATTTTTCAATCATAGGTTACTTGAGAGAGACATCAAGATAACCCATTAGGTTGGTGTACTATATATTCGTCTATATGATGGAGACAACTAGTCTGCTGCTTATGTGGGGACATTAGGGATATAGTATGAGTGCTCATTGAAAAATGAGTTCATTGAATGATTCGCTTACAGAATGCTGGACGGTTAATGATACCTCATTGTTAGATGATGATTTCGTGGTCCCAATTGTATATATAGTCCTTAGACTTGGGATACTACGGATGCCTTATTTGAGTACATCATTCTTTAATCCTAGACTTATATGTCTAGAAGTTTCAGATCTAGCACAACCAATCATTAGGAATGATAGCCAACCTTACGAAGGTAATTATATGTCAATAGAGGATCTTTCATTCTCGATACCATGAAAGGAATATCTCATATACTCTCACTTAGGAAAATCCTTAGCCAGGGTCGATCGGATCATGATGAATCCAATAAGCATGAGAATCAGATTAAGAGAGGAGTTCTTTGAGAGAATCTAATTAGAATGAAATACCATCATCAACAGGTTGAGACAACCGAGATAATGCACATTCTAAAAAAAAAACCAAAGGAAATACCTCTTACCCTCGAGGTATTTGTATTTTTAATGGGCTCTCGAAGCTCAAGATTCTCCTAGGGAAGAAGAGGAGGGAGGCAAAGATTAGTATTTGACTTGTGTAATGGTAAGCTCTTGTCATTCACAACGTTGAAGATAGTCAACCTGTTAGACCCAATTCTAAATACGTCATTGCAACCAAGATGGGAGGGCCTACAAGAATGGCTAAAAATATCAAGTAACACTAGAGTCACAAAGCAATATTGCCGAGGGTTCCTATGCTCCAGGATAGCAAAACAGATTTATCGTTCCCTCTTAGAGGTTCCGCTCGATGTAGGTTATCGTAATGAAGTCTTGGTAAGTCAAGTTATGATTAACCCCTTTAGTATCTTATTGTTATATTCTTGCTAACTCCTTTGTTTAACTTTTAGCATTATCATTACGTAATGAATCTTCCCAACTATGTATATGATATCGATTTTGTGATTAATCAATAGTCCCCTATGATTAATAATCTCCGAAAAGAGGTAGAGGGGTTGAAGAGGGAGAGGGAAGACCCAACACTTATTACTAAAGCAGAAACTATGAGAGCTAAGTTAGTGATGCAACTAGAAGAGGGCAGTAATTGAATATGCAAAACAATCATAGCATATAGGTCGAGTTGCTACGACTTATTGAGAGCTAGACTCAATGAGGACCTATGACTCTGAGCATGTCAAGAAAGTTATCGTGCGCCTAACGAGTAGGTTATGAGTGTGATTGAGAAAAGCTAAAAGGTTATGAATAAGCAAACTTAGAGTCTGAGCAACAAGTTAGGAGCTTTAAAAGAGATATTAAAGACTAAAAGGACCATGATATAGAAGTATCAAGAGGAGGCAACTATCGACTACAAGGCCTTTGTCGGGTTGAGAAAGGGTTTGGAGAGGTCAGAGGATCACCTTGTATCGATATAGATACTATATTGCCTTAGCTCACTTCAAAGCGGGTTACCTCAGGATAGAGATTGATCCATTCATAAGTACCTGAAATACCATAATGTTCTATAATTATCCATATCCCCTTTAACAATGATCCCAACTCATCATATCGCTCTAATGCTTAGTTCATCATCTTGTCATATTATATATATAATCACTCGTCTAAGTAACGGAGAGAAACCGCAAGAACTTCATGCAAGAAGAAGACGGAGACGACCAAGGCCATCAAGAAGTGACGCGAAAAGTCGTCGGCCATCAAGAAGCGATGCAAGACGACGACCATGACGGCAGAGGGGATGAGACGGCAGAGTGGGGGCGCGACTACGAGGGGATGACGCGGCAGAAGGTTGTCCATAGAATCCTCCTACTCCTCCCGGCGAAATCCCTCCTACGCTTCCGCTGCGTCTCCCGCCGGTGGAACGGCATCATCTCCAGCAACTCCTTCGTGCACGCCCATGCCGCCGCTCCCCGCCTTGTTTCCGGCCTATTATACCAGAGCAGCCAAGGCACGGTGGTGTACGCCGCGTTCTGCCACGCCACTGCCTCCCTCCCCGACGCTTCCCTCTCTTTCCTCCCTGAGCCGGTCGCCGTCAAGGCCTCCGCTCGGGGCCTCCTCTGCTGCCGCGGCCGCTTCTCGTTGATGTACTACGTCTGCAACCCCACCACCGCCGTGTGGGTCAGTCTCCCGCGACCGAGGAATCTGCACAACTACGACACAGAGGTGGTGTTGATGATCGACGATCCGCCCCGGTCCAACCGCGTCTCCGAATTCCGCGTCGTGTGCGCATTTCCTCAAGTCGATAGACTACATCATGTCTGCGGCTTGGAAACGTTCTCAACCGACGAGTGGCGGTGGGCTACGTCGAAGTGGACTCCGCGCCTGGGACGGCTGTTGCCCGGGTCTGGCGTGGTGGTCGGCGGGCGAGCGTGCTGGCGGACGACCATGAACACAGTGCTCATGTACGACCCCAGGAATGAGGAGCGGTGGGGGTTCAAGAGGCCGGAAAGAGACCTCGACGGCGTCACGTGGTGGGAGATCGGCGTGATAGAGGGGCAGCTCAGCGTAGCGTACGCGAAGGTGGCATCGACGCCCGAGTCATCGACGATGGTGGAGGTGATGGTGGCCGACAGCGACTCGTGGTCCTTACGGGGGGCGTTCGGCTTCGGGCCAGGGTCGAGAGAGAACAACCTGAAGCCCCTGAGGATGGAAGGGGACGAGGAGTTGCTGCTGTGGGATGGGCAGAGGCACATCCTGGGCCGCGACATGGCCGGCCGGGCGACAAGGCTCCTCGTGGTCGACGCGCCGGCCACCTTCAGCGTCGAGTTCGTGCCTTACACAGCCACTCTACTGCATGTGAAGAGGTAACGAGCTCTTGATCTATGTGACCTCACGTCTTTGATCCACAAGTGTTCGACGTAAAGTTTTGCGTGCTTTCGTGGGCTGTCCATGATGGGGGCTTTGAGTTCTAGTCTTGCTATTTGGTGTTGCCGATGCAAAATCTTAATGATATGTGTGAGGAGTTACACTTTTGTTTTCGTCAAATCATCATACACTTTCAGCCATTCTATTCTCTTCCATCCAATATTTCTATTCTTTCAATCATCCAAAGCATTTAACTTCATCACTCGTATATCTCCATACATATGTTTGGAAATCCATTGTAGGGGGATCAGAAGCCAACCCGCCGGCGCTTCTACTTCCAGCCGCGTGCAGCGCTGAATGGATACTCAAACGAAAAGGTGTTTTCCGTTCTGCAATACTTCGGTCTTCTTCTTCTCTTTATTCTTCAGCAAGCTGACTGTTTTCCTCCAACAATTAAAAGGCAGACGACGGGTTGGCTGTGGCTTGAAGAACTTGTTGTCGCTGGAAAAAAATGTTTTCTGTTTGACATTGATTCGGAATTGTTGCATCTGTTTGATAACATGAGACCCAACAGGAGACATAAATGGAATTTGTAGAACAAACAGAGGATTTCTACGGGTTATATTTTTCTTGCTGCAGTCTGATTTCTTTGGAGATTTCTCATTTATTCCTCTCGAGTATATAATATATATATATATATATATATATATATAGATTTTTCAGATAAGTAAATTATTTATTGTGCAAAATTATAATTGATATTAACTAACTTGAATTAGAAACACATTTATATACCTAAAATGCTTCTAATGTTTTTGTAAACATTATGAGTTTTTGAAGCTTATTAACATTATTTAACTATCTAACCGTAAATTAACCTTGATTAATCATATATATATAGAAGTGTATTAACGTTATTTAACTATCTAACTCAAAATTAACGGAGATTAATCAAATCTATACATACATGTATAGGATGTTAGATTTTACAGGAATATGTATAAAACTCTAAATAAGATTAATATAATTCAAAATCATTAAGTTTTTTAAGATTATAAAAAAGTAATTTTAGGTATTTAAATGTGTAAAAGAAATGCTCAAAAAATAATGTTGAAACAATTTGCCTTTTATTTTGTTTCAACATTATGTTTTGAGCATTTCTTCTAGAAAAATATGTAATCATTTAACATTGACATATTTAAATACCAAAAAATAATTTTTTATAATCTTAATAATATTATTTAGGGTTTTAGTTAATAATTAACAATTAGATGATGAAGATTAATCACCATTACACATATTCACACATAATCTATATGGTTAAACTTAGTGGTGAAAACAACAGTTATTTACTTTAGAGGAATATATATATATATATATATATATATATATATATTTGCAAATTTGCCATTTTTGTTTTAGCATTCTATTTAGGAAAATGTAACTATTTGACGTTGAGATTGCAACGATCGCACGTGCCAAGGAAAACGTACGTCGAGCGGTCGCGCGGGAAGCAGTTTACAGCCGGCCAATATTAGGCTTCCGGTCAGCTAAAACTGGGAACCTGAAGGGTCTTCACTCGCTCCTCTCTCTCTCTCTCTAGCTTGTCTTCCTCCTCGTATCTGTCTCTTTCTCTTCTGTTACTCTGTTTCTTCCATTCCTTTCTCGCTTCGGTTTCAGCCTTCTTATCTTGGGTTTGCTACTTGGATGGCACTGCATTCCAAGCATTAAAGCGGTGGTGTTTGGAGGAGGACGAAGCCACACGCTCGACGCACCTTCTCCTCCCTCGCCCTTCTCTGACAACCATTCCCCTCTCCTGACATTACAGGAGGTTCCAAGGAAGATAACAGGATACGTATGTGGTCACGTGTGTTCATTGCGCTCCGCAGCGGCTTTATCTTCTTTGTTGTTTTGATGCCTTTTGATCATGGAGTCTTTTTGCAGGTGGTCTTGATATACTGCGTTCTCTGATAGAGGGAGAGTGGTGAGTCCTTTGGATCTTAGCTTCCGTCTCCGCAAAAATGTCGTCTGCTCCGCCGCCGGATGGTTCTTCATCTAACTCGAGCGATTCGTCTTCGTCATCGTCTCCACCGACGTCTTCGAATGCTTCCCCACCTCCTCCAACCGATAGCACAACTCCGCCGCCACCTGACTCGGATGATAACTCGTCTTCGCCTCCCCCGCCGTCTGACTCAGATGGTTCTCATCGTTCATCATCGCCGCCGCCACCCCCGCCACCGCCACCGCCTCCGCCTCCGCCTCCGCCTCCGCCTCCTCCATCCCGATCACACAAGTCATCGTCGTCTTCAAAGCAATTGTCACCTTCCCATAAACATTCACATCCGAAAACATCATCCCACTCAAACGAACGCCACCAATCTGACGTGAATCTGCCAGTTATCATAGGGGTCGTGGCAGGAATCGGGATGTTCTTTGTCCTCATGATCATCGCATGCATTTGCTGCTCCAAGAAGAAGAAGAGGAAGTCTCACAATCCAATGAAGTACTACGCAAATGCTTCAGGATATGGTAACTGAAGCAAGCCTTTGATCCAATTCCTGTCTGTCATCATCGTTGTTCATGGTATAAAGTATCTTCTTTGCAATGTTTTGATGTACTTCTCATGACTACGTATCTATGCTTGTAGACAGTGGGCTTTACAGCAATGGACCGCACCCGAATTGGCACAATGGACTCCAGGGTATGGACCATGTAGTTAAGGTGCCGCCACCTCCCGGTTCCGTCCATGGAGGAGGAGGGTGGCATGTTCAGCCAGGTCCGACGATGATGAGCAGCGGCGAAGTTAGCTCAGCCTATTCAGGGCCTCATGGGCCTGCCTTGCCACCTCCCTCTCCCATCGTCGCACTCGGGTTCAACAAAAGTACCTTCAGCTACGAGGAGCTCGCAGCTGCAACAAATGGTTTCTCGCATGCTAATCTGCTGGGCCAGGGAGGATTCGGGTACGTCCACAAGGGAGTTCTACCCAACGGGAAGGACATTGCGGTGAAGCAGCTCAAGTCAGGGAGTGGGCAAGGAGAGAGGGAATTCCAGGCTGAGGTCGATATCATTAGCCGCGTCCACCATCGCCACCTCGTCTCTCTCGTCGGATACTGCAGTGCTGGTTCGCAGAGGATGTTGGTGTATGAGTTTGTCCCCAACAAGACTCTTGAGCACCACCTCCATGGTTAGCTCTCGCTCTTGACAACTTCGGCATCATGTATGATACGCCTCTTATGATACTTGGTCACCTTCTGCCATCTATTGCAGGAAAGGGGCTCCCAGTAATGAACTGGCCGACGAGGCTCAAAATTGCACTGGGATCGGCCAAAGGCATTGCTTACTTGCACGAGGACTGTGAGTAATTTGAATGCGTTTCCTTCTTCCTCTCCTACACTGCAACGTCTAACCTTGTTCCGAATCATGTCATGAAGGTCACCCTCGAATCATTCACCGTGATATCAAGTCTGCCAACATTCTTCTGGACTTCAAATTTGAAGCCATGGTAAGGACATTCCAGCTTTCATCTTTCTTTGAATAATGCTGGTAGAAACAGCAAGAGGATCTGTAGAAAAACCAAGAAGAGAGCATCAGAATTGTAGTTTAGAGAAACAATGATTATTCTTATGAAATGGACCTTTAAGTTACTGCGTACAGAGACATAAATCCTGTATAAAACATATCCAGGTTGCAGATTTCGGGTTGGCCAAGCTGTCGTCGGACAATTACACTCACGTCTCAACCCGTGTCATGGGAACATTCGGGTGAGCAAGATGCTCTGCAAGAGGATAGCATTAATTAGAGTCGAGCAAACTCCATTAATATGTTCTTCCACCTTGATGAACACAGGTATTTGGCTCCTGAGTATGCGTCGAGTGGGAAGCTGACAGAGAAGTCCGATGTCTTCTCATTCGCAGTGATGCTTCTTGAGCTGATAACTGGACGAAGACCCGTCGACAACTCGGACGACTTCATGGACGATTCCATGATAGATTGGGTCAGTGTGCTACGACAGCATTATATACTGTTTCTTCTGCCAAATGCTCGTGGTTGTACTTTGCTCATCGCGCATGGTTGAACAGGCGAGGCCTATTCTAGCTCAAGCTTTGGCCGAAGGACACTACGACGAGTTAGCTGACCCGCGCTTAGGCGGCAACTACGATCCCATGGAGATGGCACGCATGGTGGCATGCGCCGCCGCCGGCGTTCGCCATTCTGCGAGGCGACGACCCAAGATGAGCCAGGTGAGATCACCAAACTCCTCCAAGATCCTCTGTTGCATGAAATGAATCACACCGGTTCTGATGCGACGAGAGGATTGCAGATCGTGAGGGCATTGGAAGGCGACGTGTCACTCGAGGACTTGAACGAGGGAGTCCGGCCAGGGCAGAGCACGCTCTTCAGCTCCGGCTCCGACTACGAGTCGAGCCCCTACACATCCAGCGGCAACCGTGTCAGGAGGGTCGTGGTTGCGAGCTCCGAGTACAGTGCCGAATACAGTGGACCGAGCAGTGGAGGACTCTCTGGCGAAATGAGACCTGTTGAAAGCCAAAGACAAAGAGCTCTTCCACAGCTCTGAGGAGACAGGACATGGTTTCTCCTTGAGGACAATGATTCCTGAGCCTGTAATTTAAGGTAGACGACGGCTCCGCTCGAGGGCTCTGTTCCTAGCAATAAGTGAAGGTCTTTCATTAGTTTGATTTGCTCGCAGAGTGATTTCGTTGGTCATTTGCAGAGGAAATGTTTAGAGGAAGAGAATTGGAGGATGTTGTGCTTTATGCAATTGTCTTTGTTTTGTTCTGTTGTAAATGAACTGATAGATATAGGATGGAAGCATTTAGTTTCTGCTCAAACTTGCCTACACACATGTCGAAGAAGTAAACATGTGTGAGACTTTGACAACAAGAAGTCAAAACATGTGCAAACCTGGACCCGGCGGTCAACCGTGGACCAACCAGGCCCGGGTAACGGTCCAATCTCTGTGTTGGATGGCCTAAGCGGCCCCACATTATCGCCCGATCATGACAACAACGTCCCGGTGGCAATCTTGTGATTTTTTGTGCCATAAACGCTCTCACCCTATCAGGTGACATCGCCTCCGGAAGCCTTCAAGCAGACGGCGATCGGGGGCGAAGCGGTCCGTCACGCGCCATGACGACCCCCAGATTCGCTTGGTATCGTTCTGATCTTGGAATCTCACCTCGTTCGTCGATTCCTTCGTTGTCCATCATCTCTGTTATGAGGATTTAATTTTCGTTGTTTTAATGAGGGTTTGTTGCTTAATGTATTGGATCTCTTTCGGACGATCATCTCATTTCAACATCGCCCTAGTTGTTGTTTTATGTTAGTGCTATCGTTTAATGGGTTGTTTTTGCTGTATGATCTTGAATGGATGAGCCGGGTTACTATTGTCCAGTTGTTGAGGGTATAGTTTATTCTCGTTCTCTTTTTCTTTGTTTGCTTCGTGAATTCTAGTTTTGACGATGATATTTAAGGTACAAAATGCGCCTGCTATGAATTTATGATCAAGTTGTTTGTTCGTGAAATTCGATTTAAGTTCTGCGTGATTTTATACGAAATTTCTTTTCGCTGTCTACATGTTCTCCATTGGTTGGATTCACAAGAAAACCTAATTCGACAGGGATAGTCAAGTTGTTGTTTCGTATGCGTGGTTTTGGTTGATTTCTAATGCCCTCGGTGACGTTCATGCTTTGCCTAATTGTTCTTGTTAGTTGCCATTTGTTACAGTTTTTGAAGCCGTAGAATATGTTGACAACGACTCAATATAATACTCAACTTTATGGCTCATTTTGAAGATTTGGCAGTCTTTGTGCTCGATCATAGATCATGCATACGACTGGCGGTGCGTGTCCAAGAGCAGCTGTAGGTCTGTCAGAGCATGACTTCAACACAGATCGCATTATCAAGCTTTTCTTTTCTCGGTCCCACGTAATTACATCATAGGTTCCGAAAGCTAGCACTGCATCTTGGATCTTCCCTTTAATTTCTAAAATCATACTTTAAGATTTATGAGGTGGAAAAGGGCAAGGTTTTAGCAACAATAAAGCTATAATGTCCCAACTATTTGGGTTTGGCTACATGAATTGTTTGCAGCCATTGAGCTCTATGCAACATAAGAAGGTAACAAATAATATTCAGCTCAAAGCAGGCTGGTTGAAGATGAAGCCTACTAGTGATCCTTATGGCACCTTTCTGAAGCATATTAATACTTTCTTTGGAGCTGAAGATTTTGATTCAGATATATGTGCTAGACATAGCTCCAGCTTATATCTAGTAAAGTGGGCAAACTGCTATGCTAATGATGTATATTCTATGCTATTAAAGTATTATCCCTGAAAGGAAATCTTATGACCTATGCTAGTGGAAAAGTTTATTTTATTTTATTTTTTATAATTTGTATCAGAGAAATGCTGATATTTATGCATTAAGATCAATATTTCCTTTTACCTCAATGAGAACACCATTTTAGCTGACTTCTAGTTTTGCTTCCTATCATGTAATTTTCTACACTTTTATGATTGGTTCCTGACTGTCCTTAAAAAAGTTTGTAAAATGGTTAGAAGGTTTCACTATGCTTCTTTTACCCTAGATTTTCCCTGAATGCACTAATTGACTGTAGGAAAGCGGTTGATATTAGGTTGAAACATATACTCTCCATATGGTCATATATGGGAACCTTTTTCTTGCTACACCACTAAATAGCAATTTTGGATTTCCACAATATTAATGCAAAGCATGAAGCAGTTTTCAGAATTGTTCTTTATGAAACATTGATGGTTGCATCGACTAGCTCTCTAGCTAGCTCATTGATGAGTCCATTCAATACATGCTTCTCCATATCCCTTACAATTTCGTCCTTTTCAACTGATGCAAATATACTGCTGTTCCAACCAATATCCCACATACAGTTTATATCTGGCTTACTATTTTCAATGTCTCTTGCAAGTATCATGTGAAGGAATTCAGCAATGTCATCATTATATGTAGTTTCTTTGGGGAACTTAAGACTCTCAAGATCATCATTCAATTCCTTCATCAGTGCATCCAGGTATCTAGCTTCCCCTGTTGCATGAGGCCTTGTCATGGCACAGGTAACCTCTCTTTTCCCTTTTCTCCTCAGTAACTCATATCCACAGTCTAAAAGTAACTTGTTTTCCTCTTTTGGACAAGCCTGGTTGCTGGTTTGTAGAACACCAACTGGAATATCAATTTTGAAAATTTCTTGTGCTGTGTTGCGGAAATGCTGATTGTTAATCAGAAGTTGCATGAGGAAATGTTCATCCTTGGTAAGTGAACCTTGTCCATTTACTTCAGATATTGCCTGACTCATCTGATTTAGGGTATTACAATTGCTAAGCTGCATGTTGTTATTTACATCTGCAACAAGAGATTACAGACAATATCATTAAACTTTTTTTTCCTAATTTTGTTGTTATGATAATTTTCAAAATTCAGATTGATTGTGTTGGGCTTGCATGTTGCATATATATATAGACACACACACACACACAATGTTTAACAATTACAATATTTAAGTTACCTTCTGTCAGCTTTTCCCTGTTGTTGTAAGGTTGTGGTTCTGAATCTACACTGATGGAAGCTTCTTGCTCTGGTAAAGCCTCAAAAGCTGATTTTATTATGTCATGATCCTGGGAGAAAAATGTATGAGATGCTAGCAGGCCAATAAACAGAATATAGTGCAAAAGCTTCATGGAGTTGTGTCCTGGCCATAATGAGGTTTTCATATTATTCTAGCAAAATGAATTCACAATGAATCAGTCAATTAATCGGCAAGATTATCTGTTTTCTTCTCTGTAATAGATTTTGTTTCTACTTTGCCTGAGGTTTTAACTGATCTATTTTATCATAGGGCAAAAAAGAGATATTTTCATCGCTCAGAGTCAATGCAGATCGACTTTGTTGCTTCAATGATTGGAGAGAGGATAACTTACATTGGTCTCCGCAACTGTCTCCTCTTCTAATACTTCTTTGTCTTCGCCAGCATCAACTGAAGAATTATCTGACACCAAGGTTGATTTAGTTTTCTGCTCTAGATGTTGTTCTGAATTTGTTTCATGAAAGCTAACTTTTGTTCCTTTTTCTTTACTGATTCTTTCTTTCCATCTCTTCTCCAGATCATGTAAGAAGGATGATTGCTGTCTTTTCTCATTTTGTGTTCTATTATATCCAGAACTGTCCCCTAGAACTTTATGTCTTTCACCTTTCTGAACTTTCATGTTTGCTGTATCTACTTTCTTTGCAGTTGGAAAATTTACAGGCTTCATCAATGTTTTCACCAGAATTTGAGGCAGCTCTTTATCAGTTCTTGAATATCTCTGTAAGAGCTTCGTATCTTCAGAGTTCTTATGTGATGATGTTCTATCCAATTCAACATAGGCAGAGTTTCTCTCCATTGTGTTTTGCATCTCTTGATGACTGCTCTTTGCATGTCCTTTTGGTTGCTCTACATTTCTATCCTTTTCTGAATTTCTTTCTATAGCTACAACTGTGCCGCTAGATAACATCTTATGCATGCTTATTTTCTCGGTAGATTTCCTAGATTTCTGTTCACTTTTTGTTGCTGCGGTGGCCTTCAACTTGATGTTTGTAGCACGCTCTTTTTCTTTTGCAATTTCACAAACTTCATATTTGGGTTTTACTTTGACTGCTGCTTTTTGCAACGACCCTCGGGTGTTTGTCTGATTGCTTGGAAGAGCTAAGCAATCTTGGTCATTGTCCTTTTGGTTCATGCATGTATCTTTATTGGCAGCTGCTTCATCATGGCTGATGGACGGTTGCTTCTTTTTGGTTCTTTGCAGGTCACCTTCTTGGTTTGATTTGCTGATAAGCTGGCGAACTGATTCAGATATGTTTCTTCTCTCTTCTTCTTTTTCTGCCTTTTCTCTCAGTTGTACCAAATTCTTCTTGGCTATCCCTTCTTTTAAACTGTGGTTTATATCGATGTTCACGATCTTCCTATTGATTTCAAGATGCCTCTTTGGTGCATGATTTGACAATGGAGTCATGTTCCGTATATAATTTGTCTTCTCCTTGCTGCTTTTGTCCTTAGTTTCGTCAATGCCGTTTTCATTCAGAATCTTGTTCTCTTTTCTCACTTTTTCATCTGCTATTGACGTCTGACCTATCACCATCTCTTTCTTAGACTTCGGTTCTTTCTTTCCTTCAACTTTTTTCCCCTCAGCCTTGGGCATCGGAAGTTCTTCAAGGCCCATAAGTTTAGCAACAATATTTGGCATTCTTACACTGCTGCTCACCAGGCTTTTAGGATCCAACTGCTTGGTGTTCTTTGAAGCAGAGAACTTGCCACTACCAGTTGAGAAGTTTCCAGGTTCACCACCATGGCCTTGTTTGTGTGTAATGCCTGAATACAAGGAATTAGGCAGCGATCCAGGACCACAACTCAGAGACTGTTTGTGTGTAGCGACTTGCGTTGATGCATCTAATGAACTCTGACTATAATTTGTTTTGGCTATGCTTTTTTTCATAGAAGATGATGGCGTTTTTCTCTGCCCTTGAATTCTGGTATCATCATTTGCTTTGGTGAATTTGTAGAAATGGTTGATGGACCCATCAAAAGAAATTCTGGGCTTGTACATTAGAGCCTTCCGATTGTCTTTGACGTCAGATGTTTCATCGTCTTCCACACCCTCGAGCAATTTGATCTGCCTCCCTTGAGAGCCAACCATGTAATCTGAAGCCTCCTGCAGGGTGGCAAGCATTTTCAATGACTCTTCCAAATCTATGGCCCCTTTCAACAATTCTCTTCCAATCTGAATTGAATCCTTTCCAAAATTTGTCCTATCGGAGAAGGTTTCGAGGATCTTATTCAATTTCTGAACACCTTTTGATATTTCACCGACTTGCAAGTTGGATAAAAAAGGATATCGATCGGCATGATGTTTCGTGCTGTATAACAAGTGTTGATTTGCAGTTCCTGCATAATATATAGATCCACTATGTGGAATGAGCTCGTTACCAAATTTAGCTATGTAATGAAGTTTTCCACTATTACTGAGTGCCAGTGCTAGTGCCATTGACACATCGACAGAATTCTGAATGCTTGTGGCTCTTCCAACAGGAACAATCTCCCGTGAAGCAACTTGAGGAGCAGCTGTTTTGTTATGTTTGGTGCTGAACCATATTTCCGTCACTTGTGCGCTGACCGGATTGTTGCTGCTCTGCAAACTCTCCCAACAAGAACAAAAATAACATCACTGAATGGTGCATACAGCCGAACATATTCCATTATTTAAAAAGTTGTGTTTAAGGAACTTGCATAGTTCTTCTTCTTCTTCATTACGTCTCCTGTTCCTCTGGACGACCGTCGGGAGCTGACATGATACTCTACAATATTATTCAAAGAAGATGATTAACATGTCGAGCATATAATTCTCAAGCCAGGGATATATAGGATATCTTTTAAAAATATCATCTTTGTGTTATTATGCCGGAAATGGCACTGATATGCATTTCTTGTTGCAAAGGCTGCTGCATCTATGCCCAAAATATGGAATGAAACAGCGAAGGTAGGCGCTAATCGTATGTAGACTTTGCTGTTGCTTTGTTTCTTTAGGATATTTCATGATCATGCTGTTGCTGCTCATGATTTGGTTCCTAATGCGGTGGCACTAATGCTCGCTCGTTGCCTTTTGTCATAAAATGACTTTTTTTGTTTTCTACAGATGCAGAATTATTTCAAGCATAGAACAAGCTCGTCTGATGAAGGGATCTTAGGTCCTCCTAAGAGTTCTGTTCAGAAGACCTTGTTTCAGAGTATCTTGTTCAAACGGATCATGGAGGAAGCTGTCTGTCTACCCCATTCACCGAATGTAAGTCTGTGAGTGAATAGCTAGGATTCTTATCTAAGCAAATTTGATTTCTTTTGTTTTATTTGAAGCTCCTAAGATTATGCAATTATCCTAGCAACTCTTAATTAGGTTCGAGGGAGAAAGTTTTGGATAAAATCAATTTTTTATATATTTTATAAAAAAATGGGAAAGCTTAAACTATAGTAGGTTGGTTTTGTCAACAATTAGCCTAAAGAATGCTCATAATTAATAAGTTATTTCCAACATTAAATAATTAACATTTCTAATGATAGAAGAAAACCTCTAATTAAAATTCTAAAGATAATAAATAAGGAACTTTAAATTCCTTTGTCCATCTCAAACCTAATTAAGAGAGTGGAGCAGACGATGAGCATAATAATAATCAAGTTCTAATAAATAGTCTTTTTGTTTTGTGGTCTCTCTTCCATTCAAACTGGAATCAGGTAATGTATACATACTGAAAGGTCGAGCTATGTCATATGCTTAGATTAACTCATCCACCGCTCGCCATTTTGCTCTCACGGATGTTTTAACATACCAGAAGCAGGTGGCTGCGCCGGTTGCTGTCCCGATGACGATGCAACATATCCCAGCTTCTCCTTCCTCCTCCTGATGTCATCCAACAGCTTCTGTGCAAAATCCGGTCGCTTCGCCATAGACACACTCTTCTTCTTTCTCCTGTTAACCTTGTCGCCGCACCGTGGAGTTCTCCATGGCCTTCACCTTGAGATATCCGGTGGAGATCAGCGTGATGGTTATTTGTTTCACCGACGCAGGTAGGTGACTCCTCTCTTTGTTTCCAGGTGAACTGTCCATTTCACAGCAAAAGCGTGGGCCATCTTTTACTCAACCGGGACGTTTATCTCGAACGCTAGATTCTGCAGCTGCTGCATGAGTGCGTCCGCGTCTGCCTTGGCTCCATTCCAAGCAAAGCAAGAGGCCTTCTCCTTGCGGAAGACTTCTTCCCAAGCTTGCACGCAAAGCTTCTTCGGCTGAGGAAGTGGGAGGTCTTGTAAGAGGTGGTGTGTCGTCGCATGGGCGGTGAAATGCCGGTGTCGATGTTACGTCTCCTCCTTTTTTTTGTTTTAGCAGCCAAAAACCCTCATGGATTGTGTTGATCCATCTATTGGAGCCATGACATCTTTTAGCTTTGAAGGATTCATCCCAACCACCGTTTCGACTAATCTGATGGACTTTACCTCGAAGATCTCGATTCTTTATCTGTAGTATGAATTGTTAAAGTTATGGCAATGGGGCCAAACACCATAGTAGTAGGATGAGGACACTGAAAAGTACAGTTTACCTGTTCTGATGAGTTGGATAGAATTAGAGAGATTTCTTTAGATCTTATGTGTATTTACATAGGTATTAGTAGTAGAGGGAGATGAGAGTTTAGTATACGTCACGTCCTTTCTAATAGTTATGGGCTTGACTGACGCAAGTCTAATCTAATTTTGCGCATGAGAGAGTATGTTTGGGGGGGTTTAATATACATCAGGTTTTTTCTCCTATCAATTCAAGTCAAAATAGTTATTGATGGTTGTTGATATAAAACTTTCAAGCTCTATGAAAGATCAGTTGGATAATAACTAATGAACTAATCAAAGGCTAGTAAATAAAAATAAACGAATAGAAATTATTACACTCCCATTCTCGTCGAAAACCACCATGTCACGTTCTTCTTTCGTTGGGACGAGAATAGCTGGTTAAGCAACATAGAGCTTTCTGTATGACCGTTAGGTAAAAAGAGTTATTTTATTGAATGAAGTGATATATATATATATATATATATATATATATATATATATATATATATATATATAGAGGAATATATTTTTTTTAATCATGTACTTAAAATTTTTATTATTTAAATTTGTGATTGATCCTTAAATTGATTGAAGATATAAGGAATACAACGATGGTATGTTTCTACCATGATCTTTTATCGGATGTTATTCTATATCATGATTTTCTATCATGCCTTTGCAAGAGTAGGTTTTTGTCAAAGATGCCATGTAATTGAAATATCTTACCTATTAGTTGGTCTGAAATATGAACGTGAGAAACACGTAGTTCATGTGTGACTACTTGATCTTTAATAAAGTGAAAATCGATGACAATGTATTTTATATATGAGTGGAATATTAGATTAGTGCATAGATAGGTGGCATCGACGTTATCATAATATATTATGGGAGTAGATTGGGAGGTGATGTCAAGTTCGTGTAATAGATTAGTGACACAATTGAATTCTACAGCAGTGGTGACGATGACTCAGTATTCAGCTTCAGTGGTAGATTTTGCTACTGTATTCTATTTTTTGGAACTCGATTGGTTGAACTTTGCCTAATCATAGATTTTGAGTGATTGAGTTGATTATGTAAATTGAATCGAGAAAAATCTCTCCCTCAAAACTTATATAAATACACATTACCTCAATGAATAAAATCAATCCCTTTCATAATATATTCCTCTATTCTACATGATATCAAAGCTTCCTTGCTTCTAAGCAAGGCTTCCTCCCTCTCCTATTCTTCTCTTTCTTTCATCAGAGTTCCCTCGACACCGATGAAGGAACTCTGATCATTGCTTCTCATTTAAGATCTCCCAAAGCCCTCCTCGATTGTGACTCTTACTCAATCACTAGCCTGCCAACTCACTGTCACCGGGATGCTAACGTGGGTAGAGAAATGCCCACCTCCCCTTTCCTAATTGTAGATGACAAGGCAAGAACCTTCTGCCCCCACCATACTATGATTTTGGGAAAGGTGACACACGTCGATCGTCGGGAGCAATAACTCCCTAGTGAAAAAGCTTGTTTGCCCCTTCCTCGATCGACTGGCACAATCGATTGTTGTTCGCCTATTCTGAGTGGCCGCCAGTGCTGATAAGCGATGCCTCTGTAGTCATCCTTCACTGACGACATATGATAAGGAACCATACCATTCGACCGTTTGCATAAATGAGCCTCATGAGGGCATACGCGCTAGGTCCCCATCAACCGTCGATCTCCCTCTGCTAGCTACCCAGGTATAAAAGTCGATCCCCAAGGTTTGAAGAGGAGACTCGATGTAAAACTTCTACTGTTCCTACTCCACTCATACTAACTTTATCATTGGAGGGATCGGGTTAGGAAATCCCCCCAACACTGACCGCTTGTGTAGGGTTCTCAATGAACCCAAGGCACACCTTAGCTCATCTCTAGAACCCTAAGGAGGCCAACACCCCCTCAGTTTGACTCAAAAACCATCTCGACCATTCAACGGTCACCTTAGGATCACTTCAACTAGACTTTTCTAGACTCCTATCGTCTTGCACAATTGTTAGATGAGCTTGTGCCTTCGAGATAGAATCAAACTGTGTCGATTCCCGATCAATGGCATCAACATTATGATGCTAGAAGAAGAGCCATGATCCCTTGGCTCCTAGGAGAGCATTGATAATGGCATTTAGTTTTATATTGATTGAGGAGTAGGGGAACCAAGAGCTTATAAGTCCGTCGAGTCACCCTTATTCTTAGAGACGCTTTTTAAGACTCACAAGCCTCGAAAGGACAAAACCGTGTAGGTATGCTTACAACGAATAATTCTTCACGAGCATGTGAGATCACACAAATGACGGCTAAATATTAACTTATTATCCGCGACCCACTTTTAGAGTCGAAGCAAGAGCCGGAGCCCCCGATCATTGCTCTTGGACCCCTCCCCGGTCGCTCTCATATCCTAGATCTTAGATCGCAGATCTGAGATCTCCTGCAACTGGAATCGGAGCCGAGACAACTCTCCGATCGCTATCGGCTTTGCTAGTTGCGGTCACAGGTGTCGGAGATATGTTCACTAGGATTAACTATATGGGATCCTATCTGATCATCTCCTGATAGAATGAAAAAAAAGGAAAAACCTGTGGGAAGAAAATGTTAGCTCATGATATTATCTATGCAGATGGTTCATGCAGGCATCGAAAGATGAATTTGTAGATCGCATCTAACGAATAGGATGATTGGCCATGCACCAGCTTGCACTCTTCACTGATGTACGTGCATGGAGATGTGTTCTTATCATGTCACAAACACGAGGGATTTGATGATGCCATCCAACAATACATGATCATTATGCTCATCGATTCAGGCACACAATACAATAATGGGTAGATACGATGATAGATAGCTTTCTCCAACAAATGAATCGGAAGGTCTGTATAAGAACCTTGAGAGCTTTGTTGCGACAACAGCATTCGAGAGAGAATCGGCTGCGTTTGGGTGAGGTATCAGCACCGACAACAGCAATCAAGAGGAAAACAACGGAGAAATCAGTCGGACGAAGGTTATAGAAGACAACGAGGGCGTCGTCGGGACGGACATCCTCCGAGCGAGCGCTCGGGTGATCCTCTCCTTCTTCGCGTGCACTATGGGGTTCGCATTGATCATCCCCGGCGACATCGCTTCGTCACTCCGCTATCTCCACCGTCCTCGCTCCTCCCTCCCTGTATCTCCGCGTCTCGTGGACTTCCGGCTTCCGTGAACTAACCGGTCGATTGTTGAGAATTAAGCCGAGCGAATTGATGCCGGTTCAGACGCGGACCTCCTTCGAGTTGAATCGCGAGTTCTTGCGGTCGGTTTCATCGACTCGACTCACACGTCGTCTCCGCCGCATTCGAGAAAGAGTGATACTTTTGATACCCGTTTCTATCGCCTCTGTACCAGAGATGATTCACAACTAAAATCTTTCGGGGCGATGTGGCTGCCACAGATGATTCACAACTAAAATCTTTCGGAGCGATGTGGCACCCTAAATTTTAGTTTTCTTCAAGTAATTAGTTATTTTTATAGATTACCCATGTCATTAGCTATTTTTATGTGTACTTTAAAAAATTATTTTGATATTCTTATAATTAAACTATCTAGGTCTATTTATCGTAATCGGTTTTAATAATAAAAATATACACATAAAAGATAAAAAGATAATGTTAATATTTCAATTGGTGGTGGTGGTGGATAACATTGGTGATAATGGATCATGATACCATTGGGCTCCGCGGGTGACTGTTGTAGATGAAGAAGTGATGACGAGAGGTAAGGATTACTTAGTAACAACATCGATGATGAGTACAATGATGCACTCAACATCAAATGTCGGGATCCTTGTTTTTCTACCACTATTGAATGCGTCCATTAAGAGCTCAATAATCGCTTACCTATTGGCCTTCTAGAGCTTTCCTTTTTGGTCGACGACAATCGTGGTAAATAAAACTCTTTCTTCGATGAGTCACCTATCTTCCTTTTTTTATGCCCATATTAGAACTAACGCGGTAGTGAGGGGGAGCGACAATCGCTCATCCCAACTTCGAGTCGAGTAATCCGCCCAATGGGTCAGTAGCAAGGTGACTATCACCTTCATCGTAGATGCCACGACGACCACCATCATATGTAACAGTGGCCCTTTTGTTGCTCGACAAATGCGTCAACATCAACACGGATGGTGGTGGTTGCCATGAGATCTATAGTAAAGATGGTGGTCACCTCGTTGTTGACCCATTGGGCAGATCGCTCAAACTAAAGCTAAGGTTGTGGGAACTCTTGTCGTTGCCTCCACTACCGTGTCAATTCTGGCATGCACATAAAAAAGGGGAGATAGAGGCTCATCGGAGGAGTTTTATTTGTTGCAATTATCGTCGATCGAGAAGGAAAACTCTGGAAGGCTAATAGGTGAGCGGTTGTCCAACTTCTAATGAATGTATTTGACCATAGAAAAATATGGGTTATGGAATTCAATGTCGACTATATTGTCGTATTCATTATCGACATAGTTACAGAACAACCCTTACCTTTCGTTGTTGCCTTTTTCCTCTACAACAGATACCTGTGACCCCCTAGTGACACCGTCGTCATCAGCCACTACCAACTTAAAGATTAAAATTATTTTTTTATCTTTTATTTTCATATTTTCATTAGTAAAACCGATAACATTAAGATAAATAGATTTAGTTGTTTTACTTTCGTAATTATAAAAATATCAATATAATTTTTTAAATATAAAAATTAAAATATTAAAGGTAACTAATTACGAAAGATAATATATAATTAATACCCTCAGCATATCACCCATGCAATTGCTATATAATGATATTTGACATTAAACTTCTGCAGCACAATAAATCGACGGTCTCCATAATTTTAATATAATAAATCTAAAATCATATTTGCAAAAATACTAGACAAAATTTATTTATAATAAGTTCAGCTAACTTTATAATAGAAGGTTCACTTAAAATCATCCTTTATTTCCCAACATGGCTGGAAATAATAGAAGGTTGAATTCTCTGCAAATTTTAGCCAAATTGCTTGGACCCGCTTTAGATATTGACATTTCTATCCAAATCTGTTCGATCAATAAAAGAGACCCAATTCAATTGGGTAATAAATCCGCATGACGAAGGGAAGAAACTGCCATCTACGAGTTGTAGTGCCAAAGAACCTCACTTTAAAGGGTCATCAGGAATCAGACGTATAAACCAAAAAAACAGGTTGCATACTAGTGGAGCTGTCAGCACTGCACACAAAGAGTAAGAAGTTTTCATGAAATTACCCTGCTTTCGAGATGATTCCTTGAAGATAGTTTGCTTTCCACATGGGCCCATAACTTTTCGAAAAGATATTGACATCCAAGCTCTCAAGATTTGGAGAAATTAGTTATAATTTTGATCTTCTCATTGATCAAAATAGATGTTTGGCAAAACAACTATGCTTTCACCTGCTACTTGATCCCCCATATAGATGTGTCTGCAAAAAGTTCCTCTTTGGAGGGCAAAACATGCAAAAATTTATCTGACCAGGTAGCTAATCATAACTTCCCAATCGTCTACCTAAGTATTCTGCAAGCAATTTACAGTACACATACCCAACAACAAGAGTAAAACTTTACCGCAAGAAACTGATCTGGCTCAGCACCTGCTGGTTGGCGAAAAATACATAGCGCCACTTGAACAGTGACCAGCTAGGTCTGCGTGCTTGCAGCTCCATGACGCCTCTCTTTCCTGTATCGAGATTGATCCGGATCAAATCCACCTTCCTCTGCACCATATACAGCCCAGGAAGGCGTACGAGCCATGTAGTCTTCTGTCTTGAATGACTTTCCTGAAGCCACCTGTTGCCAATTTCAGTAAACTTGTATTAGTAAATCACTGAACATTACAAGGGATACTACAGGAGCAAGACTTCAAGAAAATTACCAGCTCATGAAATCGTTCATAATCTATCCATGTGTGCCATTCACCCTTTATCTTGAACTTATCCACCTTTGCTAGGAGGACGCAGCAAGAATGAGCATGCTCACAGGCGACCTCATATTCACCACTGCTTTTCATTGCCAAAGCCTCTGAAAAGGCTTTAACATCAGAATGCCAAGGAACATTGTCCATTGTCAGCTTTGATGTGGCAGAACTGTGATGAGCAAAAAGAAGCACTTAGTACCTTTGGAAATGCAGTTCTATGCTGGAAATAAACCACACAAGCAACTCACGTGCCACAATACGTCACGCCTTTGATTTCAACTAGATCAGGCTTTCCAATACCAAGCAAGTTTGCATATGCCTCTACATCTTCTGCATTCCACCCTTTAACCAAAGTTAATCGGTAAACTGTTCGTTGTTCCTTGTCTTGCAGAGCTTTTAGTGAATCCTGATAATATTTAATCAAATACCACATCAAAAATTGCATTTTTCCAAACTGTTCTCATAACCATAAATTGAAAGGAACCAAATGAATACTTGGGATTGTCTGATTTGAGAACTGGATAAAAAGTTATCTTGTAACGAGCAAAACAAACACAGTGGTCGATTTATATGATGCGACCAAAAATCCTATTTTAGCAAAATGATCGAGTAATTTATCCTCTATAGATAGATACCTGGGTGAAGAGAAAATTAAGGTGATTTTTTCTATTCTCAATCCAAAAAAGAAAGTATATACTATTAGCTTATAGTTCATTTATTCCCTTCGATGTTTATGCTTGTACCGAACAACCTCTTATGATATCCAACAAAAGGCAAAATGAATGTGAAGAAAAAACATTACAACTTGGTGAAATCCCCCTCCTACTCTGACAAGGTACTGACCATTGATATAGTCATGCAATTTCTGTAAGAAAACTCCCAATATAGAAGTCCATAAGGCATCAAAAGTCAAATAAAAAGAGGAGATCATGCATAAGCAGGCAATTGTTCATAATTAAATAGGCCACTGTCCACATAAAATTGTCAGCAAAGAAAATGCAAGTGCTAATAAGCACTTGTATTTTTATGTTTTGTTGTTTTTGTTTTTTTTGTTTTTGCATGATGAATGCACAAAAGTCAATATTTTAGTATAAATGACTTTTTCTTACTTCTGTAATATTATAAATATTGATCTTTTTTTGTCAATCCATATCATCCAATTTGATCCAAACAATCTTTATTCCAAACCCCTAGGACCAATCTCACTTGTTCAAATCTTAATTTGTCAACTAGTGCTTGTTACATGGGCACTTATTTTGACCAGATTATTTCACATATGCCTGAATCAAAAGAATGAAAAAGAGCTAACAGAAGATTCTCCACACAAATACACTGCATGCTAAGCACTTTAGAGAAGCGTAATGCAAAATGCTATGTTCAATTTTTCAGATATTCACCAGAAAGCGCTCCCAGAAATCACCAAAGAGTGGTCTATCAATTGCCTTTAGACTGTCTTTTGTAGCTGCATCTACACTGACATATAGCTGCAACCATATTAATAGCCATTCAACTTCAGCTTTAGCAGACTAAATTCAATCTTCATAAACATAATAAAGAACAATGTATAATTAAGAAGGCAGAAGGTAACCTGTGTTATGGGTTTCAACATTTTTATCCTGTCAGGAAATTGAGCATTTGTAACAAGGAAAGTAGATATATGTCTCCTATGTAACTCATCAACAAGTGTATTAATCTCCGGATACATTATTGGTTCACCAACAAGAGACAAGGCACAATGTCTAGGAGAGAGACCTTCTGACAAGCGTTCTGGCTTTACTCCTGCATTAAGAAGAATAACATCATCTCGTTAGTTTAATTCAGGCCTCTCAAAATTATAAGCATTAGAGGTTTTAACAGGAAGCCAAAATAACAACTAATGCTACCACAAAAGAAACAAGAGTGCAAAGCTATGCAGTACAAGGCATCATATTACGCACAAAGTCCTAGATTATAAGAAGAAACAAGGAATTTGTGGTTCTTGTATTAGGGAAGATAGGAGAATTCAAACGACTCTTTTCTTTTCCCCTAATATGCATAGGACATGAGGCTCTAATAAAATAAAGGGACTCATGAATTTACAGAAGTTTGAGCCACAACATATATATATACATATATATATATATATATATACACACACACACACACACACACACACACATATATATATATATATATATACACACACATATAATATTATATATATATATATATATATATATATATATATATATATATATATAACAGAAATGTACAAGATGCTATCAGGGTACAATTTCAGATTAATATAATAATCAAGAGACTTCAGATAGTACAGACCTAGAAAACTTAAAAGTACATAACATGGACATGGATCTGAAAAATCAAGAAACTATTCACACATATTGTACAAAGTGCAAACCATTACCTTACATATGTGAATTACAAAGATGGAACACCAGGCTACCAGTGATTCATGACTGATCTAAAATCTACCATCATTAGAACAATACAGAAGCAAGACACTCACCTGGAACACCTTTCATTTGCTTAATCATTTTAGTGTGCTCATCGATGGCAACATCTACAATTTCAAGAGGATTGTCCATCTTCCACCGCCAGCTCTTCCCAACAGGGTTTGTGTGATGCCTCCAACAGAAAACACATTTATTTGCACAAGCCAAACTAGGTGTTGCTTCCATACACCTGCTCAAATAAGAAATTAGAATGGCTTTACTTAGTTCAGCATGAGATGGAGCAATTGTCACAAGAAATATGCAGAAAATACTTATCCATGTCATCATATAAGCCACAATAAGAAATAATGAGAACAATAACATTTTTATTTCATAGGTTTTTGTCTAGGGCAACAAAGGCCTACATCTCTATAGTTCCTTAAGGCTAATTGCTACTAGAGATTATTCTTCTATACCAATCATGTGGTTTTTGCTGGGTTCAAGATATGTATAAAAGCTTGACTGCATGTGAAAAATAACCCATAGTAAATATAATTTGGATGTCATATCACCAAAACATTTCAGCTATCTTACATCTATTACTCCAACATAATAAGCACATGAAGACAAATGACATATCCATTGGAAATTCCACTGCTGATGTTTTCAGTAAATCCCTTAACAAAACTATACTTTGACCTTCAAACTCTAACTAGTACATGAAGACAAATGACATTACATGTTTTCAGTAAGAAGAGAGTTTGAAGAACCTCCAAACGCTGATTAGTACATGCTGAAGAGTGATGAACATCTCAAAATAAAAATAAAAAGTTCTTTCAGTTGATATTGTATGCTTACATACTTTTTAAGAGAAGTGGTAACTAGAAGCAAGGTTCAAAATGGCATTACAATCACCAGATCAGGAAATAAGAAAAGAACAAGAACCTAGCAGATGTACTAGTAACAACAAACCAAAACAGAGAAATATTAATTGTTTTACCTGTGACTCTCTATGCCATAAAATGAGTGCTTGTAACAACCCCCACGACCTCGGAGCTGTGACTTTGTCCACCTACATAGTTTTACTCCACTGTGTGAACCAATAATTTTATATCCCTGCAACATTGAAGTAATTGGCAAAAGAGATGTTATATAGTTAATTTGGAAACTATTTTGAGATCTGAGAGATAGTAAAGCAAAAAAAAAAAAAAAAACAGTTCTTGAAATGACAGAAGAACCTAGTACTAATAGATAATTCTACATGAAGTACATGATAAATTGTAAGCCTTTGAGTTCTGTTCCATAATATTTTGATGTTCACCTCACTACATGTAGAGAAAGGCAATCCTTTATGACATTTATTTTATGTAAAAATGTCGAATTGGCAAATAAAAAAGATGAATCTATGTTGTAAACAAAATACTCTAGTACCCAGCATAAGAAAGGTCTCTCCACAGTTGATCTGGAATGCTTATTACCATACCAGTGCAGGAGATAGAAAAAAAAGAACACAATTTTCAGGAGAGCCTAGAACAACACAGTGTACCTGCTTCTCCAAGTTTACCCTAATAACCGGTGTAACCATATCTTTCACACCATTCTCCCAACCGTTCGTTAAAGCAACAGATGGTCTCCTCGAAGGAGCTTTTCCAGCAATGTCCTCCATATCCACGACAACCGGTTCCAGGACTTCCTCCTCTACCTCTTCGTCAGATTCATCAAAACCAACGCTCTCCACCATAGAACCGGAATGTCCCGACTCTTTTTTCAAATCCTCTCCCTTCAGTAATGCAACAATCCGTCGACTCCATACTTCGAACACCTCATCGACATCCCCAGAATCCACATCCCCTTCCCACACCGGCGCCATTTCCGAGGCCCCGAGCGCCCTCATCCACTTCGAGAAGTCCTCGGCCGCAGCATTGAAACTATCGCCGTACGACTTCGACCCGACGCCGAACACCGCGAACCTGCACTTGGCCAGGAGCAGCGACCCGACCCTGAAGTCCGCGGCGCTCTCGGCGAGCCACCGGGCGAGGAACTGGGCGTCGGGCGGCGGCCGCCCCTCCTCCCAGGTGGAGGCCACGATCAGGACGAGGGCCTCCTTGGGGAGGTCCTCCGGCTCGTAGTGCCTCGGGTCGACGAGATCGAAGGCGAGGCCGTGGGAGCGGAAGCAGTCGGAGAGGCGGCCAGCGAGAGACCTGGACGTGCCGGTGGCGGAGGCGTAGATGATTTTTCCCCTAGGGCTAGGTTTTGGGGTATTCATGGAGGAGTAGGGGGAGAGAAGGACGCGGAGACGGCGGCGGGACTTCCAGAGGAAGAAGACGGAGGTGGCGGAGAGGAGGGCGACGAGAGCGAGTCGAGAAGAGGAAAGGGGTGGATCAAGGGGTGTTTTGGCCATTTTGGCCGCCCTTCGGCGGTTGAGCTCGGTGGTGATCTCTCGCCGCCGCGAGACGGTGTCTTCCCAAAGGAGGTCTGCGAGGATGCAACGAGTTCAAAGAACGAACAAGCTAATGGCAAAAAGGACTGCCGGGTTGGAGCAGACCTATTAATGGATCGAATGTTTTGGCCCTATAGGGTTAGTCTAAGATCCGATCCACTCATACCCGGTGCAGCAATATGCTACTTCTGGTAATCCCAAAAACTCCACAGGGTGTGGATCTTGGTTTAGATCCATAAGTTTATTGGACCCAATATTAAATCCGACCCGATACAAATGCATCAAAGAGAACGGAAAAGCCGTATCTGATGATCTCGCAGACAGACGGTTGTCATCGCATCAGGGGACACGGAAACATTTAACGCCGTATCCGGAGGTGACCGGCACGGAGTGTTACATTCCGGTGACCGCTTCCATTCCTACCACATTGGATCGAACTGCCACGCTCACTCCGTGTTCGGCTCTCTTCTTCCCTCTCGATTCCGTCCCATGGCGGCGGGGATCCTACCACAGCAAGCGCTTCAGGCTCTTCGGGCGAGGCAATCTGTATGATCTCATGTCTTTCCTCTTCTCTGCCACCAGAATTCTTCCGTATTCGTCTCCAGCGCTTATTGTTGAGATCTTAGATTCAAAGTATTTTAACCTCGTCAAGGATTTATTTTGTTGCAGGAGAAATAAACCCTTCCTTTCTTGTCGTCTTCTTGATGTTATAGGTTTTGGATCAATCTATTACGGGCAATCTTTATTCTAAGAATATATGATATGGAATTTTGGTATATCATGAAATTAATTCAAATTTAATAAGAAACCCTAATTTATTTGTGTCGGACATCTACAGATAATAGAGAAGCGCCTGAGGTGGATGAAGGTAAGACGGTGCACCCAGTTACGTTAGCACAAAGTCTACAGATTTTGACTTTGCTTGTTTTATTCAAGTCAAAATCAATTAGAATCAGTTGTATGCCCTTTTGGTCTCAAAAAATCATCCATGCCAGATTAGAGTAAAGACTCCTATAACAGTAAGATTATAGGACAAGATTTCTTTTTTTTGGAAGGGAATTAGTTTTCTCACAGAATTTACTTCTTAAATCTAAATTTTAATTGTTTATTAACTTTTCTAAACCAAGGTATACCTAAAAGAGGATTTTCTTAAGACCAATATAAATCAAAATATCCTAAATTAAAAAGGGAGAGAGGGTCAGAAAAAATAAACTTTTAATTATGAGCTAGAGCTACAACTCAGGCTAAATTTGAATTTGTCCTACATTGTGTCTTATGTTAACAAACCATTTTTTTCAACGATGCTATTGTATGATCATAGAACTATTGTCTACTCTTGGTGTATGAAGACTTTCCTATAATCATCTCAATGATAATGTAGAGAAGGATGGAAATCCAGTTTTTAGTGTAAGAACAAGATCCTGAACATATACAGGAACATCTATATAGATTTTTTCTTGACAAGATTTGTTTATGCTGTGGAGTTGGATGTGTATATGAACCTGACAATCTGATGGAGTAGGCTACAACCTCCAGTATTAAGTTTGCTGGCTGCCTGGCCCTTGGTATGGTAGCTGATTTTGAAACACGGTTCTTCAGTGATCTAGAATTTTGGATTGACAGCTACTTACAGGATTCTGTATGAATGTAGAGCATGGAACTGAACTTCAGACATTTAATATAGGTATCTCAAACCATTGGCAGTTAACAAATGCTTATTGTGATGCTTAAGAAAGCCTTTTGACTGAAGTTCTTCTGATTAGTCTTTAGAAAACCTGTAACATGATTTCAATTACCTTAGGGTTTTTTTGGTTATGTAACCAAAGATGGCACTGTATCCAAATTAGATAAATTTCTAATGCAAAGGTGACATCTCCTTTTCCCCAATTGATTCAGAAGATGGTAGAGTAGACTATGTAATTTTTGAGAATAACAAAATCTGGAGTTGAATTTGGATGACTTTGATACTTTTCTTGTTTTGCAGTGATAATCTTGACCGATTGTTAGTATTTTATGTGTTGATGCCATGATTATTTAAAAATGAATGAAATTTTACTCTCTCTGACCTGTTAGCAATCTTCATTGTTTATTCTTCTTGTGTATTTTTTCCTTTCAATGTCTATCCAAATACTTAATTGAAGGCTACAAAGTTCATTTGTCTACTTCCACCATAGCCTTGCCTCTTATTGTTTTATTGGTTTAGCTGTAAATTATGTACTTGACTCACTCAAGTTGATTGGATTGCAATAGATAGTTCTCTGTGGTAGGGCGGAAAACAATTTTTTGTCTATTAAAATTGTTAATATAATTACAGGTCCAAGCTGGTCAAGCTTCATTGGTGCTGAGAAATCAGTGGCAAGCATTCAGTTCACACCCAGCATCTTCAAAATTTAAAGGTTTGTTCAATTGTGTTGGTAAAATAATTGCTTTAAGATAGTTACAGCTTTCTTATATGGCCAAATGCACATTGTCTGATTAGACAATGGTGATGGCAGGTATCTGAGTGAGCATTATTGTAATAGCACTAGTGAACCTGATTAGTGATGGTGGTTTTAAGCTTCATATATAGCTAAATTTACCAAATACAGCAGTGTATTCTCTGATTTGAATGATGATGATGAATAATATCAAGGTGATTGAATGTAATATTATGAGTGAGTTTGATTCTTCTGTGCTCTGTATATCTATCAAGGGCAAATTTGAAACAATCTGGACCAAATAAGTTCTTTAATATTCATTCCAAATGATATGCATGTGAGTGCTACTATCATCTAAAACATTTCTTCCCATAGTGTGCAAAATTTGTTTAGAAAACTTCTGCGAATATACTTGGCAATTACCTGCTAGCTATATTGTCATTATCCTGCTCAAGTATCAAGTCGACAGGAAACATGAATGTCATGCAAGATAACTCGCATAACAGTCAGAAGAATAGTAGGTCATTGAAACCTTGTTTGATCCTATGTCTTACATTGACTAAATGACTTTTGTATCTGCTTTTGCAACTTAGTTATCTGCATTTTGTTGTTTTTATTATAACTGAAAAGGTTCATGTTTGTGCTCTGAATATGGCAGCAAGTTCAGTTTATCTGGTTGATTTTTGTTATATAGTCATTTTGATATGCTTATCGCACAGCTTAATCATTCATGTCAAATGGCATTTACCATAACTAAGAAAATAACCCAGTTTGTCTTACCTGGCAAATCTGCAAGTTGTTCAAATTTGTAGTTAATTTCTCTGTTTTTAAATCAGTTCTGAAAGGGTTATAATAGCTATAAAATTTTCCCATATTTAATACTTAGATGACGAGGAGAAAGAGAAGCTTGCTAAGGAGATTGCCAAGGAGAGTGGAGTGCCGGTAACCAACTGAGATTTTTTTCCTTTGAAACTTGAACGCACCTTTGGTTTATATCCTCCTCACTTTAGGCACCTGATTGCAGTATTTGAACGGAGTATAAATACACTGTTTCTGACTGAGATGGTGCATGGTTTGATGCTGACATTAAAGTACTTCTTTGAGAGGAAAGTTACAGTAAGTCATATCTGCTGATGCTTGTTATTCACCTCAAAGGGTTATATCTTTATATCAGCTGTGATTTTAGATCTTATTATGCTCCTCTGCTTGCCACAGATAAATTACGCTTTTGAGAAGGGTCCTTTGAGCCCCCGCTTTTGAGGAGAGCATGCTCTCTGTCGTTATCCTACCGGTGAGGAGCGGCGGTATTGCTTGCAAGCTTTGTGAAGCGGTATGTTTCTAGATGTCATACATCTTGGATAGGAATAGATCTTTTAGTACGGTGACCACTTGATATGGCACTAAAAATTGGTAATTGGAGCTGTCGTTTGTAAGCATTAGCAAGAATGTCCTTTCCTGCATCACACAAAAAAACTACAATGACACATTTGACGAGAACGTTGCATGTTCAGATATGCCCAGAGCAAGCAATCACAATAGAGGCGGAAGAAGGAGAGGATGGCAGTCTCGGACTACAAGGTAGTCAGTTCTAATGTTTTCCGTATGCTGATTTGATCTTGGGTTGTCTCCGGGATTAACCTTGCATTTGTGACATCGGATGTCATCTACTAGGTATGATATTGATATGACAAAGTGCATTTACTGCGGGTTCTGCCAGGAGGCATGTCCTGTAGATGCCATTGTTGAAGGTCCCAACTTTGAGTTTGCCACTGAGACTCATGAGGTGTGTTACTGTTCTCAATCGAGGTGGCGATGCTACTTCTTTATAGGTCGTCGCTCGTCGTTGCTGACTTGTAATTGTCATTCTCTTCTTCGCTTGAACCTTGCAGGAGTTGTTGTATGATAAGGAGAAACTGCTATAAAATGGAGATCGCCTTGAAAATTCTGCAACGACGTCTGTAGCTTGAAAATAATGATCTCCATGTCTGCTTTCTTTAATTGTTTCTTCATTAAGATGTATGTCTGAGATAACATCGCCGAATGCATGGGGACTTGGAAATGTTTACACATCCTTTCTAACATGCCCTTGTCTCGAAAGAATGCATCGAGACATGCAATGCTCTCTGGTGTTGAAATTGAATATAAATCTCTTCTTTTTTATCTTTTCAATGTGTAGAAATTGCACACTTATGGCTCAACAGGGCTCAGACTAAAAATGTCATATGACCATCACGCCATACCAACTCGTCGGTGGAATTCCGCACGAGTTCATAGCAGCCGTTGGGACCCGCGTGGGACCCAGATCATCGCTGCCTCTGTTCATCACAAGGCGGATAAGCAAGCTGGTATCGTCGTATAGCCCAGAAAGCAACGCTTTCCTAGTATCCCTCCCTATTGGGCTAAGCCTAATAATAATAATAATAAAAACAATAATAATAATAATAATAATAATCTTTTCCCCTCTCTCTTGCGGTTGTTTTCTAGGGCTTTCCAAACAGGGTCGGTCGTCTTCGACGGGTGCGGAGGGAACGAGGAGGCATAGGGGCCCAGACGACGCGAGAGACCTCGGCGCCCACGCGGGTCGAGGTGGGCGGACGAGTTCACTCAGCGCGGCCCAACCTCTCGCATGGGCCCCCACGGGCTGGGCTGCCCGGGTGCCCGCCTGATGTAACCCAGCCAGGTTGAGTCGAACAAAATAGGTATTTGTTATCTGGTTCAGTTGAACCAGTTATAATCCCTTTTCCCCACCCGCGAGCTGTGGCCCTAACGCAGAAATCCCTCTTTCCCCCTTCGTTTCTGCACGGCGGCGGAGTTCCTCACGGCAGCAGCGGCGGCGGCTTCTTCCCCTCCTTACCGGTATATCTCTCTCTTTCTCCTCTTCCATCCTACCTCTGCCCCGTTCACTGTAGCCACCCGTCTCCCCTCCCTCCGGGCCTTTCGCCAATCCATCTTCCCCTGCCTTTTCCTCGTTCACCGCTGCCGTCTTCCCCTCCCTATTCCCCGTTCGCCTCTGCCTTCTTTGCTGTTTATTTTTATGGTTATGTTTCAATTTTTAGATAAATCAAATTTGATTATTTTTGTCTAAGTTTGTGAGAACTGCTGCCTGCTTTTCTGTTTAGTTTGCGAGAACAGAAGCTGCCTTCTAGGTTTAGTTGACCTGGGAGCACTCTAGTGGGGCTTGAACAGCCCTGTTTATATTAATTAACAGCAGCTGTTTATTTTTGTTAATCATGATATATAATTTTTAAATTATAATATTTGGGATCACCTCGCTTCACTCGAAGCCTCGGGTATTCTGGGACTGTGCGTCTTTTGTTGCCTAGCGCTTTTGAGGAGACCGGTTATGAGCTGTTGTGATTCTGTGTTATATTAATCTAGGTCTAAGTGGTGTTAGGCTATAGTTTGACAAGTGTATAAGGTACAAATTTGATTTATCTTATCTACTTTTGGTGTTATTTGATGAACTTCCATCTCCAGTGGCTGTCTCATGGAGCATTTGGGGTCTCCTCCTGATATAGAATTCTATGGGAGTACATATTTTCAAAAAAAAAAAGGTTCTCTTGTTATTTTTACTGTGTTGGCCCAGAAAGGATTGATTTTTGATGCAGTTTATAAACAAACACACTGATGATTGGAGAAAAGGGGAAGACATCTGCTGTGAACTTTGACACTTTTGTTTTGCTTTTTGCTTTCTTTGAATTGCTTAGGTGATTTTGCTTGCATGAGAATCAAACCATTGACACATTTAAGAATTTCTCTCTTCAACCTCTGCTGCTTATTCTCTCCCCTTTCCATTATCTGGACAGTGTTAAGCTAGGTAGTTATGTCACTTTGATTCTCGCTGTTTTTGTTTCTTTTTCCTAACATGTAACCCTTGATGGAGCATGAATTTTCCTATTTATCTAGTGAATTGCCAAATTATACTTTTTTCACGAGTTCTTATTTATGCATTTTCACATGTATAAGGGGGTCATATAGTCTTTGTTTTTTTATCAGAATGCCAGAAAATAAATCAGTGATCGGGCTTGTGTGGGCTCCTAAGGTGCCTCCTTTATTTGGAGTAAAAAACAGCTCAGAGAAGTTGCACAATCAAACAAAAGATCCTGTTTTGACACCTGGCACCGAGCTTGTGGATGGCTTATATGTACCTCCTAGGGATCCTCGAAAGATGAATAAGTTGCTGAAGAAAAATATGAAAGATACAGCTGGTAGAAGTTGGTAAGCAGATACTAAACTCTAGGATGTTTCGAGTTTTAGTTTCTCTAACAAATTGCTTTCTTATAGGTTTGATATGCCTGCTCTTACCATTACCCCTGAGATAAAGAAAGATCTTGAGATTCTGAAGGTATGCTACTGGTTTCATTCTGTTTTCCCAGTTTTTAACAGAATCATGGATGTCTTTGCCAGTGGTTCTTCTTTTGTAGTTGTTTATTTCTGTATATTGCAACCTTAAAAACCGACAATATTATATACTATGAAGATTTTAACTTTTCTTTTTGGTTTATTTGGTTCCAACTTTTGAGCAGACTATGATTTGTTTCAGAGCTCTTGCCACTGATTCTTGAGGTAGTGTTGATGTAATTGATCCTGCATCGTACTGCTAGAATAAGTTTATGCTTGATTACAACATGTAATCATTTTGTTTTGGTAACACTATACACTTTTTAAGATGACATTTGTTTCATTTTAAGTGGCTATTTTTTTCTCCTTTGGCAGTGAAAGTGGTTCGGATAATATTTATCTGAATCCTTTTTTTTTACCTGATTGGAGTTGAACAGTTTAACATGAATGTTTGATTATGATATTTTTATACATATTCCAAAAAATTAGCTATAGAAAATCTTGTAGATCATGTGTATGAGCCTTGCCATCGTGGTATTGTTGCTCTTTCTCAACCTCATCAAAAGATTGGGTCATGGAAGCAACCTCCTTGTTTGCAAGGGCAACATTGTGTAGTTGACGCTCTCTAAATCCCACATTGGTAATAGTTATTTATTTAAATATTTGTTTTATTTTTATCCAGTTATCACCCTCTGATTTGGATGGAACTTAAATCATGTGGCCTGATGCGAGGGGCATCTGTTTAAGCCGTGGCCTCGGGGCCGTCGCGGCTCGGTTCGGGGGTCCGGATGTCGGGGATCTCGGGCGGCGTCCCTCGGGGTCTCCCGGCGGCCGAGCACGGTGGTTTGGGTCGGGACGTCAGGTCGGGAGGTCGGGTCGGGAGGAAGCTCCGCCGCAGCACCGGGAAGAGGCGGCACCGTCTTGCACCTGCACGCAGGTCGGGCCGGGAGCTCGGCTCGACCCCTCCGACGATCAAGTTAGCGATGTGGAGAGGGTTTTGGAGGAAGAGATGCCTCCGAGTGTGTTGTGCTTATGTTCCTCCTCCCGTTCGTTTAGAACTCTGGGGTATTTATAGATGAGTTTGATGTTACCTGATGTGGCTGTGTGCAGGAGGCAGGCTGATAGCGTCTGACATGGGGTTGGCGTGGCGTGAAGAACCAAGCCTGAGTTAGGTGTTAATGCCGACTTCCTCGGGCAGTGTGTTGTCCAAGCATGGCTGACGTCATGGCGTGTCACATCGTCATTTTTACCCTTATCATATACCCCCCCCCGAAAGGAGCTATGCATCGGTTGTTGTATAAGAGGAGTCCGATGCATGGCTTCTGTCTTCAGACGGGCTGGCCGCGCGGACGAGGTCTCGGGGAACATGGAGCCGAAGGGCACGACGCAGGCGGGCTGGCCGCGTAGGTGTGTCTTGGGAGCATGGGGCCAAGGAGCACGACGCAGGCGGGCTGGCCGCGCAAGTGTGGTCTCGGACATTATGCGGCCAAGGAGCACGACGCAGGCGGGCTGGTCGCGCAAGTGTGGTCTCGGACATTATGCGGCCAAGGAGCACGATGCAGGCGGGCTGGCCGCGCAGGTGTGTCTCGGGAACATGGGGCCAAGGAGCACGACGCAGGCGGGCTGGCCGCGCAGGTGTGGTCTCGGGCATTATGCGGCCGAGGATCACGACGCGGGCGGACAGACCGCGCGGGCGTGGTCGCGCAGGCGTGGTCGCGATGGTCACGCGGCCGAGTAGCACGATGCAGGCAGACAGACCGCGCAGGCGTGGTCGCAATGGTCATACGGCCGAGTAACACGACGCAGGCGGACAGACCATGCAGGCGTGGTCGCGATGGTCATGCGGTCGAGTAGCACGATGCAGGCGGGCAGGCCGCGCAGGCGTGGTCTCGGGCGGCACGGAGCCGAAGAGCCGAGGAGCACGATGCAGGCGGGCTGGCCGCGCAGGTGGACTCGGGCCGTCTACGACCGAGCCGTGCGAATGCAAAAAGAGGGGGTTAGGCCGAAGCTAACCGTGAGCCAAGAGGCGGTCAGGTAAACATGGAGCCTTCGCTTGGAAGAGACTGAGGCAGGGGCTAGATTCCTTGCATGAGGATTACACCGGATAGCAACCGCGGGTGCTTGATCGCTGCTACGGGGCCTGTCGCCCAGAGTCACTCCTCTTCCTTGCGGTTACCCAAGCTTCCGCCGCGATGTACCAGTTAGCTCGCTGGAGCATATCTGGTACTGTGGTGGGGGGTCGCCCTACGAGGGACCAGCAGAACCTGGAAGGTCGCAAGCCTACCATGAATGTCTGCACTAACAGAGAGGGGTGAGTGTCCGGTAAGCTCCGGATTTGCGTGGCAAAGCGGTCCACGAAATGTGAGAGGGGCTCGTCTTCTCTTTGTTTGAGTCCGAGGAGCAGTGCCGCGGAGGGCTTTGGCCGGGCATGGGCTACGAAGTGGAGCTCGAAGTCCTTGGTGAGTTGGCCGAAGGAAGTGATCGTTCCGGTCTTCAGGCCGTTGTACCATGTGCGGGCCGGACCCCTCAGGGTCGTGGGAAACGCCCTGCACATTAAAGCGTCAGACGTTCCGTACAGTGCCAATTGGGCACGGAAAGCGGCGACATGGTCCGCTGGGTCAGTGGAGCCGTCGTATGCGTCCAAAGAAGGGGGCTGGAAGTTCGGGGGAATCGCGTAATCTCGTATCTCTAGTGCGAACGGAGATCCTCGGTATGTGTCCATCCCGAGCTCTCCCTTTGAGTTGCGAAACTCCTCTAGTTCGTCGAGCCGTTGACTAAGAAAGCATAGCTGGGCTCGCAGGGAGTCCGTTGACTCCGGAGATAATACCTCGGGCTCCGGGCGGCCGCTCAGGTCTGCCATCACTGGATCCCTGAGTGGGGTCGGTCGGACCTGAGGCGAAGTGGGAGGCTCCGGAAGCGTCATGTGGACCCGAGCGGGCGGCTCTTGTTGCCGTAGCGGCTGAGTCATAAGCGGGGGTGTCGGTTGGGAGACGAGCGGGATGATGGTTTGCACCATATCCGTCAGAGCTCGGACTCGAAGAGCGAGGTCATGAAAGGCCTCGGATGACACCTGCGAAGGGACGCTCGGAGCGCCCTCGGGCGGAAGCAGATCCGGGTTGTCGAATGAACGCCAGTAGCGTTCCGAGGTCGCGGGGAGGTCGTCAGTCCGTGGCCCGTCACGCAAGGGACGCATGGCCTGCGCCCCTGCCAAGAACGATCCCTCGGCAGGGAGTTCGTCGGGATCAGTTTGAGGATCCCTCGACATTCGGGGCCCTCCTTCTAGCGCCAAAATGATGCGGGGGGCATCTGTTTAAGCCGTGGCCTCGGGGCCGTCGCGGCTCGGTTCGGGGGTTCGGATGTCGGGGATCTCGGGCGGCGTCCCTCGGGGTCTCCCGGCGGCCGAGCACGGTGGTTCGGGTCAGGAGGTCGGGTCGGTAGGTCGGGTCGGGAGGAAGCTCCGCCGCAGCGTCGGGAAGAGGCGGCACCGTCTCGCACCTGCACGCAGGTCGGGCCGGGAGCTCGGCCCGACCCCTCCGACGATCAAGTTAGCGATGTGGAGAGGGTTTTGGAGGAAGAGATGCCTCTGAGTGTGTTATGCTTGTGTTCCTCCTCCCGTTCGTTTAGAACTCTGGGGTATTTATAAATGAGTTTGATGTTACCTGATGTGGCTGCTTGCAAGAAGCAGGCTGATAGCGTCTGACATGGGGTTGGCGTGGCGTGAAGAACCAAGCCTGAGTTAGGTGTTAATGCCGACTTCCTCGGGCAGTGTGTTGTCTAGGCATGGCTGATGTCATGGCGTGTCACATCGCCATTTTTACCCTTATCATGGCCCAAAATGCTCTAGTCCAATTTACTAATAAGCCTTATATACACCAAAGGAGCCCCTCATTTTCTCTCACCATGGGGCTAATAGTGTATAACAATAATTCCTTTTACAAAATTTTCTTCTTTGAAGGATATAATTTATAAGCTTGAGAAGACTCTGCTTCAATTATTTCATTTGTTGGTGATATCTCATGTTTGTGCAATATGTAACATCTATGTCCACCTTGCATCTGCTTCTAGCATCTATCAATTGCACAACTGATTCGTATTTGCATCTATTCGAACTAACATGGTTATAAAATTTCATAACAAAATAATATCTATATCAAAATTTGTATCCACAGACTATAATTATTGATTTGATATAGTTTTCAGTCAAATGTGTTCATAGTCCTGTTTCTGTTCTCCATAAGTTCTCAGCATATATATAGAAAGTGATCTACATTTTCATCTGCTTTACCTTTTATGGGCCTTGACATTTTTATGTCTCTTCCAGTTGAGACACGTTATAGATCCGAAAAGGCATTTCAAGAAAGGAGACAACTCCAAGGCACTCCCAAAGTACTTTCAGGCAAGTTGCTTCCTTCTCTGTTACTGCTGGGATTACCTATTGGATGATTGCAGACATGGTGTCTTTACAAATGGACTGACATGTTTGTTTAATGTTTGTTCAGGTAGGAACTGTTATTGAACCTGCATCTGAGTTCTTCTCAGGTAGACTGACGAAGAAAGAGAGGAAGACAACGTTGGCTGATGAACTGTTACATGATGATGCCCTTAAGGCTTATAGGTAAGAAAAGAAAATTCCGATAATATTCATCGAATAGGGGTGACAGTTTGGCATTTATGATGTCATATTGTGATCAGAGTACTGGGCTTGATGGATATGACAAGTTAAACCGATCTGTTTTGTTTACCATCTCTCTGGTTGTCTAGTGTGTCAGTCAAATGTTCAAAATAATGATAACCCTGTAAATGCTTCATTTGCTCTGATCTAGAATTATTACTAACGTGTGATTTCTATTGTTTCTCAGAAAAAGAAAGATCCAAGAGATCCAGGAGTCCCACCAACCTGGTGGTGTTGAGAAGTGGAAGAACAAGGGACGTCAAACATGGAAACGGGCCAAACAAAGAAGGAAATGAATTTTCCATGTTATGGGAGGAAGGCTGATCTGCAAATATAAACAGGCACTGCAGATACCCTGAGATGGATAGAAGAAAGATGAGTTGAGTGCCATTAGCTTAAGCCAAAACCATTGTGAAAATGAATGTCATGTTGCGAATGCCCTCCAATACATTAGCATTTTATGTTTTTCTTTGGTTGGTAGGTGTGTCAAACATCCATGACTATGTGCCTTAGAATTTGGCTTACTGAGTTTTGGAGACCTCCAAATTAGGCTTTTGGTCTATTCTTATTTAATTACAATCCTGTATCAACAGTGAATTGTCATGAACTGCCCTTTTCATGCTTCTGTTCCGTCGTGTTGATAAACGTGAATGTTCTTAAAACTATTGAACTGTCATCTATTTTTGCTGCATGTTTGAACAAAGAATAAAAAGCTGTCATCTTGGGTTTTAGTATATTAGTCTCTTTAGTATATTGTGTTTGCAGAGAAGTATCATGTTGTCAGCGTTCATCGTGGACATAATGTAACATCTTATTTTTAGTTTTATTTATATTTTATATGCATGATTAAAATATGATTGTTATCTTTTTATTATTGCTATCGTTAAAGGTGTAATAGAAAATAGATAATTTTAAAAATAAAATATATTAAGACACCTAAATATAATTATAATATCTAACCAAAGGAAAATATAAATATAATATTTTTTAAATTTATATATATATAATGTACATAGGTTATTGTTTATATCTATATTGTTCATACGTCATTTCATTATTCAATCATTTTCGATCGAGTATTAATATCTTTATCTACAAAATAGAAGTATTAGTATAAGTTTTTCTAGTTTTATTTATGGGAGCACTTATGATATCATGTATATAATATATTAAAAATTATTAACGTAAAATATTTAATGATCGATATTTTATTTTATGATTTTTTTAATAATTATAATCTTATAACATAGTATATGCACAATAAAAAGATAAAATTTTATATCAAAATAATTTAAAATACTTATGTGCATATGCATGAAGCATAGCAAATTCTTGGACTTCTACTTTGTATATCTTAACATGTATATATATTCTTACAGCACATATCATCGTAATATATATATATATATATGTTCTCACACCGTATATCATAATACATATATGTACTTTCACATTGTATGTCATAATACATAGGTATGTTGCACATCGTAATAAATTTATATATTCCTACACCATACGTCTATCATATATGAATTTATACAAAATAATTAAAAATATCATCCTATAATCTATAAAACCGTATACCGAGAGAATAATTGAATTATCTCAATCTTTTTTAAACTAAGGTTTTATAGCCTTGAGAAAAGTTGGGAGAATGATTGAAAAATAAGAGAAAGGATCATATGTTATGTGTTATCAGGTTGGTAAAAAAGATGATGTCAAAATAAGGTAGGGATACTTAAGAGATTATCTTGAGGTATACGGTCTTAATCGTCTCATTTTATGTTTTTTTACTAATATAATTATAATATTATAATTTGGTTTGACGATATATATTTTTTTGTCTAAACTCATACTTTAATCTTACTTATGTATCTCAATATTTAGTATAACACTTCTTTTTTGATTTACTTCTTTATTTATTTTTTTATTGTTTCATCCATGCCTAAGTAACTTATGATTATTCACATATATAATATTTAAAACTCAAACTTCCTTACGTAATCAAACTCATTCAAACCTTGAGATTCATTTAAGATCAGTTAAAATTTAACCATCACTTCCAATCACAATATACATACTTATTATCATAACTTAATCTCATATTTAAGTTTGATAATATATTTTTGATTTGTTGTGATGTGCTTAAAGTAAACATTAATATTTATGCATGTTCAATTAATATTTCTTAAAATATTAATAATAATATTTTAAAAAATTACGTATTTCAATTTTAAAAATAAAAAATATGAGTATGTTATTTATCATATAAAAAGTATATACATTACAAATTATATCACTAAATGAGAATAATATATACATATTATTTATGTTCTTATCGACATACCAGTTATAATTCAATACGTGTGAGATTCAAATATTATATATAATCGTAAAGATATAAAAATTTAAAATATAAAGATGATATGAGTAAAAGATAAAATTATATGTTATTCAAGAAAGCGATAAAACAATAATAAGATATTGTGAAATATGAATACAAAGTTCATACAATATGGTAAGGTTATTTTAGACATTCGAACAAACAATATAGCAGTGTGAGTTTGGGGACTTCGAAAAATGCAATGAATGATACATTAAAATGATAAAATAAAAAATAGATAGGTGCGCGCCAGGTAGGGGTCGAACCTACGACTTTCTGCTTAGGAAACAGACGCTCTATCCACTGAGCTACAGGCGCTGTTGCTTATATTTAAAAGCTTATATTTATTTTATGAAGATACTTTGGGACACACAACATATCCTAGCAAGTAACAAGGACAGCATCTATTTCCACAGATTTTTCTCTTGTATGCATGCCCCTCATAAATATAATGGGACTATGTTGCTATTATTTATGTCAGTGAATTTAATGAGGGTAAGTTTAGCAAGCAAATGGTGCAAAAGATAAACACCATATTTTCACATCAGTTCTTTTGGTTCCCCCCACCTCTATTCTTCGTTCCATATTGATCTTCTTGTGATCTCACATTTCCTAGGGTTAATTCTTCTTTGGCTTTATGGATTTGCAGCCTCAAGCTACATTCTTGAGACACTATAGATGGTAGAAGCCACTGTTGTGTAATCTAAACAGGGGTTTCTCCAACAAATTGAAAGAAAGTTACCACCTCCGAAGGAGGGATTTCTCGCCAACCTCGATTCCCTTGGGGAACATCAAGAAAAGAGATCAAGAAAGGAGGAGGGGTACCATTGGACGGAAGGGCGCAGGAGTCTCTGAACAGCGGAACCCTGGGACGATCTCCTCTCCGCCATTGCGGTTTCACCGACCAGGTGGCGCCTTTGGAGAGACCGGAGCGGGAAAGGTAGGAGGAGGCAGCAGGCGACGACCGCCCCCGACGCCGGTAACATTTCTCTTCCTTTAATCGCATCTCTCGATCCATAACCATAACCATAATCATAACCATCAATGGTAAAATAAGAAGAAAATAACATATAATAAATATGATATAAAGCTTACCAATATTCATCAGTTGGTCCCATGGTCTAGTGGTTAGGACATTGGACTCTGAATCCAGTAACCCGAGTTCAAATCTCGGTGGGACCTACTTTTCTCTCTCTTTTGTAGTTTTATTATTTAAATATGAAAATTATGATCCATTTCTCTAACGAATTGGTCCCATAGTCTAGTGGTTAGGACATTGGACTCTGAATCCAGTAACCCGAGTTCAAATCTCGGTGGTACCTTAGTTTTTAATTTCTTTTTGGGTCATTTTTTTATGCAATTTACTTTACCATTCATAGATTTACCTTCAGTTATCGTACCCATAATTTCTCGAGATAAAAACAAAATTTTGTAATTTATTTTTGGGTCAATTTTTATGCAATTTCCCATCCATAGATTTGCCTTAGTCCTTTAATCCACGATTAATGAGTTAACTATTCTATTAGACTGTATTGCAACACTAAATCCTTACCAAACCAATTAATAATGCACTTTGAATTCCAAACATAAGGGATGGAATGATTCGAATATTTCACCCGAGACCAATCCCTTAAACCGGAAGAAAAAACCAAGCCGGTCGGTAGACTCTTCGTCAATCCGATTCGGCCATCAGACCAAATATATGTGTAAAGAGAACAGCTTCACAATCCATATCAGATTAATGTTTCTTTCTCAAAAATCTTCATATAATTATTATTAATTCGATTTTTGATGTTTTTATTAAACGTATTATCTACCCGATCAATTTCATCCCGGTCCATCGACCCGAAAATTAACCCAAGACCGGTCCAGCGGACGTTCGATTTGTGGCAGCGACGAAAGGGGTACGAAAGCCGCGTGGGTCCCCCGAGGAAAGCTGGTCGGTGGTCCCCGGCGGGCGTACCAACCCCACCTTTAATCTCTTTGGAGCTTTTGCTTCCTTTCTTTGTGCCTTTGGCTTGCCGGTCGCCGCTGGGGGCTTCCACCCACCGGCCTTTTTGTCCGGCCACCTTAAAAGCCCCCATCAATGCCTCCCCCTGCTCTCAACCACGCCGTCCCTTTTTATCCATCTTTTAAAGCTCGTAATGATAACACTTGGCTTGCTTTTGTTTCCATTGCATGGCTACTCCTTGCTACCTCATCTCTCTTCTCTTCTTTCACGGAGAGGGAAAGCCATTCAAAGTAAAGAGAGACGGAGACAAATGGCTGGGAAGTGCCCCCCAATCCCATCACAAACATTCAATGTCACAACCAGGCCAGTGACTTTGACTTGTGATCTTTCTCTCTCTCTCTCTCTCTCTCTCTCTCTCATCTGATTCAGTGAATGCCACTATCTGGAATTCAACTGTGCTGGCAGATTCAAGGACTCACAGGAGCCAGCTTGATCTTTTCAGACAGCATGTATTAGAGAGAAAGAGAGAGGGATTGACGGGAAGTGCTCTCCGATCTGATCACTAATATGCATTCTTAGAATCAGTCCTACAGTGACTTTGACTTGCTCTTTCTCTCTCTCTCTCTCTCTCTCTCAATTCATTTTAGTGAATGCCACTTACTGGGATTCAACTCTTTGTTGATCTCTGTGGCTGTGCTAGCAAATTAGAGCCAGCTTAACAATTTCTGATAGAAAATTTAGCTTAAAATTACTGGCATCCATCAGAGGTATTATGAAAATTGTATACTCGAATTTTTTTGCTACTAAAATGAATTTTCAACTTGGTTTAAAAATATGGTGCAATTTGAATTTAGCCATTTTTAATAAATGACCTCTACATAAGACTTGAATACTATACCTTCCTCTCTAAATACTCAAAACCTATATAGATGAAATACGATTTCAATGTTGAATAAAAGTGTTTTTTTTAACAAGTGTTGTTAGAATCATGAATGGATTTAATGAGGGAGTAGTTTAGGCAGCATAATAAATTGTTTTATTGAGAACCAAACAAAGAAACCTTCTATTTTTACTTGGAAAAATAAACACATTTGATCATTTAATCATCAAAAGAGTAAAGATGAATTCCTATGATGATATCATATATATATATATATATATCATTTTTTTATGGTAAAAATTTTCAACAAAAAATCCTAATGATGTTTGTGTTTCTCTGCCATCCAAAACAAAAAAAAAAGGAGAAAACACATAACATGGAAAATTACACTTGAACAAATGAATAAAATAACTCAAACTTGGGTCTCCCAATGCAATATTTTTAATTATTTTGGCAGTACATGATTTGTTGCCTTGTCATATAATAATATTACATATGATATTATTATATCCATTTGAGGACATCATGACAAGCCATGAGGCTCAAAACACACAAACCAAATCCACCAGCTCATCATTGTGCAATTGTTGGTGTCCGTGGCAGTCTCGTGACTTCCGACGAATCCTTGTCCGATATCTGTTGCCTCCGGAGAGCTATGATTCGGGCCTTGCGAATCTTGATGCCAATCGTGCGGTGCCAAGCCCCCCTTCTGGGGCGATGATGTTGAAGTGTTCCGGCGGAGCAGCGGAAGCAATACTGATTCCCTCCTCCGTCATCTCATCTGCCACCATTATAGGCAGGAATTAAAAGCAGCACTGCGGATGCTATTAAAGCTTCGCTAATTTGGCGTTCATGTCGGTGGACGGTCGCTGAGACGGACCCAGGCGCAATCTTGGGCTCTTTCTAATGCCTTTTTTTGGCTTCAGAGGCCGAAGATTCCGGTTGGTCCTGGTGAATGCGAGCTCCGGGAGCCAATGCCGGTTGTTCTGATGTCACTTTCTTTAGCTTTTGTTTCATCGGGATTTAGAGCTTGTGCGTCGGGGGGTTTATGCGTTTCTCGCGGAGGAAATGCAGATTTAGGGGCTTCCGAGATGGTCGATGATCTTTTTTTGGTGGTCTTTGAACACAAAGTCGTCGATTTTGGTGCGCAGATTTTGTTCGGTTAGGGTTTTAATGCTGTGATTCTTGAGAATTATTCGGAAAATTAGTGTTTGTGTTTGTGAGTGGCTGTTGACTTTTCGTTATCGTTTTGGTGTTACGTACGGACGGAGAAGTAAGTGTGAATGGGAAATCTCGGTGAAAACGTTGATGGATTCTTTGTTTAGTGATTATATGCTCTAGGACGTGAGGGAGAATCTGCGGCGTAGATAAATATCGTATCTTTCATTAGTTTGGTAGGTAAATCTAGGCGCATTTCGTTGTTTTCAGCAAAAAAACAAGGGTGTCTTGTGGTTGAGCTGGATCTTTGATCGACAATGCCAAGCATCAGAGCTCCATCATCAAAAAGGACTGCAAGCCTATTGGTACGTCATTCAATTCATTCTGGGAAGATTTAGTAGCAGAAGTTTGATGATCCTGTGAATATTGTTGAAGAGTTCTTTTCTATGATATTTTGGTTTTCTTCTATAGGTGGCAGTAAAATGCAGGCCATTGACTGAAGCAGAACAAAAGCGAAGTAGGCATATTATTCAAGTGACCAATGATAAGGTGCTAATTACAAAAATATTTAGTTTTTCTTTTCATCATTTTGAAGCCATAATTTCTTCTGCTAAATAGAAAGCATGATGATGCTTGTTTCTTGTGTTACAGAGCTTAATTGTCTTGGACCCCGACCTGTCAAAGGACTATCTCGACCTCATCCAGAATCGAACCAAAGAGAGAAGATATACCTTTGATCACGTATTTGGACCTGGATGTACTAATGCAGTACGTAGATCCTTGCCTTCTTTTGCCTTTTTGTTTTTTCTTTTCTTTTGTTTTTGGCTGGTGTTTCAGGATTTCTGACCAGAGGACAAGTAGTTTCTCCAACCAAACATGCAAGTGGAAATATATCTCCTTGCTTACCTAGTTAATGGCAACAATTTTCTGTGCTTGTAGATTGCCTTATATAATTAAAGAATCAATTATTTTTATTTTCGTTAAATACTGTAATTATTACCTCAAGATAGTAATGTTTGATGGTGTGTTCATCTTGCAAAATTCATAAGCATCAGATAGCTTTAATACTTTGAACTCTGGCATCAATTTACACCAGCAATGGCGGAAAACGAAGACCTTGGTTCTTAATATTATTAAATATTTACTGAACTTCAACCTGGGACACTCATCCTTAAAATTATATTGTTGGCTCTATTCAGAAAACCTCTCTGATACCTAACTTGTTTGTTCAGGGATCATGACTTTATCCAAGTTGTTTTCGTTGTGGCATACATGGTGATGAAGAATTTTTTCATTTTTATATTGTCAATCACACTATTTAAGTTGCAGTAGAGCTGGTGTCATTAGGAAATATGATTGGCGACATAGTTATATCTACTCATCCCTACATTTGATGACAACACTTTGTGAAGATATTATATCTCCATTTGTGATATTGGCAGATTTTTTTTAATGTTATTTTGATCCTCATTTCCTTCTAGCAAAAGGTTGTTCCCCTGGAAAAGAATCTAATTATTACACTTGTTCTCTTTGAGAGAAAGGGCCCTTTTTCTCTGTTCTATTTTAAGTGGTGATGGTTGTAATTTTGTTTGATTGTTAATTTGGGAGGAAATATTTTTTATGCCCTTGTACAATTTATTTGTGTAATTTAAGTAGTTTTCATATTATGTCATTACAATTTTGTGCTACGCATATTTTCTGTGTATATAGACTTTTGGACTGACATGCATTTTGCAACTGCTTATTCATTGCCACAACTTTTCTTATTTTTGCAGGATGTTTATAGGAACATTTCATCTACAATTGCTGGCGTGATTCAAGGTCTTAATGCCACTGTATTTGCATATGGTTCAACAGGAAGGTATTTAGGTTGTGATATAGTTTTCTTCATTTTCTTTATCATCTGTGTGAAGGCAAAAGTTCTCTAATATAGTTTTTTAATTATGGAAGTTAACAGATCTTTTAAGTGTAACAAAGACCAGAAAGATTGGAACTTGTTATATTTTTTGTCTATATTAGTTACATGGATTAATATTAATACATTCAGATGCAACAATTTAACCTAATGTATATTAGATCGGAGCTAGAATTTGCCTGCCTATGGAAACTCATTGGTTAAAATAGCTGTTTCTGTTTTTATCTTTGTGCATCCAATTCATATAACTTTATGAGCTAAAGGGTTGCTTTGTTAAGATTTTTACATTCACATAATTGGCTAATTTTAGAAAAAAAAATCTTTCTCAACATAACTATACGGGTGTTTTAATTTTCAAAGATTGGAATGTTCTTATGTATATAATTAGGTTGTTCAAAGTCATGAAACCTGAAATTCAACTAGCAATAAGTATCTCTACATAATCACAAGCTATTCATAATCTCTTTGTTGGTCTTTACATATTAGGTATCATATGTACATGTTATTTCAATTTGACTCATCTGGTATCTTACTTCATTGCTTCATGTAAATAGACTCTAGTTTTTATCTTTTGTTGCAATACAACTCTTCACTTTTCAGGCACCTTGGGCTGCATTTGAGTCACTACCATTGTTTTATTTATACATTTAAGATGCTTATATTTTCAACCTGTTTTACAGTGGTAAAACTTACACAATGGTTGGGACCCCTAAGGACCCTGGACTCATGGTTCTTAGTTTGCATACAATTTTTGACCTTATCAAGAAAGATAAGACTTCAGACATCTTCGAAGTCTCTTGTTCTTTCCTTGAAGTATACAATGAAGTATGGTTTTGCTTCTCTGTACTGAATAATGTTGTCATTATTTACCTTGCTTTTCCTATTACATAGGAAGCACTAAAAAGGTTTCCTTTCTATGCATTTTCAGGTCATCTATGATTTGCTTGAAAAATCATCAGGACATTTGGAGCTTAGGGAAGATCCTGAGCATGGCATTGTAGTTGCTGGTTTAAGAAGCATTAAGGTTCTCTCCTCTTCTTTGTATAGATTTTTTGTTTGGAACATAAATAATACATGTCATAGTTATCCTCATTGAGTGTTTTCAGACTGAATATGTTATATCAGAATCAAAATAGCAGTTATTGCTGCAGATGTAGGTCTTTTTAATAAATTCTTGTTCGTCCCATTTTGCTTCTGATTTCTATTTCCAACAATTTTTTTGTTTGGAACATAAATAATATGCCATAGTTATCTTCATTGAGTTTTCTCCGACTGAGCATGTCATATCAGAATCAAAGTACCCTCATAGCTGCATCATCTAGGCTTTTTTTTTTTGTAAATTATTGTTGGTCCCATTTGGCTTCTGATTACCATTTCTAAGCAGCTGAACTTTTGTTTATTTATTACTCTTGCCATTGTCTCTTTCCTTGTAATTGGAAACATTTGTTCATTTTTTCATTCCAAGACATCCAATAAAGCAATAAAAAATCCTTAAGAATGCACATGATCTATCCGTCTGATCAGTGCCATAATTATAAGTTGATGCTCGTACTTCTTTTCTCCTTAGTTTATTACTTTGTACTTCTGTCATCTGCATGTGTTTTGCACCTATAGGTTTCTTGGCAAAGTTTTTAATAATTTTGATCCATTCTCGTCAGGTTCAATCAGCTGACAAGATTCTTGAACTTTTGAATCTTGGAAATAGCAGGCGCAAAACTGAAAGCACAGAGGCAAATGCAACCTCATCACGGTAACTCAGTCAACAATTTTTTTAAAAAATTCTGTTTTCCTTTTTGGATGAAGTACAATGTCTTGCCAGTTTGTGTCGTTAAATACTTGCTGAAGTGTTGTTAGCAGATTTAAAAATAATAAAGTTTCCAAAATTGATGTCATACTTATTCTGGACTTCCTACATTTACCTGTCCATCAAGATGAACAATTCAAATTTCAAGTTAAATTGTGCTAGGTATTCTCCATAATGCATGTTTATTTTACACTCTTACAAGCTTCTATGTCATATACTATTGCTATCAGTTACGAACAAATTCATATTTCAAGTTCAACAGAGTTAGGTACTCTCCGTGATGCATATTTATTTCATATTCTTATAGGCTTCTAAATGTCACATACTATTACTATCGATTAGGAATCAGCAATTAAATTCTTTCTTGACATCAACCAATCTAATCATTCCTGCTCTCAAAATCTCCCAGAGCACTTGAACTGCATTTTCCATTAGTTTTTTTTTCATTCAACCCTCATATATGGTTCTTTGATAAAATATCTAATCACAGTTTGTCCAAGATCCAGAAGGAATAAAAAAACCTAACTACTTTTTTTAAAACTTGTTTTTGAAGTTCACATGCAGTTCTGGAGATTACTGTAAAAAGAAAGCAGAGAAACCAATATCAGAGTCAGATTCTCCGTGGAAAACTTGCATTAGTTGACCTTGCTGGCAGGTTGGTTTCTGTTTAGGGAGACTTCTTATATTTGCTTCTGCAAAATCATAAATCCAAGAAACTGACAATGACCCCATATGCAGTGAAAGGGCTTCTGAAACTAATAGTGGTGGCCAAAAGCTAAGGGATGGAGCTAATATCAACCGTTCTTTGCTTGCCTTGGCAAATTGCATAAATGCCCTTGGCAAGCAACAGAAAAAGGGTCTAGCATATGTCCCTTATCGCAACAGGTATGTGGATGGTTTTTCAGACACCACATTTGGTCGTGTGTTACTGACACTTAAGTTTTTTACAGCAAGTTGACCCGTATCCTAAAGGATGGACTTAGTGGCAATTCTCAAACAATCATGGTTGCAACTATATCACCTGCTGATGATCAGTATCACCACACTATCAATACCCTGAAATATGCTGACAGAGCTAAGGAGATCAAAACCCAAGTTCATGTAAGGCTGAATCTATTATTTAATTGGTATAAGTAATTGAGACCTATAAGCTTTTTCCTTCCAATGCTTTATAAAGATCATAAACTTAAATTGGCAGATAGATGGGTGAAGTAAGCTTTCACTGTTTAATAGTTAGCCCTCGCATATTGATGTTAACAAGAATTACTAGAATCTATGTAACACAAAACATGCTTAGAATTGTGTAGCATTATTATTTGTATGGATAATCCTCATGACTTGACACAGAAATCATGGAGATGACTACTATATAATCATTGATTTGCTCCTCTTTCAGAAAAACATTGGGACAGTCCATACCCATGTTGCAGATTATCAACGAATGATTGATAGTCTCCAGGTAATCATATTGACAGAATCATCCACTCTTTTTTCCTTGGGTTAAGAATGCCTTTGTGATTTCAACTTTATTTTATTGTGCAGATTGAGGTTAGCCGGCTAAGAAAAGAATTAGCTGAGAAGGAATCTCAGTTAAGCATAAAACAAGTGGAAACAGCTGCAGACAATGAACTATCATGGTTGAATATATTAAGTCGTGAAACAAGTGAGAATGTACAGGAACGCATAAATCTGCAAAAAGCACTGTTTGAGATTGAAGAAACTAACATACGGAACCGCACTGAGCTACAGCACCTTGATGATGCAATTGCTATGCAAGAGGTTTAAAATTTTAGTATTTCCTTGTATTTATTCATTTTACACATTCCATTCATCTAAAGAAACACCTTAGGAATACGAAAAATGCATAATTAATATGTAATTCTTTCATAATAATTAAATCTGGAGAACCTGTGGTCGTACCTACTTTTCTTTTGGAGTTGTATATCTAGTTTGTGCCTCCACATTCCTCATCTATAGAGAATCATATTTTAAAAATTCCATTGTCATATGTCCAATTCTGGGCCACTTTTACTCCATGAAAAGCTTGTTTTTAGTGCCTAGGCCATGATGAAATGTAAAAGCGCAAGCCCAGTGCACAAAGCTCCTACAAGCAGGAGGCTGTTTTCTGTGACTTGAACCTTGATAACTCAGGTCACCTAGGCCATTGTAGAATATGGGGAACTTTTTCCAGTAGTTGTTCATGATACAATTAAGAAGGTTAGGTTCCTACATTTTCCATTCCATGGTGAATGTCACTTAGACAAGATGAAATATGTTCTAAGTATCTTGCACAATATTTATTCTTCAAGTAATGTGACCTCTTGGGATGTGGTAATGGGGAGCATCTTTGTAATTAAGGAAATAGTTGAACTATGACAAGGAGGATTATGAATAAGCCTAACTAGGTATGCTTGAGATTGCAGCATGATGCTGCATGCCTATTCCCGTCAAATGTTGCCTTCTAGAGTGCTAACGCTAGATATTCTGTCGAGACACATCAGGACAATAAACGAGATCCCCTTAGTAACTATTGCTGTGTCTTGTACATGTGCCAGGATGAGGGCATGGGTACAAAGCACTGTCATGTGTTCTCACCCATAATGTAGAAGTATGCAACTTTATATGGTGTCCCAACTCACTTGTAGGGTTCTATTGTTTGTGAGCATGACAATTGAAGCACTAAGCTTTATAGTGATCCATCTATAGTCACTCACCCCCTTTTAATCATTGCAATATATCTTTTGCGAGATGAGTTGGGTATAATTACTATATATATCTGACCTTGACTTCTAAGAATGGGCTATATGTATACCTAGGTTATAGAGAAGGATGGAGCAGTTGTTCGAGCACTAAGGTCGAGGAGACAAGTTATTTTGGATAACATCCGTGATAATGATGAGGCTGGTACTGGTTACAAAAAGGTTAGTATTTGTAATGTGTTGTTGCGTTGCTTATTTTAACAACTTACCAATTATGCATCCATTTCTTTAGGATATAGAGATAAACGAGAAACATCGACATCAGCTTCAAGATATGATTGATGAAGCCATTAGTAACAATGGCAACAGAACTTATCTGCACATTCTTAGTCAGTACAGACTCCTAGTAAGTGTTGAAACAATGCTGTAACTCATAAGTCTATGTAGAGAATGATATAATCTAATGTTTGGAAAAAAAATACAGGGAATGACAAATACTGAACTTCAATTTGAGATGGCAATGCGAGATCAAGTCATCCATGATCAAAGAGATGCAATGAGAAAGCTTTGGAATGTGCTCTTGGGATTGGGGCTTGACCAACAGCAAGTAATGGATCTTGCTGCCAAACAAGGGATCAAAATAGAGGAATCTACTACTCCCCAAGCTAGTTATCTAAGCATGATGCAGTCACCGGTTGTTTCTCTTATCAGAAACCCACCTTACATGTTGCATCCTGGTCCAAGTATGCAAACATATCATTCTAATGCCTGCATCGTCCAACATCACCAAGGCCATAGCTCTGTGGCTTACGCCGGGTCGCAGATTGACAGTCCTACCGTCTGCAGAGAGGAGCACCATACTTCTTACTATTTGCACTCTCATGATCACCCATGCTCGGCATATTACGGGAAGGGAGAAAGAGGGTCAAGCGGTGGACTTAATCCATGTTTTTATACTCCCGAGAAACCTGCTCAAGAAGCATGCCGCCTTTGCCCAGTGTTGAATGCTCAGCCGTCACCATGCAGTAAAGAACAATCATATTCTAGCAAAGACTTGCGGCATCAATCACAGGTACTCTTTTGTTAGATAAATTTTGTATATTACATTTCCTAATTCTGCTAAGGTAATATCCGATGGAAGTTGGGTGCTCCTTTGAGAATTAGTGAACTGTAAATTATTAGGCTTCTCTCAATCCACATTTTCTTGGTAGATGATATGATCCTGAAAAAAAGCAATTATGAGATTGATGTCTCTGGATTTCATGAACTCTGAATGATATCAGTTAATTGGAAGGTTCTAGTTGATCTTCCTAATAGCATAGAGTTTTATCATCTCCTAGGAATCAGTTTTCTCTGGTCTCACCGATGTTTTTGTGACAACAGGAAACATGTTTTGCAAGTGGGCAATCCCTGCATGAAGTTTCCCCTTCTGGATCAAGTTGCAGACACCTAAACGAGGAATCTGTGAGTAATGGTGGGATGAACAATAGATTACATGGTACTTATAATTTCCTCAACTTGCTGACGAAGCATCCAGATCCTTTGCCGAACTTTGGAGCAGTTGGTATGAGGCCTTGAACAGTCCTGGGTTGTGATGAGGCATGTTCTCAAATTTTTGTATCATATTTTTCCTTCTTTTTCCTCTGTAATTTATCCTAGTTTCTGTACAGAATTTGCCACTGTAGTTATCCTAGATTCTTTGCAAGGTTGTAAATGTTTTATTTTATTGCACTAATGAATAATTGTCTGTCCTTTCTCAAAAAAATATAAAGATTTTTTTAGATTAAAATAATTAATATGTTGTTGGGGAATTGGATAAACTGAGATCGGCCATAGTCTGCTTGTGATGGGATGAGTATGTCCGGAACAGATGGTTTGATCCACCTGCGACCTGTGGGGCCCATCTCAATGGACGGTCGAGATGTGGTAGTTGGAGGTTTCCCATTTGAAATGCGGTTTGGAGCGGATCCCTTTCTATCTGATCCTAGATTCTGACACAGACCGCCATCCACGCGGCGCCGAACACGCCGTCGACTTCGCGCCTAAACTTCCTCCTTCCTGTCTCACTGGACAAATAAACCCACAGATGTACCTGCCACCCCCACGGTATTGACCAATCATTATAGGAGTAGATCAATGAGGAAAGCATGTGTGGTAGGTAAGAACTGTTCTTCCAGAAACATCTGCGGCCTTTTTTGGAGCCCAAAATCTCGCCATTTATTTACATCCATTCCATCGGAAGAATATAAGTGTCTCGAAAAGAGAATCAAAACCTCGATTTCGGTTGCTCATGGCGATCCACTCTCGATTCGTTGCGATCTGCCTCATCGTCTTCGCGATCGGAGCGACGGGCGCCGTAATCTCCTCCGAGACCTTGACTTCCGCGGCACCCAAGGCGATCTCAGTAACCGATCTTTCCCTAAAATTTTGATTTTGCTCCCGGAATTTGGTTTCTGATTGTGATGTTATGTTTGCATTGAGAAATTCTGATGATTTGATTGAAGGAATTGAGGGACCTGATCGTGAAGGGATTAGGGTTCCAGTCGGAGGACCTGAAAGTCTCCGGGTTCGACGTGCGGGACGCGCTGGTGGGGCAGGCGGTGGCGTATGAGTTCGATGTCGAGGTGGAGAAGAGGGTGATCCCGATAAGGCTGTTGGAGGACGTCAGCCGATGGGACTTCGTCGACCTCCCCATCTTTAGGGTGGCAAAGGAGGAAGAGGAGGAGGAGGAGGAGGAGAAGGGGTTGGCCGAGATTGGGAGAGGGTCAGATGATAGGGTTTCACCAGTATTGCCCCCATTTCAGCTCGCCGGCCCGATGGAGCTGTGGATCCAAGACGGGGACGACATGAGGCTCTCTTTGCCGGTACGCGATTCGCTTCAACTCAATCTTTTGATGTTTCTAATCACATCAAAATTCTCCTGACAATATATATTTTCTAATCAATTTTTCAGGAATTATCTTTGTAGCTGAAATTATGAAAATGTTTAGTGCATAGGCTTCTTTTTTTCATTTGATAAAGGTAGATGAAACAATGAAATCATGAATTATGTTCATTACTTAAATAATTAGGATACGTGAGTTTATGAAATCATAAGATAACTCGTTGATGCAGTTGTGGTGGTTCTGAGAATCTACCTACTTTCCTTGGGGGTGTCGATTGAACTTGATAACTTCACGGACCTGACTCCAACCTGATTATATTCGTATAATTCCCTGAAAGTTCCATAAAGATATTGAGTGGCATGTGGATTTCTCGTGTTCGATAGCTTATTCAATATGGGTACAATGCAGTAATATGTTATGCTAAGTATGTTTTGTTCATATATGTCAGATTATTGTAACAAAAATGTGTCAGCCTGATAATTATTTATGGTATTTGATTGATAAGTAGTGTAAGCTGTGGGTGTCCCTTAAGCCATCTATAACTAAAATGTAGCTGAAATTTATTATTAAAAGGTTGTATTCATGTACAATTAACATGTATATCTAGTTGTTTAGTACAGATTCTGATATGAACCTGCCACCTATTGGGTTTTAGTTTGGATTTGGATTCTTCAAACCTGGTTAAATTTAGATTTAGATACAGAGTGGATCTGAACAGATATTGCCTCTAAATATCCTCATGGGTTCATAGTTACATGTCTGCATGATTGCGAATGGCAAGAATTTCAATTACAACCTGTGTCTAACATTTACACAAAATAACAGATATCTTAATCAGCTCTTGGTTTTCTTTAATGTGCATACTTAGATTGCTCTATATGTATGCTAGTCTTGTCCTGCTTCAGACACTTCTTGTATGTTTCTTTTCCTTGTGTTTGGTGGCCATGTGTTGGCATCACTATTTGATTGGTAGACCAAAGCCTGTAAAGGGTTTTCTGTACTTCCTAAGACCATTTTATTTTCATCGTGGCTTACATGTTCAATGATCTTGTAGATATTCCCAGACATAACATGCTTTGCTGTTTGTCACCACCATGCAGCATGATGTGGAAGCTGGTGCACTGAAGAAGGTTATCCTATCGGATGGTGCAGCGGTGACAGTGAAGGGTGCCAAGTCCATTAGCCTTCGCCACCCAATTGATCTCCCCCTTCCCCTCAACCGCAGTCACCCAAAAAACCGTCCTGTGGCATCAGCCCTGCTATCCATAGCTGAAGCCCTCCGCCATGCTTCACGTAGCAACCAGAAACCGCTCCTTTCACTGCGAATAGTTGGCCCAACATCCCTCACTTCATCCCCTTCGGCATCTCCCAATGACAAACTGAAGCTCAAGCGTCTTGCACCTGGTCTTGTTGAGCTTTCTTCTCGTTCCGTCCCAGAACCATCTGACAAAGTTGATGGATCTCGTAGGACCACGTTGTGGCCTCTGACGTCGCTTAATGGATCAGATCCAAGCCTTCATGGTTTTGAGGAATTATTGGCATCAGTACTAGGGAAAAAGGGGTCTGAAGAGGGATCCTTCAGATTGGTCAAGGCACAGGTGTCTGCACAAACCTATGTGAAAATGGGCTTTGCGGTAGAGAAGAAGCTTCTTGATAGAGAGGGAGAGGTTGATTGGTCAGTTTTTCCTGCATGGAAAACAAAGCCTGAGAAGGCTATAATGCACTTCGAGGTGTTGGCCAGGGTTGAAGATAATGGAAGGGTAGTTCCGGAGAGGATAGCCGAGATCCAGCCATTTGAAATACAGGAATCAATTATTGATAGCTTGCAAACTGGAAATACTTCCATGTCCAAGGCTCAAATAGTCCATCCGCCACCCATGTACTTCACGCTTTGATTTAGTACTTCCTTGTTGCTCATATGTTTGGGGAAAGGGAATGGGTAGCACAAGAGTTCCAGGACAGGGATTCTAATTTTCTTTCTTTGCCGTCACCGACAATCAAGGTGTTTGTGTGTTGTACATTTATTTGAAGAAAATGGATCCCAAAGTGGACGACCATCTGAGAATGCAAGAAATGAAGATAGAAAATAACTTTTATATGAAACTTCGCTTTTGCTGGCTTGGATCTAAATATGAACTTTTGAGATAGAGTTCTTTTGCTGGTTCATTCTGTTCGAAAATTTTAGCTGGTTTGGATTGAAAGATTGGTTCTCATGACAAGGCAGAAAATATTTGGGATATCTTTATATCTTGTTGATTTCATCTATGCCTCTCCTAAGATGAGATAAGAAATCCGAATTGCCATGGGAAACGTTTCTGTTTCTTTATTTTATTTTATGATGTGCATATTCCTTATTCAGACTGTCCCGTGTGGAAATGTTCCTCGAAGAGTAAGACTTTGGCAGCAGTCAGCCATGGTGGAGACGGGAGGCAGACTGCGCAGCCACGTTGTCGGTGGCATCCGACTTGGCTTGCGATTGCCATTATCTTGGTGCTGAGATTAAGCGTCTTCGACTACAGTAAGCAACAACCCATCAGACCGTAACACCACACGGACTAATGATCATTATACATTGCTGAAAAGCTTCAAAGAAGTACAGTATCTCGCTTTCCCTGATATCAATGCTCTCTCTCTCTCTGTTTCTGCAACCTGAATAGGGCGGCTTGTGATTGTTCAGAAGCTCGTGATGGCTTTTTGCTCGTCTCAGAGGACAGCGCCTTGTCTGAGGCTCCTGTCGAACACCTTCGTCATTTCCTCTGGGTAAGATAGGAGAGGGAGAGACAGAGAGGGAGGCACGCGTGGCTGCAGAAGGAGCAGGCTGGGGTTGTAATCTCTTGTTTAACCTTTTTCTTCTCGTCGTCTTGCTCGTCAGTGACCTCTCAGTCTGCAGGATTGGCCTCTCCCTCTCAAAGAAAACGCCAAAATCATGGTATTTCTTCTCCTGCTGCCTCGTACCTGCATGCCTCGACCAAGTCCAAAACCAAAACCTCTGAGCTCATCACACCATGCCATATGCCAATAGCAATCACATTTCAAACTCATGCATGCTGAAGCGATAGTGTTAAGAAGTACAGCATCCCTTGTGTTGATTCTATGCCAGAGTGAGGGCTGATTGAGTAGGTGTTAAATTGTTGTCACATGCAATTACTTGTGGCCTAAATAATTTAGATTGTGTTGCTATTTGCACCTGAAAATAAGGCTTCAGTAACTAATAAATAGTATTGCTTATGACTCAAATCAAGCAGAGCAGAAGAATTGATGTAGGACTTGCTGATGTACAAGACAATAGAGGTCAAACTCAGAATTTTCTTCTCTCTGTCACTTCTTCTTTCTTGTTGGAAAGAAGACATTCTTCTTCTTATCCTTATAGAAGGCTTATTCTTTCAACTTCTGACTTTGATTTATTAGTTTTTCTCTTAATCAAATCTAACTCGGTTATGTTTCCTGCTATGCAGCAGTATCTCACTGCCACCAGAGTAGCACATATCAGAGAAGAGTAATGGAGAAGCACTAAGATGGCTCCACATGAAAATTTTCAGCAGTCCAGCTCGGGTCAAATCTAACATGCCCAGTTCATATTCTGGACCACCTCAGCTTGCAGTGATGGACCCAACCTGAGACCACCTACACAAAATTATTCGCTTCACCAAACTCAGCAGTGGTGGATGAATGCAGCAGCAGGAGTCCTGTGTCCTGTTCTTTGGGCACTAGACACGCACACACCAAGCCAATCCATCTGCAGACCTTATCAACCCTGGTATCCAATTCTTTGTCCTCCATCTGTTCCCTGTCTTCTCTGTCATTCTTCTTCAAAGTCTATATTAGGAGTATGCTATGAACAGCAACACAAAGAGACGTATCATATCAGGATGAAGTGATAGCTTCAATCTTTTGTTTCTTGGCTGCATTGGTTAAAAAAATCTAATAACAATTGAAGAATATATGTTGATTATATCGATCTTAACTGTTCGAATGATAGTCATCCTCTTCCTCAGATCGATCAATTAGTTGATGCTACCTTAGGCTATGAGCTCCTTATCTTTATGGATGTATTTTCGGAATATAACCAAATAATGATGGTGCCTCAGTATTGGTAACATACTTTTTTTTATCACATCCCAAGGCATATATTATTATAGTCATGTCGTTTGGATTGAAAAATATGAGGGTAACATACCAAAGGATAATTAATAAAATGTTTAAGTATTAGATCAGAAGGAACGTTGAGGTGTACATGGATGAGGAAACTCTGTCCCTATTTCTAAGCGCATCCTATATAGGTGATCACTAACCACTTAGGTAGATCCTTTCATGATTTGACTTTTTGGGGTAGATGCTGAGATGGACGATAGAGTTGGACAAGTTCGACATCTTATATATACTGAGAGTTGCTATTAAGGCTCAAGCATTGACATATTTCATATTGGAGCTGATCTCTTGGCCTAAGGTTGTAGTTGACGAGCACACCTCCTCGGTATTGACCTTATTCATAGATGATTCCATCACATCAAAAAGGGGTGGTGTTGGACTTATCTGGAAAGGTCCGAACAAGTAGGTGCACGAACAAGCCATATGGTTCGATTCAAAATATCTAATAATAAGGTTGAATATTGCTAGTTATAGGTGCCTTGCAAGCTAGTCACGTGAGTGATGACATGTGTGATATGCTGCATAATCTTATTGATTATTATTATTATGATATTTTCTATTTTATATTATTTGATAAATATATATTGTGATGTCCTTAGATCTATGTAGTGAGAATTAGATCATGATAATAAGACTAATTTTCTTATAAACATAAACTCTAAATATTCCTAGTCATAACTTATTCAAGAGGAACATAGAGATAATAAAAAAGATCGGTGTGTTATATACCCATCTAAATGATGGAGGTAGTTGATCTCATAACTACTAACACTAAAGATATAGTGTATGTGCTCATTAAAAAATGAGTTCGTTAAATAATCCACTTATAGAATGCTTGTTGGGTAATGATACCTCATCGTCATATAGCAATTTCATAGTCCTAGTTATATATCTAGTCCTAGTTGTGTATCTAGTCCTTAGACTTGAGATACAAAGGATGCCCTATATGAGTACCTCACTCTTTGATACCAGATTTATAGGTTTGGAAGTTTCAGATCTAGCATAATTGATCATCAAGAATTAAGTCAACCTTATGAGAGCAATTGAGTGTCAATAGATGATCATCCACTTTTGGTATTATAAAAGAAATATCTCATGTGTTCTCACTTAGGCAAATCTTTGGCTAAGGTCGATCGAATCATAATGAATCTGATAAGCATAAGATTTGAATTGAGAGAGAAGTTCTTTGGAAGAATCTGATTTGTGTGAGCTTGACAGCGCCATGCTCGCTATATGATCTTTAGAAAATTAGATGGATGCGAGATTATAAATACACAATAATTGAGGGCAAATAGGTCCAATAGATTTGATTCCCTTGTACCTTTTTGGGGACTATGACATAGTGGCCTAGTACATCCATAGTCGATAAGTTCAATAAATTATTATAAGGATAATAATTTATTAAGTCAGAAGGAGTTCTAACAATTGTAACTCATGGCTAGCTCGATATTGAGCTTAAAGGATCATACACACATGGTGAATAACACAATAAATAAAAGATTAGATATGTAATATCTAATAAACTATGTTTTATTGAATCCATTTGGGTGAAACCCAATAAGAGCTTAGAGTGGATATTTGGATAGAGATCCAATTTTCATTAAGCTAGGGATAATTGGATGAAAATCTAGTATCCAATATGCTAAGGTTATTGGATGAAGATCTAATACCCAATAGGACAGGATCTATTAAAGTTAAGTTGAGAGGACTCTCTATAAATAGAAGAGGTACCAAAGGGTAATAAGCTAAACTCCTTTGATTGCTTATCTCTTATTCTCCTCCCTCTTTTTCCTCCCTTGCCATTAGCTCTAGTTTAGGGCATGAGAACAACAAGAAGGACCGACTCATTCTTGATTTTATTATTGGGTAGTGGTGTGCGAAGGCGAGGAAAGAACGCGTCATGAGAGGAGGTGTGTCGTTGCCTCATCCATCATGTGGATCACCACTAAACCCAAACTAGTATGAAACCCATTACACCCTCTCTAGACCCTTCTAAAATTTCATGGACCCCTTATAATTAGTGACAGCTTCCTCTAGGTACTCTAGAATGCGGCTTTGCTCACCCTTTATTGCTTCCTTTAGCTTGTAAGCCTCCTCAATAGCCTCACAATCTCCTTGATAAGCTCCGAGCTATGCATCTTCATCGTGTATAGCTCCCAAGTGAGCTCTAAGTTGCATGCATTTACCATGTCCAACTCTCGGGTAAGCCATAAAAGCTCATCCTCCATCGCACAAATGTGGCCTTAGACCTCCTTTAATTGCTTGGCGAGGCTAGCCAGCATTGCTCAGTGTCATCTAATTAATGTATTAGTTTGATTGCCCAAGCCTTCACCTCGATGATAGTAAAGGCTCTCCCTTTCTACAGCTCATTGACCTCCCGAGTATTGTCAACCATAGTAGACTACTAGTGAATGCTGATGCCAGCATCTCGAATATGATCAATGAAAGCTATCACATAGTGGTCATGCTGCAAATTGAAAATGAACAAGTTGATGAAGTGAAGCCAAAAAAGCTGGTAGCAGCCTAACTTACCACCACTTCATTTCTATAGTAAGTGTCAATCAGGAGCTTTAAGGAGAGTAGTAGAGTTGCTTCGCCATCCCTACGCATAGGTACTTAGGACAATACTATCCTATAGCCAAACCTTTACCCTACACCTTTTGCATCTCCCTCAAACCTTCCAACTAGGGCTACAACAATGTCTCCGGGGTCAGGCCTAACAGGTCAACCATTTGTAAAGTGTGAAGGGTAGGGGCTATTGAGAAACCTTAGGGAGCATTACATGCACATCGAAAAAGTAAAAATAAAAACTGATTTCCCAAAATAATCATATTGAATCATCGTGCGAAGATCAGGAGCGTAAAACTCAAATCGACAAAACCGTGTAAGGGGTGTGAGATGTTCTCACCTAGAGAAACTAGTATATCTCTTAAGATTGCATATCATAGTCTATAAATGAATGACCTCTAGCAAACTCCTCTCTAGCAGTGATCCACATGATAGACGCAGCAAAGACGCACCTCCTCATGCAGCACATTCTTTCCTCACGATCATGCACCACCACGCAGTAGCATATAAAGAGGGATCAGTCCCTCTTGTTATTCTCTCACACTAGAGAGGGGGTAGCCAGTTGCAAAAAGAATGGGGGAGGAGATGAGGAGTCAGGCAGTAATAGAGGTTTAGCCTATGACCCTTTTAGTCCCAACTCCTATTTATAGAGAGCCTCCTTTAATTAACCATAACGGATCATTCTTATTGGATATTGGATCTTCATCCAATAACTATTATATGCCCTATTGAGTCTCTCCCAAGGATTCATTAAAACATAAGCTTATTGGATATCTCATATCAAATCCTTTATTCGTCACGTTGTCCACTATATATATGTGACCCTCTAGGCCTAATACTGAGCTGACAGTGAGTTGCACCTGTCAAAACTCTTTCTAACTTAGTGAATTATTATTCACATAATAATTTACTCAACTCATCGATTATGGACGTACCATGCCACTACGTCATAATCTCTAGACGATACAAGGGGATCTAATCTATTGGACCTGTCTACCCTTAGTTATTATATATCTATAATTCCTCATCCATCTAATATCTCAGAGATTGTATACCAGACATTGTGATATCAGGCCTATATGGAATCCATCCGAGTCTTACTCTCATTGAATTCTCTCAAAGAACTCATCTCTCAATTCGAATCTCATACTTATCGGATTCATTACGATGAGGTATTATTAACCATCTAGCATTTCGTAAGCAGATCATTCAATGAACTTATTTTTTAATGAGCATTATACTATATTCCTAGTATTCCCATACAAGCAATTATGAGATCAACTGCCTCCATCATATAGACGGGTATATAGCATACCAGTTCGATTATCTCGATAACCCTCTCAAGTAACCAATGATCGGGAATATTTAATGATTTATGTTTAAAGGTGAATTGATCTCATTATTATGATCTCATCATGATCCAATTCTCATTGCATAGGTCTAGGGACATCATAATATATATTTATCATATAATATAAAGTTAAAAATATCATAATAATAATAACTAAAAGAGATCATATAACACATCACATATGTCATCACTCACGTGATTGGCTTGTAGGGCACTTGTAACCAACAAGGGCTTCCCCTTGCATAGGTCTAGCATTAACCATAGCTTGCCCCAATTTTTTCCCAAGACTGACTTGAAACTTTGACCTCCTAAAAGTGCTGGCACTACAGTCGAGTGAGGCACCATTTCCTAAGCTAACTCTTCAGGCATGTCATCCCTTTGAAGGCATGGGGTCTTCTTCTCTATAATCTTATATTTCATTTTTGGTTGGTCGTTATTGCCATTACATTTAGACCAATGCATATCCAATGTATCTATTGATGACTCGTGAGCGATCATTGAGATCGAATGGGCTCTGCCACACCTAACAAAGAGTCAGGCTCCTTCCTTTTTTAAGGCATGCAGATTCATGCATGTAACATATCCAAATTATAAAGTCAAATATTAAAAAGAAAGGTCAAGTAAAGTAAGAGAAAGTTCAGGTCATACCGCAAGGAGCTAGGCTGAGACCCGTATCGATCAACCACTTCTCATTCATTTTTCATACTACCTCGAAGGAAAAAATATATATACCTCAATCGAAGTACTTAATCTACTTCTTTCCTTATTCGATTGGAAGGGAGGGGTGTTATCAATATAATGTGCCGACTAGGTAAGGTTGAACCCCTAATTTTAACTTGAACTCATGAGGAAGAAACGTTTCTTCCAACCCTTATTGTTGGAAGGGGCACCACTGGCCTTGAAGCCCCTCGAGCGACTAAGTAATAGTTACTTCTCCCATTACACAATCGAAAATAAGTGACAATAAGAGTACAGGTTGAAGTAATATTGACATGTCGATATTCCCCGATAAACAATATTAGATAGTGTCATGAGTTGGATGTCAATTGGGAAGGCGATATTTCCCACCATTAAAGGCAGGACACTAACATTGGGTGAAAAAGAAAGATGAAGGCCTACCTAAATGATGTTAAAAAAAAAGCAGAAAACCCCTAGGATAGGATCGAAAGGGTATTGACTGGGTTGGGGAACTTGTAGGTCGAACTTTATGGAGATAAAATACTTAGTTCTCAGGCGATCCAAAAGAGGTGTGCTCACAATCAAATCATAGTTATAAGAACTCCTCATGGACTCTAAGCCCCAAAAAATTCTCGAGTTCATAGGAGAGGCCCCTTCCAATGAAGAGGACTTGACTTTCTTTGCCCTTAGACTATTCGAAGACGGAGCACAAACCTTGATCTACTAATAACTAGAGGACTAGGAAGAACTTATATAAGAGAGGAGAGACATTCTGACCTGAGACAAAAGAGCAGAATTGATGTTGAGATGAATGTTGGGAAATCATGGGGGGCGACATCATATGTGCAGCGGAAGAACAAGAAAACAAAAATCCCCGATTCCCAAAAAGATGTTCGTCGTCGTGCGAAGATTGGTGCGCAAAATCCGCAAAACACAAAACTGCGTATAGAGATTGTGTTACCTAGGGAGATCGTATATCCCTGTTTCCTTGCAGATCCTCAGGAGAGGGTGAAGGAGGTCAAGCGTCCTCCTCTCTAGCGGTGATCCACACAGCAGGGTTGCGACGACGCTCCTCAAAACTCCAGGCCTACTCTGAGGTGGAGAGGGAGAGGAGAATAGGAAGGGCAAGCAAAGACTCTAGCCTATGAGGCTGTGAATCCCTCCTATTTATAGAGATCCCGTGTCAAAACCCTAATGGGTCCTTTCCCTAGTGGGTATTGGATCTGCATCCAATAAGACAAGGGCTCCGTCGGATATCTCATATCTGAACCTCTACTCATCGCAATGCCTACCATATGTGTGTGACCCTCTAGGCCCAATATCGAGCTGGCCGTGAGTCATACCTGTCAGAACTCCTTCTAACTCAGTGAATTATTATCTCTGTAATAATTCACTCGACTCATCGACTACGGAAGTACTAGGCCACTACGCCGTAGTCCCCAGACGATACAGGGGAATCCAATCCATTGGACCTGTCTGTCCTCAGTTACCATGTACCTATAGTCCCTCATCCATCTAATATCCCAGAGACCGTATATCGAGCATGGTGCTGTCAGACCCATACGGTTTCTACTCGAGTCTCGCTCTAATCGGATTCTCCCGGAGAACTCTTTCTCTCTCAACCCGAATGACCCTGGCCAGGGATTTGTCTGAGCAAGAACACATGGGATATTCCTCTCATGATACCGAGAGTGGATGATCCTCTATCGACACTCAATAGCCCTCGTAAGGTCGACTACCACTCCCAATGACCAGCTGTACTAGATCTGGGAACAGCCAAACCTATAAGTCTGGTATCAAAGAGTGGAGCACTCATACAGGACATCCTTGGTGTCTCAAGTCTAAGAACCAGATACACCACTAGGACTACGGAATCGTTGTCTGACAATAAGGCATCATCAACCATCCAGCATTCCGTAAGCGGATCAATCAGTGAACTCATTCTCCAATGAGCACCTGTACTGTATCCCTAGTGTCCCTACACGAGCAGCTATGAGACCAGCTGCATCCATCATATGGACGGGTATACAGCACACCAGTCTATCCGGTTATCACGATGTCCCTCTCGAGTAACCTATGACCGGGATTATTTAGGATATGTGTTTAAAGGTGAATCGATCTCATTATCGTGATCTCATCATGATCCGATTCCCATTGCACAAATCCAAGGACATCACAATATATATGCATTTATGCAATAGTTATAAAGTGATATACGCCAAAATATAATAAGCAAAAAGATTCTGTATCAAGTCACACGTGCCATCACTCACGTGATTGGCTTGCTGGGCACTTATGACTAGCAATCTCCCACTTGACCTAAAGCCAATCACCTATGTGTCTGATCCCCATCAGACCCCTGTGACGCTCAAAGACAATCTGAGACAATGGCTTTGTTAGTGGATCTGCAATGTTATCTTCGGATGGAACTCTTTCCACTGCTACATCTCCTCGGGTCACGATCTCTCTGATAAGGTGGAACCTCCTCAGAACATGCTTAGATTTCTGATGAGACCTAGGTTCCTTCGCTTGAGCAATTGCCCCGTTGTTGTCGCAATATAGGGAAATCGGCTCCTCACTATCCGGCACGACTCCCAAATCTGTGATGAACTTCTTCAACCAGACTCCCTCCTTTGCTGCATCTGATGCAGCAATGTACTCCGCCTCTGTGGTCAAGTCAGCAGTGGTATCTTGCTTGGAACTCTTCCAGCACACTGCTCCTCCATTCAAGGTGTACACATACCCTGAATTCGACTTGCTATCATCGACATCAGACTGAAAACTTGAGTCAGTGTAGCCTTCAACCTTAAGGCTATTACCTCCATATACTAGTAAAAGATCCTTAGTCCTTCTCAAGTACTTAAGGATACACTTTACTGCTTTCCAGTGCTCCAAGCCTGGATCCGCCTGGTACCTGCTCGTGACACTCAGAGCATGCGCTATATCAGGCCTAGTACATAGCATGGCATACATGATAGACCCTATTGCTTAGGCATAAGGTATCATATCCATGTTCGCCCTTTCTTCTGGAGTCTTTGGGGACATACTCGTAGAAAGCGATATCCCATGTCTCATCGGTATGAGACCTCTTTTGGAATTTTCCATGCCAAACCTTTTGACAATAGTTTCTATGTACTTGGACTGGGACAAGCCAAGCATCCTTTTGGATCTATCTCTATAGATTCTAATCCCCAAGATATAAGATGCTTCTCCTAAGTCCTTCATGGAGAAGTGTCTAGATAACCAAGCCTTTATTGTGGATAGCATTCCTATGTCATTCCCAATGATGAGGATGTCATCCACATATAACACCAAAAAGCTAATAGCGCTCCCACTTACCTTTCTGTATACACAAGGCTCATCTTCGTTCTTAACGAAGTCATAAGATCTGATTGCCTCATCAAATCTTATGTTCCAACTTCGGGAAGCTTGCTTTAGTCCATAAATGGATCTAAGCAACCTACACACCTTATCTGGGCAGTTCTTGGACACGAATCCCTCAGGTTGCATCATATACACCTCCTCCTCCAGGTTCCCGTTGAGGAATGCGGTTTTCACATCCATCTGCCAGATCTCATAATCATAGTGTGCTGCAATAGCCAATAGAATTCTGATGGATTTTAGCATTACTACGGGTGAGAAAGTTTCGTCGTAGTCAACACCTTGCCTTTGACGATACCCCTTAGCCACTAGCCTTGCTTTATAGGTCTCTACCTTTCCATCTACTCCGATCTTTTTCTTAAAGATCCACTTGCAACCGATGGGTACAATACCTTCGGGTGCATCAACTAGGTTCCAAACCTTATTGGAGTACATAGAATCCATCTCAGAATTCATGGCTTCTTTCCACTTCCCGGAGTCTATACTCATAATAGCCTCCTCGTAGGTCTGAGGATCAATATCCTCTACATCCTCTGCTCTAATATGTCCCACATATCTCTCAGGAGGATGGGATACTCTATCAGACCTGCGTAAAGTTGAAACTTGTGTATTAGATACCTGAACAGACTCGGGCTGTAGAGTGGTGCTTGAGCTTGGTTCTCCAACCTCGCTCAATTCTATCATTCTCCCACTGTCTCCGTCAAGAATGTGTTCCTTCTCAAGGAACACTACTCTCTTAGCTACAAAGACCTTTTGGTCCTCGAGATGATAGAAGTAATACCCACAAGTTTCCTTGGGGTATCCCACAAATTTACATCGCCCTGTCCTTGATCTTAACTTATCGGGGTTGTGTCTTTTAACATGGGCAGAGCAGCCCCAAATCTTAACTACTTTAAGATCAGGCTTCTTCCCTTTCCATATCTCATATGGTGTAGACACCACCGACTTAGTTGGAACTCTGTTCAGAAGGTAAGCTGCGGTTTCTAGGGCATATCCCTAGAATGAGATGGGTAGGTCAGCGAAACTCATCATGGACCGTACCATATCTAATAATGTACGATTTCTCCTTTTAGAGACACCATTGAGCTGAGGTGTATAAGGAGGTGTCCATTGGGATAATATCCCATGGTCCTTGAGGAAGTGAGTAAACTCTGTACTTAAGTACTCACCTCCTCGATCTGATCGAAGAGTTTTGATACTCTTTCCAGTCTGGTTCTCCACCTCATTCTTATACTCTCTGAATTTCTTAAAGGCCTCGGACTTGTACTTCATTAAGTACACATATCCATACCTTGAGAAATCATCAGTAAATGTAATGAAGTAGGAGTAACCTCCAATGGCATGAGTTGACATGGGTCCACATACATCACTATGTATGAGTTCCAACAACTCAGTGGCTCTCTCTCCAGTTCCACTAAATGGAGAGTTGGTCAGTTTTCCACGAATGCAAGGCTCACAAGTTGCATATGACACATAGTCGAATGGATCTAGATATCCATCATTTAGCAACTTTTGAATCCTTCTTTCATGGATGTGACCTAGCCTACAATGCCACAGGTATGCACTGTTCAACTCATCTCGTTTCCTTTTGGACATATTTATATTCATGATATGTGGAGTGGTGTCTAACATAAATAAACCATTATGCAATGTTCCTTTCGTGATGATCTTATCATCTAATAATATCGAACAACCATTGTTTTCAAAAACAAATTTATATCCACTAACTGTTAAACATGAAATGGAGATAATGTTTTTGATAATAGAAGGAACAAAATAACATGCATCTAATGCAATAAAAGCTCCACTAGGCAGATGTAGGGCGACCTCGCCAACAGCTAAAACAGCAACTTTTGCTCCATTACCCATCTTGAGGTCCATCTCGCCTCTCTCTAGTCTCCTAGGCCTTGCCAGAACCTGCAACGAATTACATATATGATAAGCACTACCGGTATCTAATACCCATGTGTTATCATAAGAGTCTGACAAATGGAGACTGATCATGAATGTACCTGAAGCTTCATCAAGCTTTTGTTTCGCCCTTTCTGCAAGGTACTCTTTGCAGTTTCTCTTCCAGTGCCCATCTTTACCATAGTGGAAGCACTGGCCTTTGTCCTTTGTTGGGTCTTTCTTAGCAATCTTTGCTTTACCTTGTTTGCCCTTGCCCTTTCCCTTCTTAAGGGACCTTTCTGCTTTCCTTTTCTTTCTGGTCTCACCAGTGTAGAGAACTGGCTTCTCTTTCTTAATAGTACTCTCTGCCTCCCTCAACATATTGAGGAGCTCTGGGAGAGTCACCTCAAGCTTGTTCATATTAAAGTTCATTATGAACTGTGAAAAGGAATCTGGTAGGGACTGAAGCACAATGTCCACACACAAGTTATCCTCTAGGACCATTCCTAGACCTGTGAGTTTCTCTATCCACTCAATCATCTTTAGGACATGGTTCTGAACCGGTGTCCCCTCAGTTATCCTAGCGCGGAAAAGGCTCTTGGATATCTCATATCGTTGAGTCCTTCCCTGTTCCTCAAACAATTTACGGACATGTAGGAGAATGGATCTGGCATCTATCTTTTCATGTTGTCTCTGTAACTCTGGAGTCATAGAGCCCAACATATAGCACTGAGCAAGAGTGGAGTCATCAATGTACTTCACGTAGCGAGCGATCTCATCCTCGCTTGCCCCTTCTTCGGGCGTAGGCATCACTGTATCAAGGACGTACACGATTTTCTCCGCTGTGAGAACAATTCTCAAGTTACGGAGCCAATCCGTATAATTTGGACCAGTGAGGCGGTTGACATCAAGTATGCCACGTAAGGGATTTGAAAGCGACATTTTCTGAAAATAAAGATGTAGCAAAAATGAATAACATGCAGATTTTGCAAGAAATAAACTATCAAGATATGGACTTCTATCTTAATATGCTCCCACTATTTTACTAACGAGTCACGCGACACCCTCAGCACGTGAAACGGAAGTCTCCGGCAGACTTCTAGTGGGGATCAGGATCCAATCAGCGTCTTAGTGTAACCTCGAGGGACTCGACCAATCACACTAAGCCTAAAAGGTAGACAACTCTTGCCGATCACAACTCCTTGTGATTCCCGTCCTGTTCGGCCTCCGAATCACCATGGCCTCGAGGGACTTGACCAACCATGATGCTCGGTTAAGTCAACACCTTCGTTACAAGATGAGTCTGATTTGATGATATACCCTCGAGGGACTCGACCAAGCATATCATGCCCTCAGGTCACCGGTGACATCTCTATGTCGTAAGCAAGATAGCGAATCGCGATATAGGTGAGTCTCGAGGGACTCGACCAACTCAACCTACACCGGGATTCGGTTCCTACTCATAACGATGGAAGGCCACGTGGGTCAATCTAATTGCCTCACGTTTACCGACTTAATATTATCGAGAGATGTTTCTATGATTTGGTCTCCTAATATGACATGTCACACATATACATATTTAATATATATCTACATCGCATGCAAATATATATACATATCTAGTATGTGTATAAGCAATCACACCAGATGATCATGGACCACAACCTAATATGATTAGGCCCGAGCCAGTAGGCCTAATCACTCACATCAAGATCTATGTGTGCAACGGTGCATCTCCATGCCTTGTGATCGTCCATCTCGTCCTCGTCGGTTCCGTCGATATCTTGATGCATCTCCATGCATGATCGTCCGTCTCGTGGGTCCCGCTATGGCTTCCACGCTCCCGCTGCGCCTCCTCATGTGATTACAACTTAATCATAGGCACGCAGGCCCGACAATAAACGAGAAATATAATGGAGGTTCGCAGACCTCAATAATAATAATCACAAGTACACACATCACACGGTCCATGATCATCCGTCCACTCATCATACATCACATGTATAAATAATCGTCATTATGTAGGACTACTAGATAATAAAAATAATAATCAACTAAACCTTTTAATTAATTAATATTTTCTGAAATCAGGGATATATAGGAAATTTCTCAATTCCTAAGGGTATTTTCGTAATTTGGACAAAAGACAGAAATTGGAATTTCTCAAATTCCGAGGGGCAAAACTGTCTTTTGCGCAGAAAACCCTAATACCCTTTCCCCTTTTCGCTGCTGCGCCGCCGCCGCCGCCACCCTGCTGGCGGCGGCCTGTGCGGCGAGGGCGAGGGCACTGCCCTCGCCTGCAGGTGGCACGCCCGCTGGGGTCGCTGCCGCTGCAGGTGGGCGCCCCCGCGGGCGCCGCCGCCTTCGCGGGCGGTTCTGCCCGCGAGTCAGCGCCCGCAGGTGGTGCTGTCTCGCTGGCGGCCGCCCCTGCGGGGTTTTTGCCCGTGGGAGCAGCGGCCACAGGCGCCGCTGTCCTGCGGTGCCTCAGCCCGCGCTGCTGCCCCGCGGCGCCTCTGCCCGCGGGCTCAGTGGCCGCAGGCGCTTCTACCGAGCGGGCTCCCAGCCCCGCCGGCCGCAAGCCTGCTGCAAGCAGATCGCCGGCCGGCTACTGCAGGCACAGCGCTTGCGCATGCGCCGGCGCTGTGCTGCCTGGCTGCGGCTGCGGCTGGCTGCAGGCATGCAGATCGAGGGCAGCAACTGTTGCTGCCCTTCCTTGCTTTTGCGTCAACGATTTTGACGTCAATATTCTTCCTAAACACAACACACGCAGTTCAAAACCAATCATTCGCACGAACAACCTGGCTCTGATACCACTGTTGGGAAATCATGGGGGGCGACATCATATGTGCAGCGGAAGAACAAGAAAACAAAAATCCCCGATTCCCAAAAAGATGTTCGTCGTCGTGCGAAGATTGGTGCGCAAAATCCGCAAAACACAAAACTGCGTATAGAGATTGTGTTACCTAGGGAGATCGTATATCCCTGTTTCCTTGCAGATCCTCAGGAGAGGGTGAAGGAGGTCAAGCGTCCTCCTCTCTAGCGGTGATCCACACAGTAGGGTTGCGACGACGCTCCTCAAAACTCCAGGCCTACTCTGAGGTGGAGAGGGAGAGGAGAATAGGAAGGGCAAGCAAAGACTCTAGCGTATGAGGCTGTGAATCCCTCCTATTTATAGAGATCCCGTGTCAAAACCCTAATGGGTCCTTTCCCTAGTGGGTATTGGATCTGCATCCAATAAGACAAGGGCTCCGTCGGATATCTCATATCTGAACCTCTACTCATCGCAATGCCTATCATATGTGTGTGACCCTCTAGGCCCAATATCGAGCTGGCCGTGAGTCATACCTGTCAGAACTCCTTCTAACTCAGTGAATTATTATCTCTGTAATAATTCACTCGACTCATCGACTACGGAAGTACTAGGCCACTACGCCGTAGTCCCCAGACGATACAGGGGAATCCAATCCATTGGACCTGTCTGTCCTCAGTTACCATGTACCTATAGTCCCTCATCCATCTAATATCCCAGAGACCGTATATCGAGCATGGTGCTGTCAGACCCATACGGTTTCTACTCGAGTCTCGCTCTAATCGGATTCTCCCGGAGAACTCTTTCTCTCTCAACCCGAATGACCCTGGCCAGGGATTTGTCTGAGCAAGAACACATGGGATATTCCTCTCATGATACCGAGAGTGGATGATCCTCTATCGACACTCAATAGCCCTCGTAAGGTCGACTACCACTCCCAATGACCAGCTGTACTAGATCTGGGAACAGCCAAACCTATAAGTCTGGTATCAAAGAGTGGAGCACTCATACAGGACATCCTTGGTGTCTCAAGTCTAAGAACCAGATACACCACTAGGACTACGGAATCGTTGTCTGACAATAAGGCATCATCAACCATCCAGCATTCCGTAAGCGGATCAATCAGTGAACTCATTCTCCAATGAGCACCTGTACTGTATCCCTAGTGTCCCTACACGAGCAGCTATGAGACCAGCTGCATCCATCATATGGACGGGTATACAGCACACCAGTCTATCCGGTTATCACGATGTCCCTCTCGAGTAACCTATGACCGGGATTATTTAGGATATGTGTTTAAAGGTGAATCGATCTCATTATCGTGATCTCATCATGATCCGATTCCCATTGCACAAATCCAAGGACATCACAATATATATGCATTTATGCAATAGTTATAAAGTGATATACGCCAAAATATAATAAGCAAAAAGATTCTGTATCAAGTCACACGTGCCATCACTCACGTGATTGGCTTGCTGGGCACTTATGACTAGCAATGAAGGACTCAAAGATTGACCCGTCTTACCGAGATCCAAGGTAAGAGGGTAGACGTTCCTAAGGAGTCCCTAATGGTGAGGCTGAGAACTCTTGAGGCTTTGAAGACTCTAGACCCCATAGGAATGAATCCCAACCCTATAGGAGGAGGGGATTTATAAGGAGGAGATTGGTCTCTCTCCTCCTATGATCAAAATAATTATTCCTTTGGGAGCAAATCCCAAGAGGCTTACTGTCGCAAGAAGGTTTGAGGCTTGTCATGGTGGAGGAGGACTTGAAATCTTTCACGACGAAGTGAAAACTTAAAGTCTACCATAGCGAAGAGAGGACTTGAAACCCGCCATGACGAAGGAAGAATTTGAAGCTTGCTAAGATAAGAAGATCCAAAATTCATTATAGTGGAGAGAGGACTTGAAATTCATCACGATGGAGCTATAGGGCTAAATATGCTTGAAGTGCATTAGTCAAGAAACCTAATCCATACTATGATATATCCGTCATGACAGAGGTATAAGGCCAAATGTGCCCGATGTGTTTAAGTTGAGAAACCCAACCCACACTAAAGTAAATCTACCACAATAGAAGTGCAAGGCTAAATGTACCTAAGATGTATGAGTCGAGAGAACATAACCCACATGAAGAGAAATATGGTATGATGGAAGCACAATACTAAATGCGCCCAAGACACATGAGTTAGGAAAACCTGACCCGTGTGAAGAAAATTTTGCTATAGTAAAGGTGCAAGGTCAAATGTGCCTAAGACGTGTAAGTCAAAAAAACTTGACTCATGTGAAGAGAAATCTACTACAGTAGAGGTGTAAAACCAAATATACCCAAAATGCATGAGTTAGAAAAACCTGACCTGCATTAAAAAAAATCTACTATGGAAGAGGCGTAAGACCAAATGCACTCGAGATGCATGAGTCAGAAAAATTAGACCTCCAGTATGCATATATGCAAAGCCAAATACGCTCAATATATGTGAATTGAGAAAACCCAACCCGCATAAATAAAAATCCACAACAACAAAGGTGCAAGGTCAAATGCACCCAAGATGCATGAGTTGAGAAAACCTGACCTACATAAAGAGAATCTGCTATGGTATAGGTGCAAAGCCAAATGTATCTGAGATGCATGAATTAGGAAACCCAACTTGCATAAAAAGAAATTCAATACGACAAATGCATATGAGTTAGAAAAAACCTGACCTGCATGAAGAGAAATCCACTATTGTAGAGATGCAAGGTCAAATGTACCGAGATGTGTAAATAAAAAAAACCCGACCCATGTGAAGAGAAATCCATCATTATGGAGAGAGAACCTGAAACCTACCACAACAGAAAGATTCAAAATCCGCCACCATGAAGAGAGGACTTAAACTTCACCATGGTGGAGGTGTAGGGCCAAATGTACCTGTGAGTCGAGAAACCCGACCTACACCAAGGCATATATGTTATAACAAAAGCATAGGGCCAAATATACTAAAGGTGTGTGAGTTAAAAAAGACCAATCCATACTAAGGTAAATCCACCATGGCGGAGGCGGAAGATCAAATGCACCCGAGATGAGGGAGTTAGGAAAACCTGACCTACATGAAGAAAAATTCACTACGACGGAGGCATGAGGCCAAATGCATTCGAGACACGTGAGTTATGAAAATTCAACCCATATGAAAAGAAATCTGTTATGGTAGAGGCATAAGACTAAATGGGCTCGAGATACATAAGTCAAAAAAACCCAACCCGCGTAAAGAGAAATCCACTACGATGGAGGTGCAAAGCCAAATGTGCCCGAGGCATGTGAGTTGGGAACCTGACTTGCGCCGAGGTAAATTTGTCATAGTAGAGGCGCAAGGCCAAATATACTCGAGATGTGTGAGTCAGGAAAATCTAACCCACGTGAAGAGAAATCTACTATGGTGGAGGTGTAAGGCCAAATACACTTGAGATGCATGAGTTGAGAAAACTCGACCTATGTAAAGGAAAATCCATTATGGTATAAGTGCAAGGCCAAATGCGCTTGAGATGTATCAGTCAAAAAAATCTAACTTACATGAAGAGAAATCCGCTACGATGGAGGTGCAATACCAAATGCACCTGAGACACGTGAGTCAGGAAAAAGTGCCCAGCAAGCCAATCACGTGAGTGATGGCACGTGTGACTTGATACAGAATCTTTTTGCTTATTATATTTTTGGCGTATATCACTTTATAACTATTGCATAAATGCATATGTATAGTGATGTCCTTGGATTTGTGCAATGGGAATCGGATCGTGATGAGATCACGATAATGAGATCGATTCACCTTTAAACACATATCCTAAATAATCCCGGTCATAGGTTACTCGAGAGGGACATCGTGATAACCGGATAGACTGGTGTGCTGTATACCCGTCCATATGATGGATGCAGCTGGTCTCATAGCTGCTCGTGTAGGGACACTAGGGATACAGTACAAGTGCTCATTGGAGAATGAGTTCACTGATTGATCCGCTTACGGAATGCTGGATGGTTGATGATGCCTTATTGTCAGACAACGATTCCGTAGTCCTAGTGGTGTATCTGGTTCTTAGACTTGAGACACCAAGGATGTCTTGTATGAGTGCTCCACTCTTTGATACCAGACTTATAGGTTTGGCTGTTCCCAGATCTAGTACAGATGGTCATTGGGAGTGGTAGTCGACCTTACGAGGGCTATTGAGTGTCGATAGAGGATCATCCACTCTCGGTATCATGAGAGGAATATCCCATGTGTTCTTGCTCAGACAAATCCCTGGCCAGGGTCATTCGGGTTGAGAGAGAAAGAGTTCTCCGGGAGAATCCGATTAGAGCGAGACTCAAGTAGAAACCGTATGGGTCTGACAGCACCATGCTCGATATACGGTCTCTGGGATATTAGATGGATGAGGGACTATAGGTACATGGTAACTGAGGACAGACAGGTCCAATGGATTGGATTCCCCTGTATCGTCTGGGGACTACGGCGTAGTGGCCTAGTACTTCCGTAGTCGATGAGTCGAGTGAATTATTACAGAGATAATAATTCACTTAGTTAGAAGGAGTTCTGACAGGTATGACTCACGGCCAGCTCGATATTGGGCCTAGAGGGTCACACACATATGGTAGGCATTGCGATGAGTAGAGGTTCGGATATGAGATATCCGACGGAGCCCTTGTCTTATTGGATGCAGATCCAATACCCACTAGGGAAAAGGACCCATTAGGGTTTTGACACGGGATCTCTATTAATAGGAGGGATTCACAGCCTCATAGGCTAGAGTCTTTGCTTGCCCTTCCTATTCTCCTCTCCCTCTCCACCTCAGAGTAGGCCTGGAGTTTTGAGGAGCGTCGTCGCAACCCTGCTGTGTGGATCACCGCTAGAGAGGAGGACGCTTGACCTCCTTCACCCTCTCCTGAGGATCTGCAAGGAACAGGGATATACGATCTCCCTAGGTAACACAATCTCTATACGCAGTTTTGTGTTTTGCGGATTTTGCGCACCAATCTTCGCACGACGACGAACATCTTTTTGGGAATCGGGGATTTTTTGTTTTCTTGTTCTTCCGCTGCGCATATGATGTCGCCCCCCATGATTTCCCAACAGTGGTATCAGAGCCAGGTTGTTCGTGCGAATGATTGGTTTTTGAACTGCGTGTGTTGTGTTTAGGAAGAATATTGACGTCAAAATCGTTGACGCAAAAGCAAGGAAGGGCAGCAACAGTTGCTGCCCTCGATCTGCATGCCTGCAGCCAGCCGCAGCCGCAGCCAGGCAGCACAGCGCCGGCGCATGCGCAAGCGCTGTGCCTGCAGTAGCCGGCCGGCGATCTGCTTGTAGCAGGCTTGCGGCCGGCGGGGCTGGGAGCCCGCTCGGTAGAAGCGCCTGCTGCCACTGAGCCCGCGGGCAGAGGCGCCGCGGGGCAGCAGCGCGGGCTGAGGCACCGCAGGGCAGCGGCGCCTGTGGTCGCTGCTCCCACGGGCAAAAACCCCGCAGGGGCGGCCGCCAGCGAGACAGCACCACCTGCGGGCGCTGACTCGCGGGCAGAACCGCCCGCGAAGGCGGCGGCGCCCGCGGGGGCGCCCACCTGCAGCGGCAGCGACCCCAGCGGGCGTGCCACCTGCAGGCGAGGGCAGTGCCCTCGCCCTCGCCGCACAGGCCGCCGCCAGTAGGGTGGCGGCGGCGGCGGCGCAGCAGCGAAAAGGGGAAAGGGTATTAGGGTTTTCTGCGCAAAAGACAGTTTTGCCCCTCGGAATTTGAGAAATTCCAGTTTCTGTCTTTTGTCCAAATTACGAAAATACCCTTAGGAATTGAGAAATTCCCTATATATCCCTGATTTCAGAAAATATTAATTAATTAAAAGGTTTAGTTGATTATTATTTTTATTATCTAGTAGTCCTACATAATGACGATTATTTATACATGTGATGTATGATGAGTGGACGGATGATCATGGACCGTGTGATGTGTGTACTTGTGATTATTATTATTGAGGTCTGCGAACCTCCATTATATTTCTCGTTTATTGTCGGGCCTGCGTGCCTATGATTAAGTTGTAATCACATGAGGAGGCGCAGCGGGAGCGTGGAAGCCATAGCGGGACCCACGAGACGGACGATCGTGATGCATGAAGATGCATCAAGATGTCGACGGAACCAACGAGGACGAGATGGACGATCACAAGGCATGGAGATGCACCGTTGCACACATAGATCTTGATGTGAGTGATTAGGCCTACTGGCTCGGGCCTAATCATATTAGGTTGTGGTCCATGATCATCTGGTGTGATTGCTTATACACATACTAGATATGTATATATATTTGCATGCGATGTAGATATATATTAAATATGTACATGTGTGACATGTCATAATAGGAGACCAAATCATAGAAACATCTCTCGATAATATTAAGTCGGTAAACGTGAGGCAATTAGATTGACCCACGTGGCCTTCCATCGTTATGAGTAGGAACCGAATCCCGGTGTAGGTTGAGTTGGTCGAGTCCCTCGAGACTCACCTATATCGCGATTCGCTATCTTGCTTACGACATAGAGATGTCACCGGTGACCTGAGGGCATGATATGCTTGGTCGAGTCCCTCGAGGGTATATCATCAAATCAGACTCATCTTGTAACGAAGGTGTTGACTTAACCGAGCATCATGGTTGGTCGAGTCCCTCGAGGCCATGGTGATTCGGAGGCCGAACAGGACGGGAATCACAAGGAGTTGTGATCGGCAAGAGTTGTCTACCTTTTAGGCTTAGTGTGATTGGTCGAGTCCCTCGAGGTTACACTAAGACGCTGATTGGATCCTGATCCCCACTAGAAGTCTGCCGGAGACTTCCGTTTCACGTGCTGAGGGTGTCGCGTGACTCGTTAGTAAAATAGTGGGAGCATATTAAGATAGAAGTCCATATCTTGATTGTTTATTTCTTGCAAAATCTGCATGTTATTCATTTTTGCTACATCTTTATTTTCAGAAAATGTCGCTTTCAAATCCCTTACGTGGCATACTTGATGTCAACCGCCTCACTGGTCCAAATTATACGGACTGGCTCCGTAACTTGAGAATTGTTCTCACAGCGGAGAAAATCGTGTACGTCCTTGATACAGTGATGCCTACGCCCGAAGAAGGGGCAAGCGAGGATGAGATCGCTCGCTACGTGAAGTACATTGATGACTCCACTCTTGCTCAGTGCTATATGTTGGGCTCTATGACTCCAGAGTTACAGAGACAACATGAAAAGATGGATGCCAGATCCATTCTCCTACATGTCCGTAAATTGTTTGAGGAACAGGGAAGGACTCAACGATATGAGATATCCAAGAGCCTTTTCCGCGCTAGGATGACTGAGGGGACACCGGTTCAGAACCATGTCCTAAAGATGATTGAGTGGATAGAGAAACTCACAGGTCTAGGAATGGTCCTAGAGGATAACTTGTGTGTGGACATTGTGCTTCAGTCCCTACCAGATTCCTTTTCACAGTTCATAATGAACTTTAATATGAACAAGCTTGAGGTGACTCTCCCAGAGCTCCTCAATATGTTGAGGGAGGCAGAGAGTACTATTAAGAAAGAGAAGCCAGTTCTCTACACTGGTGAGACCAGAAAGAAAAGGAAAGCAGAAAGGTCCCTTAAGAAGGGAAAGGGCAAGGGCAAACAAGGTAAAGCAAAGGTTGCTAAGAAAGACCCAACAAAGGACAAAGGCCAGTGCTTCCACTGTGGTAAAGATGGGCACTGGAAGAGAAACTGCAAAGAGTACCTTGCAGAAAGGGCGAAATAGAAGCTTGGAGAAGCTTCAGGTATATTCATGATCAATCTCCAATTGGCAGATTTTTGTGATAATTCATTGGTATTGGATACCAATATTGCTTATCACATCTACAATTTATTGTAAATTCTAGCAAAGCCGAGGGGAGATTGACGAGAGGAATATTGCATAAAGGTTTGTTTATGCAAGACACTACTCCACATATCATGAATGTAAGTGTCTAAGAGGAAACGAGATGAGGTGAACAGTGCATACCTATGGCATTGTAGGCTAGGTCACATTCATGAAAGAAGGATTCAAAAGTTGCTAAATAATGGATATCTAGATCCATTCGACTATGTGTCATATGCAACTTGCGAGCCTTGCCTTCGTGAAAAATTGACCAACTCTCCATTTAGTGGAACTGGAGAGAGAGACATTGAGTTGTTGGAACTCATACATAGTGATGTATGTGGACCCATGTCAACTCATGCCATTGGAGGTTACTCCTACTTCATTACATTTATTGATGATTTCTCAAGGTATGGATATGTGTACTTAATGAAGTACAAGTCCGAGGCCTTTGAGAAATTCAGAGAGTATAAGAATGAGGTGGAGAACCAGACTGGAAAGAGTATCAAAACTCTTCGATCAGATCGAGGAGGTGAGTACTTAAGTACAGAGTTTACTCACTTCCTCAAGGACCATGGGATATTATCCCAATGGACACCTCCTTATACACCTCAGCTCAATGGTGTCTCTGAAAGGAGAAATCGTACATTATTAGATATGGTACGGTCCATGATGAGTTTCGCTGACCTACCCATCTCATTCTGGGGATATGCCCTAGAAACCGTAGCTTACCTTCTGAACAGAGTTCCAACTAAGTCGGTGGTGTCTACACCATATGAGATATGGAAAGGGAAGAAGCCTGATCTTAAAGTAGTTAAGATTTGGGGCTACTCTGCCCATGTTAAAAGACACAACCCCGATAAGTTAGAATCAAGGACAGGGCGATGTAAATTTGTGGGATACCCCAAGGAAACTTGTGGGTATTACTTCTATCATCTCGAGGACCAAAAGGTCTTTGTAGCTAAGAGAGCAGTGTTCCTTGAGAAGGAACACATTCTTGACGGAGACAGTGGGAGAATGATAGAATTGAGCGAGGTTGGAGAACCAAGCTCAAGCACCACTCTACAGCCCGAGTCTGTTCAGGTATCTAATACACAAGTTTCAACTTTACGCAGGTCTGATAGAGTATCCCATCATCATGAGAGATATGTGGGACATATTAGAGCAGAGGATGTAGAGGATATTGATCCTCAGACCTACGAGGAGGCTATTATGAGTATAGACTCCGGGAAGTGGAAAGAAGCCATGAATTCTGAGATGGATTCTATGTACTCCAATAAGGTTTGGAACCTAGTTGATGCACCCGAAGGTATTGTACCCATCGGTTGCAAGTGGATCTTTAAGAAAAAGATCGGAGTAGATGGAAAGGTAGAGACCTATAAAGCAAGGCTAGTGTCTAAGGGGTATCGTCAAAGGCAAGGTGTTGACTACGACGAAACTTTCTCACCCGTAGCAATGCTAAAATCCATCAGAATTCTATTGGCTATTGCAGCACACTATGATTATGAGATCTGACAGATGGATGTGAAAACCGCATTCCTCAACGGGAACCTGGAGGAGGAGGTGTATATGATGCAACCTGAGGGATTCGTGTCCAAGAACTGCCCAGATAAGGTGTGTAGGTTGCTTAGATCCATTTATGGACTAAAGCAAGCTTCCCGAAGTTGGAACATAAGATTTGATGAGTCAATCAGATCTTATGACTTCGTTAAGAACGAAGATGAGCCTTGTGTGTACAGGAAGGTAAGTGGGAGCGCTATCACCTTTTTGGTGTTATATGTGGATGACATCCTCATCATTGGGAATGATGTAGGAATGCTATCCACAGTAAAGACTTGGTTATCTAGACACTTCTCCATAAAGGACTTAGGGGAAGCATCCTATATCTTGGGGATTAGAATCTATAGAGATAGATCCAAGAGGATGCTTGGCTTGTCCTAGTCCAGGTACATAGAAATCATTGTCAAAATGTTTGGCATTGAAAATTCTAAGAAAGGGCGAACATGGATATGATACCTTATGCCTTAGCAATATGGTATATCATGTATGCCATGCTATGTACTAGGCCTGATATAGCGCATGCTCTGAGTGTCACGAGCAGGTATCAGGCGGATCCAGGCTTGGAGCACTGGAAAGCAGTAAAGTGTATCCTTAAGTACTTGAGAAGGACTAAGGATTTTTTACTAGTATATGGAGGTAATAGCCTTAAGGTTGAAGGCTTCACTAACTCAAGTTTTCAGTCTGATGTCGATGATAGCAAGTCGAATTCAGGGAATGTGTACACCTTGAATGGAGGAGCAGTGTGCTGGAAGAGTTCCAAGCAAGATACCACTGCTAACTCGACCACAAAGGCGGAGTACATTGCTGCATCGGATGCAGCAAAGGAGGGAGTCTAGGTGAAGAAGTTCATCACAGATTTGGGAGTCGATACAGATAGCGACAAGTCGACTTCCTTATATTGCGACAACTATGGGGTGATTACTCAAATAAGGGAACCCGGGTCTCATTAGAAGTGTTCTGAGGAGGTTCCAGCTTATAAGAGAGATCGTAACCCGAGGAGATGTAGTAGTGGAAAGAGTTCCATCCGAAGATAACATTGCAGATCCACTGACAAAGTCGTTGTCTCAGATTGTCTTTGAGCATCACAGGAGTCTGATGGGGATCAGACACATAGGTGATTGGCTTTAGGTCAAGTGGGAGATTGCTAGTCATAGGTGCCCAACAAGCCAATCACGTGAGTGATGACACGTGTGACTTGATACAGAATCTTTTTGCTTATTATATTTTTGCGTATATCACTTTATAACTATTGCATAAATGCATATATATATTGTGATGTCCTTGGATTTGTGCAATGGGAATCGGATCGTGATGAGATCACGATAATGAGATCGATTCACCTTTAAACACATATCCTAAATAATCCCGGTCATAGGTTACTCGAGAGGGACATCGTGATAACCGGATAGACTGGTGTGCTGTATACCCGTCCATATGATGGATGCAGCTGGTCTCATAGCTGCTCGTGTAGGGACACTAGGGATACAGTACAGGTGCTCATTGGAGAATGAGTTCACTGATTGATCCGCTTACGGAATGCTGGATGGTTGATGATGCCTTATTGTCAGACAGCGATTTCGTAGTCCTAGTGGTGTATCTGGTCCTTAGACTTGAGACACCAAGGATGTCCTGTATGAGTGCTCCACTCTTTGATACCAGACTTATAGGTTTGGCTGTTCCCAGATCTAGTACAGCTGGTCATTGGGAGTGGTAGTCGACCTTACGAGGGCTATTGAGTGTCGATAGAGGATCATCCACTCTCGGTATCATGAGAGGAATATCCCATGTGTTCTTGCTCAGACAAATCCCTGGCCAGGGTCATTCGGGTTGAGAGAGAAAGAGTTCTCCGGGAGAATCCGATTAGAGCGAGACTCAAGTAGAAACCGTATGGGTCTGACAGCACCATGCTCGATATACGGTCTCTGGGATATTAGATGGATGAGGGACTATAGGTACATGGTAACTGAGGACAGACAGGTCCAATGGATTGGATTCCCCTGTATCGTCTGGGGACTACGGCGTAGTGGCCTAGTACTTCCGTAGTCGATGAGTCGAGTGAATTATTACAGAGATAATAATTCACTTAGTTAGAAGGAGTTCTGACAGGTATGACTCACGGCCAGCTCGATATTGGGCCTAGAGGGTCACACACATATGGTAGGCATTGCGATGAGTAGAGGTTCGGATATGAGATATCCGACGGAGCCCTTGTCTTATTGGATGCAGATCCAATACCCACTAGGGAAAAGGACCCATTAGGGTTTTGACACGGGATCTCTATAAATAGGAGGGATTCACAGCCTCATAGGCTAGAGTCTTTGCTTGCCCTTCCTATTCTCCTCTCCCTCTCCACCTCAGAGTAGGCCTGGAGTTTTGAGGAGCGTCGTCGCAACCCTGCTATGTGGATCACCGCTAGAGAGGAGGACGCTTGACCTCCTTCACCCTCTCCTGAGGATCTGCAAGGAACAGGGATATACGATCTCCCTAGGTAACACAATCTCTATACGCAGTTTTGTGTTTTGCGGATTTTGCGCACCAATCTTCGCACGACGACGAACATCTTTTTGGGAATCGGGGATTTTTTGTTTTCTTGTTCTTCCGCTGCGCATATGATGTCGCCCCCCATGATTTCCCAACAAAATGCACCTGAGACACGTGAGTCAGGAAAAATGGCCCGTATGAAAAAAAAAAAAATCTACTATGATGGAGGTGCAAGAGCAAATGTGCTCGAGACATGTGAGTCGGAAAAACCCGACTCGCATGATTAGAAATATACTACAACGGAGGTGCAAGGCTAAATACGCCTGAAATGCGCGAGTTGGGAAAATTCGACCCGTGTGAAGAGAAATTTGCTACAACATATGTGTAATGTCAAATGCACCCAAAACACATGTATTGGGAAAACCTGACCCACATGAAGAGAAATTCATTATGGTATAGGTGCAAGGCCAAATGAACTTGAGATGCATGAGTCAGAAAAATTTGACCCACTTAAAGAGAAATTCGCTATGATGGAAGTGTACGGACGGATGTGCCGATGCGTGTAAGTCAAGAAACTCGACCTGCACTAAGGTAGATCCTCTATAGTAGAGGTGTATGATCAAATATACTCGAGGCATGTGAGTCAGAAAGCCTAACCCTCCAAAATATATTCGCCATGGTAGAGGTGTAGGACCAAATGTACTCAAGACGTGTGAGTTGAAAAGCCCGACCTGTGCTAAGGTAAATATGCCATAACGAAGGTGCAAGGCCAAATGCGCCCAAGATATGTGAGTCATGAAAACCTGACTTATGTGAAGAGAAATCTGCTATAACGGAGGTGCAAGGCCAAATGTATCTGAGGCGCGTAAGTCAGGAAAACCCGACATACATGAAAAAGAAATCTACCACGATGGAGACTTAAGGTAACAAATGCCTAAAGTGCGTGAGTCAAAAAAACTTGATCCGGCATGAAGAAAAAATTATCATAGCGGTGACATAAGGTAAAATGTGTTTAAGGCATACGAGTCAGGAAAACCTAACCCACGTGAAGAAAACTTCGCCACGACGGAGGCACAAAATAAAGTGTGCCCGAGACATGTGCATTAGTAAAACTCGACTTGGAAGAAAAAATCCTGAACACTCATGTATTAGATGAATTAAACATCACACTTCGAGTCCCTTTTGAAAGAGCCCCGAAGCACGCCTTTAGGGTGGGGGGAGAAATAAGAGAGGATATAATTATGACTAATTATCTGACACATCATTTTTATATGACACCTAATGAGAAAAGATAAGACGAAGCCTAATTCTTATCATTTATAATAAGAAAAATAATTACAAGCTTTTTTTCTCATCATTAATGATGAGAAAGATAACCACAAGCTTCCTTCTTGCCATTTATGAGGAAAAAAACAATCATAATTTGCTTTATGGACTAAGTATAAAAACTTACATTTAACACAAAAAAATAGAGAATTTTTCTAGATTATTTGCATTCACTCATATACTTCATATTACTCACTTGAGCCTCAGATGAGTCAGATCGAAAGAACTCACTTAATCTTAGTTTTTTATAGGTAATATCTCGAGAGCATGACGTTTCTACCTTGAAGATACTTTAAACAATCCTATGCATATTGGTTCGAATCATATCAGACTGACCAAAACGTTTACGATATTTTTTCTAACACTAAATAAGATAAATTATTAAACTAAATCATAAATTATTGTTTAAATAATAAATGACATAGATTAATCTGAATCAGATCATCCAACTTGGCATGGGACTTAAAAAAAATTGATATGTAAATATGATCGATTGAATTCGAAGCTGATAGGATTTAGTATGCCAAATAACACCGTCTTACACATTCATCCTTGAAAATTTTGGAAATAAATTTCTGTAAAAATTTCTTAAATCATCCATCATGTAAAATATCATTTATATATATCTCTCCATTTGATGTCCTAAAAAATTTCAAGCCAACAACAGCTACCAATACGTGTGAATTAATAATGATATGAATATCTATAATATTTTTAACATTTTAACATTGAAAACGAGAAGTCTTATATATATATATATATATATATATATATATATATATATATATATATATATATATATATATATATATCAGTCACTGGAGAGTTTGTAGTTTAGTTCACAACGAAGGCATGCTATTGTTCTATCACCTCCTCTTCCTGTCCCTCCTCAGCCCGTCCTCTGCGGCGGCCGCCAGCGCCGGCTATGCGGAGGAGCACCGGGCCCTCCTCTCCCTTAAGTCCGAGCTCTCCAACCCTGGCGCCGCCCTCGCCGCCTGGGACGCTGCCACCGACCACTGTTCCTGGCCAGGCGTCACCTGCGGCAGCAGCAGCGCCGTCGTCGCCCTCGACCTCTCTGGACGCAATCTCTCCGGCCCCCTACCCCCCGCTGTCGGACGCCTCCGCTCCCTGCTCCGCCTCTCCGTCGCCGCCAACTTCCTTTCCGGTCCCATCCCCCCGGAGTTGGCCCTCCTTCCTGCCCTTCGCCACCTCAACCTCTCCAACAACCTCCTCAATGGCTCCTTCCCTGCCGCCCTGGCCCGCCTCGCCGACCTCCGCCTCCTCGACCTCTACAACAACAACCTCACCGGGCCCCTCCCCCGGGAGGTGGCGGCCATGACCCTTCTCCGCCACCTCCACCTCGGCGGCAACTTCTTCTCCGGCTCCATCCCCCCGGAGTACGGCCACTGGCAGTTCCTCGAGTACCTCGCCATATCCGGCAACGAGCTCAGCGGCCCCATCCCCCGAGAGATCGGCAACCTCTCCGCGCTCCGCGAGCTCTACATCGGCTACTTCAACAGCTACGATGGCGGCGTCCCGCCGGAGATCGGCAACCTCTCCGCCCTGCTCCGCCTCGACGCCGCCAACTGCGGCCTTTCTGGCCGCATCCCGTCCGAGATGGGAAACCTTCGGAACCTCGACACCCTCTTCCTCCAGGTGAATGGCCTCGCCGGGGAGATCCCACCTGAGCTCGGCCGCCTCCGTAGCCTCAAGTCCATGGACCTCTCAAACAACGCCCTCACCGGCCAGATTCCCCCGAGCTTCTCCGGGCTTAGCAACCTCACCCTGCTCAACCTCTTCCGCAACAAGCTATTCGGCACCATCCCAGAGTTCGTTGGCGACCTCCCCGAGCTCGAGGTGCTCCAGATGTGGGAGAACAACTTCACTGGCAGCATCCCTCGCCGACTCGGTACCAACGGCCAGCTTCAGCTCCTCGACCTTTCGTCAAACAAGCTCACGGGGTCCCTCCCCCCGGACCTCTGTTACGGTAACAAGCTCGAAACTTTGATCGCTCTCGGCAACTTCCTCTTCGGCTCCATACCGGAGTCACTCGGCCGCTGCGAATCCTTGAGCCGCATAAGAATGGGGGACAACTACCTCAATGGAAGCATTCCGCATGGCCTCTTTAGCTTGCCCAATCTGTCTCAGGTGGAGTTCCAGGACAATCTCCTCACCGGCGGATTCCCGGACACCGGTGACTCTTCCATCTCTCCCAGTCTCGGACAGATTTGCCTCTCGAACAACCGGCTCGTCGGCCGTCTGCCTCCGTCCATCGGAAACTTTTCCGGCCTTCAGAAGCTATTGCTGAGCCAGAACTCGTTTTCCGGCAGCATCCCACCGGAGGTGCGGAGGTTGCAGCAGCTCTCCAAGTTGGACTTCAGCGGCAATCGGTTCTCCGGCCCGATCACTCCGGAGATCAGCAAGTGCAAGCTGCTGACGTTTGTCGATCTCAGCAGGAACGAAATCTCTGGCAATGTTCCCTCGGATATAGCCGCGCTGCGGATATTGAATTACCTCAACCTGTCGAGGAATCACCTCGAGGGCCAAATTCCGTCGGCCATCTCGACAATGCAGAGCCTGACGGCGGTGGATTTCTCCTACAACAACCTCTCCGGCCTCGTCCCGAGCACCGGTCAGTTTAGCTACTTCAACGCCACGTCCTTCGTGGGCAACCCGGACCCCTGCGGCCCTTATCTCGGCCCGTGCCGGCCTGGGATATCCAACGAATCCCGTCCCTCCCGCGCCAAAGGCGCCCTCTCGGCCTCCTTCAAGCTCTTGCTCGTCGTCGGCCTTCTCATCTGTTCCATCGCCTTCGCCGTTGCGGCCATCATCAAAGCTCGGTCCTTGAAGAGGGCCAGCGAGGCCCGTGCGTGGAGGCTCACCGCGTTCCAGCGGCTGGACTTCACGTGCGACGACGTGCTAAATTGCCTGAAGGAGGAGAACATCATAGGAAAAGGAGGGGCCGGGATAGTCTTCAAAGGTGTCATGCCCGACGGCGAACAGGTTGCCGTCAAGAGGCTTCCGGCGATGAGCCGGGGATCGCCGCACGACCACGGGTTCAGCGCGGAGATACAGACTCTGGGGAGGATCCGCCACCGGCACATCGTGAGGCTGCTGGGTTTCTGCTCCAACCACGAGACCAATCTCCTGGTGTACGAGTACATGCCCAACGGGAGCCTCGGCGAGGTGCTCCACGGGAAGAAGGGCGGGCATCTGCACTGGGTCACGAGGTCCAAGATCGCGGTGGAGGCGGCCAAGGGTCTCTGCTACCTCCACCATGATTGCTCGCCGCTGATCCTTCATCGAGATGTCAAGTCCAACAACATCCTCTTGGATTCCGACTTCGAAGCTCACGTGGCTGATTTCGGACTCGCCAAGTTCTTAGAGGACTCGGGCACTTCCGAGTGCATGTCCGCCATCGCCGGTTCTTATGGCTACATCGCTCCAGGTTTCCTTCCTTTCTCTGCCATTCAATCAATTCCTTCATTACACTTTCTTCTCGTAAATGTGCTACCTTTATGGTCCTTTGAAGCTTCATCATGCTCCAGTTCTTTGCCTGATTAGGTGTATCTATGCTGCTGTTGTTACTTGGATTCGATTCAGTTTCTGGGACTAATTAGATCTCGGTATCTAATTCTCTCTGTAACAGGGTCACATGAGATTCTTCAGTTCAATTTGAAGTCTACTTCTTTCAAATGACCGGCTTTGTGTCTCATCATGGAGTGTTTTTCTTGTCGGCAGAGTATGCTTACACCCTCAAGGTGGACGAGAAGAGCGATGTGTACAGCTTTGGCGTGGTGCTCCTGGAGCTGGTGACCGGTAGGAAGCCGGTCGGTGAATTCGGTGATGGCGTCGACATCGTGCAATGGGTAAGGAAGATGACGGGCTCCGACAAAGAGAATGTGGCCAAGATCTTGGACCCAAGGCTTCCGACTGCGCCCATCCACGAGGTGATGCATGTGTTCTACGTCGCGATGCTCTGCGTGGAGGAGCAGAGCGTGGGGCGGCCGACGATGAGGGAAGTGGTGCAGATGCTCACGGAGCTACCAATTCCGTCATTGAAGCAAGGGGAAGACTCTTCAAGTGGCAATGTTACTGCACAACCACCGCCACCTATTGCGGCCTCTGTGGACTCACCTGTCAAGGTAACCAGAGAGCATCAACAGAAACCAGCTTCACATTCACCACCATCAGATCTGCTTAGCAATTAATACACTAGAAATTAGGGTTTAGTCCCGTTTCTTGCTTCCAGTTGCTTGATTTATAGCCTTAAAATAGGTGGTGTAATTTGCCACAGCTCATGTACAGTTGGATTGTTGAGTTACTTTGCCTTATTTATTGTTCCAAGTCCTCTTCTATTACTCTGCTGCTGCTGCTGCTGCTGCTGCTGCCCACTTCCTGTGAGTCTGATCTCACCAGAGCAAACACTGAGGGGAACAGAGTCTTTGATTTCTGCAACTGTTAGCAGATGGAGCAGGCTATGTCACGAGCTGGTTTCTGATCGTATTGAAATATCTGTGCCCTGTTATTTAGCTGAATTGATGGACTTGAATGAGATGGTGGAGTGATGGAGAACGCAGGCGCCTCTCTGTTTCCTAGATTTTTGTTCAGTCACTACTCCTAGCAAGGGTGAGAAGAGATTCCAGACATGAAATGTTGAATTAAATGTTGTAAGGCTAATGGTGATGATCACAAAAGAAATCTGATTGAAATAGCAGACATATAAATCAAGAGAAAACAGTAGATGACATGTAGCTATCTGACTTGACAGGTTTCAACCAGCAAGATGGCAACCTTGCACTGGAGGATAAGGCTAATGCTAGTAAGTGATTAGGTTTGTGTTCTTGGTTGGGGTTTTGACCCTCTTTGTGTTAATAAGCTCATTTAATGTTAATATGACTGAAGAATTAGAGAATTGAAGTCTAATAAAGAAGCAAAGGTTCACCCCGAAAGAATACAATCGATAATTTTTCGTATATTAGAGTACCCACAACTCCGTTTTAATCGAATATTAAAATCGATACTTGCATAATGCACTGTGACAGTCCTTTGTAATAAGGTATGTAATTTTGGTCTCCCATCGATATCAAGATATCTCTTAGCATCTATATGCTCGCCATGACATCGACATGTCATGGAGGCCTACAATAGCATGGAAACAATGAACATTATTGACCAAGTAATGCCTGCTAAGGTAAGTCCAAGCTCTAACAACAAATGTGTCTTTGTTCCTTTTGTGATAAGGCACCATTTCAACATCGATATAATAAGCAGACAAAGGGAGTCAAACAGAAATAATAAAGAAGGCACTGAAAAGGTTTGTGCGAGAAGAGTTCCACACTGAAAAGCTCATGCAAGCAGAAACAAGATCTACCTCCTTGAGCTCTGCTGATTCATGTAAGAGTGATGATGCAAGGGGGACAACATGAAATATCAAATTGGCCAGTATTCGGGAGGACATTTTTAGAGATCTAAGCTGAGGATACATATACTTTATGTAGCTGGATATCATTATTTTGAGGAAGATTTATTGGATACCAAAGCTTCTGAGCAGTTCTGGAAGAAATGGTCCCAATCATTTTCCTCCCTCGATTAGACCCTACTCCATAGAACGTAAAGCATTTGAATGAGTCCATAAATAAAACTGGCCTAAAATTTGGCAGCATTCAATTAAAATGGCTGTTGTGAGTGGATGCTTCCTCCTTGCAGATCACACCCCCACACACACACACAATAATAATAATACATGATGGTTTTGAGGTTGCTGCAAGCCTTCAGACCATGATTTGCAGCTGCAGTTCCTTGCAGAGCACTGCTGCTGCTGTCTGCTTCCTCCCATCTGCCATGCAAGAGTGAGCAGTAGTAGTTCTTTCTCAGTGACTGACTACTGTTCAGTGCAAGCACGAAATATGACGACCTGTTTCACTGCAGTCTTCATCGGCAGGAGAAAGAAGAGCTCCAGTCAGTTTCCTCTTCTTTGGTTCCACTATCAATCTCCAGTTTGATTCCACTATCAAAACCTTTGTAGGTTGACCTTCTCGAGGTGAGACTGACCGAAAGAAACTATTTAGTAGCTACACAATCATCTAGGCAATGCATGTGACTGTGCTATGGACTTCACATTGGAGATGGTTGGGGGCTGGAAACCAAAGAGTATTCTGATCATCTCTCTCTCTCTCTCTCTCTCTCTCTCTCTCTCTCTTATGTTTTTAGCAGTATTGCATTGTGCACTCGGATGTTCTAACTTGGGTGCCATTTCTTCCAAGTTTTTCCCAATATGTTTGTACCATCTTAAAAATCTGTGGCATGTGGTGGGAAAAAAGCTTAGAACTATATGAATTTATACTGAGTTCCACAGTATAAATTCCGAGCTATTCATCTTCTAAAAGACATACTTTTTGCTATGCATTTTCGAGAATTTAGAGGAAAAATATCTCAATGGGATTTAAGAGAGAACGGCGGCCGCTGATCCCATGAAGGAAATATATCTCGGGGGGGGGTCCTACCCGAGTTTCACCCGGCAGCTTCCACCTTGAGCCACGTGGTGGGCTCTCCCTGTCGATCACCGTCAATTCTCGATCGGAAGACCCGCAGCGTGTCCCCCTCGCCGCCCGCTTTCAATCTAACCATCTTAAATGGGAAACGGGACCCACCCGCGCGGCAGCATCTGCATGGAGACGCCGACATCTGACGGCCAGCATTAAATTGCCACCTCCACAGGTCGATCCGACGCGTGGGAGGATCTCTTGGAAGACCGTATCGATTACCAAAAGCCAAAACCTACTCATTACCTGTCCACTGGATCACCGGAGAATCATACTCCGCCGACGACCGCCGTGGGCCCCAATCCTCCTTTTTATTTCTGGTCGCTATGAAACGAGGGGGTCAAACCGGGGGTCCCCCGTGGGTGCGTACACGTCACATATGAGATGATTTGGGGAGCTGCACGTGGCAAAAAAAAGCGTCGACGGACGGCCGAGATGCATGTGCGTTGCACGTGGTCAGCATCGAATGAATTTGTCCTGGGCATGATGACAAGAAATCATGGACTCGCTGGAGAAATGATATTATGCAGGTGGAACAGACGAGAGAATACTTCGCGAGAACAAGAATAATTAGATTAATTATAAATTATATCTATAATTAATTATTTTTTTTTATAATTTAATTTTTATATTTTAAAAAATTATATTTATATTCTTATAGTTACAAAAGTGAAATATCTAAGTTTATTTATCCTAGCGTCATTAGTTTTATCAATAAATATATAAAAATAAAAAGATAGTACTGTCGTTGAAGTTGCATATGATTATTGTGGATGAAAAGAGCGATGACAATAGATGATGGTTGCTTTGCATTTACATCGACGATGATGTAATTATCGAATGGTCTTTTCGTTGCTCTGCATCTACATAACACTAATATAGTTGTTGAGTGATACTTTTGTCATTTTGTATCTATGTCGACATTAACACAATTACTGATTAACGAAAAGGTTATTTGACATTTATATTTACACCTCTGCATCTACATAACACTAATGTAGTTGCTGAGTGATACTTTTGTCATTTTGTATCCATGTCGGCATCAACACAATTACTTATTAACGAAAAGGTTACTTGACATTTACATCAACACTGACACAGATACCAAGTAGTCATTTTACTGCTTGACAACTATAGAGTGATAAAATGGGACGTTCGACATTTGCATTTGCGTTGGCATCAACGCAAATACAAAGCAACCCTCACCTCTTGCCGTCGTTCTTTTCATCCACAATAGCCACTCATGACCCTCAGTGTGCCACCATCCATCACCACTAATGTCATTCGTTACTAACAATTAAAATGTTAAAATTATTTTTTTACTTTTTATTTTTTATCTTTTTATTTAAAAAAAATTAATATCGTTAAGATAAATAAATCTAGATGTTTCACTTTAATAGCTATAAAGATATGATGCTAGGAGATAGAGAGATGTTATGACTAATACCCATCGTGTAAAATTTGCCACACAGATAACTATAGAGGGAATTTGTCTTCAAGACATGATGACAAGAAATCATGGATTCCCTAGAGGAACTACCATTGCTAGGTCTTTGCTTGCAAGCAATTCATGGTATAGAAACCCCACTCCCTCCCTTCTCTGCATGATTGTCTTGTTTTATTTGATGGCATGAAGCAAAAGACAAAAGGCGTTGATGAGACAGAATCACATACAAAACTTGTTGCTTCATGAAAGCTAGAATGGACTTTGTACTAATTGCTTCTGAAGCTTTGTCATGATGAGACACAGCACCTGCTTTGTCAGTTGCCATTGATGAAGGAAAATGGTACAAGGTTAGCACTTCAACACTCTCGAAGCCTGTCTTCAGGACTTGCAACACCATTCACACCATCCATCATTTTGTGCCTGGACTAAGTTCATACTTGGAGTAAATGATGAGCTACCATTGGGCTGACTTGATATTGTTTGCCACTCCATGAAGCCTTCATTGATGAACTTGCAACACCAGTAACACTATGTGAACAACCATGAAACCAATTTGAAGTGTAGTAGAACATTTTCCAGGCACCCACCCAAATGATGAACATTGATGCTGGGAAACAGCACATAGTTTACTTTCATCACTCTCAAAACCTTTGTTCAGGACTTGAAACACCATCAACACAACACACAGCACATAATTATGTGACGGCAAAGAGACATGCAGTCTGAAACTACTCAGTTGATAGTGGAAATTAATGATGAACTACCATTCAACAAACTCAAATAGTCTGCATCTTTTCCGGGTGCCATAATGATGCTGATGGGGTCTTCCTCAGACCCTCAGGACCCATGCCAGAATGAAATGATGTGGATGACAATAGGTGAATGCATGTGAAGTGCCCAGATATCTGTCTCACTAACATAATACTTGGATGCCTGACACTGTTCCTATGCCATAATTCCTGAGTAGTCTTACCTGAGGTTGCATGCTCCAAAAGTTGAGAGTAGCCTTGAGGGAACTATCAACAGTCTCAGGAGGCCAGGATCAAGCTCTGTACAAAGCCACCTACATTGAGGACACTGCTAGCTTTGGGTTGGCAGGCATTGAAAGCAATAAAAACATGGCAAGATTAGAAGAACTAAAAAACAAGCTAGCAGTGTAGTATTACTATTTGAGTTATACAACACCAATGGCCCAAACAAATAGCAGATTACTGTTTTGCACATATCCAAAAACATAAAAAGACTTGACTCAGTACTGATGGCCACTCAATCCCAATCAGTGTAGTATGTACCAAGAAAAAATACTACAAATACACTAAAGTTACATCTGAGATATCAAGAAACAAAATACCATGTCAGCCAATATTTCATGTCTCTATTGCTCTTTTGATGCTACAGAAGAAAATTGTCAGTTGATACTGCTAAGTCTATACATATTACACAAAGTCCTACCAAATCAACTGGATGTGAAAGAGATGAATAGTGCAGTCACCGAAAATCTCAATGTACCTCCAAGGTGATGCACCTCCAAGGTAAAGTCTGGGGGAATGAACTGCAAAGGTAGCATGAGAAACCAGCTAATTCTACACTTCCCATATGTCATTTACATAATCAGTTCGAAAGGAACATTTATAAGATCACACATGTTGGTTGTAGTAACTGTAGATAACAAAATTTCTCCTGTAGTGTGTTTTTGTTTCTAATCAAGAGGCTCTAGTTCATCCAACAGCATCGATCTGAAAAATGCATTATTGTGTTGGAAATTTGTCTCACCTTTCACTGACTTTAATCACTTGCAAACTCAATAAGAATTAGGTTCCAAGCTTTCCCAACATCTAACACTTATACCACATCAGGTTACTTAGCTTCTTACCCTGAATAAATTTCTGAGCTTTTTCATGGAAAGTTCTGGCAATAGTTCCAGGCAAGTCCTGACAACGCCTAAAGGATGCCGTGAAAAACGTCACCAAAGCTACTCAGGCCAAACCCACACCATGAATGAAGACCTCGATGAGAACGGAAAATAAAGGGGTTTTTGTCTCCCTAATTTCCTTGAAGCTTCAAACTGAGACCTGTGGTGAAAACAGGCATTGTATCTCCTTGACTTCTAATCCCTTGAGCATCCTAACTATCTTATCATAAAAAAAAGGTTGCACTACAAAGATACATTTGATATCGAATTGGTTGCTGGAAAAACTTCTTGCAAACAAAGACCTCAAAAATATATTTTCATTATAACCGAATTTAAGCAAATGTAAGACCTTGATCAACAGCTAATGTAATATTGCAGGAAGTTCTTGTAATTTATTTCTAATCTATTGCATACAGAATTTCAAATCCTGTGCAACAAACAAAATCTCAAAACAATCTCTATACACAGAGAATTCCCTTATTGCCCCATGACATAATTCAAGATAAAGAGTTTCTTTTTTTCTTTCTCAACGTACATTTGAACGGTAGAAGGCTTCTTCAAGAGAAATTATTGTGATTATTGTTTATCAGGCTACCAAATCTGTAACCGCATTACAAATATCAGCACAGTTATTTCTTCAACCATGGGATCTAAGTCTTACATATGAGCTCAATCTGCTCAGGAGTTGGGCACTCCACTTCCATCACTTGCGAATGAATGAGACACCCTTTTGAATGCTTACTGCCAACTCTTTCTTTGCCTTCTCCAAGCCAGCCCTGTCATAACAAGGATGTCTAGTCAACAAGGCTAGTATGGTTCAAGTGCATACAATAGGAAATGTCAATCATAGACATTTCCATGAGGTGCACGTAATATCTGCAAGAAAAGCCACTTTGAAACATCTACAACTGTGTAGGTGCAGCTCTCCCTAATATACATAGAGATAAGATAGGTGCAGCTCTCCAACTAAGTTGTTGTATGTAGCCTGAAGTAAAGATCTCACAAGTCCAATGGACCACTCACAAGATCGCAAACCCCTAATTGAAGGAAAATTTATAAATAGAGCTTCAAAGAAAACTAAATGTCAACAAATTGAGACCACAAAAAGTGATAATTGGTTTTTAAACAGTAATCACAAGTGACGAAAAATCAGATACTGTTGACATGGTGAAATGAAAATGATGAAACCAAGACACACCTTTCAAACTCATTCAAAGGTCCAAGGGGAAGAACCTCCCCAACTCCACAACGACCTAACCGCACTTTAGATGCAAAAAAGGGCAGTTCTGTCACCTATATAAAAAGCAGTAAAAGGACATAAGGATTAAGATCATGGTTGTACTGTTGTAGCATAGAAAATGGAAGGAGAACAAACACAAAGTTGGGCAGGGGAGGAGACCTGGGAAGCCACAAATGAGCATTCGACTACTCCTGCATCACCTCGTAATCCCCGCAAACAAGCATCTGCAAATTTAGCAGCTGCATATGCCTGCATAATTTGGTTACATTTCACTATACAAGCAATGGATTCAACAGTACACACACACACACACACACACACACACACACATATATATATATATATATATACATATATAATGGAGACTCAAGTGAAGGACACCAACCATTGACAATGTTGCAGAACCAGCACCAGCTTTTGCCTGCAATTTTAAACAATGTACGATTTAGCATTTATCAACATTCAAGAAGTAAAACCCAGACTCAACATTTTTTCTGTGCAATCCTTAGGATTATATAAACTTCGAAGACAACAGATAAATGTCATAGTAACCAACGTGGCTAGAATCTAATATAAATCCATAGAGAGACAAACTTATGCTTTTTAAAGCACTTACAAAGAACAAATACATGTAACTTTAATAGCTGAAGAATATAGCAACATTTGTTAAATTAGATTCTCTAGTCATTTGTTGTTCTACTACAGCTAAGAGGCTACATCAATGTAAACTAATTTTGGCATTTCACAACTTAAGTCCTACTGTACCTTTATGGTCTTTGACAACATTTACAAAACATTCTACACACATATCTGAGCATCATCTACAATCAATAGATAACTATAAAAATTGTGGAACTAGCTTGAAGTTGAAGAATTTTTCCCTTCTTCAGGGAAAAAGCCTTTTTAGGATGCTGGTGAGTAACCAAAAAAACAAACAAAAAGAAAGACTGCATAAAGATTCATAGTCTGATACTCCTTTTTTTTCCTTTCATCTCTCTGCTAAAAACCTATTATCCCTGTCAGGTGGGTAACCAAACCAAAAAAAAAAAGACTACATAAAGAATCATAGTCTGATACTCTTTTATTTTTCTTTCGTCTCTCAGCTAAAAAACTATTATCCCTGTCAGCAAAGATTGCACAGAACTTGATTCCCAGCTGGAGACAAATAAACAGTATTGTAGTTCCATAAAGTATGACTCTGAGACCTTTTGAGGCTCTTGAAACCATTGCAAAATCAATGAACCGATTTCGTATCAAATGCTCGCTTATCAAAACTTAATTGAACTCTGATATATTTGTCACATTTACTAGCAAATATAAGTACAGTATCTGACATTAGAAAAGCAAGCTAAACGTGATGCTAATTAGTCCTAACTCCTAACCCATCTTTGAACCAAGATAAACCTAATCAACCTCAGCTATGTTTATTTTGATTGTTCTCCACAATCTCTGATACATTGGTAACTGGTAAACCACCTACTGCTTCTTATCATGCCCAATCTTCACATGAATAAATTACCAAAAAAGAATTCAATATGATGCAAATATAATAAACATCTTTATCATGGATCGTAAGTACTGGTCATAGAACTACATGTTAGTATAACATAATTACAGCAGCTGATCCTCTCCATGATGGATAACAACCTGCTACTCTCCAACACAAACCACTAGCTTCAGCTTTGGCTCAAGGTATGATCTCACATTTTGAGTTGAGAGTGTCTTTTTTCCTTTTTGAATTCTACAGTTTTTTTAGTCGATGCTGCAGTTCCCAAGAACTTAATGGACCTGTGACTAGCTTGCTAACCCCTAAGGTACATAACCCCTTCTACCACATCTCTGCACACAAATGCACCATATTTTGCCAAGAGTATCTAGATTTTCCATTGTAAAAAGCTTAGCTTCAGCCTTGGCTTAGGGTATGTGCTCACTTTTTGAGTCGAAATGATAGTGTCCTCTCCTCTTCCAATTCTGCAATTTCATTAAGTTGATGGTGTTCTTCACTAAAATTCAATGTTGACTCAAACTGTCTTGCTAGCCCCTAGAGTACATAGTCCCTTGTAGCACATACAGATGCAACAGATTGTGCCATTAGTCTCTAGGCTTCCCACTGTATAAATTTTAGGTTCATCTGTGGCTTAGGATATGGCTTACTTCTCAAATCGTGATGGCAGTGTCCTCTCCTCTTCCATATTTTGGGATTCCTTAAGTTGATGCTGTCCTTCCTCAAAACTCAATGTTCACCTAAGAATAACTTTCTAACCCCTCACCTAAGAATAACTTTCTAACCCCTATAGGATAGTCCCTTCAAACACAAATCTGCACACAATGCACCAGATTGTGCCAACAGCGTTTAAGCTTCCCATCAATGGCCTTCACAACTCACAAGAGCATACAATGACAAACTAGTTCTTTCCCACATTGCAAAGAATAGACTTCAACTACACCGATTGACCATATAGGTGCTTGTAACAGAAAATGAGTAAATAGCAAGATCATAAACTCGGGACAAATTTTAGCAATTCCTGAGATGTTGATCTTTCATCACGGCTCAATCTGTTGAGTAATTTCTTCAATTGAATGCTCCATGGAAGCTTTAAATGATCCTTAGTTATCTAAATCATTCATAGCAGACCCAAACATGAAAACGTTTTCTTCAACTAAATAAAACCAGTGAACAACAGTAGAATTGCTGTTAGAAATTACATAAAATAGGTAAAGAAAAATAACAGCAGCAGATAAGAAAATATGTCAAGAAAAGAAGATAACAGATATTTTAAGGGACTAGTGAATGGACTTTAGCCTTAAAATAATACCTGATTCTGTTTTTAATAATGAATCATGTAAAACCTGTGACTTCCCATCTGACACCCTCGAATATAAAGACGAGACTCCTGATACTATATTTGGATTAAATATCCTTCAAAACTAGTATAATCGTTTCAGAAAACTATTAGAAAATCAATCAGTCGGTTTCTTATCAAAACTCAGAAACTAGCTCCAATTACAACTCCATGATACTTTTGACAGCAAACAAATACCAAGAGTATTACTATTAAACTTTTAAAAAAAATAGCCCAAGTACAACATAAATCAGTTCTAACTTATTCTCAACCCAGTCCACTTATAACCTAGGCCAACTGAAAACCTAACTGAATCCACTCATTTCATTTTTGCATTTAGCTTTGAGTACTAGAAAGCAGCCATTCCTATCAAACTTTACGTCTTCACAACTTCTAACAACCTGATGTATTACCTCTATCATATTTCTCTTGTACATGTTTGCTTCTTTTTTAAAAAATAATAGTAACTTTAGACTCTTACATGTTCATTTTCTTCATTAGTGTCCATGTGATAAACAAAAACCTAAAGTATATTGCATCAACTGTTGCTCACACAGACACACACACACATACATACATATATATATACACACACACATATATGCACATCTTCCTGTCTTTTTTCTATGGATTTTCAAATCTTGCCCTCATGGATGAGCGAGGTGTGGGAGGCAATCAATCGAACGCATTATTATGCAAATAGTTCCAGACAACCTTATCTCCAGCAATCAATTAATCAACTCCAATTCTCAAACCACCAACTGCAACACCAATAATATGTAAGTGCCCACTCCCCTCAATCTTCGCTCTGCCAATTCATTCCCCATAAAATTCCACAAAAGGAATACTACAGGAAGGTGACAAAACTTGACTGCAAAATGTAAACCTGACAAAAAAAAGTATCAAGTAATACTTTGAATAGAACAACACTTCTCTTAATTTACCTCGACAACTTCTGTTCCTCCATTTTGTATGCGATTGGTTAGATAACTAATTTCCTCAGGCGTAAATGAACATGGAGGATTGACCTACACAACATGATAACACAGAACACAGTCAATGTAGAAAATTTCTGATGGGAGTACCTACAAACTTATAAAGCTGAACTGCATAAAAGAAATTTGTAATATAAGGGAGTTTGTCCACCTGTGATAAGAGAGGTAATATTGTAATTCCTGCATGACCACCAACCACGGGAACATTAACATCCCTGGGATCAATCCCTAATACTTCAGCCTGTAAACAAGGCATCAATAAGTCACTAGAGATTATTGGTATAAAGAAAATGAATTTATATAATCTCATATTGCATAATTAATTCATCGAGATGACACTACAACTGGACAAAGATTGCAATGTCTCATCAACCTGAAATTGTAAGGAAAAAAAATTCAATAATTGACCCACAACATACATACCACAAAAGTGTTGGCTCTCACTACATCAAGCATTGTCACTCCTAAAAGACGCTTGGAATCATAAGTACCAGCCTTCTTGAAAACCTCAGCTGCAATAGGGACAGTAGAGTTCACCGGATTGCTGATCAAGTTCACAATAGCCTTGGGACAGCATTTAACAATTCCTTCACAAAGTGTCTTAACAATTCCAGCGTTGATGTTAAATAAATCATCCCTGGTCATTCCTGGTTTCCTAGGGACACCAGCAGGAATAATGACAAGGTCCATTCCTGCAAGTGCATCCTCCAATTGGGGCTGGCCCAGAAAGCCACGAACCTGGACGACCAAATGAGAACTATATTATTGTACCTAATTTTTTCAAAAGCAATATTAAGTATCATCATAAACCATAGGACCTGAGAAAAGGAGCAGCCAAAAATGAAGCTAAATTTGGTTTCTAAATTTGAGGAATTTGGATCGATGCTTGAATTAAACTACCATGAACTTGAACTCATGCAAGAAGTACAGGATAAGCCAACCAAAAATGTAGCTAAATTTGGTTTCTAAATTTGAGGAATTTGGCTAGATGCTTGAATTAAACTACCATGAACTTGAACTCATGCAAGAAATACAGGATAAGGCAATGAGTGTCGAAACAATTACCACGGCACCAGTATTCATGTGGCTTATATCTGCAGTAACACCGGGAGCATTGACAACATCGTAAAGGTGCAGAACCGACACCAAAGGATTCATCTTCATCAGCAAAGCAAGCGGCTGACCGATCCCCCCAGCAGCACCCAAAATCGCCACCTTAAATCCTGACGCCCCTCCTTTGGACCGGCAATTCGCTCTCCTCAGCAAGGAGGTCTCCTCCATCTTCAACCACACAAATGAAAACTCATCACATCAAAGAAACGCAAACACGTACCGAGACCATCCTGTTCTTTGCCCAATCATGGGCTTCCAAGTAAACAAGACAATAAACAGACTATTCTTAAAAGAAACCCTAGAATAACGATGGCGGAAGAGGACACAAAATAGAAAACCCCAACTACCCTAACGATCAAAGACCGCCACCAAGATTCGATCTTGGCACCAAAAAAACGATCAACAGAACGCAGCAATCAAACCGGCTTCTTTTTCCAAAAAAAGCAAAAGGAAAAAGGAATTCTCATTGAACACCTGAGAGACGGGAGGGTGGAGGTGAGAATTGATCCTAGCGATTCGTCGGGAAGCCTCGCTGCCGGGCTGCATCCTTCCCTTCCGATCTCGAGGTTCAGGGTGTGAACAAGGGCGAGACAGAGAAGAGAGAGCTGAAGATGCAAGCAGTGACGTGCGGGCAAGAGGTGACAAACCAGATGGAGTCGACGCGTCCGATAACAAAAGACGAGAGGGAGAAGAATGGGAGGAGGAGGATGATGACGGTGGTCGTACCGAGGGTGCATCACCGAGACAATTTTCATGCGGTTATCCGCATGGAATTTCTATAATCCTCCATTCGATGCCGTTCATTTTATTCCCACTTCTCATCTCAACCGCCTGTCTATTTCAAATTAAAGAATGATATATCTTCGGACGGTGAAACCTTCAGGGAGATCTTATGCGGATAACCGCATAAAATTCGCACATGGATTTTTGGTTTGGTTTGGTGGATCCTTACCCGCATCCGCTTAAGAGAAGGAAGTCTTCGTTTGTTTACATACTCGGATTTAGCTTTTGTGTCATACTGTTACAAGCTGATTTAGTATGGTATAAATCGTGAATAATCCAAATGACGAGGGTAGTAATTATGATAAGACTCGGCTGACGTCAGATCACACCTCACGCCTCGATCGATGCAACAGCACCTGGTCAAACGGATCAAAACGTCGACCGAGACGCATTAACGTCTGCTCAGGCTCGATTCTTCACGTCACGCTAACACCAATGTCAGACGCTACCAGTCTGTCCCCTACAAGCGAGAACATCAGGAAACAGTAAGCTTCCCTATAAATACCCTCGCATTCTGAACGAGAAGGGAGGAGACACACCAAAAAGACTTTTTCATCCGAAATCCCCTTCACATCATCTGATTTGATCGTCGGAGGGGTCGGGCCGAGCACTTTGACCCGACCTTTGTGCAGGTGCGAAGTCGAAGGTCCCCACCGGACACGCAGGCGAGAAGTTCTTGCCTGGAGGAAACGGCGACCCCATCTCAATCGAACCCCCACGAGCGACCGCCTCAGTAATCTCAAGACACGTCCTCGGGAGATCCCCTATCATCTAGACCCGAACCGAGCCGGCCCCGAGGCCACGGCTCAAAGTTGTTTACACTAACAACTTGCAAAAGGTGAACATACTTGTAACCTCTCCTCTCGTATGATTTGTTAAGGACGTACAAAGGAAATGGTTAGTCGAATTTGAGAGCAATAGAGTGTGCATGAACATACTATACGATCATATAACTACGACCTTCGATGTCTCACTTGATAGAGCCTCACACTTATACGAACATATAACTACCGATCTCACAAGTCGAGGAGTTAAGAGTATTATGATGATCAATACTATGAGTCGTTAGCCGGTGATTGAGAAACACAATCGTGACAAAGGAAAAAATTATTATTCTAATCATTTTTAATCTAATACTAATAACGATCGACCAAATGAGCTACAAACCTTTTGTATATTAGAATACAAATAAAATCATACAAGATGGAGCTATAAAGCCTACTACATGTCTTGTTACTTAGAAGAAAAGAGTGACGACGAACCAAAAAAGAAAAAAGACAAATGACAAAGATGCTACATTTTCTTTCACTTAATTTATCGATGCCCTTCGGAATGATGGCTTGATAATCAATTGATGGTGTAGAACATCTAGCTCTCAATTAATATTTGTTTTACTAATGTTTCATCACTCTGCACTAGTAGGAAGCTTGAGCCTGACATCCACCGATATAGCTTCAACTCACCGTTCATGAGGCACCTATGGATATGGATCAGTAAGTTCCTTATAGAAAGATGTTGTGTATTTTGAACCAGGAGTTGAATCGACAATGACACGTCACCTGCCTTTACTATGATGGTAAAGGACATTTATGTTTAGGCACCGATCCTTTGTGCCCTTAATGCCCCCAAGAATTGATCGATATTGGTCAAAACTTCACTAGCACCAACCTTGAATTCTCGAGATTGTCTTCCTAAATCGGCTCATTTTATTTTATTTTTTAGTTTTCTCTAAGTGGGTTTGAGAAATTTCTATGTTTCGGTATCATTCCTTAAACATAAGAGCCACTTACGATGAATCTGATTATGAGAATAAGTGAAGTGATTGATTGATTGCTCTTTGTAAGTACCTTAAAAGGGTTTTTAATAGTTATAGAGCTCTCATGTGTGTGTAAGTTGTAAGAGAATCAGACTACTTTCATGTGAAACGAACGAAAAGCCATAGATATTACTCCAGAGAAACATTTACTATTTCCATCTAGCCATTAGTTTGGGAATACAAACACATGGAGAAGTTTAGTTTGAAGCTTAGTCATAACAACTCCATCCAAAGTCACCCTAAGTCATCAATCATCCAAAGGATATCTAGTCACTAATAGTGAATCTAGTCATAACTTCATATGGTTTGTTAAGGACCTATAAAGAAAACGATTAGTGGAAGATTCAAGCAATAGACTAAGTCTCACGCTATTCAAACAATTGAATGCAATAAAAACTCTTAAAAGGACGATCGTTGTTCCGAATGATGGTAGAGTCTCTGATGTTAGATTCAACAGAGTCTCACACTTGCATGAACACGCAGCTAATGATTTCACAAGTTGAAGCTCTCAAACTACTATCTTAAAACTCCATCTGGCCCGGTGCCACCCGTGAGGTTCATAGTGTTGAGACGATCGTCGTTCGTATCGCTATCATGCGATCTAGAAAAGCTATCACAACATAAGGGAATAGAGTTGTTTTGATCATTTTCATTATCGACGATCAATGAAACTATATAGATAAAAAACAAGTGATGACGAAAAAAAAAAAAAAGACAGACTGCTCACATGGTGAAGGTGCTGTGTGGCAGAGGCTTGTTGTAGTTGTCTCACATTTTTTGCCATTTCATTCATCGATGCCCCCATTAATTTGCTTTGGAAATGCCTTGATGATCAATTCATGGCATAGAGCATCTATTAGCTCCTATAGCCTTCATTTTGGGAATGTTTTGCCACCTCAATAATTACTCAATTTGGTATGCACTAGTGAGAACCTTACGATTGCGATCTACTAATGTTGTGTCCACTCGCTTTTCATAAGACATCTTTGCCAGAAAAGAAGAGTTGAGATATTCCTTGAAGGGTCCTATGGATTAGTGTGGTAGGGCTTCAAGTTACTTGTGTGAAAAACGGATATTTTGAACGGAGTTGAACTTCATGTAACATATTGCCTACCTTGTGATGACAAAAGGCCTTTATGTTTATGCATTAGTTCCTTATTGCCCGAAGAATTAGAAGAATATTGGTCAAAATTCACCAACACCTTATCATCAACTTTGAATTCCCGAATTCGCCTTCCCAAATCAGCCCATTTCATTTTCTTTGTCATCTTCTCTAAATAGACTTGAGATAATTCTATATTTTAATGTCATTCTTTTAAAGTATGATAAACATAGGCATTACTTCTAATGTATCCGATGATAAGAATATGCGAAGAGGTCAATTGTTCTCTCATACGTATTTTAATGCCGATTATGAGAATATGTGAAGAGGTCGATTGTTCTCTCATAAGTATCTTGAAGGGTCTCTTACTAGTTACATAACTTTGTAGCAAGTTGTAAGAGAACTAAGTTACATACGTTGAGTTCACCTAGTCCTTTTGGATGGAACTACTCCAAAAAGTATTGGCTCTTTCTATTTAACCATTAGTTTGGGAATGTAGACATATGGATGTATAGTTGGAAGCTAAGTCGTAACAAAACCATCCAAAAGAGTCCCAAGAATCTCAAAACTTAATCGTCGATGATGTTTTAGCATCCTGATACTTCACCACATCTCACATAACGAGTTTGTGTGCCTCCTTTACCATATGAATGCAAGAGTGCCACAATGAAAGTCACACACTTGAAAAACTGATCGACCATCATCGAGATAGACCCATATTGCTCCACCTTCGACAAGGTACATATGAAGTTGGTAGATATGCTCTTCCAAGATCACTCTGACACCGACCATGGCTCTAAGGGACCCAAGTGCTTTTGTCCCTCCACCTTACCATACTAGCATGTAAGATATGTCCACACATATTGTCCCTCCACCTTATCATACTAGCATGTAAGATATGTCCACACATAAACCTATCCATGCTCTCCCATCTTAGGCCAATCAAATGTCCTATACAAGAGGGTGAGATGTTTATTATATGCTAGATGACCTACCTAGAGAGTGTTATCACACTCTCATGGGAGTTCATGCTCTCTATTAGAGAGCTGACATAAATTGAACTGTGATGGGTCTTGGGACAACAAGAATTTAGGAGAGTAGGGTTTATTATCAAAGACATTAATGGATGTCGTTTAGTCTATGGATGCAGGCAGCTGGAAAGAAGGCAGCTTGTGCAATCAAGGACGGGATCTAAGTAGCTTTGCAGGTTGGCATTCGAAGACTACTAAATGAGATCGTCAATATCCTTTCTAATAAGATTGACCCCCTATGAGGAGTTTTGAATAACATTAAGGATGTATCTTTCTTTTCTATATTCTCAATTTTTGGAATGGAATATTACTCATATTTATCGGGAGAGTAATCAACTAGAAAATTAGCTTGCAAATCTTGTAAGAATACAAGCTGGCATTGTCTTTTGGAAAGTCGAGCTACCTTCTGCCTGGGAGATTTTGGTTCATAGTGATGCAAACGGAAGTGATCGTATCAAAGTTGTTCAAGTTTTAATACCTTTTGTTTTATTTGGCAAACAAAAAAAAGAGTTAGTGTTGAAGGTTATCGATGCGATGCGGGTTAGATGCATCTTATTCCTTTTATTGTAAATGAGTCCCACATGGACTTAAAATCATCGTATCTTTCTTGAGGTCCATCGATGTTTTTTTTTTTTTTTTGTGAGTCTATTATCAATCAATCTATGTCGGATAAAAGGTTGGATTATAGTCTATATGGCCTTTGTCATCTTTCAATATAGTTATTGCTAATTCCACTTTCTTGTTTAGCATTTGATAAGAATTTTTTCTCCATATGACTTTTGGACTATAAATATCTTCTTTAGACTCGGTTGTTAGGGTATCAATCTTGAGCACTCAATATTATATTAATGAAGTCTTTCATCTTCTTGAGTTTTAGCTAAATTACTAAATTCTAGAAGATGTGAGATATTTGTAAACACTTGAGTGTAAGATTCTCTTCTAAATCTTGAAAAGAAGAAAAGTATACATTATTATTAATCTTCATCTATCGGATATAGTTTGAAAAACTCGAACCACTATAAATTGGTACGTCTTTCTTTTTCTCTTACTCTTGCTTATTTCTTGCTTAAATTAATTTCGATGTATTTTTCTCTTTTCTTGATCGAAATATCAAAGTTTGTTAAAAAAAAAAAAGACTGAGGAGCTCCATTTGCCCTCATGTAGGGCTCACATCAGAACTATTATTCTCGTTACGAGGTTCGCTACATCTTCTTATACGTGTCTTATAAGTATTGTATGTGAGTCTTTTGACCATAGCTCAAGTTGGTCGGTCCAAGCCTTTATTCTATGTCATGTCGATTTTACTCCCATTAGTTATCATTTCCTTTCATATAGTTCTACTAATTTACATGGATAATGACGAGGGTTATCTCAAGCTCTATCATTTGTTCTTTGCGGCTTTTGTGTCGTTTAGGTTGTCTTTATGACTCAATTTCCTTCGCTCGAGGAGTGGTATGCTCTCTATACTTTGAATGTGGATATCATACATCTCTTGAGTGGATCTGTCTCCTTCCCCATTATGTCACACTTGGCCTTCAAGAACAATTGGTGAAGGGGTTGCTCCTCCCATGCAGCCCCGATCCGTTCACCATGTCGTCGGGACATGGTAAATTGTTCGATCACTTATTTGCTTTAATATTAAGTGTCATACGCTTAGCTACAATTGCTTTAACTCATGTGGCACCCAAGCATCATCGGTTTGCAAAGAGTCGACTTAGTTGCAACATCATATAGTCCATTAAGAACATGAAAACGACGACGGCTAACAAGGAGATTGATTGCTCCAAGCGAAGGTGCTACCTTACGGGCTCCTTGTGATTGTCTATGACAATAATAATCCATTAGGTAAATGAGTTGGATTACAAACCATAAATAATCCAAGTATGTAATTATACTTAAGAATGTGATTCTCGAATCCATTAGGTTCTTCATCTTTTTTTATATATGACGTCACGCCCACCAAACATAACCATGCTGAAAGTAAGTGTAAGCTCGTCTCGCACGTAAATTAGAATAGGAAGGATGGATTGCCAATATACGATTCATATGTATAAGCTCATCGCATATACATTCCCAAGATCTTACCATGAGAAACCATTAATTAAGGTTGATGATAGGTAGGTTACCAAAACTCTCTCTCTCTCTCTCTCTCTCTCTCTCTCTCACACACACACACACACACACATGCACATACACACACACAGAAAAAGAAAAAAAAAAAAACAATAGAATGTTTAGGAAAATGCATGACAACCATTTCGTGGGCATCATCTCGGAATCAATCGAGTCCAACATGGAAGGGAATGATCACTGCCGTCAGCACTGGATCGTGTTACGTAGTACATGCATATCAGTAAAGAAAAATCGTGTGTACAATATGATCTTTGTGTTTCCGAGTGAGGAAGGTAATAGAAGCATGGAAATCTATATTTACACAATATACTATGAATAATATGGGCATTGAAAGCCCCCCCGGCATGCATTGACTAAATCATACAAAGAAATAATAAGTAAATGACATTTATGTCCACCAGACAAATAAAAGAAAGTAGACGATTGATCGGTTGCAAGGTTTCTAGTCATTGATATTAACGTGTTTTTCTACATTAATTTGCATATGGTGGACGCTTTAGACGACGAAGCATCTAAAACTTCAATTCTCTAAACGCGAAGCCGTCGATGAGTTAATGTGCATTATTCGAGTGTTTTGAGTGCATGCCTGTTGTGTACATCCCAAAAGTACTTATTTCACTATATATATAGAGGTGGTGGCCGAGCGTGTGGAAGAACTCACGATCGTGCTTGTTGATGCCACAAGAAAATGTTGAAGAGGAAGAAGACCTCCAAGGGCAAGCAAAAAATACAGTTGCAGAAGATAGCGGACAAGAATGCTCTCTTCATCAGCTTCTCCAAGAGGAAAAATGGAGTTTTCACCAAGGCTAGCGATCTCTCTACTCTGTGCGGCACCGACGTGGCCGTGGTCGTCTTTTCCCCCACCGGCAGACCGTTCTCCTTCGGTAGCCCCGCCGTGGACCCGATCATGGATCGCTTTCTGTTGGGAGGTCTGTTCCCATCGTTCGGTTCGCAGGAGGAGCAAATCTATCGGAGGAAATTGGTCCATGAAAAGAACGGGCAAGTCATGGACCTGAGCCGCCAGGTCGAGGCCGAGAGGGCCAGGAAGGCGGAGCTCGAGGCGCAGCTCAAGGTCGCAATCGAGGGCTTGGAGTGGCTGGAGGACCTGGACAAAATCAGCCTACCGCAGCTGGATGAGCTCGTGGAGTCACTCGAGCTACTAAAGACTCGGGCCCAGAGCCGATTCAAGCAGCTGGCGTCCAACGTACCCTCCGACGCAGGTACGATGGCCGGTCATGCAGGTACTTCCGGGTCGGGAGGGACTATGGCCATCGATACAGCAGCGGGAGGGGCTCGGCCGATGATGAATCCCATGTTGCCCGCCCCCAGGGGGTTCGCGACCGATCCGGGCCCCTCTTCGTCTAACCAAGTAACGATCGTCGATCATGCGGGTGCTTCCGGCTCCGGTGGGATGATGATGATGGGTGATCCGAGATGGCAAGGCTTCCAAGCCATGCTGAACTTTGGTTTGCCCATCACGGATTACTACATGGATCCGAGGGCGTCTTCCTCTAATGCATTCACGGTCGCCGGTCTACCCGGTGCTTCCGGCTCGGCCGGGTTCGGGGCTATCGATTCCGGATGGCCACCGATTCAAGCCATAATGAACCCGGTTTTGCCGCCCAACTCTCTTCGGATGGTGAACCCCTACGAACCGGTGGTTCAACAGCCGAACCCACCACCCGTGGAGCAGATGGATTTCAAGAACATCAATTATATGTACAATCACTTTTAGTCTTGTCATCGTACTACTACTACTACTAGTAGTACTACTTTTCCTTAGTTCATGCTCTGTGCTGGATCATTGCCGACAATAAATTGTGGATAATATGTTGTCCATACAATCAATATAATCCGCCAAGGTTTCTTTCGTTGGAAACTTCCTTCCTTTCTTCGAACATGATTTATATTATGTTTTTGTTTTTGTTTATCGTATGTCAAGTCTTGATTGCCCAGGATGGATGTATCACATACAAAGGGGATACTTTCGTTGCATCATACTATTCGATTTTTTTTTTTTATCCTATGTAGATGTATTAGAATACTTTGATCATATCGATCGAGCTCTTTAGATATATATATATATATATTTTTATCCTAGGTGGACACATCATATACAAGTTGGACACTCATGCACTTTAAATATTTTATTATCTAGGGCAAATGGATCATGAGCAAACAAGACATTTTTGTTGCATGGAGCATTAGATTTTGTCTTTTAAGTAAATGCATAATGCACGAAGGGATTGCTAAGATGCATAAGCAAATGCAATTCATGTTTAAGGAACTTGGACGATGTATGATGTATGTACCCAATAAGTTCCTTGTCATCCCAAAAAGCTGACACTATATGTCCAAAAGGAGATGACCTTTGGATATGCGAATGCTGCGTTTGAGGTGGGGGTATGAATGCAGCAGGGGAAGCTAATAGCGTTCCATTCCGGGAGGGAGGGCTCGGCGGTGGAGGGGATGGGGGATTGGCTGCTCGACAAGGAAACTCAACCGCAGTGTTACCACCACAGACGAAGCGAAGCCTCGCCGGAGGAGGTTGATGGCGTCGACGAGGTTGGGATTCCAAGTCGTCGTAGTCTCGAGACATACAACAACGATAACAATAGCCTGTCCACCAGTGGATCCCGTGTCTCATTCTTCATTTGAATTGGCTGCTCCACACCTATGAGGTCTCGCTTTCCCAGCAACACATCATGCAACCAAACCCAAATATAAACAACCTGATATAAGGTCTACTACCATGAAATATTCCTTTCGGTTGAACCGATTATAAAAAATGTAAGGTAATATCAATATTTACTTCAAATATTGACTCTCTCGGTCATGTCTGAAGATTTCTTATTCACATGGGTTTGAACTAATAAAGTCAGGTTGATCCAATCATTACAGACATTTCCTATATCATTTTGTCTCAAGAACACCATCCAACTGACTTGCTCAATGAGTGCTCCAGAGAGAGCGCTCCACTCCCGACCCATAGCAATTTTACTTATGATAGACGAAAGTATCTAAAGTATCTGATGCATCATTTGTGGACGAAAGTATCCCCACCTTTGATGTATTCTCCGAGAGTATAAGCATCTACAATATACAAAGAGTCGTTAGTGGATGAAAAAAGCATCCGAAGTTTTGATATATCCTTCAAGGATAAAAGCATCCCAATGTTTGATGCATCATTCACCTAAAGCATCTAATGTGTTTTTTATGAATAAAGACATCTAAAGTACCTAATACATCCTTCGTGGAAAGAAACCCTAACATCAGACGTGACCTTCATGAACACAAGTGTATCTAATGTATGATGGATCCAAAGCAACTAAAGTGTTTGACGCATCCATCATGTAAAAAGGAATCTAAACTTTCAATGTGTCCATAAACATAAACATCTCTAATGCATGATGGATCCAAAGCATCTGAAGTACCTGATGTGTCCTTTGTGGACAATCCTAAACATATGAGAGTTCCAAGATATCTTTCACAAACAAGAGTGGATGAACAATTCAATAAGTGACCACCTCAGTCGTATTGTATCGAATCAATTGAGATCCAACCTCCTTCTCTCAAAGTGGGCATCTCAACAACACTTCGTGAGATCAAGCCTCCTTTGCTTGAGATGGACAATTCTTGTGCTAGATTGGTTGTAACCTAATCTCCACTATCCAAAGTGGCCATCATGGTAACACCATGTCAGATCAGTTGAGACCTAATCTCTACCGCTTAATGTGGCCATTTTGATGACCCTAAAGTGGGTTGGCTAAAACTTTCCTTTATCGCCTAATGTCATGTCAACGCTTCGGCAACCATATAGTAGGTCAAATGCATCCTCTCTCTATCACCTGATATGGGCACCTCAGCTTGTTCCACCATCTGATGTGGTTATCTCGATGCCCTATAGTAGGTTGGGTAATGATGGGCAATATACCTTACCCTGAGACATATGTTATGTATTCTCGTAAGAGTTGGATAAAAAATACTCATATCGTATACTCAACAAGAGCCCCTTACATACGTTCCTTTCAATAGAGAACAAAGGAACCATTTAACCACTACATATGATAACTCACCTTTGTTGGAAGAAACTATTTAGTCATTATATATGATAACCCACTAATCCCCAATGGAGACACCCTATTAATACTGACTTATCAACCATCGATAAGGAGACATAATCCTCATATGTCATCTCATGGTTCAAGCATTTATTTGATTTCATTTATTTCATTTGAATGCATATCAAATACATTAGATAAAATTTTTAAATTTGTTAAACATCAAAATCAGGGCTAATTATAGATTACCTCTTATATTTGGACCATATTAGCATCACGATCCCTGTACTTCAAAAATTTATATTGGAATCCCTAGCGATTTTATCGGTAAACAGATAATTTCAACATATGAAATGAAAGGGATATTGAAATTATTTTTTTACCTATCACTTTCGTGTCGATTCGACACGTGATGTCATATATTATGTTTTTTATCAATATAGCTAACGATGTTAGAGTAAATGAAATTATTTGTTACACTTTTAGAACTATAGGAATCTTAATGTAAATTTCTTAAGTATAAAATCACAATACTAATATAGTCCAAGTATAAGAGATAATATGTAATTAGCCCTCAAAATCATTAGGTATCAATCCCACTCAACCCTTAGTCGAACTGGGCCTTAGCTAGACTTAAATCGGATAGGTTTTCAACTAAAATATAATAAAACTAACATTAAATCAGCACAAAACTAGTCTTCAATCACTCTAGATAAGTCTAGTTACATTCGAATTATTCTAATTTGGTATAAACAAAACCGGGCTAGAATGGACTAAAATGATTTGGTTCAACCACTATAGAAGGTTTTTGACCGCAGCCGCAATGGGCCACAAACAAGGGTTTTGAGTACACTAAGAGCAAACCACACATCGAGCTACGAGGTGTTGACCCATCCGTTGAATCGAGTCGGGTCGCACCTATCGGTAGACTGCATTAAGCCTCACCAAGATAAAGATCTTTGTTCCTTGTTGACATGAACAGGCGATTCTCCATCATTAAGTATGATAAAAGAACGGAGAGTTTCCCACGAAGGAAGAATTTAATAATCAATTAATTGATGGCATAAATCAGGAATTAGATTTCGATTGGGAATTAAGTTTTATTGTTAGACTACTCATACAAGGAAACGAATTAATCTATCGAGGGTAAAAAAACTCTTAATTATAGAATTTAAATTTGAAGGAAAAATATATTTATAATATTTTGGAAGACTGCGATCATGGCACCGATTTGCAAATGCAGGATGCGAAAGCATCTAAACTCCAATTCAACTCCACCTCCCCAAACGAACTTAGAAATCAGTGGAAGCTTACATATGCGACGATGATTTCTAACAGTATATATACCGCCACCCCCACCCATCACGCCTACATACGTACGCCATACAACATCATGAATGTGATGGGGAAGAGGAAGACCTCAAAGGGCAGGCGAAAGATAACGTTGGAGAAGATAGAGAAACCTACAGCTCGTTACGTCAGCTTCACCAAGCGAAAGCATGGATTGTTTACCAAGGCCAGCGATCTCTGCACTTTGTGCGGCACAGAAGTGGCCGTGGTGGTCTTTTCCCCCGTCGGTCGCCCTTACTCCTTCGGTTGCCCGGACGTGGAGCGGGTCGTGGATAGGTTTCTTTCGAGCAATCCGATTCCCGCTGCCGGTTCGCATGCCCATCGACCCGGAAGCGTGAACCATCGAGTCACCGAGCTGCGAAACCAGATCGACGCTGAGAAAGCCAGGAAGACCGTGCTCCGGGAGCAGCTCACGGCGGTGTCGTCGGGATTGGAGTCGCTCGACAACTTGGACGGCTTGGACGTGCGGATGCTTGATGCGTTGGCGGAGATGCTCCTGCAAATTAAAACCCAGGCCACCAACCGAGTCGTGCAGATCTTGACCGGTTCGGGCGCGTCTTCATCTTACGCGGGTACTTTCGGCCCGGGCGGGGTTCAACCCATGCTAAACCCGGTTCTGCCCGATCCGTGGGCATCTTCATCTAACGCAGTTACCGTCGATGATCATGTGGGTACTTCCAGCCTCGATTGGACCGCGAACGTCCATTCAATAGGGCAAGGGTTTCGATCTGTGCTAAACCTGGTTCAGCCCATCAAGGAGTCCTCCGCTGATCCGAGGGCATCTTTACCTGAGGCAGCTACTATCGCCGATCACGCGGGTACTTCCGGCTCCGGTGGGATCATGAACGTCAATTCAAGATGGCAAGGGTTTCAATCCATTCTAAATCCGATTCCACCCATCAAGGAGTTGTGGACCGATCCGAGGGCATCTTCACCTGACGCCGCTACCATCGCCGATCACGCGGGTACTTCCGGCTCCGGTGGGATCATGAACGTCGATTCAAGATGGCGAGGGTTTCAATCCATTCTAAATCCGATTCCACCCATCAAGGAGTTGTGGACCGATCCGAGGGCATCTTCACCTGACGCCGCTACCATCGCCGATCACGCGGGTACTTCCGGCTCCGGTGGGATCATGAACGTCGATTCAAGATGGCAAGGGTTTCAATCCATTCTAAATCCGATTCCACCCATCAAGGAGTTGTGGACCGATCCGAGGGCATCTTCACCTGACGCCGCTACCATCGCCGATCACGCGGGTACTTCCAGCTCCTGTGGGATCACGAACGTCGATTCAAGATGGCAAGGGTTTCAATCCATTCTAAATCCGATTCCACCCATCAAGGAGTTGTGGACCGATCCGAGGGCATCTTCACCTGACGCCGCTACCATCGCCGATCACGCGGGTACTTCCAGCTCCTGTGGGATCACGAACGTCGATTCAAGATGGCAAGGGTTTCAATCCATTCTAAACTCGATTCCACCCATCAAGGAGTTCTCAACTGATCGGAGGGCATCTTTACCTGAGGCAGCTACTATCGCCGATCACGCGGGTACTTCCGGCTCCGGTGGGATCATGAACGTCGATTCAAGATGGCAAGGGTTTCAATCCATTCTAAACCCGATTCCACCCATCAAGGAGTTCTCGACTGATTCAAGGGCATCTTTACCTGAGGCAGCTACTATCGCCGATCACGCGGGTACTTCCGGCTCCTGTGGGATCACGAACGTCGATTCAAGATGGCAAGGGTTTCAATCCATTCTAAACCCGATTCCACCCATCGAGGAGTTCTGGACCGATCTGTTGGCATCTTCACCTGACGCCGCTACTTTCGCCGATCACGCGGGTACTTCCGGCTCCGGTGGGATCATGAACGTCGATTCAAGATGGCAAGGGTTTCAATCCATTCTAAACCCGATTCCACCCATCAAGGAGTTCTCGACTGATTCAAGGGCATCTTTACCTGAGGCAGTTATCACCAACGATCATGTGGGTAACTCCAGCACGATCGGGATCGCAACCGTGGATTCAAGATGGCAAAGCTTTCAACCCGTCCTAAATCCAATTCTACCGAAGGAGTTCTTGACCGATTGGAGGGCGTTTTCACCCAACGCAGCTACCGTCGTCGATCACACAGGTACTAGTGGCTCGAGTAGGAACGCGATTGTCGATTCGATAGGACAAGGGTTTCGATCTGTGCCAAACCCAGTTCAGCCCATCAAGGAGTTCTTGACCGATCCAAGTCTGTCTTCACCTATTGATGTTTCAATCGGTGATCACGTGAGTCCTTGTCGCTCGGCCAAGATTGCGACAGTCGAAGGGCAAGAGGTTCAGGTTTTGTCCGACAGGGAGATGGATCAAAAGGTGTGTTCGTCTAATGGCTCAGGCAAGATGGTCATCGTTGATTCAGAATGGCAAGGGTTTCAACCTGTGCTAAACCCAGTTTCATCCCGCAGGGAGTTGTCGAGAAATGGTTCTAAACTGAGAAGATTAGCATGACCTATACACAAAGATAACCTAAAATGGTACTCAGAATTTTCAGATTCGAGGATTAGCATAATTTTGTATAAAGAATTATTTATGTTTTGACATACATTTAGTGTATATGTAAAAAATTGGGACTAGAATATTATGGATTCCTAAGAAGCCGTTGGAATTGTTAAGCGGCTTATGAATGCCTTTTGGGTGCATGGTTTTTTGATTGAATTATGCAATTAATGTATTGAGGTATATTGGTCTTACATTCCTGTAAAAACTTATAAGATGTGGCATTGAACCGTCCTTCTCTTTTTCGTTAGAGTGAAAATATTATAATTTATGATATTGGTATTATTATATTATAATAGAGTTTAAAATTTATGATATTGGTATTATTATATTATAATAGAGTTTAAAAGTCAACAACTTAATGTTGGTGAAGAGTCATAATATCATTTCAATTCTTTAGGCATAAAGTATATAAGAGACTGGTGCATGATTATGAAGAGTCATTCTTAATTATCAGCAAGGTAAATAATATCTCTTACAAATTATATATGTTGATGTGACTCAAAATTCATAATATCTTTTATACGAGCAATTTGAAAGTCTATCATTGCTTCCCAAAATATTCCAACTTAGTTACCTCTCACTTGAGCCTCATATGAAAAATGAGTTGAAGTCATTTTAGCACATCACAAAATAAAATTATCCAACGAAGCATAGCAAATCGAGTACTTTGTGAAGTGATGAAAGCTTCTCCAAATAAAAATTAGTTACGAGCCTGAAGACACCCTATGATACAAAGAAGCAATCATCAAAATCTATTAGTGAGTATTAATGAGCGTATCGACAGTTTAAATGAGGGAAAATGTCGGTCATCGTGCAACACCTTCATCAACATGTTTTGTTGTTTTTGTTTGCTTCTACATGTGTTGAGTAGCATGTTTTACTTTATTTTTATGTGTTTTTGCTTGAAAACTATGAGTAAAAAATAGTTTATAGAGTTACAAGGTGATCACTCATTAAAATGGGCAAAACTATCCTAAAATGACTCAATTTCACTTGAAATGGCTTATTTTTTGTGAGCTACGGTGTAGTGTAAAATATCAATCATCTCAGCACCCTAAAATCACCCAGGTGGCATAGAGTTGGATGGGGATTTAAGGTATTATTGAGCATTGATTAGATTTACAAGTTGACAAGTACAGCTTACGGGGATTTACTAACGCACATGACACTCGATGAGCAATCGTTTATGAACTTATTATGATTTGTTTGTTTTCTAAAATTCTTATTTTCTCCTTTCTCTTTTTTTCTCTCTTACACATATAGCGTTTGCTGGATTGCTTGTAAAACTATCTTCTTTGTGAGACGTCAATATTGTAACTAGGTTACCCTTTGTAAATAGATAACGTAAGAGTACTTTAGCAATTTTAGTTTGGCCATATAATTTCTAACTCATTAACTTAATATGATTAAACTATTATTTAGAAGTACCTAAATCCAAATTAATGATTGTAGATCCATACAGCTCAATATATTGACTCAGTTGGTCAACTACACCATTTACAAATCAAACCCTGCATACTGACTCAATTACTCCACTACACCAAATGTTAAACCAAACAATCACAACTTGTTAACTCATATTTCGATTGTCTGACACATGCGAAAGACTTGATCTAACCTAATGCTAAATCAACCTTCATGTTGGTGTTGAGTTGGCATCACTGTAGGATGGTTTGGTCGACGTGTCTAGCTGACGAGGTGCATATTAAGATACAACTTGTCATCAAATTGCATACCTAACAGAACTCCTTATCATCTCCCTCCATAGTGTTTCAATACATTAAAATACTTCATAATCAGATTTGACCATGTTATCGTCAAAATGATGATTCATGGCTAAGTTCGGCTATGTCGTTATCAAATAATATTTTAAGGTTGAGTTCGATCCTATCATTATTGAATGACACTTCATGACCAAGTTTGATTGCATCATGGGTAAGTTTGGTCATGTCAATGTCGATGATGCTTCATGGTCGACGTTAATTGTACCATCATTGAATGATGCTTTATTATCGGTTTTGGTTGCATTATGGTCGGAAGATTATTTATGGTTGTGTTTGATTGCATCGTCATCAAACAATGCTTCGTAATTGAGCTCGACCACTTCGTAATTGAATGATGCTGTGTTATCTAATTCAAGCGCATCATAGTCGAGGGATCCTTCATGGTCGAGTTCGACCACATCATGGTCAGGATGCTTCATGTTCTAGTACAACTATTGGATCAATTGGTCGGACCATATATTAATTAACAATATTTTAAAATATATTAAATAATGCTTACTCGCACTTGTGGTTTGCTCTAAGTGTAGCCCAAAGCCCTACCGCAACCCTTGAGACCAATCAATAACCTTGCATAGTGGTTGAACGAAATTGATTCAATCGAATTTTTGCTGATCCAAGTGATTCTCGATCGCTCATCAATTCAAGCTGGTTTATACCAAATTAGACCAATTCGTATTCATTTTGGCTGATTCCATGATATTTTTATATGAATTCGACGTTAGTGTAGTTGCATTTTAGCTGAAAACCTATTCGGTTCAAGTCAATTAGACTATTCCAGCTATGGTTCAGTTCGACTACGGGTTGTGATGAGATTGATACCTTATGATTATTGATGATTAATACATTTAAAAGATTTATGTGATGTATTTAATATGAATTTGAATAAGATTAATGAAATTTCAATATGAAATCAGACTATGTAGCTAAAATGAATGATTAAGCCATTAGATGGTATTCGAGGAGTATATTTCTTTTCTTTGTAAATGGCTGACATACCAATATTGATAGGGTGTCTCCATTCGGGGATTAGGTTGCTAGACATAACGACTAAATGATTCTTTCGTTCTTTAATGAGTATAATGTATTTTCACTTTAGTGACTGAGAGACACTACTCGATATATTATTGAGAGTGTGATACAGATATTATCTATCTAGCTCTTGAGATAATACCATATCGCTTGGGTAAAACCTATTCCTTCGTTGTTAAGAGAGACATAAAAAAAGGAGAGTTTCCCAAAAAGAAAAAAAATATTTTTTTAAAAAAATTGATAATAAATAAATAAATAAATTGTACTCCTAACTTATCCGCGTAAATCTTAAATCTCTTTTTTCCTTCAATTTAAATTCTATAATTGTACTCGTAAATCAGGAATTAGATTTCAATTGGGAATTAAGATTTCTTGTTAGATAACACATGCAAGGAAACAAAATTAATCTTATCAAGGGCAAAAACTCTAATTATAGAATTTAAATTGAAGGAAAAAGGAGATTTAAGATTTTGGAAGACTACCAAGTTTCCAGTGTGGACGCAGTGTTTTAAGCATCAATTTGCTGCAAATGCAGGAAGCGTTGATGACAAAGCATCGAAAACTCCACACACACCCCAAAAGTAGTCCGTAATCAGTGGAAGGTTACATATGAGACAATGATAGCGACCAGTATATATTGCCCTCAACAGAGGCGTCCAAAAACCACGACACTTTCGTTCGTCATACAACATGAATACGCTGAAGAAGAAGAAGAAGACCTCAAAGGGCAAGCAAAAGATACCGTTGCAGAAGATTGAGAAAGCAGAAAAACTCTATGTCAGCTTCAGCAAGCGAAAATATGGATTGTTTACCAGGGCCAGCGATCTCTCCAGTTTGTGTGGCACAGAAGTGGCTGTGCTTCTCTTTTCACCCTTCGGTCGGCCTTACTGCTTTGGTTGCCCGAACGTGGACCGGGTGCTGGATCGCTTTCACTTCAGCAATATGATTTCCGGTGCCGGGTGGTATCCCCATGAAGCCTATCGAAGTGTAATCGGCAACACCTTGAACCAGCGAGCCATGGAGCTGAGGAATCAGATCGATGCTGAGAAGGCCAGGAAGGCCGTGCTCCACGGGCAGCTCACGGCAGCGACACAGGGCTTGGAGTGGCTCGAGGACTTGGACAACTTGGACCTGCCAATGCTCGATGAGTTGAAGGAGGTGCTCGTGCATATTAAAAACCGGGCCAACTTCCGAGTGAGGCAGCTCTTGACCGGTTTAGGGGCGTCTTCATCTAATGCCGGTACTTCCGGCCCCGGCGGGATCGCAACCATGGATTCAGGAGAGCAAGGAATTCAACCTTTGCTAAACCCAGTTCTACCTATCAAGGAGTTGCCGACTGATCTGAGAGTGTCTTCATCTAACGCAGTTATTGTCGGTGATCGTGTGAGGACTTCCAACTCACACAAGATTGCACCGGTCGATTCAAGGGGGAAAGGGATTCAACCCATACCAAATCCAGTTCTGCCCATCAAGGAGTTCTCGATTGATCCAAGAGTGTCTTCATCTAACACAATTACTATCGATGATCATGTGGGTACTTCTAGCTCAGGTGGGATCACGATCATCGATTCAAGATGGCAAGGTGTTCAACCCATGCTAAACCCAGGTTTGTTCATCAAGGAGTTCTCAATCGATCCGAGGGTTTCTTCATCTAATCATGCAGGTACGTTTGACTCGGGAGGAATCTCATCTGTCGATTCAAGAGGGAAAGAGGTTCAACACATGCCAAATCTGATTTTACCCATCAAGAAGTTCTCAACCGAACAAAGGGCATCTTCATCTAATGTAGTTAGTATCGGCGATCATGTGGGTACTTCCAGCTTAAGAGGGATCACGACCATGGATTCAAGATGGCCAGGGGTTCAACCAATGCAAAACCTAGTTTTGCCTATCAAGGAGTTCTTGATTGATCCAAGAGCATCTTCATCTAATGCAATTACCATTGACGATCATGTGGGTACTTTCAGCTCAGGCAAGATTGCGATCATCAATTCAAGATGGCAAGGGATTCAACCCATGCTAAACCCAGGTTTGTCCATCAAGGAATTCTCAATCGATCCAAGGGTTTCTTCATCTAATTTGGTTACTATAATTGATCACATAGGTATGTTTAACTCGGGAGGGGTCTCGCCCGTCGATTCAAGAGGGAAAAAGGTTCAACACATGCCAAATCTAGTTTTGCCCATCAAAGACATCTCAATCGATCAGAGGGCATCATCATCTAATATAGTTACTATCGGCGATCATGTGGGTACTTCCAGCTCAAGTGAGATCGTGATAATCGATTCAGGATGGCAAGAGGTTCAACCCATGCTAAACCCAGGTTTGTTCATCAAGGAGTTCTTGATTGATCAAAGGGTTTCTTCATCTAATGTGGTTACTATCATTAATCATGCAGGTACGTTCAACTCGGGAGGAATCTCATCTGTCGATTCAAGAGGGAAAGAGGTTCAACACATGCCAAATCCGATTTTGCCCATAAAGGAGTTCTCAACCGATCAGAGGGCATCTTCATCTAATGTAGTTACTATTGGTGATCATGTGGGTACTTCCAACTTCAGAGGGATCACGATTGTCGATTCAAGATGGCCAGGGGTTCAACCAATGCAAAACCTAGTTTTGCCTATCAAGGAGTTCTCGATTGATCCAAGAGTGTCTTCATCTAACACAATTACTATCGATGATCATGTGGGTACTTCTAGCTCAGGTGGGATCGGGATTATTGATTCAAGATGGCAAGGTGTTCAACCCATGCTAAACCCAGGTTTGTTCATCAAGGAGTTCTCGATCGATCCAAGGGTTTCTTCATCTGATCATATAGGTACGTTTAAATCAGGAGGAATCTCGCCTGTCGATTCAAGAGGAAAAGAGGTTCAACACATGCCAAATCCGATTTTGCCCATTAAGGAGTTCTCAACCGATCAGAGGGCATCTTCATCTAATGTAGTTACTATCGGCAATCATGTGGGTACTTCTAGCTTAAGAGGGATCACGACCGTCGATTCAAAATTGCCAGTGTTTCAACCAATGCAAAACCTAGTTTTGCCTATTAAGGAGTTCTTGATCAATCCAAGAGCATCTTCATCTAACGCAGTTACCATCGACGATCATGTGGGCACTTTCAGCTCAGGCGAGATCGCGATCATCAATTCAAGATGGCAAGGGATTCAACCCATGCTAAACCCAGGTTTGTCCATCAAGGAATTCTCAATCGATCCAAGGGTTTCTTCATCTAATGTGGTTACTATTATTGATCATATAGGTATGTTTAGCTCGGCAGGGGTCTCGCTCGTCGATTCAAGAGGGAAAGAGGTTCAACACATGCCAAATCAGGTTTTGCCCATCAAAAAGTTCTCAATCGATCAAAGGGCATCTTCATCTAATATAGTTACTATCGGTGATCATGTGGGTACTTCCAGCTCAAGTGAGATTGTGATAATCGATTCAAGATGGAAAGAGGTTCAACCCATGCTAAACCCAGGTTTGTTCATCAAGGAATTCTTGATCGATCAAAGGGTTTCTTTATCTAATGTGGTTACTATCATTAATCATGCAGGTATGTTCAACTCGGGAGGAATCTTGCCTGTCGATTCAAGAGGGAAAGAGGTTCAACACATGCCAAATCTGATTTTACCCATCAAGGAGTTCTCAACTAATCAGAGAGCATCTTCATCTAATATAGTTACTATTGGCGATCATATGGGTACTTCCAGCTCAAGAGGGATCACGACCATCGATTCAAGATGGCCAGGGGTTCAACCAATGCAAAACCTAGTTTTGCCTATCAAGGAGTTCTCGATTGATCCAAGAGTGTCTTCATCTAACACAATTACTATCGATGATCATGTGGGTACTTCTAGCTCAGGTGGGATCGAGATTATTGATTCAAGATGGCAAGGTGTTCAAACCATGCTAAACCCAGGTTTGTTTATCAAGGAGTTCTCGATCGATCCAAGGGTTTCTTTATCTAATATGGTTATTATCGTCGATCATACAGGTATGTTCGGTTCGAGAGGGATATTGCCCATCGATTCAAGATGGCAAGGGGTTCAACCCATGCTACACTCAGGTTTGTCCATTAAGGAGTTCTCGATCAATCCAAGGACGTCTTCATCTAATGTGGTTACTATCGTCGATCATGCAGGTACGTTTGGCTTGAGAGGGATCTTGCCCGTCGATTCAAGATGGCAAGGAGTTCAACCCATGCTAAACCCAGGTTTGTCCATCAAGGAGTTCTCGATCGATCCAAGGGTTTCTTTATCTAGTGTGGTTACTATCATTGATCATGTAGGTACGTTCGACTCGGGAGGAATCTCGCCTATCGATTCAAGAAGGAAAGAGGTTCAACACATGCCAAATCCAATTTTGCCCACCAAGGAGTTCTCGATCGATCAGAGGGCATCTTCATCTAATGTAGTTACTATCGACGATCATGTGGGTACTTCTAACTTAAGAGGGATCACGACCGTCGATTCAAGATGGCAAGGGGTTCAACCATTGCAAAACCTAGTTCTACCTATCAAGGAATTCTCGATTGATGCGACATATTCACCTAACGTAGTTACTATCGGCAATCACTCTTGTACTTTCGGCTCAGGCGGGATCACGACCATCGATTCAAGATGGCAAGGTGTTCAACCCATGCTAAATCCATCTCTGCCCTTCAAGGAGTTCTCGATCAATCCAAGAGCATATTCATCTGATGCAGTTATTATCAGTGATCATGTGGGTACTTCCAGCTCAAGTGAGATCATGCCCATCACTTCAAGATGGCAAGCTGTTTTGCCTATCAAGGAGACCGATCCAATAGGGTCCTTATCTAATAGAGCTAGAATTATCGGCAATGCTAGTACTTATGGCTCAAACGAGATGGTGACTGTTGATTCAAAATGGCCAGGGTTTCAAACCATGCTAAACCCAAATCCATCCATCATGGAGTTCTCGATGGATCCAAGGGCATCTTCATCTAATGTAGTTACAAACTTCGATCTTACAAATACTTCGGACTTGAGATTGTGGCAGGAAGAGGATGTTCAGGATCATCCGATAAAATTAAAACGATACAGAGAATATTAGAATGACCCATACACAAGAAAAACATGCATATATTGAGAAATGATCCTTAATATTTCAGATTAGAGGATTAGCTCATTTTTGGATATGAAGGGAAGAATGATTTATACTTTAACACTACTATACATTTAGTATATTTTGCGTGTATGTTATTTGTACTAGAATGTTGTGAATTTTAAAGAAACTATTGAAATTGTTAAGTAGGTTATGAATATCCTATAGATGGATTGATTATTGATTGAATCATGTAATTAACATACTATGGAGGTAAATTATTTAGGTTTTGGCCTTACATTCCTATAGGGAAACATATAGGGATGTGATGTTGAATCATCCTCTGCTTTTCGTTAGGTTTGGAGCATTACGATTTATCTCGTGAGTCCTATTTCGACGATGAACCCCTCTAAACCACTATTATAATAGCCAAACCCATTGAATAAGGCGATGGATGTGAAGAACATAAATTAGCTTTTAAGCTTGCCGTAATAGTAGAGATCGTACTTTTCATAGATCAGGCCCTATACTAGTCAATTACAACAATGAATTGTGGACATAAGTTGTGTTTAATTGACATTTTCTTCTTTGTTCATGCTCTCTATGTTAGGATTGAGCACCTTCTATTCTAATCCTCCAAGATTTTCTTCATTGGAAACTTGTCTTTATTTAAGATTTTTCTTTGTGATCTATCGAGAACTTCTTCAAAGATGTTTATGAGTAAGTTGCTTACACTTTCTTGCATCTTGTTAATGTGTGTGTATGTAGTGTTTTTGTTTTCATTTATCATATCAAATGATTTGTTAAAATACTAACCAATAGTACTCCTCATTAACTTGCCATTTTTGTGTAAAAATAGTAACTAATACCATTTATTAAGGCACATCCCGATATGATATCTAATATATTAACTTAATGTAATTAAACCATTGTTCAAAAATACCTAAATCCAAATTAATGATGGTAGATCCATGTAACCCTATATATTGACTCAATTGGTCAACTACACTATATGTTAAATCAAACCCTTTATACTAACTCGATTACTCCACTACATCAAATGCCAAATTAAACCATCACCACCTATTAATCCAACCTAACATTAAATCAACCTTCACATTGGTGCTCAATTGGCATCATTGTAGGATAGTTTGGTCTATGTGTCTTGGTGATTAGGTACATAGTAAGGTAAGACATGTCAAAACCCCATGTCATCTCTCCCATTATGTTTCAAAACATTAAAGGGGCCGTGACATCGTGATGCTTTATTCAATAGGCCATCTGACCAATATCATTTGTTATGCTGGCTTCAAGTCATTGGAAGAATGCTTCATAACAAGATTCAACTGTATCATCATCAAAATGATTATTTATGATTGAGTTCGCCAACATCATCACTAAACGATGCTTAAGGGTCGAGTTTGATTACATCGTGGGCAGGGATGCTTCATGACTAAGTTCTATTGCACCATTGTTGAACAATGATTCATATCTAGGTTTGGCCACATCTTGGCTAAATTTGGTTGTGTCATCATTGAATAATACTTCATGAATGACTTAAGCTACTTTGTTATTGAATGATACTTTATTATCGAGTTTGGCCATATCATGGTCAGGGGATGCTTTATGGTTATGTTCGACTGCATCATAGGGATGCTTTACGACTCATAGTTAGGTTCAACTACATTATAATTGAATGATGTTTCATGGTCAAATTCGATTGCATCATAGTTAAATGATATTTCATGGCCTGGTTTGATCACATCATTGTCAAGGATATCTCATGGTCCAATTTAGCATGATTCTAGAATGATGCTTCTTAGATGGGTTTATTCACATCATCATCAAGCAATGCTTTATAGTTGAGTTGGGTCACATTGTGGGCAAGTGACATTTCATGGTTGGGTTTGGTTGCATCATCATTGATTGATGCTTCATGGTTTAGTTTAGTCACAACATCGTCAAATGATGCTTCATGGTTTAGTTCGGTCACAACATCGTCAAATGATGCTTCATGGCCAAGTTGGATCGCATCAACAACAAATGATGCTTCATGCCCAGGTTTGGTTGTGTCATAGTTGAATGATGCTTCATCTTTGAGTTTCATCATGTCATGATCATAGGACACTTCATGCCCAAGTTCAACCACATCGTTATTTTATGATGTTCCATTGGTCTGATTTGATTACATCATCATCGAAGGATGTGTCATGGCTATGTTTGACTGCATCAAAGTCGGGTGATGCTTCATAGTCAAGTTTGATCGTATTATTATTAAATGATGCATTCATCATGAGGTTTAACTACATCATTGTTGAACAATGTCGTATTACTACGTTCGATCATAACATGGTCATGGGATGCTTCATGATTAGGCTCGATTGCATCGTGGTCGATGGATATTTTATGGTTGGGTTCGATCGCATTGTGTTGAATGGTGCTTCATTGCCAAGTTTAGTAGTATGATAGTCAAACAATGCTTCATGATCACGTTTGGCCCATCGTGGTCAAGATGCTTCATAGCTAGGGTTAGTCACACCATAGTCGAACAATGCTTCATGGTCAGGTTTGTATATTTTAAATGAGAGATGGTGCATGGCCATGTTAGGTTGCATCCTCATCCAAATTTGGTCTCATCATTGTCGAATGATGCTTCGTGGCCATATTTAACCACATTGTCATTGAATGATGCTTCATAGTTGGGTTCAATCGAATTATCATAAAATGATCCTTCATAGTCAGGTTTAGCCACATCATGGTCAGGTGACCATGGTCGAGTTTGATTACATCATCATCGAATGATGCTTTATAGTCGAGTTTGATCATATCATTATCAAATGATGCTTCATGGCCAAGTTAAGTCACATCATGGTCCAGTGATGCTTAATTGTTAGGACTGGCTATATTATCGATGAATAACGCTACATTATAAGGTTCAATAACACCATGATCGAGGAATGCTTTATGGTCAAGTTCGTCTGCCCCATTGTTGAATGGTTAAGTTCACTTGCGTTATGGGTATGTTTGGTCATGTCATGGTTGAGTTATCCCTCATGGTTAGGTTTGGTCTCGTTGTTGTCGAATAATGTTTTATGGTTAGGTTTGACCACATCATTGTCAAATAATTCTTCATGTTTGGATTCAACCACATCATGGTCAAGGATGTTTCAATGTTGGGTTTAGCTACATCATCGTTGAATGATGCTTCATAATTGGGTTTGGTCACATCTTTATCAAACGATGCTGTTGAATCTCGTATTTTGATGATGAAACTACTTGATATGTGTTTATGATTTAATCTGCGTTTTGAGTGACGCAGGATGCTTTGATCAGGATGAGACTATTAAAGCAGGAACATCATGTTGTGCCGGAGGAACATGTCAGAAGATTGGACGTCAGGCTAGTGGATCGGTCGACGTATCGACAGAAGGCTTCGGGCCGTGGACTCAGGCATCGGGCCAAGAAGAGCGGGTATTGTGCCAAGGATATCGGAGTTGCGGAGTCAACTGGCCGATTGGGCAATAGGCTGTAGGAAAGGACGATGCGCCGAAGAATCGGACGAAGCGTCGATGGACCAATGACATGCCGGACAACTTGGTTAATTGTTTAGGATTAATTGTCTCGATCGAAGTTTTTGTTTTGAGTGTGCAGGATTAACTACGATGGAAGAAAGACAAGCAGCAGGAGTTGCGCCGGAGTCAAGTTCATGATCACATTGGAAGTTCGAGAGTTCGACGGAAGTTCGGACGGTCGTCGGAGGTTCTGCGAGAACAGATCCGTGAAGTCCAGAAGACTTGCCAAGCGAAGCTCGTCGGAACTTGCCAAGTGGATCGTCGCAAAGTCCAGGAGTTTGCCGGAAGTCCGCAGGAGCATCACCGAGGGTTCATCGGATGATCGACGGAAGTTCGCCGGAAACTCGCCGGAAGAAGCGATTGACGCACCGAAGCAAAGCTGCAGAAATTGTCTTAGATTTAATCGTAGTTAGCACGTTGATTAAGTTGGAAAATGGGAGGTGATCCCATTGGCTTAATCCTGGGGCAATTGGGCCCCTGAAGAACTCAAGTTGGGTCGAATGGTTCAACCCATTCGAACCCAAGAAGCTGTGGGAGGTGCAACCGCCCAGGCAGGGAGGTGCCACCGCCCAGGCTAAGTCTCCCAGCGAGACTGGGAGGTGCAACCGCTCCAGCCAGGCGGTGCAACCGCCCAGGGCTCAGTCTCCAAGCGAGACTGGGCGGTGCAACCTCCTCTGTCAAGCGGTAGCACCGCCTGAGCTCAAGTTTCGAGCTCTGCCTGGTGATGCAATCACCGAGCTCAGTCTTCGAGCTCTGGAAGAGAAGTACGACCTCTCTGGCCAGGAGAAGCACAGCCTAAGCTCAGTCTTCGAGCTCTGGCAGAGAGGTGCAACCACCTCTGGCAGAGAGGTGCAACCACCTCTGGCAGAAAGGGGCGATCACCTCTGGCAGAGAAGAGAAACTTCTCTGGTCAGGAGATGCACCGCCTGAGCTCGGTCTTCGAGCTCTGGCAGGAAGGTGCAACCACCCCTGACAGAGAAGGTGCAACCGTCTGAGCTCAGTCTTCGAGCTCTGCCAGGCGGTGCCACCTCTCCAGTCGAGAGGTGCAACCGCCTGAGCTCAGACTTCGAGCTCTGCCAGGCGGTGCCACCTCTCCAGTCAAGAGGTGCAACCGCCTGATCCCGGAATTTCGGGATTTGATCGTTTTGAGCTCGAAATTTGAATTGGGTTGGGGCCTATAAATACCCCACCCATTCAGCACTGAAAAGAAACAGACCCACACCGAAATCTTGATCTTTTCTGTGATTCTAAGAGCTCAAAAGTGTTGTAAAGCCTTTAAGTCTCCTCCTTCTGTTCTTCAAGTTTTCAGTTGTAAAGTGAGGAGAGAAAGGTCTGTAAAGGTTGTCTCCTGAGCCTGTTAAAAGGAGAGAAACTGTAAAAGGGCAGTTTGGCCTTCGCCCATTGAAGGAAGGCCCCTAGTTGACGTCGGCAACCTCGTCGGTGGAGGAAGCCAAAAGTGGAGTAGGTCAAGGCTGACCGAACCACTCTAAATCTCTGGTTTGCGTTTATTTTTGAGCACTTTATCATTACTGCAAACCTCCTCCATTACTACTGCTCTCTGCGCTTTCACGAACAAGTTCTAAGTGCTGTTCTTCCGAATCTGCATTCAGACGTAAATTCGTATTTTCGTACATTACAGTTTACGTTTACGTTTGATTCTGCAGAACTGTCTTCCGTGCTTTTACGAAAGAGTTTCCTTGCAGTTTACACTTACATTTTGATCCTATTGATAACTGCAAACTGTCCTCTACAATTTTACGAACGAGTTTCAACATTTAGACGTAAAACTGCATTTAGACGTAAATCGGCTTTCCTCTCACAATCATCAGTTCTCAGTTCACGTTTACGTCTTGATTTCAACTGCATACTGCCTTCTGCGAGTATACAAACGAGTTTCAAAGTTTAGACGTAAATCTGCGTCTAGACGTAAAACAGCGTTTAGACGTAAATCTGAGTTTAGACGTAAATCTGCGTTTAGACGTAAAACTGCGTTTAGACGTAAATCTGCGTTTAGACGTAAAACTGCGTTTAGACGTAAATCTGAGTTTAGACGTAAACTGCGCTTAGACGTAAAACTGCGCTTAGACGCAAACTGTGTTTAGACGCAAACTGCGCTTAGACGCAAACTGTGTTTAGACGCAAACTGCGCTTAGACGCAATCTGCGCTTAGACGCAAACTGCACTTAGATACAAACTGAGAATTAGCTTTTGCATCATAATAGTTTTTTTATTGAACGAACGCAGCTTTTGGTTTTTAATCGCTGTAAGATTTCCGCTGCACTAATTCACCCCCCCCCCCTCTTAGTGCTCTCGATCCTAACAGATGCTTCATGGTCGAGTTCTAACCACATAGTGGTTGGGGGATTCTTTATAATCAGGTTCAGGATGTCGTGATCGAATAATTCTTCATGATTAAATTTGGTGGCATTATTATCGAATAATGCTTCATAGCTAAGTTCCATCGCATCATGGTCCAAGGATGCTTTCTGGTTAGGTTTAACCATGTTATTATTGAACAATGTTTAATAGTTAGTTTCAGTCGCATCATTGTTGAAGGATATGTCATGGTAGTGTTCAATCACATCATGGTCGGGCAACACTTCATAATCAAGTTCAACGTTGCCATCATCAAACTATACTTCATCATCGGCTTCAATTATATCATCGTTAATGATGCTTCATGATCAGGTTTGGTCTCTTGATGGTCATTCATTGTCGGGTTCAATCATTTTGTGATTGAATGATACTTAAAGATTGGGTTCAATTGCAATATCATCGAACAATACTTCTGTAGGGAAATCTAGGGGTGACATCACATGTGCAACGGAAAAATAGAAAACAAAAAATCCCTAAATTTTTCAATGATGTGTTCGTCATCGTATGAATATTAGTGTGTAAAATCTGTAAAACTGAAAATCATACGTGAGATAATTATGTTACCTAGGAAGATTGTATATATCTGAATCTCTGCAGATATGTAGGAGTGGACGAAGGAGGTTAAACACTCTCCTCTCTGGCGATGATCCACACAACAGGGTTGCGACAATGCTCCTCGAATCACTGTCCAAATCTCCATACCTGCTATCTAAGGAGGAGAATATGAGGTGGCAACTAAGAAACCTCTAACCTATGGGTGTTTGGTTCCCTCATATTTATAGATGCCCCCTATTAACTTAACTCTAATAGATCCTACCCTATTAACTATTAGATCTTTATCCAAGCCTCTTAGATTAGTGGATCTTTATCCAATAATCTCTCATTGGCTCTTATTATATCTCATTCATATGATCTAATAATTCAGGGGCTTATTGAATATCCAATAAGATATGAGCTCTGGCGGATATCTCATATCCGAACCTCTACTCGTCGTAACGTCTATCATATGTATGTGATCCTCTAGGCCCAATATTGAGTTGGCCATGAGTCATATCTATCAGAACTCCTTCTAGCTCAGTGAATTATTATCTTCATAATAATTCACTCGACTCATCGATTGCGGACGTATTATATCACTACGCTGTAGCCCCTAGACAATACAAGGGAATCTAATCCTTTGGACCCATTTATCCTCAGTTATCGTGTACCTATAGTCTCTCATCCATCTAATATCCCAAAGACCGTATATTGGGTATAGTGCTGTCAGACTCATACGATTTCTTCTCGAGTCTCGCTCTAATCGAATTCTTCTATAGAACTCTTTCTCTCTCAATCCGAACGACCCTAGCAAGAACGCATAGGATGTTCCTCTTATGACACTAAGAGCAGATGATCTTCTATCGATACTCAATAGCCCTCGTAAGGTTGGCTACCACTCTCAATGACCGGCTGTACTAGATCTAGAACTTCCAGACAAGTCTGGTATCAAAGAGTGAAGTACTTATACAAGACATCTTTGGTATCTTAAGTCTAAGGATCAGATACACCACTAGGATTATGAAATCACTGTATGACAATAAGGCATCATCAACCATCCAACATTCTGTGAGTGGATCAATCATGAACTCATTCTCCAATGAGCACCTACACTGTATCCCTAGTGTCCCTACATGAGTAGCTATGAGACCAGCCACTTCTATCATATGTACGGGTATACAGTAAGTACACTAGTATGTCTGGTTATCTTGATGTCACTCTTGAGTAACCTATGACCAAGATTATTTAGGATCTGTATTTAAAGGCGAATCTATCTCATTATCGTGATCTCATCACGATCTAATTCTCATTGCATAGATCCATAGACATCACAATATATTCATGCAACAAGCAATATAAAGTGATATAATGTCAAATAATATAATAAACAAAAGATAAAATATAAAGTGGTAAAATCTATAGACATCACAATATACTCATTATCGTCATGTCACATGTGTCATCACTCACGTGATTAACTTGCAGGGCATCTATGACTAGCATTGCTTATCTCTTTAATAAGTTTAGTACCTCATTGTTCAAAGTTGTCATCTCGTAAGACAAACATAGTCCATCCTTAACGTGTTGATGCATCATTAGGTGAGTTGAAGATGAAGTCCACCAAAGATTTGATTATTATTCTTGGGATGTTCCGATGTATTGGATGTCAAATTCTCCTAACTCAATTGACCATCTCAATAGTCTGCCTAGTAAGTTGATCCAAGAGAGGACTCACTTTAGTGGTTGATCGTAACCACATAGATCACATTCACATGAAAAAATGACCAAAGCTTCCTCACCGCCTTCTTAATCGGTAGGTATTGTAGCTCATCTCTACTCATGAGTTGGCTAGTATAGCAAACATGCTTCTAGGTACCCCAAGTCTTCTTGCACCAAGACTGAGCTGGACCGAGGTAGTGGCCAGATACATAGTAAAACTCTCCTTAAGGCTACAAGAATTGAGCTGTGGTAATTTGACCAATCAATCCTTTAAACTATCATAGGTTGTTTGACATTCCTTAGTCCATGTGAAGCCTTTCAAATTCCTGAGTGCTTGGAAAAAGGGGAGGTACTTATTGCTAATTACAAGTGTCCTACAAGCCAATCACATGAGTGATGACATGTGTGACACATTACATAGTTTTATTATTATTATTAATATTATTATTATATTTTTATTTTATATTGCTTGATTGATATATTGTGATGTCTATGAATTTGTGCAATTAGAATTGAATCATGATGGAATCATGATAATGAGACTAATTCACCTATAAACACAAACCCTGAATATTCAATATTCTCGATCATATATTACTCGAGGGGGACATTGAGATAATCGAAGAGATCGGTGTACTATATACCCATCCGGAAATAGTTAGTCTCATAGTTGCTTATGTGGGGATATTGAGGATATAGTGCAGGTGCTTATTGGAGAATAAGTTCATTGAATGATCCGCTCACAGAATATTGAATGGTCAATAATATTCCATTGTCAGACAACGGTTCTGTGATCCCAATTGTGTATCTGTTCCTTAGACTTGAGACACCAATGAAATCCTGTATGAGTACTCCGCTCTTTGATATCAGACTTATAGGCCTAGAAGTTCTAGATTTAGCACAACTAGTCATCGAGAGTGGTAGTCAATCTTACGAGAGTAATTGAGTATCAATAGAGGATCATCCACTCTCGGTATCGAAAGAAATATCTCATGTGTTCTCGCTTAGGTAAATCTCTAGCCATGGTCATTTAGATTAAGAGAAAATGAGTTCTCCGGGAGAATCCGATTAGAGCGAGACTCGAATAGATTCCATATGGGTCTAATAGCATCATGCTTGGTATATAATCTCTAAGATATTAGATAGATAAAGGACTATAGATATACGATAATCAAGGGCAAATATATTCGGTTGATTAGATCTCCCTGTACCCTTTAGGGACTATGGCGTAATGGCCTAGTACGTCCATAGTCAATAAGTTGAGTGAATTATTATAAGATAATAATTCACTGTATCAGAAGGAGTTCTGATATGTGTAACTTATGACCAACTTAGTATTAGGCCTAGAGGGTCACATATATATAGTAGATGACGCGACGAATAGATGATTTGATATGTGATATCTAATAAACCCATGTTTTATTGGATCCGTTGGGTGAGACACAATAAGAGCTTATAATGGATAATTGGATAAAGATCTAATTTCCATTAAACTAGGGATAATTTGATGAAGATTCAGTATCCAATATGCTAGGGAAATTAGATGGAAATCTAGTACCCAATATGGGAGGATCCATTAAGGTTAGTAGTAAGAGTTCTCTATAAAAGAGATATATGACTAAAAAGGTTAAAAGGCTGGACCCCTTAACCGCCACCTCCCTAATTTCTCCCTTTCCTCAGTCGATTGCCCCATCTCTAGTGCGAGAGGGCAGCGAGAAGGACTGCCCCTACTATGTGGTGGTAGTGCACAAAAGTAAGGAGACAATGCATCGTAAGAGGAGGTGTGTCATCGCTTCATCCGTCGTATGGATCACCGCTAGAGAGGATAATACGAGATCTCCTTTATCTATGGACTAAGATCTGCAAATTAAGGATATACGAGTTCTCTTATTTGAGATCGTCTCATGTCTTACATAGTTTTCGATTTGATAAGTTTTTCGTTCCCAATCATCGTTTGCAATTTGATATAAATCTATTTTTAGGAAATTGATTTCTATTTTATTTTTCTACTGTACATATGATGCTCTCCTAGATTTCCCAACACTTGTCACCTAACTAAGAGAAAATGACTGAGGACTACTACCTAACTCGTTAGCTATTGCACCTCCTTGACTGACCAAGAGAGGCGAATCTCTTATCAAGATTAGCATCTAATTTATGTTTGTGTATAATTGTTAGGAACCAATCGGCACTAAGAAGGGGGGGGGGGGGGGTTGAATTAGTGTAGCAATAAAAATGTCGGTTTGAAAATTCTTCGTTCGATAAAAGTCGATTTCAGAAATGTGCTTGACTTAAATGCATATTTGTTCATAAACATAGTAAAAGCAAAGTAAGGAGGAAGTTTGCTATGAAAGTAAATTGCTCAAAATAAATGCAAATCAGATTTTATAGTAGTTCGGTCGTCGTGACCTACATCCACTATCGGTCTTCCTTCAATGGATAAAGACCAACTACCCTCTTACAACACTTTCTCATTTTCACAGGTTTAGGAAATAACCTTTACAAGTCACTCTTTTACAAGTATTCCCTCACACTAGAAGGAGGGAACTCAAGGTTTATGTAGAGTTCTCTTATTTTTTCCTCTAGACTCTGGGACTTCATTTTGCTTTATGTCTTGCTATCATAGTTAATTCTGCATACTTAAAACCCACTTCGATCTAGATAATTATTACTAAACTAATCAAATATTATCCGGTATGTCATTAGTTCATCGACGCTTCATTCGATTCTTGGGCGCATCGTCCTCTCTTGTGGCCTCTTGCCCAATCGACTAGTTGGCCTCCACAACTCCGATTTTATTAGCACAATATCCACTCTTCTTGGCTCGATGCCCGAACTCATGGTCCGAAGCCTTCTGTTGATACGTCGACTGATCCTTCGACGTGACGTCTAATCTTCTGACATGTTTTTCTCTGGCCTATCATGATTCTTCATGCTTTAATTGTCTTTCCTTGATCGAAGCTTCCTGCGTCACTCAAAACATCAAATCATAAATACTATCAATTGGTTTCATCATTAAAATATGATATTCAACGATAATAAAGCTGAGGAACTTTCCTGAGTTGATTATAATGACATACTTAGTTGTTGGATTGAGATGCATCTTGAATTTCATTAGCATTTGGAAGTTCAATTATTGTTGGATCAACTAAACTTGATTCAGGCCCATGTGCGTAAAAAACCTTCGAGTGTGCCTAGGGTTCTTAGATGTCCGATCCGGTGTCCTATAAGAAAATCAAGGTCGGGTGGGTTCATCACTCAAGTTAATAAGAGTAGGAAGAAGTTTGAATAGATACTGTTCACCTCAATTACTTTAGTCTAATGAGCCTTTTATGTTGTTGATTGGGACCCTCATCTCTCTATGTTGAGTTGATTAGGTTGTCATATGAGTTGACTGAGTTGTCATATGTTGATCACCGATTAAGGGTAAACATGTCTAGTATCATTTTGTTTTTCTATTCAATTGAAATAAAAAAAACTATTGTATTCGGTTAAAACATTAATATTTCCACTCGGAACAAAACTTCCCGTAATATGCGTTCTGGATGACAATAGTTGTTTCACTGTGTTGTTTAATGAGTTTGATGACTGCAGAGAGTTTGCTCAGCTACTCCGTGAAGCCAAATGACAAGTTGCTCGGACCTATCACTCGACATACGTGACAAGAAATAGACTACAACATACTCTGCTGCATATGCTATAAATGTAATGCACAAGTTGGCGTAACTTTTTCTCAGTCAATTATGTATGTTCTATGCAACTTCATCAGTCTCGCATGCATGCATGCTTGTGTCTTTTTGTCAGACTTCTGCTCAGTTTTATATCCTTCTTAAGTCTTCAATAAGCTGGATTTTGGTGTAGAACTCGATCAAGCCTTATCTTCGACTGAACTACTTCCCAGCGGCGGAGGGAGAAGGAATGGCTGCCCGACGAGGAATCTCCGCCGCAGTGTTACCACCACAAACGAAAAGAAGCGAAGCGAAGCCTCGCAGGGTGGCAGCTACTCACACTTCCGCATCAAATAATAATAGTTAAGAGAGGAGGTGATGTCGTCGATGAGGTTGGGCTTCCAAGTCGTCGCGGTCGCGAGGCCAAACGACAACAACAACAACAGCCTGTCCACAGCTGGATGCCATATCTTATTCTCCGTTTGAATTGGCTGCTCCACCCACCTATCGCTCCTCCTCCTGCCCACAGTCTCACTTTTCCAGCAGCACAGCATGCGACCGAACCCCAAAGATGAATGCTACATTTGATCTCTCGTCTCTTTTGTACTTTCTTGGAATCTCGTAGAATGGAAATGTATACACAAAAGCATGGAGATGGGAGGGGAGCGAATTTGATATGCGAGTTTGTGAACCAAACCATGCAATTACTGGTACGGTAAGTAAATAAATGGAGGCAAAAGGACGAGAGCACGTACGAGTGGGGTCGGAGGGCGTCACCAGCTCATGCCGTGCCGCACGCTTTCCCACGGATTCCTCTTCTTCCCCGACCCCCACTCCCCTCCCGAACCCTCTCCACTCGCACTCTACCTCGCCAGCCTGTGCCTGCGTGAGTGTGTCGTCGCCACTCGTTGACCCCCCCTTCTCTCTCTCTCTTTAAACTCCTGGGAGAAGGAGATTGAGATTGGAGCAGGAAGGAACAAGGAAGGAAGGAGATGGAGCCGTGCCCGTTCGTCCGGCTCCTGGTGGGAAACCTGGCGCTGAAGATTCCGGTGGCCGCGCGGCCCGCCGGGGCCGGCGTCCACCCCTCCGCCTCCCCATGCTTTGCCAAGATCCGCCTCGGCAAATCCCCACGCCAGACTGTCGCCGTCCCCCTCGTCCCCTCCGACGACCACGCCACCGCCGACCCACCCGCCACCCCCTCCTCGTCCGCGTCCGCTTCTGGTGCCCTCGCCGCCCGCTTCCACCTGTCTAAAGCCGAACTCGACCGGATCTCGGCCAAGCCCTCGCTGTTCGCCGGAGGGCGCGGCGGCCGCGTCAAGCTTAAGGTCTCCGTCTACACCGGCCGGAGGGGGACCACCTGCGGGGTGAGCTCCGGCCGGCTCCTCGGCAGGGTGACGGTGACGCTCGACCTGAAGGGGATGGCAGATGGCGGCGGGAGTAGGGCGGTGGTGTTCCACAGCGGGTGGGTCGCCTTGGGCAAGAAGAAGACAAAGGCGGGGGCGGGGAAGGGCTCCTCCTCGTTGCCGGCGCAGTTATATCTGACGGTTAAGGCGGAGCCGGACCCGCGGTTCGTGTTCGAGTTCGACGGGGAGCCCGAGTGCAGCCCCCAGGTGTTCCAGGTGCATGGCAACCTGAGGCAGCCCGTCTTCACTTGCAAGTTCAGCTGCCGCAATGCCGGCGACCGCAACTTGAATTCCAGGTTTTGCCCCATTCCTCATCTTCTTGCTTTATTCCCTCTTCCTTGGTTTTTTTTCTTTAGGGTTTCATCAAGATTGGGATTTTGTTCTTCTTTCCTGATGCATTATCTTACATCTGATCTGTTGTGATCTGACACAAAAGTCGAAATGTTATGATGCAGATCGATGCATTCGGAGCCGGGGAGCTCGCGGAGCTGGATCTCTTCGTTTGGATCGGAGCGGGAACGGCCGGGGAAGGAACGCAAGGGGTGGTCGGTGACGGTCCACGACCTCTCCGGGTCGCCCGTGGCCCTCGCCTCCATGGTAACTCCCTTCGTGGCCTCCCACGGGACCGACAGGGTCAGCCGCTCTAATCCCGGGGCATGGCTCGTGCTCCGCCCCGGCGACGGCACCTGGAAGCCCTGGGGACGCCTCGAAGCCTGGCGCGAGCGCGGCGGCTCCGGCGCCAGCGACGGCCTAGGCTACCGCTTCCAGCTCCTTCTCGACGCCGCCATGGGCGCGGGCATCAACCTCGCGGAGTCCACCCTCAGCACCACCAAGGGCGGCAAGTTCACCATCGACCTCACCAGCGCTGCCGGTACCCCTCTGAGCCGGTCGACCTCGCCGGGATGCAGCCCGAGGGGGAGCGGCGACTTCGGCTACGCGCTCTGGCCCTTCCCCAGCTACCGCGGGTTCGTGATGTCCTCGACGGTGGCCGGCGAGGGGCGTAGCGGCCGGCCCACGGTGGAGGTCGGCGTGCAGCAAGTTGGGTGCACCGAGGACGCCGCAGCCTTTGTGGCGCTCGCGGCCGCCATCGACCTGAGCATGGACGCCTGCCGCCTCTTCTCCCACAAGCTCAGGAAGGAGCTGAGCGCGCCGGATTTGTTGCGGTGACCGACCAAATCCTACAACGTTTTCTTTCGTCTTCCTCTCTTTGTACAGGTGTGGGAAGTGTTTCCTAGGCAATTTTTTGTTTTTGTTTTCGTGTGTTTCGGCTAAGCTTTCATTTAGTAGTAGTCTTCTAGATGTGTTTTTTATTACGCTAGAAGTCTATAACCGAGACAGAGAGAGAGAGAGTGTGTGTGTGTCCGTGTGAGAGTGACGATGGTAGACTGTAATTTGTAGCCTTGTGTTCACCTTCTTTTTTTGTGATGATCCTTTGGATGAATGAAACTTGAATAAAGCTTTAGAGCTGTTCAGTTGATATATCCTGCTGTCACAATGCAATTGCCTTTTGCAGTGTGTTTTCAGGCAGTGTTCAGATAACTTTTAGCTCCAGGAACTATGTGGTCTCCTCCCCAAGTTCATATTGACGACGAAGCTAGCTTGCAATATTTTTGGTGTGTGAGATGCTGCATCCTTTCTCAGGCTTGTGCTGCAATTGATATGAAATATCGAGAAAGAAGAAGATAGGTTGTGATCTTGTGCTACCTTTTTGGGGACCCTCCGGAACAAAAAAGCGAGATCAAACTTGAATAAAGTGAAGTGGGGCTCCTAAGAGTTTACTTGTGAGGAACTATGTATGCATGGGGTGGGGCGTCTCCTGGTTAAACATCAAACAAAATGCTCCCACCACCACCTCCTCCTCCTCCTCCTCCTCCTCCACCATGGATGAATGGGGTTTTGCTGTTCTCCATGAGCCAGCTGAGAAGGATGGTGCGGCTTTTGAGGGGCCGGGGCCGGGGCCGCGGCCCATGCACGTGGCTGTCGCTTGCCCCATGGACCAATAAGAACTTGCAGCCACTGCTGAAGGTTTGAATTCCTGAGGGGCACCAGCAGACAAACTTAGATTGAGGTCACCCCAGTTTTAGCCGAGGGGAGTAGGAGAAAGGTTGATGTCACTCGGCCCCGCACAGCAACAATGGCGCTCTTTTCTCGTGGGCGTCGGGGGGCATCGCAGAGCGCGCGCACACACACCCACCCCCCATTTGTTTTGGTAGGTTTCTCCACAGGACAGGGCCTTTTGTCTGCCTCTGTTGGTGTCCAAGCGCCATAACCACAAGCGACACCGGTTGCTGTCGTCCGACCTGCAATGTGGTTGTGGAAATGCGTGAGAGGGCGAAGGGCGGGGACGGGGTTGGGTTGGGTTGGGTTGAGATTCCGAGGTCACCATCGCTTTCCTGCTGTCTAACAACAACTCACCCAACCTTTGCTTGCCTTTGACAACTTTTACCCACCTCACCACAACTTGAAGGCTGTCTTTGCTTGTCGCCTCCCCAAGGATTTCTACTTGATGTTTCGACCTACTGCGAGGTATCGTTATTCTGCACTTTATACACTATGTTGTACGTTCGACAGCATGAAACCCAAGTCATGTCTCGCATGCTACATAGCAGCTACCTTTTATAGTATAATACATCGACAGCTTGTGGCATGTAAAAGAATAGGATTCTTTGCATATCAATTTTAATTAAAAATATATTTAAATATCTAAAGTTCTCAATCTATAATCATGATATGCTTTTAAAGATATTACAAGTTTCAAGTGGCAGTCAAATGATTGATTGTTGACAGTAATTAACCGCATACTCAAGTTTTTTTTGCATTTTATAAGGATATACACAATAAATAGAAATATTTGATATATATGTATATATAAATACAAATATTCACAATCTTGCCAAAGAAATATTTATGTATGGGAGGTGGGTCATGTTGTCCTGTGTGAAGAGTCAAGTGGGCTTACTTGTCGTGCTGGGCCAAATTTCTCAGGCCAACCCACTGCTAAACAATGCCAGCCTACATTAGCCTACATTAATTAGCCTATAATTCCATATTTAGTTGATAATAAAGGCTTTAATCTGAATCTGCATTTAGTGTATCGAGGTTAGTTTGCTGTGCTAATTTTTGCACACACTTGGTACTTTCTGTGGTGTTTCTACACCCACAATTCAACCAGCATTTGTTGAGTTTAGAAGGGCTGCTGGAGTTTATTCTTGCAAATAGCTGCAATTGCTCAAGTAAATACTTTTAGTGATGAACTGAGATGGCCAAAACATTTCAGCCACTGGAGTTCTAGGACGTATTTGATGTCTAAGAGCACATCTTCAGCTAGAAATGAATGCTTAATTCATGTTGAGGAGATATTGAAAGTAATGGAGGACAGAAAGCAAACAAGGCATAAGATAGCTCTCATCTGCTCAAGTTTAACATAACAAATTGAGCTAATAACTTGCTAAATATAGCTTCGATTGCTGCATTCACTCAAGTTTTGTGTCTCAGGTATTGTGCACCATCTCAGCATAATTCTGACCTCATCTTCACATATTTGGTGTCAGTATTTTTCTTCTTCTTAATCATGTGAGCTTTGCAAAAAAAAAAAAGATCCCAAGTCTAATTCAGGGGAAGCACTTTTAATGCTGATGCCCCTTTTCTTTGCAGGATAAAATGCATTGCTCTCTCAGATGCTATTTGTTGGTGCATGATGATAAGAATGCAGAAGGAAATGTTGTTTCTGAAAGATAGACAAAGTTAGCATTGATGCTGGATATTGAAAACATGGAGGACCGGTTGTTCAGACTGCAGATGTCGAAGAGGAAGTCTACTGCCCAAGAAATGGCTAATGGTGCTTCATCTGCAAGCAATGCTTTTGTTGCAAACGCAAGCCTTGCTAACTCAATAATTATTCCGAGCTTTCAGATCTTCCATCACTTCTGTCATTCTGGCCTTGCTTTGTGGAAGTTGACAGCAGCATTGAATCACAGCCGTATTATCAGCGAAGAAATATGCCCTGCAGACTATTAAAAAGACAAGATTTTGTTTCTTCTCTCTGTGGAGCCTTCTCTGAACATTTATCATATCTGCACCTCAAGACAGATTGCATGATGTGGATCGATCGAGAACGAAGACCCGAAGGCAATCATGGAGAGATGAGTCTTCTCGTGTGTCCTGCATCTTATTGAAATGATTGGATTCAACCGCTAGAAGCAAGGATCGAAGAGGAACAACAGGCACCGGCTAAAGACCAAAGAGAAGAGGTGGTGGAGCAGAAACATCATGCTGTATTGATTGATATCTTTTCCATGGCATGAACGAACGGGCTCATCAATGCACATTCTTCAACATATATTATGGCTTGTGTAGACCCAAGACGACAGACAGACTGAAACAGAAGAGCAAGAGACCTATAGGGTGAACTGAACTCACCCAGTTGTCTCCTTAGATGAGATGTTTTGTTACCTAGATCTTGCTGCCGTCTATCATTTGCTTGCAACATGTTAACTTGATAACATGGACATGATCTTTCATGGAGATGGACTGGCGTGCAGCAAAGGCCCCAAAGAGGAAGCCTGTCCTGTCACTTCAAACGACCATGTCTACAAGGTCTGTGACAACTACTAGTCTCTGCATGATATGATGCTAAAGGATCTTTCTTTAACCCTTGTCCAACCTCAGAAGCAAAAGAGATCAAGCACTTGGGTGTCACAGGGAAGGCAACATGATGATGTCTGATAAAAAGAAAGAAAAGGAGATGGATTACACGGAAGACTGAAAAGTAGACAGATGACCTCCACATCCATACTTGACACACAAAACAGCCCAGGTTCAAGAAGAGATCCAACAAGAAAAGAAGGAATCCATCAAGTATTATTATCTACAGGACATTAATCTGGTAGTGGCTCACTTTTCGAGTCTCACGGATCAAAGATCAAGTCTCCACATTTGCATTTCCAGCTCAGGGGCTTGTAGTTGGAGCTGTAGTCACCCCTCACGGTGGCCGTACCCAAGAATTGCCTGCTTCGACTCTTCTTTTCTTGTGGGATTACTGGCACCTGAACTGCTTCACAATGGCCACATGTGATGCACCTCCTCTCGCAGATTGGTGGTCTTGATCCAACCAAGGCTCTTACCGTCGCCTTCTCCTCTCCCCTTCCCTGCATTCTAAGATAGTCATATGTTGTTATCAGGCGTAGAGATTGCAGTTCTCACCAGAAATGAGCGAAGGCCTTACACTTGCAACCTCAAGAAGCGTAAGCAATGATCTACCTGCAACCATGGCACTGCAAACTTACTACTGTACTGTCAGAAGGAAGTGATTAGCCACAGAAAGAAAACAAGCTTACCTTCAACAGAATGCTTGATCGGATTGTAGCTCAAGAGGAAAAGCATTAAGAGGAGAAGACAGAGTGGACTTTTTGTTCCGATACGATCGAGAGGTCCCATTTCTTAATGGGATTTGATCGAGTAAATGATGAGTGGCAAAGGGAGAGGAGTTCGAGTTAGAATGCAAAAGCTTGTTCTTCCAAATCTGGGCTTTATAAGCAACCACATGCACATGCACATGCACAAGCAGAGGAAAGCTCCTGAAAGCCACTGCAAAGGTGAGGCGATCAGGTTTGGGGGGACGCTGCAACGCAGCAGCTGTATGCTTTCACTTTACCGTTCGAGCAGTCCCCATCTTTACTGATCGTCTTCTTCTGGGCCGACGGTGGACTCTTGTGGTTGTGCTGTTGCGGCAGATTGGATGCCGCACGTAGCAAAGCTCCCTCCTTTTCTCTTAGGACTGTAAACGAGGAGAGCATATGACTGCATAATGCATGCAAACACTGCAACTTGTCAACGATGAGCATCGAGCCTTTTCAGAGTGCGTGGTGGTGTGCGCTAAAGTTGACATGAACGCATGAATCAATGAACACCAACTATGACTTTGAGGGTGTTGCAGTGATGCTCTTCTCTTGTTTTGATTGGGAGAGAGAATATATTCGGATGCTTCTTTTCATGCATTGCTAATCTTTCTTTACTCAAGTATCAGACAATCCTCTGCAAGGTACCTCATCTGACATGAACGCAACCAGTCAGGGATGATATCAGTGCTGAGTTTTTAACCTGTCTCAGGCTACTATTTTTTGGCTCCTCTACAACTTTATCAGTCACTCTTTACCCTCAGTATAGTTCCATGAAAAATGTAAATCAATTTATAAGAGTACGATTGGTGAGTTATTATTTATGAAGTTAGATTTGAAGTATTTTAGATTATTGATTGGTTTAAGCTGAACAAAGCTTGACTATATCACACCTTGACTACATCTTTGTACAAGACTTTCCCTTTCCATTTGGTCACACCTTGAGCTTCATGCACTCCTTAACCACTGATAAAGTCAGATTGATCCGATCATTGATATCAATTAACAGATATAATAATACCTGCACCTGCTTCAGGACATACAGTATAATAAACACCCTTTTTTCTTATATTAAATGAAAGTTATTTCTCAAGACCACACATCACTGGAACAGCTTCATCATCTCAATCAAGTGTGGTTGAGTTGTGATGCTGTCAACTTCAGCATGAACTCCTACCATCCATGTCATGCTACTTCCAACTTCACATTCATAAAAATACCAGGAAAGTTCCATCAGGTTGCACATCAGTGTTACTGTTGGAATTAGAGACTAGATTGGTTGACTAGGATTATAATAGCATGGGTTTGAAACTTGTCCTACATAAATTATGCCTGTGATATAAGGATTAAACCTTTTCCATAAACATCACAAAAACTCAACTTTTTTCCACAGGATTGATATTAAATCAACACATCACACACAATATCAACAAAGTCAAACACTGCACTTATGCAATCTTTCGATTTCACAAGCTCATATTGCGGCTGCCTCTAATTAAAATTAAACTGCAAGCATTAACTTGCAGAGAGTTACACTTTCACCACCTAAAAGACTGTTGTCACACACTACCATGCATAATGAAAGGTCACAGTACAGTATATCTGACCTGCCAAAATGACCCTTAAGTTCCATGAAAAATGAAGATGGCAAATGAAATCTTAAAACCTCCAAAGATTTCCCCTCAGCAGGGACTCAGAAAGATACGGTTGATTTGGTTTACTGGGGATTGTGGCTTTCAGAAATGTGTTGCTAAGTTTAGCTCAAATCGATAGCTTTTAGCTATCCCACTGCAGGAGAACAGAATAGGATGAAACAGAAGTAGCTCCAACAGATAAGAAGAAGCAACATAGTCATCATAACAATTTGTGGTATTCAGACACTTCCAAACTAATAGGTTATACACCAAACGGCCCTAAACATTGCACTAAACATTGATTAAAGCAACATAACGATAAGCCGATTATAGTGCAAAGCTTACATATGGAGAGAATTTAATGTGCACCTGGGGAACTTTGCAAGTAGGTGTACATTAATTATGGACCGACGTGGTAAAGACCATCACCCATGAAATGCCCTTCCATGTACAAGGCAGCAGCATTCTGCGGATGAAAACCATCCATCACCATGAGTTGCATGTCCTCCGACGGCCTCCAATGCCGTTTCCTTTGGTTTATAAACCAATTGTTGATTTGCTTCTGATCGAGGCCGGTCGATTCAGCCAGAGCTAACTTTTCTGATTCCTGCTTTTGGTCACATAGATGAGTTATAACTGCCTTCTTGCCCTATGCATTATGCATTACAATTTAGCAAGACATAACTATGATATGCAAAAAGAAACTAGACAGGTACTAGTGGAGCCCTCGCTGTGAGAGCTTAGTTCCTATTCAATTTAATTACGTAGCATTCTCTGGCAATAATGTGATCCAGAATAGCCAAAACCACTCAACTATCTCATGCCCTTGCAAAAGAAAATTTAAATTTAAATTTAAATTTGCTCCAGAAAGTATTCTTAAAACAAAAATATTACTACGTCCGAGAACACTGCATAACAGAATCTCTTATGATTTCTTAGACTCCTGCTTCATTAAATTTTGCAGTTCTATTTAAAGATTGGGATTCATGATATCGGTTTCTTTCCGTATCAGAGTTTCAATTGTATAATCTTTTGTTTTAGGGGAACAAATATATTCAATTCGGTGTTAGAAGGAAAATCTAGGAAATGTTTGACTCTTACCGACGGATAAGGCCATTTGTAGTGGAGTTCCCACCATTTGAGCAGTTTCTGTCGGGCTTCCTTTGGTAGTTTTCCTTTCTTCCTTTTCTTGGATAGCTCTTGCCTAAGGCTGCTCAAATACCCACTATATTTCTTTAGCAGATGGTGCTTCAGCTCTTTGTCCTCGGCTCTTGGATCAATCTCTAAAATATCAGCTTCTCCACCGCTGGCATCAGGGTCCTCTTCGGAGGATGCAACATCTTCACATCTTTCATCTGCAGGTTCCCAAGGAATATTTGAACAGCCTAGACAAACACAATGATGTCCTTTGGATGAATTATCATATCATATAGTCACTATTTTGAAAGAGGTGCAGCCAATTCTTAAGTCATCATGATGCCAAGAAACAATTTACTAGAAGAGACTAGATTCTTTAGTATACCATAGAAAACAATGCATTATTCAGACTTAAAATGTTCTTTCGAACAATACCAAAGGCTATGAGGACATAACGGATAAAGGATTTACAGAGTGGAGCTAGTTATATTGAATATTTTCTCAACAATCAAATACCTCATGCTTAAAAAAGATGAAGAAACCACTCATCACAATACAATGATTAGACTCAGGGTGACCAAGAAGTTGTGGTTTCTGAAACATATATCTCATATATGAGGCATTATTATCATTATTAGGCGAATTTCCTACTTGCGAGAAAGACGGAACTGTAAACCCACATCTTTTGTAAATCACACATATCTCCTGTTTGTCTTCCTTGTTGGTGTTAGGAATTCATTAACGATGTATCCTAGTCAAACTGAACAGGATAAACATATATTAGGTCAGATATCAATTAAACCCAAAAGCTTAAGATACTAGTTGTGAATCTAACATCTACCCCCATTCATGTGTGGCTCGATCAAAAAACTTAAACAATTAGATTGTGAGTCAAACCCAATTTATGTCACTAACTCTCTCAATATTTACCAATGAGGAACTATTCTTTTAGTCCTCTTTTCAATCTCTCCTCAGCTGCCTGTTTCCGAACTCGAGAAACAAAAAGGGTAGAGTACATTGACATGCTTCCACAAGTTCTTGCTGATATCTAAAGCATTTATTATTTTATCTTGATCCAATGACAAAAATCTCCAACAGAAGCTCATTCATTACGGGGACCATAATGTAGAAGATATACTGTGAGAATGACAAATGAAAGCTATATGTCTCTAACATTTGGTGTTGGGTGTGTTGTTTTGTTCCTGCCACTGAGCTACGTTGATCACATCTCTTCCTTTTAAGCATGTTAATACATATAATCTCATATAAAGTAATGATCAAGAGCAAGGAAAGCTACTTGAATGCAAACAAATATATCTACACAATGTCGAACATGAAAGGCGAAAAAAGGAATTTGCAGAAAACCAGAAATAGCAGCTTTGGCATGGTCAATTATGAATTATGTTGATCGAAACTTTAAGCTGATTTTGGGAGAGGAGTTACAATGACAAAGAAGAGTTGTCAGAAACGTAGGTTTAACATCATAAATTATTTTCATTAACTCATCTAGAAAGCTTGAATCAAACGTCAGTTCAAACAAATATCTCATATTCAATAAGCACAAGATCCAACACCACATTTTATTTCCTAGAATTATATGCATACTTCCAACACATAGGGGTTAAACTGGAACATGTTTTATGTCTGTAGATTCAATCTATCATAAATGCCAAGCATAAAATTTTTAGAACCGATATAAGTTACATAAGTGGAAGATAACCATAGCTGGATGAGATAATTCTGTGATAATCAAGTGGACCATCTCTACTACATGTATGATATGCGCTATCAGCTTTCCTAGGGATAGAAAGTCAACAAAATATATCTTACCAACAAAACCGATGTCAAGTGCTATAATAAACTGGCAAAAACAAGAGTGTGATAGTTTTGGTCATACCAGAAACGACATGCTATTGATTCACATGAAGCCATCAGAAACTTGACTAGTGCAGATAATTAAGTCGATATAATTCGGATGTTGCAAGCGTAACCAACATTGTTTAATCACAATGTTCATTACTAAAAAGGGAACCTAATCTTAGTGTATTAGAGAAACACAGACTGTGTGCATAAAATATGATAAACTTGAAATTACAAAGTTTATCTTATTGTTGGAACACTTTCAAAATTTAGAGTTGCAATTTAAGTAGGTCAACAAGTACATACACAAGAAGTTTACCAAATTGAGAAAACCAGAACTCATCGGAACACATTCCGATTGCACACTTTATTATGTTTTTCTTTTTCTGAAGAATCCACATTTTGCTCTATTCCCAAAGATGTTAGTATGTATCTTGCAGCAGATTGGCATAGAATTTTGAATGCTTGTCAAAGGTTCCTAAAATGATACGAACAAAAGCCATGAGACCATTTACATTTACACTATTATGTATCCATTACGTTAGGTACGAAATCATTCAAAACCTCTTTCCACGGAAAACCGTCGATTTCAGGGACATTCTCCTTGTCATCTATCTTCCTGAAGCTAAAGAAACCACTCATCCAATGTATTCCTAATGAATCCATTCACTTCTTAACACCGAAACTTTACGGTAATGACTGCAAATGATCAAGTTTCTCGTCATGGGATCTGATCTCAATAAAAAGAAGCCACTCATCCCACGTATCCGTAATGCATGAATTCACTTGTTAATACTGAAAGTTTGCAGTAATATAACATTTGCACTATCCTTTCACACAGTTTATCTCACACATCTTTGCACATAAATAGTATATGCTGCATCACACTTGCAATGTATGTTAAACACTACCACAGCCTGACAAGATAGCACTAAACTAGCATGGCGAGGAATCACTACAATAGCATCTCATGTCATAGATCTAGAGAGAGAGAGAGAGAGAGAGAGAGAGAGAGAGAGAGGAACTTGGGTTTGCTAATAAAATAGAAGAGACGATCATTCTCGAGAGAGGATTCACTTTGGAACCCTAAGATGACCGACCCTCTGGTGCTGCTGTCAGCACCGAAATGCCACCTTATTGCACTCTAACGTGTGTTCTCCTCATTCATTTTTATATTACTTTGCAAAGAGAGAGACAGTTCTGCTCTTACTTTCTGCTGTAAACAATCTTCCCCAGTAAACAAATAGCAATCCTAGGAAAGAGGGGAGACGTCTAGCCAAGGACGTGGACGGCGGCTAGCGATGGAGATGCCGTGAGGTACCTCCTTTCCTATTTCCCATACCTCGGGCTATTATATTCATAGAAGCTCTAGGGCAGATCTTAATGGCGTCTGAATGAGATCTGTGGGAGCTTGCTTCGGTCTTAGTAAGCGTGAAATGTGGAAGCCCGGTACCACGTAAGACATCGTCTCTAGCTGTTGTCGCACTACCGTACCCATTCGCACTGCACTGTTGCAGGGAAAGGTCCCGAAGACATCTGTAACAGCAGATTACTACAGTTCTCTCTCCCTCTCTCTCCCCCTCCCTCCCTGCCAGTGGAGGAAGACTATGTTGACAAAAGGATGCGCAGTGGATGAGATCAAATGCCGAGAGATTATAATGATGCAAAGTGGTTGTTGGCCTAACGAGTATGACTACCGGAGGAGAAGAGCCGCAACGAGGAAGTGTTGGTGAGCGCGTTGAACTGTGACTCCACCGTCTTTAGGAAGTCCATGGCTTCTTGAAAGGGCCTCGTTAGCTCCACCCGGTACCTCATCAATACATCACAGTATGCTTCCTGTCATATTTGTTAGAGTTCGTTTGAGCACGGCAACTAAAATATGGAGAAAGAGAGAGAGGATTCAGAACAGTGCCATGAACTGATCGAGCTCGGGGTCGGAGGAGGGCTCTTGACGGCAGCTCCAAGGCGACTCGAGCTCTTGGGCCAAGGCCGAGAGGCGTGCCACCACATCCGGCGGGGCCCCTACCTGCAGGAGCGTTCGAGAGAAGGTGTTGACGTTTTGAACTGTGCGGATTGTTGGAATCGAGAAGAGCTGATGATCATACCTTTTGGCAGTCGATATAGGCTCCAATAAGACTCGAATACTGAGGGTGAGACATGATCTTGGCCTTGATGTCTTCTGTATTACTTGCAGATATCTCCCCTCCTTCCACTGCTCTTACTCGAGATGGTTGTCGAGAAGAACCGGCTTCAGGTCTGAGGGGTGGATGTTTGAGGTAAGGTAATTTGGCAGTGCCGGGGTAAGAATTCCGGCCATACGAGGCCGCGATCAGAGGCGGTGGAGCTGATCCCGTGGTTGTGGCTGCTGAGGGAAGGTATAAGAAAGACTCCCTTGAGGTGCTTCCACCGCCAAAGTGAGAGAGTTCCTCCATCCCACCCACTGAGAAAAGAGAAGGGAAGCCTACGGAGAGAAGCCGGATTATTGCACCTATTTTATTACGAGAATTGAGACTTGAGGTGAGAGAGAGAGAGGAGGAGGAGGGAAAGATGAGGAAGAAGAAGTGGAGGAGCATCTACCTCACATAGTCCGAAATAGACCCCAAGAGTCACACAGAGAGAGAAAGAAGCGTGTTAGAGTGAGAAGGGAAAGCTATGTCTGGTGGCTTTCTTTTCCGTTGTCAAATCAAAGTAGACTGGAGATGAGATGATGCGTATGTCTCGGTGCCTCTGGTCAGCTATCTCGCCAAGTTTAAACCTAATTACCATTACGTGCTAATCCAAAGAAAAGGAGAGACTGTGAAGGCAAGATAGAGAGAGAGAGAGAAGAGGCTGGATTTGACACACCGCATGTGGCAGTGATGGGTTGCACTGTAGCACACCACACGGGACAATAACTTCATCTATTGTTCGTCGCTTCACAGCTCCATTAATGAACGTGAAACCCTTTGGACGAGTGAGGGGTCTCGTGCGAGACTGGATCGGTGGGCAGACGACCGGCAAGTCATCCCCCATGCCTCGGTGTCTGAAGCGACATCCTGTTACCACATCGTTCTTCTCTCCAAGAGATGAGAAGGTATGCCTTCTGATGCATGCTTAATTAAGACTGTCTTCAGCTCCTTTTTATCTTTCAGGGTGATGGAACCGAGAAAGATTCTTGGGAATGGAAGTGTTCAATTGATTCAGTAGATATTTCAGTGTGCGACAACAATAGGGTGTGGTGAAGACCTTCTTTCGTCTCCAATTATATTCAAATATAAACTATTTTTCTCCTCTGGGTTAGGGTAATCATGTCCTCCTCTAGGTTTACGTCTGATTTGGTCCAAAGAGAGTGGTTTTCTTCTCATTGTCATCGTCAAGTCAATCATTTCTCACAACTGTTCTACTGGTTTAGGTTTTATTGTCTGTGTTGTGTTACTGTTCTCATCCTTCCAAAATGGTGGTAGTAGACAAGAGGAATAGGTGGCTGTCAACCTAATCCATGCATAGCCTAAGATGGATAGAGAGAGAGAGAGAGAGAGAGAGAGAGAGATGGATTCAACCTCTAATAATACCGCTATGGCCTTAAGATAGAAAGATGGATTTATACAACACGCCACCATTTCATGTTGTGTGTATTTAACACTTTTGACTATAATTGGAACTCTTGCATAAAATAAATGTTATGTTTATGAAATCAATTAAGGATAAATATGAATAAATCATGCTCGTCTATCGGCGGATTCGTTTTGGATGAGTCCGACACTATTTTATCTCTTCTGAATGGATCCAAAAAGATAAAAATGATTTGGCATTTGTAAGATTTTGATTTGCTTAATGTAAGATTAGATGCTCTTACAAAACATCTATAAATCATGTCTCATCTACCATATGTTAAATAATAATGATTGAAGCACGATTTTTTATCTTCCAAAGAGGTTCTTACAATGTCTTTCCAAGTTTAACGTATCTACAAATATATCATCCTCCGCATATAATTCTTTCCTTAATATAATATTATCCTGAAAACTCAAATTACTAAACATCATATATAATATTCTTAGTCGATGCAAGTTTTTAGGTTTTCTATAATTACATATGATAAACTTAAATTTGGAGATAAAACATAGGACTACTTACTTCATATATATATATATATATATATATATATATATATATATATATATATATATATATATATATATATATATATATATATATATATATATATATATATATATATATATATATATAGAGAGAGAGAGAGAGAGAGAGAGAGAGAGAGATTCCCGACGCACACATGAAACATAGGTTTAGATAAGACTATGAAGACCAATAGGCACAACAAGGTATGGTAGCAAGTCCATCGAATGATTAGGACGAATTTATACACCATTAATCTAAAAATAATGTCTCAAATGGAATAACGCATAATGCTTGTCTTACCACTCGTTAAGTATATTATGGTACCACTCGAATCCTTTCTCCCAAATCGAATAAAGCAACCTTACAATCGTAAGATTTGTGATGTGATAAAATTTTACATATTATTTTTTTTTTTGTAAAATAACGTTAATTGAAGTAACATTATTTTTTTAAAGTGAAGTAATGAGCACAAATTACAATGAGGAGGAGTTGGTGATTTTTTATGAGTTGTGTGGGGGTATTATGCACTAAACATACATTTAGAGAGAGAAATATTAAGACAACTAACTACATTGATGGGAGAGTCCTTTTCACCCATTGTCAAACTTGTGCAACAGCTATTTCCCTCAAGTCCCTGTCTCTTTCACTTTATTAAAGGAGGACAACCAAGTTCAAAGGGCAACCAAATGAATAATGAAGGTTGGCAATTTAGAGTTAGCATTTGAGCTACTTGCAAGTCTTCTTCTTCTTCTTCTTTTAATTTTGCTTTTAGTTTATACAAAAATACATAAAATTTCGATGTGAATCCATTTTTGGAATCGTTTTTATTATTTTAATATATATTTTTCTCAATAGTCCTTTGTTCAACTTTTATTTGACTTTTGGGTTAAAAATATATCATAGATTAGGTGGAATAAACAAGCTATGGGGTGACAAGCAAATCATCTTCATGTGTACAACTCATATAGATTTGGTAAAAATATTGTCAATAATTGGATTGGGGGGCCTAGTACCTTGAATTCTTTTGCATCATATCAGCATATCTTTCCAAATTTGACCTTATGGATTGTCTCCACAATGTCTATGTATTATAGGCTTGGCCTTTGTTTGTAAATAGTAGCCTCAAGGCCATTATAAATATACATTTTTGTTTATATATATATATATATATATATATATATATATATATATATATATATATATATAATGGGTTAATCGTAAGATTATATGTTCAACTCTTAATCTATTAAATTATATTTTGATTATCTGGTGCATTAGTTGAGTTTGGAGTAAATCAAGATTCAAATTCAAGTATGAGATATCAAGAAGCTAATTGAGATCATATAAAAACTATATTAAGGGAATATCCAATAAAGTTCATTCGATGCTTCTGTTAATAAAAATATGAAGAATTTAATCAAATATTCAAGTCAAAAGGTTTTCGAAATATTCTAAAGGAATGTCCCCTTAGAATATCCAATATCGTGAGGTTGGGGTTATACTAAATATTAGAAATAGTTATGTATATTATTCGACCATCAATATTGTATAAGATCATACGTTAAATCACTAAGATTATAATTAAAAAGAAAATAATTTTATCAAGTCAACTTTCTTCGGAACTCAGTTAGTTAATTAGATAAAATATATTAGTAGTCACATGCATGTCATCCTCCATATCATTGAAGATCATGATAAAGGTACACAAGAAATGACATCTCTGTATTCCTTATATCCTCAATCAATTTATGATTTTAGGATAATCATAAATTTAAGTAGTTTATCTTATTATGTGATTTGAGTGTATGATTAGGAAAAATCTCTTCTTCAAAGCCAATATAAATACTCATTACCTCAATGAATGAAATCTAATTCTTTCATAACATATTCCTCAATTCTACATGGTATCATAGTTCCTCTTTTCTCAAGCAAGATTTTTCCTTCCTCGTTGTCTAACGATAGTAATCCCTCTTCTTTATTGATCTATCGTTGCTTGTTTCCTCCTCTACTCGACGATCCTTCTCTTATGCTAGATCTCTCATAAATATGCAGCTCATTTTCTCAACCACCCTATTCTTCCTCGTCGACAAAGCACTCTTTGTCGATCTGCCATCGTCAAAACAACTCATTTCTTTTTCATCTCGTTAGTCTCAGGGATCGACCTTATTCATTCGGTTATGATAGCTTTGGGCTTTCGAATCAAGGCAAATGGAGGTGTTTCCATAGTAGATCCGATTACCAATGCCTGATAGACCGAAGTCTACATCAAATCCAAGGATTGGTGCACTAGATAAGTCATAGAAAAGACTACATGTCATATTTGCCACCTCATCTTCTTTTCCCCTTTTGATTCCCTACCTTCCCTTTTGTGGGGTTACCATCGCTGTTGCCCCAAGAAGCGGCATAGGGCTTCGATTATAACGTTTCATCGCCTTGGCCAACCGTGCGGACCCGGTGAAGGAACCTCTCACTTCTTTCTCACCAATGAACCTCCCATGCCTCAAGTACTCCCTTCTTGCTTACCAACCGTCGCATCTTGCTTGGCGGTCTATTCTCTTCACTATCAATCAAAACATAGCTGGTGGACTTTAACTAAATCAGGTTTGTCTGCATCTTCATCACAAGCCAATGATGAACACTAACCATCATCGTTGTTACTCGACCAATGAACCCCACTATGATCACCCCTCTGCCTTCTCTCATGCCAACATGTCTTCTATCATGCTCATGTGTCTGTTGGCAAACCCCACTGTAGTTGTCCCTCTATCTTCTCTTGCGCTTGTACGTCTATCAACGGACCCCACTATGTTCATGCCATATCTAACATCTGATGTTGGTTCTTCTTCTTCTTTCTCACCCCCCTAGATCACTCGGTGTCAACAAGGATTGGAATCTCCCTAAGGGCACCACCATCAACCACCAACCTCTCTATGCCACTATTGCAAGAAGAGACTTTTCTCCCTCCTTCTTGCAACATGCGACTCCTCTCCTGCAGCTCAATCTCTGCCAAATTGATTCATATCCTCTGCATATTTTCCTCATCTACATCTAACGCTCTAATTATTGTTCCTATAGGAAACAATAGTTCTTCTCAATATATAGGACTTATATCCATCAATGTTGTAACTATAATTCTCTTCAAATTATGTAAGGGTGGCAACTATACATCTTAATAAGTACAATTCTCTAATCTCCTCTTTGGATATGATTTATTAGGCTACATCGATGACTCTCTTAGTTGTCTATCAAAAAATATACAAATATCAAGAGAACCTAACCTAATAACAAGTCCTGATCATAAGTTTTAGCTACGACAAGATCGTCTTATTCTATAATCAATTCAAGTCTCAACTGATAGCTCTATAGCACCACTAATATCTTTGTACAACACGACTGCAAAAGTATAGTCAAAGTTACAAACTACTCTCGCTAATCGCTCTCACACTCGCATGCTAAGTCTCTTATCTACTTTGATTGAAACAACACAAGAGGAAAGTAATTTTGCTAATTATATGTAAAATATATAAAAAAAATTATAGATGACTTAGCTTTAATAGGTTATCTCATGAGTGATAAAGAAGTCATTGTTCATACTCTTAATAGCCTAGGAGACGAATATAAGAAACTGATGGTAGTAATTTGGGTATGAGACTCGCTGATGTCATTTGAAGAACCATATGATAAATTGATTAATCATAAAACATATCTAAAAAGAGAAGAATGATGATAGGACCAACTATCATAGCTCAATTCAATCAAAAATCTAAAGAAACAAGTAATTAAAAACCTCAATAAAGGACCGAACAATATACCTCTTAGACGCATGGGTAACACATAGAGGTATCATCCTCTATTATATTATCAACCCTTCAATCATGGTGGCAACTTCAATCCAAATAACTCAGAAAATAACTTTCACTATAGTTATTAAAAGCTCTAGTGTCCTAACAATAATAATTAACAAAAAGTTATCTATGAGCTTTGGGACAAAATCGGACATACAACAAAAGTTTGTTGGTCTTAACCTAAGCCTACTACTATATCTAATTGGCTTCAAGCAAACATCATGACTACTCTGATTACTCATCTAAATAATTAGATTATTGACTCTGATACTTCTCATCATATTACTTATGATCTGCTTAACTAATTCATTCATAACTACTATAAAAATAATAAAGACATCATCATTGATGACGATAACGAAATTTTTATTACTCACACTGGTTCCACAACACTTAATTCAAACACTAACACTTTTATACTCGATGATAATTAAAAGAAATCTCATTTCTGTTTCTCAATTCTACAAACAAAATAATCTCTATTGAATTCTTTCTTAACTCATTTATTATAAAGGATTTGAGCATAGGAGCATCCTTGGTCTGAGGCTAGAATAAAAATAACATCTACGAGTTGTCATCAGCTTCACAAATCACCAAGCCAATCGTTCTTACTTCAGTTGGTGCTATAATCGATGTGTCACATTGTTGCTTTAGTTATCTATCATCCTCCATTCAATAATAACTGATTTCTCATTACTTTTTTCTAACTTCCATATCAAATAGAATTATAATTCATTGTGATACTTGCCTTAGTAATAAAAGTCACATATTATCTTTTAAAACATCTTTCATATCCTATTTCAAACCATTTACAATTATCTATACTGATATGTGAGGCTTTGCCCCAACCACTTTTTAAAATAATTTTATATTTTATATTATTTTTTAGATTATTTTACTAAATATATATGATTACTCTCTCAAGCATAAATCAGAAATTATCATAGTCTTTACTCACTTTAGAAAGATGATCAAGAACTTCTTACAATCTACCATCAAAATAGTTTACTCTAATGAAGGAGGTAACAAACCCTAAAAATATACCTCTCATCATATAATATGCAACATCTTAAGTCACCACTACATAAACCTCAACTAATTGGCTCTTCCGAACAAAAATATTGATATATAGTTGAAACTGATCTCACTCTTTTACACTAAGGCTATATGTAACTAACCTTTTAGTCAACAACCTTTCAAACTATAATATACCTCATTAATCGCATGCTCACTTCAATTCTATAACATCAGTTACTATTTAAAAATTTATTTCAAAAATCTCAAACTTTCAAAAATTTAAAGTATTTGGTTATTTATATTATCTCTAGCTACTCTCCTATGCTTCACATAAGTTAATATTAAGATTTAAGTCTTGCTTCTTCGTAGGGTACTCTCTTAAACGTAATGTTACTCGGTGCTATGATCCTCAAACTCAAAAAGATTTTATATCATGTCAAGCTATTTTTGTCGAGTCTACTTTTCCCATCCAAACCTATTGGTTTTCAACAATATGAGTCACTCCAACAACCATACAACATTATATTCATATGAGTATACCTTAGACCCTCTCAAGCATACCTCTCACCACATCAACCAGTAGTTCTCCTTACATATACTCCTTTATTACTCTAGTTCAATAGCACCTCACCCCTTTTGTAACTTCTCTACTTATTTATCTACAAATTCACTCTATAATGCTCAATAAAGCAATACCCTTAACAAATGATGTCTTTGTCCTCTCCTTGGCCAAGTGACACCAAAGTGCATCAGCGTAATCAAATACGTATCAAGAACTCTATACCTATTTTTATACATTAAACACAACCCAATAATACCACTCACTTTGCATGAACATCACGTGACAACATGCTCCAAAAACAACACCTTCAAATAATGTCAAATCCTTGACCTTTATGCTACCGCAAGCTCTCCACTTGAACCTTTGAACTCATAATCATCACATAAGCCCAAAAATCTTCACAATAGCTCAAAGTCATGTGTGAAGAATAGAATGCTCTACTTGATGATACCACATGGATTTTTGTATCATTTTATCACACATAAAATATCATCAGGTGTAAGTGAATCCTTCAAACTAAACGAAGCTCAGATAGATCCATTGTCAGATACAAAGCACATCTAGTAGCTAAAGAGTTTCACTAATAACTAGATGTTGACTTCATTGAAACATTCAGTCCAATTGTTAAATTGATAACAATATGACTCGTCTTAAGTTTGGATGTCACTCAAGGCTACCACAATCTCATATTTTGATGATGAAACCAATTGATAATTATTTATGTTTTAATCTATGTTTTGAGTGATGCAGGATGCTTCGATCAGGATGAGACAATTAAAGCAGGAAAAATCATGTTGTGCCCGGGGAAACCATGTTAGAAGATTGGACGTCGGGCTAGTGGATCGGTCGACGTATCATCAGAAGGCTTCGGGCATCGGGCCAAAAAGAGCGGATATTGTACCAAGGATATCGGAGTTGCGAAGTCAACTGGCCGATTGAGCAATAGGCAGCAAGAGAGGACGATGCGCTAAAGAATCGGACGAAGCATCGAGGGACCAATGACATGTCGGATCACTTGATTAATGCTTAGTATTAATTGTCTAGATCGAAGTATATTTTTTACATGTGTAGGATTAACTACGATAGCAAGACACAAAGCAAAATGAAGTCCCGGAGTCAAGAACGTGATAACGTTGGGAGTTCGAGTGTTCGTCGGAAGTTCGGACGTTCGTCGAAAGTTATGGAGGAACCAACCGAAAAGTCTCGGAGCTTGCTAGAGAAACTCGTCGGAACTTGCTAAGAAGATCGTCGTGAAGTCCAAGAGTTCGTCGGAAGTTCACCGGAAGCTCACCGAAAGAATAGACATAGGGACTTATTTTGCTTAGTAAATGTCTTAGGATTTCGTAGTTAGCACATAATTAGGCTTGGATTTAGGCCAACCTAATTAAGGACCAGCTAGGCCCATGTAAGAACTGTGTTAGGTCCAATGAGAAGCCCAAACAGTACCCTAAGAAGCCTAACCATCGTGGCATAGTCTTCGAGACTATGTCAGGCGGTGATACCGCTAGTCTGGGCGGTTGTACCACCCCTGGCAGGGTGCCAGGCGGTGGTACCGCCCGTACCCGAGGAACCCAGGATGGGAAAGTTTTAGGCTCTAAGTTTGAATTAATTTGAAGCCTATAAATACCCCTCTCATCCTTGGTTAAAGCACACAAGCACAGAGAGTTCAAAAGTAGAAAAACGCTGCTACAATCTCTTTAGATTTTCTCCTCCACTTTAAGTTTAGATATATGTAAAAGGAGTATGAGTGCTTGTAAGGGTTATATCCTAAACCCGTAAAAAGAAGAAGAGGGATATAAAAGGTGATTGGACTTCGCCTATTGAAGGAATACCTCTGGTGGACGCCAGTGACCTCATCAGAGGAGGAAGCCGAAAGTGGATATAGGTCACGTTGACCGAACCACTCTAAAACTCCAGTTTGCATTTACTTCCTGCCATTTACATACTGTAAACCTCTTTAATAGCTTACTGCCTTCAATACGTTTACGTAGGCTTTCAAAGTATTACCTTTACGAAACGATTTTTATCGTACGAAAGTTTTAAACCGACGTTATTTTATCACTGCACTGATTCACCCCCCCTCTTAGTGTTGACCCTTGATCCTAACAACACATATGTCAACTGAATGTTAACAATGCTTTCTTATAAGGGACTTTAACTATATATGTTTTATATGATAACCTCTTGGTTTTATCCCCCATCAATATCTAAGCCATATTTATAAACTATGAAAAGATATTTATATATTTTACCAAGCTTTAAGAGTCTGGTATATTGAACTTAGCTCGTTTTTTACAATAACTGGTTTCATCAACTCTAAGTCTGACACCTTGTTATTTCTACGATAAACAAAAAAGAAGTATTATATATCTATTGGTGTACGCGGATGACTTTATTATTATAAGCAATAATAGCATAGAGATCAAACAATTTCTTAGGTAGTTGGTAAATCGATCCTTCATCAAAGATCTAATATTCACATCTTTTATTCAAAAAAATAATACCATAGAGATCTTCTATACTTTTCCTATCTAAAAAAAATTATATTCAAGATGTACCATAAAAAAACAAATATATAGAATGCTAAAAAAATTGTCACCCCACTCTCTATTACGAAATCACTTAAATTTATAATGACAGTCCTACTACATATTTCACATAATACCGATAATTATTTAGCTTCTTATAGTATTTATCTCTTACATGTTCAAACATCTTATTTATAGCCAATAAATTATTATAATTTATATATCAACCTTTCGTTATGTATTGATCTATAATAAAACGACCCCTGCAGTATTTAAAAAGGATTCAATCATATATTGTTTCTTTATAAATATTCATGACTTTATCTCCGTATCTTTATCGATCCTAATGGGATAGATAATATAAAATATCTACGTCAATATACAGAAGAAAACAATCCTTAATTCTATATGTATAAAGCCTTTTATGATTATTCTTAGAGCTACCATGATTATTTTAAATGATTAAGGTGTATATGGCACGCAAGTCGAGAACAAGTTTCGAAAAGAATCGTCTCGTGCATGTGTGTTTTGGCGTGCATGGAAGGACGTGTGGGTGTGCACATGTGTGGTGAACAGTAAACCGTAGACTTGAGACGTATAATGGAACAGTAACTGTATTCCCTGACACCCCTGTTTGGACCGCGAGATTCTCGCGGGCTCTACTCTGCTCCTCCGTGTTGTCATCCATCACCGCTCTCTCTGTCCTCTCCCTCTACAGAACGGAGAGAGAGACACACACACGCGCTCCTGCCTCCTGCCTCTCCTGCCTCCTGCTGTCTCATAAAGTAGCTCAGTAAAGCTATAGACATCACCACGATGAAGCAGCAGCAAACACTGTGCAGAGGCCCCTCGCCTCACTCTTTGCGTGCCTTTGTAACTCGGCCACACAGAGAGAGGGAGGGAGAGAGAGCTGCCAGACACGAGAGAACGTTTCCACACTGACACCGAGCTGCCATTGATCAGCTCAGGCCTTTCGGTCCTCTGTTCAGGTTGGACGTTACTGCCTCCACTACGGATCATCGGTTACACTGTTTTAGCATTTAGGTTTGTGCTTCTTAGCATTGATGCTTAACAGTAAAAGCTAAAGCTGATCAGTTCTGTACATTTCTTGTTAATTCCCTGCAACTCTCTCTCTCTCTCTCGATCTTTTATTCCTTTCTGCAAAAGTCATTGTGTTTATATGTTCTAAGCTCAGGTGTACAGTTGATCAGTTCTGTACATCTGTAGTTCCCTGCACCCCTCTCGCTCTCTCTCTCTCTCTCTCTCTCTCTCGCGGACTAATTCTTTTATGCAACTCTTCGTGTCTATGTATTCCAAACTCAGGGATCATGCACCGAGATGGCCATGTGACGAGCGGGCCATGAGTGGACCAATGTGCCGGAGCAAAGGGTTTGGTGACAGTCATGTCATCATCAAAGTTGGATGGGTGGAAAGAAACCTTGGTGCTCAAAACATGAAGCCCACACGTTTGTCATGCTCGCCGTGCTTCATCGAGTTCGAAGTTGGACCTCAGCTAGGTTGGGACACAAAGGCTCGATGAAGAGGACTTCTATAGCCACCCTAACTACTGTAGCTACTAGGATGACGCAGCTGCCGGCGGAGGAGGAGGTGGATGCGGTGCGTACCCTGGCCGGTCTTCTTCTCGTCGTCGTTCTTGACGGCGGCGTGCGGCGTCCATGTCTGCTCTCTCACACGGACACAGATGAAGCCATGCATGCTACAGATGAAACGTTCTTGGATTAGATCCAAGGAAGACGAGAGCAATTTACCTTGATCATTCAGGTAGCCAAAGCAGCCACTTCAAAATGAGCAAGCAAGGACGTCGCTCGCCGTCGACGTTGCCCGGCGGGTCGTAGTAGCAGGTCAAAGTGGTATCGCCGTCGTCGCAGGTTACCTGAGCGCGGCCGAGTTAGCCCGCACCACCCCGATCCTTGATCTCGCAGTCTGCCTTCTTCCGGTGGACGTACGCATCAGGTCGTCGCTGCATGATAAGGAACGAAGTCTTTCAAGGAGTCGAGGGCTTGGCATGACACATATCAGAGACCAAGCTTCTGTAGGTTAACCCATCTTTCTCTACTGGATGTGCATGCATATATACGATGAGAATTAGGCACCTTGCAGGGACACTAACGATGATTGAGATCCAAAGAGAAGACGAGGAAGAACAAGATGAGTCATTTGATTAGAGTCTTTAAGAAACTACGTATCAGAGTATGTGACATGTGAATCTGCGTCCAAACTACATGCAATAAGATGGACAATAAATTCTACGTATATCATGAGCTCAACGTCAGTAATTGCGGAGCCAAAACATCCATATCCTTCCCTTAAATTCTCGAAAGCAAAGCACAATCTTCTATTGAAGTGTCTCTCTTCGTCACCTTTCTTGCCAAAATGGAGCGGAGTCGAACACAAATTTGCCCTTTTGGGATGGTTTGATTACACACGATTAATGGTTTCACCCTATACAAATCCACGGATTACATTTAAAATATAAGAACACTAACAACACTCTAACATAAGAGAGTTTGATGATGCAGAAAGTATGCAAATATTCAGCATTCATAGTAAATAGAATTTAGTTCTATAAAATAAAATAAAATTCAGGAACATTATTCCGTCATCTATCACTGCAATGCTAGCACGAATTGTTCAAAGCATCAAGTTAGGTTCACAAACGAAACGATTCGAAGCACAGAGAGAGAGAAGAGGATTGAGGTCAGGGTTCATGCATGTAACCCATGCTACTGCCAAGCCACTGTGCCTGATACGGATCCGGTTCCACCTGGTTCGGCACCTGCAATGTATTGAATGTCCAGACCGGGTGGTACGACGTCGAGGAGGAGGCGGCACCCACCGGAGGAACCCCGAATCCCATCATCGAAGGCGGCGGTGGCTGCGGCTGGTGCAGCGCCATCCTCTGCCCAGTCCCCAGGATGTCCTGGATCCTGGCGTCGGCTCTGCCCTTGAGACGCTCGAAGGCGTCCTTGAGCCGCTCGAGTTGTTCCAGGCCGAGGTGGTCGATGTTGTTCTTGGCCCACTCGATCTCCTGAGACTGGACCACCCCCGCCAGCCGCTCCTGCAGTATCATCTTCCGGGCCTTGGACGCCTCCAGCTGCTTGGAGACCTCCATGTACTGCTGGTTCAGCTGCTGCGTCAAGTGGCTTCGGCCCACGTCGTGGGCTGAGCCGCCGTGGATCAAGCTGGCAGAAAGGAACCGGTCGACCACCGGGTCCACCGCCGGGCTGCCGAACGAGTACGGATTCCCCGCCGGCGAGTACACGACCAGCGCCACGTCCGCCCCGCACAGCGTGGAGATGTCGCTGGCCTTGGCGAAGATGCCGGCCTTCCTCTTCGAGAAGCACACGTGCCGGGCGTCCTCGTTCTGTATCTTCTTGATCTCGATCTTCCTGCGCCCTTGGCTGGTGACGCCTTTCTTCGCCATGACTACTTCCGACGACGAAGGAGGAACTCGGGGCGACGCCCGCGGCTTAAGTAGGCATGGATTCCACGACAAACCGGGGGGGTGTTTTGGCAACTCCCCGCAAACATCGTCACAACGAGCAAATGTTTATGTCACTCCTTACCGGATATGGTCGCCATCCCGAGAGGCCGAGTTCAGTGAACGCTGGAGAATTGGGACGTACTCGCTACATTGGAATTGCGATGACGGTGACTGTGTTCAGTGAACACTCGTAATTTGCTTGGTTTGCGTCAAAGCTTTCCGCTCCCCAATCAAAACAGCAGGTCTTAAACCATACGCCTTTCAACGGTCCACTGTACAAAAACACCGTACCTGCCTCCAATCTGGGCCGCTTAATTTGGGCCACCGGACGTCGATTGGGCCTCTGTTAATGTCAATCTCGGTCGTCTGATGTGTCGAGATGACGTGGTTGATGGGGTTGGATAGGACGTGAGAATTTGGTCAGCAAATCTTTTACTGAAGTCATCATTTATTCTTCTACTAAGAGAAAAGCTCGCCTGACTGCATTAACTGATGCATATCATTTTGCTTCAGATAGAGATCCCATTCTAAGAACTTGGGAGAGTGGTTAGATTCATAACAAAGCAGTAGTTTTCGCTCTAAAGTTTGATTACCTATCCATCCGACTTTGTCAAAGGCCTTTTAATTTGTTTACGACTTATGCAAATGTTTCTTGCAAGAATTGCATAAAGGCATAAATTTATATGCATTTCATCTGCTGTCATGTGCTCCATCTGCCTTAATATTTCTGCATCAGTGTCATTCAGCACCCACCGCAGGTATATATCAATCATATATAGGCATTCAAGCGTTCCTGCCTCCCCCTTGTTCTCAAGTCTCAAGACCACAACTTGGTGAAGGAAGGAAGGAAGGAAGGAAGCACGAGGCAAGCGGTATGGGGAGAGCACCCTGCTGTGACAAAGCCAACGTGAAGAAAGGCTCGTGGTCGCCCGAAGAGGACGCCAAGCTCAAATCCTACATCGAGCAGCACGGCACCGGCGGCAACTGGATCGCCCTCCCCCACAAGATCGGTATATGCTACACTTTTTGTCTTCCACCTTCAGATCGAATCCTAGCAAGCAAATTTGTGTCACATTCACATGGTGTCTTGTGTTCCTTCGTTGCATGATCAGGCCTGAGGCGTTGCGGTAAGAGCTGCCGCCTCCGGTGGCTGAACTACCTTCGGCCTAACATCAAGCATGGAGGGTTCTCCGAGGAAGAAGACAACATCATATTCCGCCTCTATATAAGCATCGGTAGCAGGTGATCACCGGATAGATCAGCATGCATGTGTTTGTTTATGTATCCTTTGATGCTTTGCTCATGTGCTCTATCGCGTCGGTGGCCGGCGGCCGATAGGTGGTCTATCATCGCGTCACAGTTGCCCGGAAGGACAGACAACGACGTCAAGAACTACTGGAATACAAAGCTGAAGAAGAAGTTTTTAGGCAAGCAGCGAAAGGAGACTTCTGCCGCCGACCCAAAGCAAGAAACTAGGGGAGATGGTCATGGAAATCTCGGCATCACCGGATGGCCCCATCAACCTGCTCTAACGTATCCGATCGATCACGTATGCCATGACGTCGGCCAGGGACAGGCGTCCATGAGGAATGAGCATGGAGTGAGAGACTCTGACGATGGAGATGCAAGTAATTCTCTTGTCATGCCATCAACAGTTCCCCAGCAGCAGATCTACGACGACCCCTTTAGCTTGGCATGGTCTTCGTTACTGCAGAACTCAGGTGCTCAAGCTTTGCTATGTCCTACTAGCTTTTCGACCGAGCTCGACGAGATACTTCGATTCAACCTCACGAAGATGGAAGGGGCGGACCGCCCGGTGGATGAGAGCAACGCAGCTACTAAGTCGGAGGAGAACATGAACTGGAATGAGGTGAGCCCTTTTCTGTACCCAAACATATACGATGAAAGGAGGTTATGAGGGGATGCGACGGTATCCGTTGGAAGATAGATGCAATGTACAAGAAAGAGTATGTATTTCTCGAAAGAACCCTAATAAGCTCAATCTTATGGTGATTATTTTGGTCTGTAATATGCTGAATCAAACTCGGCCACTTTGGCTGACAAAAAGGCTTTGGTGAATGGTGAGAGAGAAATGGCAACACTTGTTGGGTGTTCTCCCCATGTGATGATGATGGGATTGGAATCCATGAGTGGTGTAAGAATCATACTGAGCCATCCATCATATTCACATTTCCAGGATGGAAGCTTTTCCAACCTGAGATGTTAATACCCTGCTGTAAAGTCTCATGGGAACCAGCTTGGAGGCATCATTATGTTGTACTATAAGATGAAATTATAGATAGTTCTTCGATGAAATTGTTGTCGATCTCACTCCCAATATAATGTTCTGATGACTGATCACCTCAGATAGATGCTCGTGCTGATCGAATCTCCTCTTTCTTATGCCCTCATGCAAAAGCGAAAAGGAAAAGTGACTTTGATCCTCTGAGCACATTCTCCTCATCAACCTAATAACATGATTGTGATCATCTATCACTGTTGTTGAACCGAAACACAACTCTCATCTGGTTAGTTCTCGAAGACCTAAACGACTGCCACACTTGTCAAGCACGATGAGGTGATGTATCTGCTTAAAGCAAGTTTAATTGCCGAAGAAAAAGGTTAACCCGAGGAATTTGTTCCCCGGAATCTGAACCTTGCCACATCTCCAAAAAACTGTATCATGACAAGTGCAGCGATCTCCATTCTGCTATCGATCTAATTGCTGCGCTCTGAGAAAGACTGGTAAAGCGAGATGGAAATATTATTCCTGCACCGAGCAAGGTGCTGAAACAAACAGGCCCATACAAAATGTCACAAGCGTGACACCTTCGATATCATGTGCAACCCAGCCAGGCTAAACAAAATCGAGAGGCCAACAAGCTATCCTTTCCCAAGGAATGCAAGACAAAACCCAAGAATCTACACTCATCCTCGTCAAAGAAATACATCCATGCAAATCTCAGTGTTGTTTATTTATTCCATGACAGAGGCAGTCACCGAGATAAAAGCGTCCTCACTTTTGTGGCGTCTCCTAATAATTAGCACCAGCCCAAGATAATTTACTCCTTGTTTGTCTCGGGACGACCGCTAAGTACGATCGTTGATGATTCCGCTTCCAAGAGGAAGCTGTCGCCAGGCTCTGATTCTGTTGTCAAGGATATTAAAGAGACTTTAATCTAGTGGAATGTTGAGATGGCCTGATTTCTTTAGATTGCGTTTAGATAGTTCTAATGATGCCAAGACAAACGCTGACGGAGAGAAGCTGATGTAATCGAGCCATGGATACGTGAAAGGAGGAAGAGGGTGACAGCGCAAGTAACATCGCCAACAAGGAAGAAGTAAAGGCTAAGGAAATGATTTACCTTTACGTAAAATAAAAGATTTGATGAGATTTTTGAGATACCACGAGGTTCACATGGCCATGGTTGATGATGATGCAATGTATGTGAGGTAACTTCATTGCTCATCAAATATTTTCTTCTTTTAATGTATCTCTAAAAATAAAAGGTTAACATATTATAATACTAATCCGTTGTGACGAGATAATTGATCCGATAATCGATCAATTAACTTAAAAATACTTAGATAAAAAATGTTGGACTCAAATATGCAATTACATGTAGGTATTATAATATCTCCTGCACAAAGGCTTGAAGTACTTGAGCACACAAAATAAGATCATGAAAAATATTTTTGTTTTTTTTTTAAATTTTGTGTTATTTGTTGACAGGAAAATAAAAAAATGAAAATTTATTATCTGAATATATAGAAACATTAATAATTTTTTAAGAATATTTTCTCCATAAAATAAAAAGATAGCTTCTCCCACTCATTTTTTGTCCCATATTTTGTTAAGTCATCTTTATAAAGAGAGGCCAAATTTTAGTTTTCTTTTTCTGCATTCCAAACAGAAGAAAAATGATAGAAAATAATTTTGTTATATATATATATATATATATATATATATATATATATTCCATGGTTTTTTTCCTGAGGTCAACCTTCCTGGTTCATCTTTACATATTTGGGCTGCCCCCCCCTACATATGGTGCCCAACACTGTTGAAGTTTTCTCTAGGGTACAGTCCCATTAAAGAAGGCCCAACATGGGTTGTCCAAAGCATTAAATTGAGTAAATGCAGTATGGTCAATCTAACTTGGAGAAGACAAGTGACACTAAGAAGGGTTGACTTTTTGTTTCAAGATTGAAGCTCAGAAACACACTGAACTGGTCCTTGTCTTGTTATTACAAGGTGGAATTGGAAGAACTCAAATCCTATGTCTAGCTAGCATCTTCCCTCTTCAAAAAATTGCATGAAGGGGGCAGGATGTCCTGATGGAGCTAATTAATGACCAGGTTTTCCATTTCACAGTTTGTTCAGTCGAAAGTTCAGTAACCTCAGATGTTCCGAAGGTTTTGCTCATCTGAGATGGGATGAATTCATGTGTTCCAACCCTTACTGGGGATGAGATGTATCAGATGTCCAATGTTTTCAGAAAGTTGTTCTTTGAGATGTTAGCTTGATGATAAGGAAACATTGCCTTTATGCTTCAGCCGAAAGAACAGACAGGTTGTGGGCAATGACACAACAAGTCTTCAGTACCATCATATCAACCATGTAATTAACAGACCGAATGCTCCATCTATTACCTCACTGCAAGATAATTGGTAGCTCTTGAAACCTCCACTATAATTCATTTCACGGGGAGTACCGATAAGAATTAAACGAAGAAGATAAGAAGTTTTATCGAAGAAGCTTTAGGTTAAATGCATTAGAACGTCCCATTTATAGGGATTAGGAGGGAGGATTTTCCTCGATAGAATAGAGAATTTTTCTCAACAGAATAGATAATATTTCCTCGTATAGTTGGAAAAATCTTATCTTCTATCATGCCCCCGTAAGATGGTGCTCCTGACAAGGATACCAATCTTGGATCGATGCAAAATATGGTTTACAAGCAAAAAGCTTCATGAGTAGGGCAAGAGCATATTGCTGTTGCTATTGTTGTTGCTACACGATGATGGCTGCGGCTACGATTGCGACGGTGACGGTTGCGGCTGCCACGACGGCGGTTGCGACTGCGACGGTGGCGATGATGGCAGAGGAGAAATCTACAGTAATGTTACAGTGTTGCTACTACAACAAAGGAGAAAGGTGCAACATAGGAGAAAGCTACAGTAGAGGAGGAAACTACAGCAAGAGGTAGGAGGTAGCTACAGCGAGGAAGAAAGGTGAGGTAATGCTAGTAAGCACAGCACTAGAGACACCGCAGATGAAGGGAACGGACGTTGGCGCAGAGTGGCAATGGAGAAGACAATTGCCGTTCGCCGAAGAGGAAAGATTTATCGCACCGATTGGCAGACGATGGAAAAGCAATGGTAGAAAGCTTTTTCTTTTACCGTCAGAGATGGAGAAGCAACAGTGATAAGTCGGCAGCGAGAAGAGAGAAGAGAGCTTGCTCTAGGCAAGCAACTCTGATACCATGATAAGAATTAAACGAAGAAGATAAGAAGCTTTATTGAAGAAGCTTTAGCTTGAATGCATTAGAACGTCTCATTTATAGGGATTAGGAGGGAGGATTTTCCTCGATAGAATAGGAGATTTTCCTCAACAGAATAGATAATATTTTCTCGTATAGTTAGAAAAATCTTATCTTCTATCAAGTACTACTAATCTGAAATGTCCAGGTTCATCAGCAATCCAAATGAGCATGGAACAGTAGCATCCTTGGAGATCAAGTGCACATGCTAATGGAGAATCTTGAGATAACTCTTCTCCTGATAGATTTCTGGATCCGGACTGGCTATCTTTGGTGTTTTATGCTCGTTACAGATTTGGAGAGCATGATAATGTTGTTGGATTCAGTGTGCAGAAAGCAATCTGGTGTCTCATCTAGAGTCACCAGCCTTCCCCAAACATAGTAACCATGCGACTATTAATGTTGGCAACTGGTGTGAGTACCACCATCATTGTAAGGTTAACACTCTTATGTCAACCATGCAAATGCAGTAAAACTCCATTTCTGAACAGTATCTTGAGAAAGATATTACAACTTGTGACAAAAGGCATCAGTTGATATACGAGTAAATGTGCCACCATCACAACAGCTGTTTGGGCCACTCTTAACTGTTCAGTAAAGCCTTCTATCTTTTCTTAGATCTCTAAATTAGGCATGTGTGTTGTTGGTACCTCAATGATAACCTAATAGATTAATGAGATGACTGGAATCACTTCAGCTGTTCCTTTATCTGCTGACATGTAAACAAAATGATGCTATGAATGCAATGATTCAATCTCAGCATTCTCTGGAGGTGTATATTGTAGTTCATCCTAAACATACTCTATATACAACAAAAAAACAGAAAGCTTTAGTAGCTTCATCACTCTTTCTAATGAAAAGGTAGAGTTAGTCTTGACCTATATTCGATTCGAATCGAGATCGAGCTTGTCAAAAATCAAAACTAGAATCGATTAATTGTTCTACGGTTCGTAATCAAGCCAAACTGGAACTAGGTTCTAGCGATTCAATTTCGATTCAGTTCCGAACCGAAAGAAAAAATAATAATAATAATAAATAAAAAAAATGGATCCGATTCGAAATCGAAACTAAACAATCGTTCCTAAATTGCTGATTGTCTGATTCTGAAGTAGTTGAGTTTGGAGATCAATTTATTTGTTAAACTTGTTGACTTTTAGTGTTAGGAAGCCCACCATAAGATCTTAGTGTTTTGGTTGCATAGATTATAGAGTTTATTAAGTCAGCTGAAATCTACATGAACAGCTTAGCATAGTAGATCTATTAATGGGACACAGTAATCAAATTCTTGCACGCTAGTGCAGACAATTGCAATCAATATATGAGGAACAAGATTTGCTGTCACAACTTAATGCAGCACCTAAGAATATTAATAGGACTCCTGTTCCATATCGATCGTCCTGATGGAAGATGTGGCTGTGGATACCCAAACCCTTCCCCGATGAAAGAAAGAGAAAAGACAAGACATGAAGACACTACCGATACGAATCCTTTTCGTAGAGTTGAGTCTCCGAGACAAATAAGTTGGATGCCACACAAAAGGAGAACAAGCATCGTGCATGGCATTTCACAGTTCAACCGAAGATAATGAGACTTCATGACCTCGTATGTCAACCTTGATGAGGTTGGAACTGCCTTCAATTATTAGGTTCATAGCATCTTTCTTCCCATCCACATCTTCTTCGACTATCAAACCTTCCTAGACTTGCATGCACGAAGGCTGTAAAACGGTGTGAAAACAAAGTCAGATACATGCACACTAGGTTTCAAACACATACAAAAAACAATGACAGAGAACACCTATACGTAGCAGTTCAGTCAAATGCTATCTTGGCGTAGAATTCATGTCAGCTTTATTATTTTAGAATTGTGATTCCGCAGTTGACCACTTCATCGAGTTAACTCCTGCTTGCTTTGGTCAAAGACCACTAAAAAAAGGACTTGGAGTGTGCTATTAGACAATCTTGCCATAAGTTCAAAGGAGCACCATGATTGATTTTGGATACCCGATAGATATCTCGAACAATCAAAATATATCTTAACGCTACTGAAGTTAATTCTAGACATAAATTTGACATGGCAAATCTTACTGGAGAGGGATCCTTCCGCTTGTGCGAATATGCTACCAAATCAAATAGGTTTAAGGACACACAAAAAAGAAAAGAAAGACAAAAGCACATGGGTGCATTGTTGGCTTTCTACGTTGGATTTGTCTTCCTCCTAAGATCTTCATGATCGAGTCAAACCACCGCATCGTTAACAGGCACTGTCGGTGATGGTCCAACACATCATAATACTTTGGACAGTCAAAATGTTCCCATTAGGAGTTTAATGCTCTTCCTGATATCCAAATGTTCAGCCAAAACGCAGATTCTGTTTGTAATAATATATCTCCACGCATAATTTGCACAACAGGATGGAGTTTAACCTACAAATCTTACCGAGTCTTGCAGATAAGCTTAGTCTCAACCATAAGCACAGTGGCCAGGTGACCATCGTTCGCTTCGATGCTGAAAAGAACACCCACATTTTTCTGACAAAGCAAGGCGAGGAAGCAGGTGGACATGAAAAGATCGCAGATTCTGCGAAGCTGAGAGTAAAGCTGTGGATGGTTGGAGAGCGGTAGAAGCTTCCTAAAAGTTGTGTTGAAGGGTTCCTCCCCTCGGTGGGGGTGAGTTGTTTAGTTGAAGAGTTCTTCCCTTTGGTGGGGATGAGTTGTTGAGTGCAATCATGCTTACGAGATGCCTCGCTGCCATTTGGTTTGCCCTCCATAGTCCTCCTGATTTCTTTACTCGCAATGCAGGACAAATACCTTCTGTTTTTGCTGGTAATGCAAGTCAAGGAGTCTAAAGTCAACAAAGAGAGAGAGGGAGGGGAGAGAGTATTCTTCTTTCTGCATTGGGGTTTCGACTGTTACATGTGTTGAAGCTACGGATTCATCGCACCCCATATGTATTATTGGCGAGAGGGAGGAAAGAAGACGACAAGGAGAAGGAGACGGGAGAGGGCAGGCACGACAGGCGGCCGCACGAACCGGGGCCGGTCCGGCCGGGCCCGCTCCATTGGCCGAAATCGCGGGCCCCACCTCGTCACGTTTCCTTGTCGCTCAAATCCCCACGTGGCCCCCTGCCGTCGGTGCTATAGAAAACCCCTCATTTACTTATTCGCCCTCATCAGCTCCCTCTTATTACTGACGTGCCCGCGAACCACGGATAACTTCAATTTCTACGAAACCGTGTTACCCGTCGGCTTACCCGGTCTCGGCCCCGCAATTCCTCCTCGATCTGAGAGCGGATAAAGGTTGGGTGACGAGAAATCTGTATCGTAGGAAGTTGGCACGTGTGAAGGCGGCAAGACACGCACGGTTGTGGCGCGTTATTGATGGACGGCAAGACAGCCGTCCCATACGTCTGATCTGATGGAGTTTTGACGGCCGTGATGCGGGCACCACCCTGGACCATCACCAGCCCACCGGCACAGATCTGTGCAGGTAGTACGTGGTTACATGCGTTGGCGCCACAGCGCGGCTACCGGTCACGCAAATGTTTTTGGAAACATTACAGGGTGTTGTAAGGAGCATTTCTTTGATAATTACTACTGCAGGCTTATCAGTTGTTAGTTTCCTGTGGCTGTGAACAGGGAAAAACATGTTTCTTGTTGTCGAATTCCAGTGTCGGTGCTCACCTCTTCGATGCTTTTTACAACATTCCCTACGAATCATTTTCCGAAAACACGTGAATAAATATGATGATTCTGATCGAAAAATCTTCTCGACCAAATATGGGATTGTTTTTTTCGGATATGCTTCATCTTTTTGGAAACGTTTCTATTAGTGTTTTTTAACTGTATATCTATCTCAAAAGAAAAGGAGGAAATCATTTCAAAGGAGGGGGGGGGAAATGGAGACAAAACCTCAGACAGAGAACAGATCTCCAAGCGAATCTTTTCTTCTTTATTGTTGTCGCAGCTGCGTATTGAATGGGAAAAATTGGAAGGAGAGATGAAATGGTTGTATTTGTACTGTTGCATCGGCTCTGTTCTCCGATCGCCTCCAGCTGTAACCATCTCTTCTTCTTCGCAATTCCATCTTCGTTTGAGTTTAATTTACTTGGAACCGTAACACGGCGCAGTAATAATGGGAAACCCATTAAAAACCCCGCCTTTTCGATGCTGTCTTACACTGTGGGGATCGGCGAGAGACGTGTTGAGCTGTTCTTTTATTCGCTTCCCTTGGTGGGCTTTGTCGCGCCCTTCTTATTGCCGGGAAGGAGAGCACCAAGCTCGCCCCTACCTCCAATCCGTAACCGATGGCGAGAGACCGCGAGACCACGACGGTACGCCTTTAAGAAGAAGGTGCTCCAGTTGGACCTGCTTTTGTTCCTCCTCTCCCTTCCGCGGTCCTCTGCTTTCGAGGTAAAAATCCCACCTTTTCTTGCCCTCTCCTTCCGGAGGAGGCTGCATTGCCCTCGTGTCCCTCGTTTCCGACCGCGAAGCGCTCGGATCCGTGGAGGAATTCGTTCGCCGACGCTGAATATACGGGAAAAGTGGGATCTCGATCGTGTTCGAAGAGGGTGGAGGTGATGGCGCTGTCGTTCGGGTGGTGGGACAAGGACGCCCACCGGGGAACGCCGGTGATCGTCAAGATGGAGAACCCCAACTGGTCCATCGCGGAGATATCGTCCCCTGATGACGATGATGATGAATACGGTGCCGGCGAGGAGTTCGCCGCCGCCAGAGGAGGGACGCAGAAGGGTGCGCGTGGGAAGAACGCGAAGCAGATCACGTGGGTGCTCCTCCTCAAGGCGCACCGCGCAGCGGGGTGCCTCACCTCCATCGCCTCTGCTGCCGTCGGCCTCGCGTCCGCCGTGCGCCGCCGCGTCGCGTCCGGGCGGACGGACTCGGACGCCGCATCCTCCCCACCGGAGGAGAGCCCCGTGCTGCGCTCGCGGTTCTACTCCTGCATCAAGGTCTTCCTCTGGCTCTCCGTCGTTCTTCTTGGCTTCGAGGTCGCCGCCTACATCAAAGGCTGGCATTTGAGCGCCGCGGCCATGCAGCGATTGGTCCTCCCTTCGTCCTCAGGAGCCCGAGGGCTCTTAGAGTGGCTGTACGCCGGGTGGGTCCGCTTCCGGGTGGAGTACATTGCTCCGCCGCTCCAGTTCCTCGCGGACGCCTGCGTTGTCCTCTTCCTTATCCAGAGTGCCGATCGACTCATCCTTTGCCTCGGCTGCTTCTGGATCCGCTTCAAAGGGATCAAGCCCGCGCCGAAGCGCTCCATCGGAGCCTCCGAGGACCCCGAATCTGGCGGCGAGGACTACCCCATGGTTCTAGTCCAGATACCCATGTGCAATGAGAAGGAGGTGAGCTTTGGCCAAAAGCTAGGATGTTTGGGTCTTTATTTCGTCGCTTTTAGCCAAAGTCACAATCTTTGTTCACTTTTGTTGGCATTTGCAGGTGTATCAGCAATCTATAGCTGCGGTGTGCAATTTGGATTGGCCGAGGTCCAACATTCTGGTTCAAGTGTTGGATGACTCCGACGACCCCACAACGCAGGCTTTGATCAGGGACGAGGTGGAGAAGTGGCAGCAGAACGGCGCTCGGATCATGTACCGACATCGGGTGATTCGAGAGGGTTACAAGGCAGGGAACCTCAAGTCGGCAATGAATTGTAGCTACGTCAAGGACTACGAGTTCGTGGCCATATTTGATGCTGACTTCCAGCCCATGCCCGACTTCTTGAAGCGGACTGTGCCTCATTTCAAGGTGTGGCCTTGTCTGAGCTTTTATTAGCTTTGTCTGTAGTCATACACAGCTCAACGTTCAAAGGCAAAGCTTGTTTTCTGGAAATTGCAGGACAACGAGGATCTGGGATTGGTGCAGGCGAGATGGTCTTTCGTGAACAAAGATGAGAATTTGCTGACCCGGCTGCAGAACATTAATCTGTGCTTCCACTTTGAGGTGGAACAGCAGGTGAACGGGGTATTCATTAACTTCTTTGGGTTCAACGGCACGGCAGGCGTTTGGAGGATCAAGGCACTAGAGGATGCGGGAGGGTGGCTGGAGAGGACCACGGTCGAGGACATGGACATTGCAGTTCGTGCTCATCTAAAGGGATGGAAGTTCATCTACCTTAATGACGTGGAGGTATGATGAGGCCGTGGGATCATCCAAATTATAATTTTATTTACATGACCGTTTGAGGATCTTGAAGTATTTATTTTTCATGCCTGAATTCTTGGTTCAGTGCCAATGCGAGTTGCCCGAGTCCTATGAGGCTTACAGAAAGCAGCAGCATCGGTGGCACTCAGGCCCTATGCAGTTGTTTAGGCTCTGCTTGCCAGACATCATCAGATCTAAGGTATGATCTATAAACTTGAACATAAAAGAGTTTACATTAATGAGTTGAAACTTATACTGTCCTGTTGAATTTTTTAATTATCCATGCCAGAAATAACCAACTTGGTTGATTTTTGGAACCAAGAAACAACCAGCTCAATTAAATTTGTCGATAAAAGTACATTGGCTTAATTTTCTTGTAATTGACATACATCAGCATCACTGCATAATTTAGCTGAAAAATTGATAGTGGATGAGATAACATGTCTGTTTCATTATATGGTCATGTCTGAAATATATGGTTGAAGTTCGATGTACATCTTCTTTGAACCCTATAAGTTATGAATGATATCAGGTATGGAGGTTAGTATTCCAGAACATAAGGTATGCATGTACTACCTTAAAGAAATTCATGCTATTCTTACACAGATCTTACTGTCGATAAACTTAGCTGATATGTTTTTCTTTTAACTTGGCACAAATTAAATGTCAAACTTGGTGGAATTATGTTGTGCATGGACACCGAGACAGATATTTTTCAATTTATTCTTAATAATGTCCAGCAGTGGTGTGTTTATGCTACTTTGGCAACATTATCTTCAGTTAACCTCATTATAACAATTTCGCACTTTAATACACCTTTATCTGTTGTTGAAAATGTCACTCCAACTGCTGTGGCAAATTTTTTTTTTTGTATGAAACTGTGTACCTACTCTTCAGATGGCTCGAACAGTTTGTTAAACTCTTGATCAAGTTTTAGTGAAATGCACCATGAAATTTTTTTATGCTGAACTGTGTTGTTCTTATTGCAGATTGGGTTCTGGAAGAAGTCCAACTTAATATTTTTGTTCTTCCTCCTCCGGAAACTCATATTGCCTTTCTATTCCTTCACCCTCTTCTGCATCATCCTCCCCCTAACGATGTTTGTTCCTGAAGCTGAGCTTCCTGCATGGGTAGTCTGCTACATACCTGCGACCATGTCTTTCCTCAACATCCTGCCAGCCCTGAGATCCTTCCCCTTTATTGTCCCGTATCTTCTATTCGAGAACACCATGTCGGTGACCAAGTTCAACGCGATGATCTCGGGTCTCTTCCAGCTTGGGAGTGCCTACGAATGGGTTGTCACTAAGAAGTCTGGTCGTTCCTCCGAGGGTGATCTTATTTCTCTGGTGAAGAAGGAGCCCAAGCAGCAGCGAGGTGCCTCAGCACCCAACCTTGAATCGATGGCAAAGGAGGAACCCCGACCAAGAAAGGAATCAAAGAAGAAGCACAATAGGATATACCGGAAGGAGCTAGCACTTGCTTTCCTTCTGTTAACTGCTTCCGCTCGTAGCTTGCTGTCGGCGCAGGGTATCCACTTCTACTTCCTCCTGTTCCAAGGAATCTCATTTCTACTGGTGGGCCTTGATCTGATAGGCGAGCAGATTGATTGAAAGAGCAGTTTTAAGTCATGGAGAGAAACATTGTCGCTCGGGAAAGGGTGCACGACGTGATGCCCCTCCCTTCCCTTTCTGGAGAGAAATCAAGTAAAACTTCCTCTCTATGGAGATGTAGATAGTTCCACTCTCAGCCTGCTGCATGCTTTATTCTTTCAGGTATGATTCTTTTGTAAGAAATTTTTGATGTGCAGGGGGGAATTTACCTACAGTAAAAACAAGTTTCTCCTTTCTGTTTGAAGCCAGTTGATAGTGAAATAAGCTCAGGTTGAATCATTATGTTGTGAATTCCTCCTATGAGGACACTGAATGACTTCAATATTACCTTTACATGATGCAAAAGATCAATTTCTTATTCCATGTTCTTCTAATGTTATGATGGTTCAGGTGAATGTGTTTATTTTTCTCTTTTTCTAATTTTACTTTCAGAACTCATTCCCGGTGCGAAACTGAACTTCTAATTTGATAAGTGCTTTCATCATTATCTTGTTAATTTGGTTAGAGAAGATGAGTTTGCATCATTGGAACAATCATTAATTTGAGCTCATCCTGTCAACCTGGTCACAGCTGCTGTACCTTCCCATGACACAAAATAACCCACGGACAGCTCAGTCTGCCTGCCTTCTGGGGATCAAAACCAGCCTGGTTTTGCTGTCTGTGGGGCTCTACATGTGTTCATCCTCCATGGCAGCTCACTTGATGTAAAGCAGCCAATTCATGTTGCAGAGCTGTAAGTCGCTTGCACTGGCTTGGTTTTGGATTGATTTCATGGAGCTTCCTCAGTCTGCATACCATGTTGCCCATGGAGAACTTTGCAGACAATATATGTTGTCTATGGCCATTATGAGACAGTGTCAGGTTGGGAATGAACATGACAACAGTAATAGTAATAGTAACAATAGATCAAGTTAGGTTGTTGCTTCAAGTTCTTCACTTTGTTGGTTGGTGGATTGAATCGTACTAACTACATCAAAAGTTGAATTACAAGATATGATTACATAGATCAATTCAGGGTGATATAGTGATTAAAGATGACATTATTATTCTAAGAGTTACAGTAGAGACTGACTTGATAACATGGTAGAGAAGATGTAGAACACATGAAGACCACAGGAAAGGGACAGAGGCAGAGAACCCACACATCTCATGGATCACAACCTTCCCTCTCCAACCTCTTCAGTAGCTTGAAATCCCAGAGAGGTGTATGCATCTGTCCATGCAGCAATCACTAGCATCTCAGGCAATGGGTGGATGGCATCATCCATGAGCTCAGAGGAAGAGGATTCATCCCTAGTGCAGCCCTCAGGTTGCCCGAATCACCACCATGAACATTGCCCAGGAAGTGTTCGTTGTGGAATCCAAATAATGCTAAATAGGTGCTCTAAGAATTGGAAGAAAAAAGGGAAGGAAAGGTTACCATTCCCAGGCAAGAAGATGACGTCTGAAGCCTGTATCAGTATTGGATCGTGTATCAGTTTGTCCAACAAACCTCGTCTTCCTTTCCTCGTTTGACCTTCCTTCTTCCCACTGTTGTCCTGTACCCAGATGTCTCGATCGACTTCCGATGAACCGGCTGCTTTGGGCCTCCTCTCTCTGTACCTCTCTTCCTAGTATGATCCAAGCTCACATAGTCGTTTGCTATCGCAGAAGATGCATGCTGTGACATAACTGAACTGTGAGACAGGGTTCGTGGACAAGCTCAAAGACTGCTGCAAATCTACATATCCCAAGGCACCTGCCACCGTAATGGAGGCTGATACATCCCATGGCTCGTAAGCAGAGCACAAATCCCCTGTGTTTCCATCTTCAATGCATCGGGATCCGTGATCTGAGGAGGACAATGACTTTAGCTTTCCTTCCTCCTAACTTACTGTAAAGCCCTGCAAATGGGAGGCTTGATGTCCGAGCAGAATTGCACCCACATTTCTGGCCTGGCATGTCCATTACCCGGAAGGAAAGCTTTGCAGGGGGGAGTGTCATTGTTTAAGTTCCCTGAGGTTTTGAATGCAGTCAACAGCTGCACGCAGACGCAAAGTTGGATGTGAGTCAATAATATGAGCTCCATGAAATCCAAGAAAGCTACGCCATGGCCCCGAAACAAGGCAGCAACTCTCCTCTTTACAGCACCGATGCTCACAATAGTATTATAATGCTCCGTCTGGTACTGCAGACTGGAAAACAGGGCAAATCATCTCTTGCTTCATTAGTGTCATGATGATCGAGAACAGCAACAACATCCAACAACAACCTTATTTGCCGGGAATTATTGCGCTGCAGGGCAAATCTCTCTCTCTCTCTCTCTTCTTTCGGACACGCAAACATTATTTATGTGTGTCAAGAATATTGATTGATGACATAAATTTGTTGGAGATGGAGGAGCAAGGAAAAACAGAATACTACGATACGAGTAAAAAAAATCCTTTTGACTTAAGAAAACTGATGTAGTATTAAAAAACAGGAGGAACACTTACAAGATACCAGATACCAAATGCACACAGACTCTTTATCTTCCTCTCCTCAATCTCAATGTCTTGCTAGATGAACTACGGTCCTATTTATAGGACCTAATGACAACCACCCTATAACTACTAGATTATAAGGTAGTTATTGAAACTACTAGATCATGATCAAGTGGTTATTGAAATCATCATGTAACCACTATATCATGATAACAATCTAGATAACTATGAATCATATCTCAACACTCCCTCTTGATTCATAGTTGCATACACCAATTTGCGACATAAAATAAATATGCTTTCGAAGTGGAAGTGATTTGGTGAGGATATCCGCAACTTGTTCATCCGTTCCACAATACTTCATTGTGATGGCTCCACTTGCCTGAAGTACTCTTTAAAGCTCCTGCACAATCACTATCAGTGAAACCAAATAATTTGCATTTAAATTTTGTTTTGAACATCCATTTTAACCCGATCACTTTCTTTTCTTTCGGTAGATCCATTAGCTCCCAAGTTTCATTCTTCTCAGTTGACTTGATTTCCTCCTTCATTGCTTTTCTCCATTCCTCTTTTTTAACTGCTTCCTCAAAAGTTGTCGGATCTGAAATAAACAAAGCAAATGTTGAGTTATAAATTTCTGTCAGTGATCTGAAATTTCTTGGAGGGGTTTCATATGAGGAATCCGAATTTGAACTGCTATTGGGTGAGGCTGACGATGAACTTATTGGAGCAAGATCTGTCACTTGATTCTGCGGAGTGTCTAGTTCTGCTGGAATCTGCATTTGTGTTTCACCTTTATTGGTCTCCCAATTCCAACTTGCCCTTTCATCAAACATAACATTTCTGTTAATAATAACTTTGCCACTAATAGGGTTATATAATCGATATGCTTTAGATTGTAAAGAATAACCAATTAAAATGTATTTCTCTGATTTTTCATCAAGCTTGTGATGATTTTGTGAATTCACTAAAGCATAAGCAATACAACCAAAAATTCTTAGATGTCTAACACTTGGTTTCATACCATACCAAGCCTCAAAAGGAGTTCGATTCATAACAGCCTTTGTTGGTGAAATATTCAACAAATAAACTGCTGTTGCAATTGCTTCTGCCCAAAACTGATTTGGAAGAAGTTTTCCTTTAAGCAAACTTCTTGCCATTTCAACGATAGTCCGATTCTTTCGCTCAGCTATACCATTTTGCTCCGGTGTATATGGTGCTGTCAATTCTCTATGGATACCATTTTCTTCACAAAAAGAACTAAACTCATTAGATAAAAATTCACCACCTCTATCTGTCCGAAGTGTCTTTATATATCTACCACTTTGTCTTTCTACAAGTGCCTTGAACTTTCGAAAATTATCAAATGTTTCATATTTCAATTTCAAAAAATATACCCAACTCATGCGACTATAATCATCCGTAAACAATAAAAAATATTGACTTCCACCAAATGATTTTGTATTCATAGGTCCACATAAGTCACTATGAATTAATTCAAGACAATTAGATGCTCTCCATGCTTTTCCAATAGGAAATGGTTTTCTACTTTGTTTGCCATATATACATCTTTCACATACATCAAGCCTATTAATCTTAGGCAATCCAAAAACCATTCCTTTTTGACTTAACAATCTTAAACCTTTAATGTTAAGATGTCCATATCTTAAATGCCATAAACTAGACTCATTCTTTTGAGTTGTGATAAGCGCATGTCTTTCAATATTTGACACATCAAGTGGAAACATCTTGTTTTGTGTCATGCAAATATTTACTATAATGAAACCAGATTTCTTATCTCTAATAGTGCATGAACCATCATCAAATATTACTTGATATCCATCATTTACTAATTGTCCAACACTCAACAAATTATGTGATAAAGTAGGAACAAAAAAAACATTATCAAGGTATTTTACCTTCCCTTGATTTGTCTTCACCTCAATTGTTCCTTTCCCTTCCACTTGGATTTGATTGTTATCTCCAAGTCTAACATTCAACTTGTGAGTCTCATCAATATCTCTAAATATTGATTTTATGCCTGACATATGATTAGAACATCCACTATCCAAAAACCAAATATCATTTGAGATGTTATGAATTTGTGAATGAGTCATAAACAACTTACTATTTTCTTCAGTTTTCTCCACATAGCTTGCTTGCTTTTCTCTTTTCCAGCAATCTGCCTTCATGTGACCAAACTTTTTACAATAGTGACATTGAATTCCACTTTTATAATTTTTTTTTATCATAATTTGATTGCCCTTGTTCATCAAAGTGTCCTCTTCCTCTTCCATTTCCTCTACCACGAAATCCTCCTCTGCCACGTCCTCTTCCTGTTGATTTTTTGTCTTCTTCTGAAGTAGAAGACTCTCCCTTAACCTGAAATGCTTTTTCTTCACTTTTTTTCAAGTGACCTGTTCAACCTTACTTCATGTGCTTGCAAGGAACTCATTAGTTCATCAAATGAATAAGTAGATAAATCTTTTGATTCCTCAATTGCGACAACAACATGATCAAATTTCGGAGTTAAACTTCTCAAAACCTTTGCAACAATTATATGATCAGGAAGATGTTCACCATAAGATTTCATTTGACTAACAATTTCAGTCACTCGAGAAAGAAAATCTTGTACCGATTCATTGCTTTTCATGAACAAAATTTCAAACTCACGACGGAAGGTTTGAAGTTTTACCGTAATCACCCTTGATGAGTCTTGAAATTCATTTTGAAGTATCAACCAGGCTTGCTTTGAGGTTGTCGCTGCTGCAATTCTTGAGAAGATCGTCTCATGTACAGCTTGTTGAATGAAGAACAATGCCTTTGAGTCCTTCTTTCTATTCTCCCTCAGCCTGATTTCGTCATCTGGATCTGCATATCCATTCTCTATTAAGTCCCAAAGATCTTGAGACTTGAATAGAGTCTTCATCTTGATACTCCAAAATTCATAACTTTTGCCCGAGAAGATGGGGATAAGGGGTTGAGACACGGAATTACCGTTAAAAGCCATAATGCCCAGTTCAGATTGAAACTAGGCTCTGATTCCACAAATGTTGGTGATAGAGGAGCAAGGAAGAAACAGAATACTACGATACGAGTAAAAAGAATCCTTTTGACTCAAGAAAACTGATAGTATTAAAAAACAGGAGGAACACTTACAAGATACCATATACCAAATACACACAGATTCTTTATCTTCCTCTCCTCAATCTCAAACAACCACCCTATAACTACTAGATCATAAGGTAGTTATTGAAACTACTAGATCATGATCAAGTGGTTATTGAAATCATCATGTAACCACTATATCATGATAATAATCTAGATAACTATGAATCATATCATTAGTGTCATGATGATCGATAACAGCAACAACATCCAACAACAACCTTATTTGCCGGGAATTATTGCGCTGCAGGGCAAATCTCTCTCTCTCTCTCTCTTCTTTCGGACACGCAAACATTGTTCATGTGTGTCAAGAACATTGATTGATGGCATAAGTTAATCTCGCATTGATCATATCTGCTAGAGGAGAGAAGAGATCCTTTTTTTCTCTTATAATTTCTTATCCAACCCGAAGCGCTTGGCGAAGAACCAATCGCGTAACCAAAGCGGCGACCAGGCGAGCGCCGCGAACAGGCCCGTCATGTGGCCGAACACGATCGCCCTCGGCGGCCGGGGGCTCAGCACACGCCGGGCCACGTGGCGCGCCAGAACGCCCGGCTCCGTCGCCCGCCCCACCTGCGACGCCCCCGCCCTCCCCGCAATTGCATCCTCGAACCCCTCGTAGAGCCGCCAGCTCCGCGCCGCCAGTCGCTCCGCGTTCGCCCGGCCCAGCCCCGACCGCACCGCCCCCGGCACCACCTTGATGACGTGTACCCCGAATGGGCGAAGCTCCACCCGGAGCGCGTCCGACATGGCGTCAACCGCCGCCTTCGTGGCGCAGTAGGAGCCGGCCCAAGGCGTGGCGACCGCGCCCACTACGCTGCCCACGTTGACGATCCGGCCGCTGCGCCGCGCGGCCATGCGCGGGGCCACCGCCTGCACCAGTCTCACCTGGCCCAGCGCGTTCACCTCCCACGCACGCCGAATCTCGTCCAGGTTGAGCTCCGCCAGCGGCCCGGTGCTGCCGACGCCGGCGTTGTTGACGAGGACGTCGATGCGGCCTCGGGAGGCCAGGACCTCGGACACCGCGGCCGCGACGCTCTCGTCGGAGGAGACGTCGAGCTCGAGCGGCTCAACGTTCTCGGACGCGAGATCGGCGAGGTCATGCAGGCGGTCGGGGAGGTCGGAGGCGAAGACATAGCAGCCGTGGGAGGCGAAGGCCTTGCAGTACTCGTAGCCGATGCCGCCCTTGCCGCACCCGGTGATCAGCACTACTCGTTTGGTACCATCCATGATCAAAAAACAGCTCCTTAATTAGCACATATACTTCATTCCACTCGACAGTTGATACTCTTGAGTGTTCGATCTATATAAACGGAGATAGTTGCAGTGGCAGATCCGCCAGGTTACAGGTTTAGTTCCTAAACCATGGTAAGCTGCTGAGAATGTGCGTGGGATATGCTGGGCTTTTCTTGTTGCGATGTTGTTGTTGTTAATTGGCGTGTAATCGTCCTCCATCAGAGTACTTTGAATCAGTCTCTGTGTTAGAGTTTGGCATTTGATGCTCTGTTTTGTCTTTATCAACATTGCAGTAACTTTCATACGTCTACTTTCTTAGATCATAAATTGTCTTCTTACATAGATTTATATGTTCATCAATAACAGAGAAATTGTCTATTTTCTGTGCTTCAAGATCTTTAGAATTTGGATGCAGAAAACAAACACGAAACTGCTTCTGTTCTACTAACCCGTGATTAGCAAACACAAAGCTCCCAATATAAAAGGTTTCTTCAGAGCGTCCTCCCTCCATATCCTCTCTTCTTCGCCAAACTGAGCTACTCATATCCAGCTCGAGAATGATCCCGGGTTCTTTCAATCAAGCAACATGCCTCTCGACTTTAACGAGAGCTACAGGGCGACGAGGTGGACATGAAGGTGGGTGTTCTCACCGTCACCCACAAGAGACCAACTTTTACGCACGTTTCAAGCGTTGCCGAAAGAGTTGAGTTCCAAGTGGAGAAGTGCGCACTGCGTTCACCGCCACTGCAATAAAGCAGCGCATCTGAAGCTGGCACGACCATCAACAACATCATGTCATGATCGATCGATCGATCGATCGTTCGTTCGCGAATCTCAAGGCAAGAAACCTGAGATCTCATCGGCCACCACGTTCTATCGGCGGTGGGATATGTTTTCTGGCGTCATCATGATTTAGAGAAACGGAGGGATGGATTTCATTAGACTTATGACAATTTAGAGAAATGGACGGATGGATTCACTTTGATTTATATAAATGAGGCCTTTAAGCGTCGGTTAATTCCACCGGGTGATTCCGACACCCAACGCACTCGCTAATTTCCAGCCAGTAAAAGAAACCGGAAACCGGCAGCTGTCTTGGTAATAAGTTCTCACGCCCAAGCTTGTTCGAAATAGTCGCCGGCGAGGGGAAGCGGCGCCGCCAAGCGGCGGAGGTGGCGGAGGGCGAGCACGCGGCGGAGGTCGGCGAGCCGCCGGCCGAGAGCGGAGACTTCGGCGAGAAGGCGGTTGTTGTCCCGGTGGACGAGGAGGCAGCGGCTGGCGATGCCGACGAGCCGACCCGAGAGGTCGCGGTTCTCGGACCGGAGCACGCTCGCCCACTCGCGGAGCTCCTCGAGGCGGCGCTGCTTCCGCAGGCGGCAGCGGCGGGCGGACTCGCGGTTGGAGATCGTGCGGCGGAGCCGCCGCAGCTCCTCGGGGGAGACGGCCTTCCCGAAGTCGTCGGGCGAGGGGGCGGGGTCCACGATGGACATCATCGTGGTCTCGGCAAGAGGAAGGGCAGGGAAGAGGAGGAAGTGGGAAAAGGGAAGGAAGGCATCGGAGTTGGGAGGTACTTAAAGGCGGTGGAAAGGTCGTGGCATCTGCGTGGTGGGCCGACGTCGGGTAGTGGGCCCCTCGCCCTCGCACGGTGGATCTTCCGTCTTCGTGCGCCAATAGTTGTGCGACCATGAACGAAGGGTTCGGATGCGACCGACTTCCGTCGTAAACTTACGGCTACGCAGGGACGTCATCTTCTTCCGACAACCCCTCGTTTTCACGATGAGCACCGGTACCTTATGTTCTACATAAAAGACAACCAGACCATCTCACATTTTCTTTTCTTTTCTTTCGAGCATATGATACACAATAGTTAACGCAAGAATGTGTGATCTAAACAAAATGGAGGACAAATCAACTTTTTTTTTTTTATTTATTGGTCAAAAGATGGGAGAAAAAAGAAGATCAAGTAGCGTTTTGTCAAATTTAGATTCCCTACCGGAGAATGGACAGCTCGAAAAGCATGAGATATGTGATTCAAGATGGAGAGAGAGGCACTCGACAACGATTACCACACCCCATCGCAGCTAACATGACTGACCGATCAGCATAGAGCAGCACAGTATAGTCTATCTATACAATAAGTCTAATTATCTATGATTCAATCTTTCATCTACCGATTAAGAAGGCCTCTACATATTAGATTTTGACTTTAAACGTAAAACCCGCAGCAAATCGAGGCGATCGAGTATTCCCTTTGTCAATGATTTCTACCTATAGAACAGGCCTTCTTTGTCTTTATCGTCAAAGATTCAAGCTCCCTTAATCAAGGATATGGATTAAAGCCAATTAAAGAATACTGGAAAACCTTATGCTAGATTTTTTTTTGGCAAAAACCTATGTAGTTCTTTGATATCTGTGCCGAGAGATTGACAAAAACCTACTCGATCATCTTTTGCTCTGAATGGTAGATCTTCTAATTCTAATTAAATATTATGGATTAGAAAGCTAAATGTCTGTAGATTATCCTCCTGATTTGGCTCAGTATCTGATGACCAAATAGGAGGTTTTGAATTAAGATTCGAATGCATCCACCTCCAAAATTTGTTCTCGAGGAAACAAATACATGCAATCTTTAGTGTATTTCTACATTCCTTCTTTGATTAAGGAATCTTTGGTGTATTACTATTTCCCTTATCGCACTAAGGGATAGAAATCTCACCGTTCATATGATCATACACGAATCTCAAGGGAAGAAGAAGAAGGAACACCTTATTTAGGTCCCCCGTCACGGCACCATCTCCCATCGCAAGTCACACGGTCTGGTCTCCTCCCATCTTTGTCACGCATCATGTCTCACGGAGTCACCGTCGTGATCGTCGCCCTCCTTCTCTTCCTGTCTTTGGCCCATGCAGGCAGGCCTGAGCCAGCGGATCTTGAGAAGGCCAACGTCCAGGTAAGCCCTGAGCGGAGTTCATATGTTCTTGTGCTGTTTCTGATCTGATGTGTTGTGTCGATGTCAGGGTGTCGAGGGAGAGGAATCTGACAAGGTGGAGCGAGGATGCGCAGGGAAGGAGGACTGCTTGATGAGAAGTGCTCTCAATGCTCACACCGACTACATCTACACGCAGGGGGGAGAGACGTCCGAGAAGGTGGAAGGAGGATGTGCGGGTCTTGGGAAGGAGAAATGCTTGGAGAAAACTACTCTCACCGCTCACACTGACTACATCTACACACAGCGACACCACTAGAGGAGGTGGTGGTGTGTTCTCCTGGTTTGGGGTGTTTGGCTCGGGGGTTTGTTGATGTCGTGATAGTGCTTATCCTCCCGTATTCCTACCTTTGGTTCATGAATAATAATAATACCTCCATTGATGTCTTATCTTAAGCTACCGTCTGTGTTTGGTTCTCACCAGCCTTCTTTCTTCTCAGAAAGAATTGGGCTGCTCAAACGACATGCATGCAGGTAATCTTCACCAAGCTATACAGTGTTAATCTTGTGTATTCAAGTGCTGACATGTTCCAAAATAATAGTAAACATAATAAGAAATTAAAGAGGCTGATGTGGTTGAGAAAATAGTGTATTCAACCTCGTAATAGAAGCACGCCTGAGAACACTACTTTGCTTCTACATGGGTATCTTATGCTACTCTGGGTTTACATCAAGTGGAGGAAAACAGCACATCTCGCATTAGATGCGTGGGGATTAGACCTCAGCCTCCCACGAGAAAGAAGAAGAAAGATGCCCTACCACCTAAGATATATAGACCAAGCCTGTGAATTGTGATGGACCAACGGATGGGCATAGCCCAACGCTACAGTCAGAGGTGTGTAGACTAAGCCTCCTGTGGTCTGTAAGACAAAACTACATACAGTGAAATGTTGGGACACTCGGTGTAAGTAGCACACTGTAATATTTTACGAAGAATTGATTTGATGGAGCTTATCTGGAACGCAGCAACAGTAGCACAGATCTCCGTCTGCCTGTTTAACATTAGAGCTTCGTCTTTCTGGGTCATCGTACTGTATCATCCAAGGGTGTTTGACATAAATCTTTTCTGAAGAAAACAGATCCTCAATCTGAACAGGGATGGTCGGAAGACAGACCATGAAGAACAGGCAGAAATGTCAAAAGTCCTTGACTTTCGACAGACTTCTCATGAAAGAATTCATTGACTTTACGTGTGTGGTCAAATAACACAGGAGCGGCATAACTGAGGTGCATGGTTTAGTGGCAAACCAGTATCCACATCATGCTCATCGATCTCCAACAGCGATAGATTTGCCATTTGGAGTTCCACTGCCTTTCAGTTCAGTGGGCAAATGCCACACCAGTGCGGGCTGTAGTTTCTGACTAGCCATCACTATTACGTCAGTAAAGTCATCAGCCTTCTCTCTTCCCGTGTGATGGTTGGCGAGTTGGTGTCTTATCCCACAAAGGCAACGCCGCATTAAGATAAAAGCGGCCGTGCACTAATCGACCTTTCCACCTCCAAACCCGCGTTGAGTATCACAGTCTATATTGCATTGCCTGCCCGTCACGCCTCCAGCTGTCTTCCTTTACTCTTCTCTCTCCTTCCACTACATCCCTGCTTGCTTTACAAGACTGCGGACTCCATTCTCCTCCCGGAATTCCAAGCTGAAGCAGTAGAAGAACCAACACAGAGCAGAGAGAAGAGAGAATGGAGAAAACTAGCCTTCTCCTCGTCCTCGTCCTCGTCCTTGCCACCGCGGACGACCTGGAAGCGGAGCTCCCCAAGGGCAAGGGCCACGGCGAAGACGACGATGGAGCCGGCATCCCCTGGTTCGGGGCCGACCCGGGCAGGTTCTTCGGCCACGGCAGCCGGTTCCACGTCCCGGCCGGGATCGGTGGCGGGTGGGGCGGCGGCTTCGGCGGCCCTTCCGGCGGGTACGCGCGCGGTGGCGTGGTTCGGCCCTCCGTCGTCTGCTCCGAGAAGGGGCCCTGCCACAAGAAGCGGGTGACCTGCCCAGACAGTTGCTTCACCTCCTTCAGCCGCTCCGGCAAGGGATACGGCGGTGGAGGCGGCGGCGGCGGGTGCACCATCGACTGCAAGAAGCGGTGCACCGCCTACTGTTGACCGCGGAGCCTCAGCCACCACGTGTCGCGGGCTCCCCTCTAGTAATATGGTAATGCCGTGTAACTCTAATGACAGTTGTATATATATATATATATATATATATATATATATATATATATATATATATATATATATATATATATATATATATATATATATATGGATGAATAAAAAGAGGAACTTATCGTACTTAATAATTTGGTGCGGCATTTTGCTATGGGTTGTACAATGTCTCTCCATTTCGATTTTAAGATTCGTGCACTTAATTTGATAGAAAGCTTCGAAATCCGTAGGTAGACGTATGGATATAGTGATTAACAACGGATTCCAACCCTTATATATATATATATATATATATATATATATATATATATATATATATATATATATATATATATATATGTGGCTATGGGTCGTACAATGTCTCTCCATTTGGATTTTAAGATTCGTGCACACAATTTGATAGAAAGCTTCGAAATCCGTAGGTAGACGTATGTATATAGTGATTAACGACGGATTCCAACCCTTAATTGTATATATATATATATATATATATATATACAATTACGTCTCCTCTAATGAACGATGGTTGAATTCTACTAAAAATAATGTCTATGTTTTGTAAAGTTCAACCCAGCTGGATAATACTCGTGTTTACTTCTTCAAGTCTAAGTCACAAATTGGAACAGTCTACCCACAATTTAGTAAGTATCACTATTTTGTTAAGACTAAACCATTTGATGATTCGCTACCAAAGTCAAAAGTGTCAGGTAGTATACATAATATACAATCCTACTTAATGTATGCCTGCAACAGCTCAGCGAAGGAAGAAGTCAACGCTAATATCTCAATCGGCCACCGTTCGTCCTACGGCCCTTCGTTCAAAGATCATAGTAGATCTCTTCCCGTTGTTAGATCCTTGGCCTGTTGAAGTCAGAGCTTTTGTCCCAACTCCCGAGGTCAGTTGCTGTTATCCAAATCCTCTCTCTCTCTCTCTCTCTCTGTGACTATATTGCCCACTCTACTTTCCCTCTTCTTCCGTCCATGCTTCTTGGAGTCTGCCGACTGCAATAATTCTGTATTGAATCTTCATGAGCAAAAGAAGCGGCACGTCCAACCGGCTCGGCCGGTGCATGAAGGCGCCGCTCCGTGCGCTGTGCCACGCACGCGACTTCTACGTGCGCAGCATGAACAGCTGCGCCGGCCGCATGGAGTACGGGCTGCAGATGGGGGATCTGCCTAGAAGCTACAGCCTTCATCAATCGACGAGAAGCAGCGCCAGCGACGAGGACCTGAGGCAGCTCATACGTGCCGCGTCGCTGAGACGCGCCCTCTCTCAGTCTACGGTCCATGGCACGCCACCGCCACCGTCGGCGGTGCCGCGGAGCCAAAGCGTGGCGATCGGGAGGATCGACGAGGACAAGCCCTGCGAATTCGGGGACGCGAAGGTGGGGGCGGACTTGTTGTTGCCGAGGAGCCGGAGTTATGCTCCCGGAAGAGAGAGGAAGGCGAGGTTGTTTGTCTGATGGATAACGTCGCCAAGTGTCTCTGGAAATGACTCTCCTTCCATTTCGTGTTGATAAGCCTCTTGGTTTCGTGTGTTGTGCTCCAAGTTATCCGATGGTAACAAAACTAGCTTGTAACTCGACAGTTTGTACCTTTAGATTGTAATGGTATTGAACAGTTTCATCTTTTGCCTTTGTCATCATGAGATGTGGGGACTCACTGTTCTTCCTCCCATCAATTATAAACATTGATGACAAGGGAATTATTGTTGTCCCTCATGCATGATATTAATGTCATGATCGGTAACAAATGCGACACGTGGTTTTCGATGACACATCTCCTGACATGACTTTTTTCCTGAGATATATTTATAAACATTTATAAATATTTAGAAAATTTTAATATATGTATATATATATTTCTTATCCAATAAATGTATGTGGATCCGACCCGATAATGTCCGCCTCCAAAACCAACCGTAACAGCAACCGCCAAATACAAACTCCCGTCGGTAATCACACACCTGGATTCGGATCATCTACAGAAGCAGGTTTATCCAAGTCCTTCTAAGTCCCGTACGCGAGCCATTATCTCCCGTTACCGCTTGGGTCCCACCATCAAGTCGAACTCCCACGGTTCGCTACCGAGGGCATTTTAGACTCGCAGTTGGATGGGATCCTGACGCAAAATGAAACGAGTATATGCTGATGTTGTCTCTCCGCTCCACTGCGCGGAGCGGCGACGAGCAAATCCCGAGGAGGATGAGAAGCGGCGGCGGAAAAGCCTCGCGTCCAGCGTGGAAGGCCGTCCCGGCGACGGACGATGAGCCGGAGGCGGTGGTCGCTGCCGGGGGTTTTCGGGGCAGCGGGGCGGGGGCGAGGAAGAAGTGGGCGGGGCCGCGGGCATGGCTGGCGGTGGACGCGGCGGGGGTAGCCCGGGTGGTGGAGGCCGGGAAGCACGACATCATGCGCCGGACGGGGCTCCCCGGCCGCGATCTCCGCATCCTCGATCCCCAGCTCTCCTGCCCCTCCACCGTGCTCGGCCGGGAGCGGGCCATCGTCGTCAACCTCGAGCACATCAAGGCCATCATCACCGCCCACGAGGTCCTCCTCCTCAACTACCACGACCCCTCCGCCGCTCCCTTCGTCCACGAGCTCCAGCATCGCCTCAGCCGCCGGCATCGTGGCCGGGACCAGGTCATCTTCTTAGGTTTCTTGGTTCGATGAAGATTCCCATGTGTCTCCCCTGATATCATTCTTTAGGTTGTTCAGGATCTGCTTCCCTCCTTGGTCCATGTTTTTCTTCTTGGTTTCTTTCTTCGGTATGCTCAGTTCTTGTGTCCTAAAAACGGTCCTTGGCTATTGCGTTCTCTTGATCGGGTTTGCTACCGATCACTCCAGATCTCGCTGAAGAGTTTTCACCACTAGTAATCATCCGTAGCTCAGTGCTCTGCACTTCCATGTTGTCTTTCTCTTTTCAAGTAAATCATCATTAAATCTCCAACTGGCTTCGTAGGATGGTGGGATGGGCAGCAGTGCAGATTTGACTAAGGTGTCTGATTTGGAGGACCCAAAGACGAGGACCGACGGGCCATATCATGTATCTCAAGATCTCAGTGGTTCTGGAGGCCTACTGGCTGAACATGACGAGGATGAGAAAGGAAAGGAGGAGCCAGTTTCGAGTCATGGGCCGAGGGATCTACCTTTCGAGTTCATTGCGCTTGAAGCTTGTCTGGAGGCCGCGTGCAGCTGCCTAGAGACTGAGGTCAAAAGCATCACTTGGAAACCTTTTCATTCTCCTCATGTAATTTATGCTTTATATAGTTTTCTATAGGTTCTATTGATTAGTGTTATTAGGCACTACATTGTCTTTAAAACCACTGGTGGGTCTTTCTGTCTGAGAATATTTCCGAGTGTCTTTTGGGGTTAAATGGTTATAAATCAGGGTAGAATGACTGAGACAAGCGTTCTTGATTAGGGATCTAAAGCCAAATGCCAACAGGCCACTCGTATAGTTTGGGGTGAGTAGATGTTTTGGATGAGTGTAAGTAGTTGGATTTTGCTGCTGTTATCAGAAAAAAATAAGCAACCTCTTTTGTGATAGATGGAATATTATTGCATTCCTATAAAATGTAGATTTCATTTGAATTGTAGTTCAAACTTTGGCATCCCTTTTTTTGCTAGCTTTCAAACATTGTACTACATGTTGCTTATCCCTTTTCTGCATCATCCAATTTTTGGGTTTTATTCCCCTATCATTTACTTTGGATACTCTGGATGTTTGATTTATTTTCAGGCAGCAACACTGGAGAAAGAAGCACATCCAGCCTTGGATAAGCTAACATCAAAGATAAGCACACTTAATTTGGAACATGTTCGTCAGATCAAAAGCCGATTAGTTGCCTTAAGTGGGCGTGTGCAGAAGGTTTGTTTCCTTTTATATGATTTAACAAATCAAATATGATCTCCGACTCAAGTGTGGTTATAATGTTAGTTCATACAGTGAATATGAAGTATATGATGTCTGCTTGTAGCTTTGCTTTGTGTGGGACTTCAAATGGTTTAAAATTTAGGCGTGGACTAGTCTACTCAGCCTGACTTTGAAGATGAAGGAAGAAAGGGTGTTCTCATATTTCACAGATGTAAAAGCTGGTATCGGAATTTTTATAGTTAACCAAGCAAAATGTGATGTAGAGGAGGAGGTTCTGGAACTGAAATTATACAATGGTGAACAAATGAGATATTTGCCACAAGGATCGATAAGGAAGGGAGATAAAAGTGAGTCAATACAATGAAATATATGTAGAAAAATTGTTCAAACTACATAGATATAGGTCAGTCTCTGCTATGAGAAAAAAAAGTCTCATGAACATTTGATCTTGCAGCATAGATCTCCATTCGGCGTAGTGAAATTGGAATATTCTGTAATGGATAAACATAATTCATGATGGTCAGTTAACCAACAGGGGAGATTCCTGCTTAGGATGGAGACCAGAGAGTGCCCATCTGGGGTTAGATGAAGTTAAAATCAAGATGACTGACCGATAAAGATCAGATATATGGTTTATCTATTTTCTTTCCTAGACTTTAATTAGTGGTTGTCTTGGTGCCCATCACAAAGTTCTGTTATTAGGAAAACATCAAATAAGGTGATAGAATTATTCTGTTGAGGTAGTCCTGCATATTCTTTTACAAGTGCCAAAAGCTCATTATAAACTTCCCCGTCTTATGGCTGTCGATGTCAATGTACAAGTGATGAGTTTCATTCTGGTGGCACTGTTCCTGCTTTGTGACCTTCAATCAACAATAATTTCCACATTTGGAACTTGTTAGCAGCTTCGTTGTTAAAGAATATATAACTTGCTTAACTGCTTTTCAATGATGTCTTCATCAACAATGTAAATATGACGCTGATGAGCATAACGAGATTGATTAAACTAGCAATATGTTTTTCTTATATCTCGGGCTTTGCGGAACAATTACTCATTGGCTCAGCGCGACATGATAGGTAAGGGATGAACTTGAACAACTATTGGACGATGATGATGATATGGCTGAGATGTATTTGACACAAAAGTTGGTGCAGCAGGATCCCTCTGATGGATCATCTAATTCTTCTTTATACAATCATGGCAACGTCATGGACGATGACAGGTTCTAACTCTTTGTTGTCATGAACATGCTTGCTATGTTTTCTCATTCCTTGTCTCTTTGAGCAACTTCTTGAAATTCAATCTTTTGTAGGGCATGTGCTGAAATTTTATCCGACAATGACATTGAAAATAATCGAGATGGTGATTCTCAAAATATTAATCTTCATTATCGTGCTTCTGAACCCAATATTATCAATGTCGATAGCCACGGAACTCGTACCTACAGTACAAGAAGTAGCAGCAAACATCTTGATGTAGAAGAGCTTGAAATGCTTTTGGAGGCTTACTTCATTCAGATCGATAGCACATTAAACAAACTATCAACGGTAAGTGCACAAGTAACTTGGTGAAATCATTATGAAGTATACCATAAATATGAGGAGAGCAGTGGAATGTGTTATAAATTTGTTCTCTGGTGGCCATGTCAAAATTCAGTGCAAATCAACCTAGCTGGTCAATCATCATCTGTCCCATATTGGGCCGGATATGGGATTTAATAATTTGCCCTCTGAGTGTGATGGTGCTTCTTGCTCACTTCAGTGTAGCTCCATCAGATCATGGTAGTGCTTGAAATTTCTGTAGCTCTTGGCTTTCTTAACTGGTTTCTTCATCCGGATACAAAATTAATTTTCATGAATACAAGGGAAAAGAAGAAGAACGTCATCTTGATGGAGAATTGTACAATGTTTATGCTCTGTTGGGGGCCATGTATCTCTGCCTAAGTGGCAGATCAGAATAGAATGCATAAATTGCTAGCTTAGAAAGAACGCAAGCTCTAGGCTCAAGAATTTTACTTAAAACAAGGACTGTGTCAAAACATGATTTGTAATTCTTGTACACGGTTAATTGTGTAAGTCGTTGTAGTCCATAGCTGTGTGATTTATGTCTTCATGTGTGGCTTATAGGAGAATATTGTAGGTTAATTTTGAAGTCAAAGAAGCTATGGCATGTAACATGTAGTAATCGAGGGATTGCTCCTGTCTATATGTCCCTTGAGCACCCTGCACCATCGTTAGAGCTGTATGAGATCCCTCTTTGAGCATCGAGAAGAAGCTCTTCCTACATTCCTCTTCATCTTAGCCTTTGGGTTCTTTTGCTAGTTTTGCTTCTTGTCATTTTGGCATCAGTGTTTTGCAACCAGCAAAGTGATTGATTGTATGTCAGACATGCATATTTTTTCTTGATATTTGATAGCCAGCGTCAGCTGTAAGTTTTCTCCTTGGAAATGAAACAAATGCTGGATAATCATCAAACAGCATTGTGTTTAAAGGAACGTTCTCTGTTTTCTTTGTTAATATGCTGTTGCTTACACAGTTGTCAGATTTATGCATGCTTTGTAAATTCTGACATTTGTCTTTTTGTTGTTGTTGTTGTTGTGGGCCTTTGAAGCTGAGAGAATACGTTGATGATACAGAGGACTACATCAACATAATGCTGGATGACAAGCAGAACCATCTCTTACAAATGGGGGTCATGCTAACCACCGCAACCTTAGTGGTTAGTGCCTTTGTCGCCCTCGTCGGAGTATTTGGCATGAACATTCAAGTTGATTTGTTTGATAAGAAGAAATCTGGGATGTTGGAGTTTCTGTGGACCATCGGAGGGGGAACCTTCGGCAGTGTGTTCCTCTATGTGATAGCTATCGCTTGGTGTAAGCGCAGGCGCTTGCTCGAGTAGTATTTTCATCTTGCCAATGCCATCATCAGCCACTCCAAACGAAGAGTTGAGCCATTGCTTTGATTTGATGATTGTGAATTTAGCTGCTGCATGAATGTTTGTCTGGATATATTTGTCGGTCTGTAGAGTTATTATTGTGTTGTATTGGATGTGGCTGCTGCATGATGTGTATTTGGACACATTTGCCTGTTTGTAGACTACTCGAACCCGAGAAATTATCATGTGTTGTTGTGTAATCTCCCCGTGCCTAAAATGTTGTTCCTGTCTAACGGAAAGTAGGATTTGCATATTGTGTCTTAGTATTGATGTAATTAGGTGGAAAATTTTGTCTTAGTATTCAGAAATATGGAATGTTTATATATGTTGGTGTAAACAACTTTTCTAGCCGTGGCCTCGAGGCTGACGCGGCTTGTTCGGGGGTCCGAATGGCGGGGATCTTGCGTGGCGTCCCTTGAGGTCTCCCGACGGTCGGTCACGATGGTCGGGTCGGGATGTCGCGTCGGGTGGAGAGCTTCGCCACATCGTCGAGAAGAGGCGATCCCGTTCTCGCACCTGCACATAGGTCGGGTCAGAAGCTCAGCCTGACCCCTCCGACGATCAAGTCAGTGAGGTAGAGGGGGTTTTGGATGAGGGAATGCCTCTCTGTATGTGTTGTGGTCGTTTTTCTCTCCCCATTTGTCTAGAACTCTAGGGTATTTATGGATGAATTTGATGTTACATGATGTGGCTACCAGCAGAAGTAGGACCGTACCTCCGATGGCGTCTGACATTGCCACTAGGGTTGCGTGAAGAACCGAACTGCCGCAGGGTATGGGCGAGCTTCGGCCGACGTCCTCCTCTGCCTTGGCCGAGCGCGCAGGGTCAGACGGTTGAGTCGTTGACTGGGAGCGGACGACATTGGCGCATATCAAGTCGGCGTTAATGCCCATTTCCTCGGGCAGTGTGTCACCAAAGTACAGCTGATGTCATGGTACATTACATTACCATTTTTACCCATATCAATATATATTGACGATTGCTAATCCAATATTGATTTGGAAACATAATTATACATTAATTATGTATAATTTTCATTTAAAATTTGAGAACGAAGTCCCGATAAATATCGAGCCCAGGTGAAGGGAATGCACTATAAGGGCCGCCCCAAACTAACAGTAGAAGAAGAGTCTTCGATTCTTCCCTTTCCTCGGAGTTATCATCGTCCTCCGGCCTTCTCCCTCCTCTTTCCCACCGAGTCATTCAACCCCCAAAATGACTCTCGACGATGGCGAGTACCGCCTTAGCTGCGTTCTCCGCGCTCATGAAGACGACGTAAGTGCCCTCGCTCCCCCCTCACTCCTCTTCTCTCGCGTGATTCTCTCTGGTTCCCTTGTCGCGTCCCTCTCGACCATCTTTTCTTCTTCGTCCGGAATCATCTCATGTGATGCTGCGCTCAGAAACCCTGCTTGTCCCCTCCAGAACCATAATTTGATTCGCCATCTCAAGATTCCACCCTAGCTTTCGCCTCAATAACCGAAGTTTGATTCGCCATCTCCAGACTCTACCCTAGTTTTCGTTTCGAGAACCGTAGTTTGATTCTTCATCCCAAGGTTCTGCCCTAGTTTTCGTTTCAAGAACCGGTATTTGATTCTTCGTCTCAAGATTCTTGGTTTGCTCCTCGTGACGATGTTCTTAGGTCCGTCGGATTTGTGTCTGTGGGGATTCCGGGATCGCGACCTCGTCCAGGGACAAGACGGTGAGGTTCTGGGTGCCGGACCCAGAGAAGAAGCATGGTTATGTGCTGTCGAAGACCCTGGCTGGGCATACCAGCTTCGTGGGCCCACTGGCGTGGATTCCTCCCGGGGGTCAGTTCCCCGAGGGTGGAATCGTGTCAGGCGGGATGGATACGCTCGTGCTACTCTGGGACTTGGCTAGGGGAGAGATCATGGAAAAGATGACCGGACATCGGTTTCAGGTCACTGGGCTCGCTGTAGACGACAACGGGGACATAATCTCATCATCCATCGATTGGTATAATTCTCCGATCTTTAGTCATAGCCTAGTCTTATGAGTCTTTAATTTTAGTTATCACTGCTAATGCCTTTTTTAGTATTTTGCTCCTCTTTGATCATCATAGAAGGTTTTGCAATCATTTCTACAGCGTGAAGACAACTTTAATGTAATAATAGGTTCTTTTGACAGAACCTTGAAAATTTAATACTTTTTAGGAGTATGTTGTTGATGTGTAGTTCAGACAATGAGGCCAGAGTAGGGTGATTGACCTTTACACTTAGTTTGAAATGCTTAAAGGTGAACCTTGTTGATGGACCAAAACATAATTTAAAATCAAGAGGAACCTTACTTTTGCAGCCTGTTGGTCATCACATTGCGAAAATTGGGTAATTGGTTGCGAAATTTATGTCCAGTGCTAATTGGTTTATGTGGCAGTGCAAGATGGGTTTCAGTAACAGAATTTGCATGCAAGTTCTATTCAATTGCAATGGGAGCCAACTAGGACACAATTTAATCCGTTCATAAACCTCCGCTCAAACCCATCTCTAGGCACCAAAATATTTGGTAGGAGAAAATTTGTCGCTATCGCCTCCTTATGTGACTATTATAATTTGTGTTATTTTTTGATTGTTTTACTTTGCTTAGTCCTGACTTGTAGGCTCTTCTTGCTAAAAATTGTCACCTTTTTTATTATAATATGTAAGTACACCCTGAATATCTGTGTTGTCTTCATGAGCAGTTAAAAAGTTATTGTGTGATGTGTAACAAATATATATTATAAAATGTAATTGGTTATTGTCAATGGTAGTCAGAATGTTCCTTAAATAAATAAGACTATTTTTGGTTTCACTTTATTTTGGTGACGCTTTTTCTAATTCTTGTTGCGTTTGCATTATCCAATTGGCTCTTGTGTTGCAGTACAATACGGAGGTGGAGAAAAGGCCATGCCGTTGAGTTTTGGGAAGCTCACAAGGTGGCTGTTCAAGCAGTTTTGAAGCTTTCCACTGGTGAATTCGTTACTGGTAACTCCTTCAATGATGTTATGAGTTGGTTAGAGCTGTTAGATCTGGTAATTGTGAATTTGACTCTTTTTGTGATCTGAAAGCACAAGTATTTAGTCATATGCTTAATTTATTCAATACCAATTAAAATTCATTATTTGCAGAATTTATTTGATTCATAATAAATTTATATTATCATATCATAAGTGAAAGTCTGCAATTTATGTTCATTTGGGCCCTTTAATTGGAAGGTTTACATGCTTGTTGAAGGTCCAGCAGACCGTATATTAAAATATACGTTTCATGGTCGGTGTCAATAGCAGAGTTTGATAATTATAATATGTTTGGAGAAGAACTTGGTGTGCTTGTATAATAATCACCATGCAGTAATTCTTGGTGTAGGAAGAAACCTAAAGGAATAGTTTTAGATGATGATGTACGTATTGAATACATGCAAGATCTCCTAGCAAAGTTTTTTGAATTGCATCAGCGAACAATACCTCAGTTATTACCAAACATCTCAGCTGTAGTCACACAGAGGCTTATGTTTCAAAAATTTTATTGGGCCTTATAATTTGTGAATTTCGATTATTTTCTATTCAATCACCGTTTATATATTAATGCACTAAAACTGAAGGATGTCAAGGTTCCCTACAAGTCCAGAATATGAAAAGCAAATGATTGATTGGAACTTCATTGGACAGAGAAGCATCCCATTGGAATGGAAGGACAATGAAAATTAAACGATAATTGGGCATGTCATTGCCACGTATTTAGATTTCTAAATGAATGGTCAAACATTTGGTTGATTATTGATTCAAGTTGTGCTCTCATTCACATCACATTAATGTCATACTGATGTTATAAGCCCATAAGCGAGTGTGCATAATATTTTGTTGCTAAAAAGATGTTGATATAGATTTAATTGTTTGTCTAGGTTCCAGTGATTCAACCCTTAAACTTTGGAGAGGACGGACTTGTTTGCATACTTTTGTGGGTCATGCAGGTTGGTTCTAGTATTTTTTTGTTTTATTATGAGTAAGCTGGACTTGTTTGCATACTTTTGTGGGTCATGCAGGTTGGTTCTAGTATTTTTTTGTTTTATTATGAGTAAGCTAACTTATGAAATGTCCACAGTTGTTCTTTGAGGTGTTTTCGAGTGTGATAAATACTTGGGTTTGAAATTGCTTTTTATGGTATCTTCCTCTATTTTTCATGCATAATTCTTATAATTATTATTCATGCTTTGAAAATTTCAAAGTATCAATGAGTGTTTTAATTATGACAACAATTTTTTATGTAGTACTTGTAAATAATCTTTTGTACTGTAAGTATATATTTCATTTGTTTAAGGGGGCTGGTTTTCTGTTCTCTCATTGTATTTCTCAGGTCCACAGGTAAATAGTTTCTTTGGTGTCTAATTTTCTTAATACAAGCAATCATATTGATATTTCTTTGTCAAGTTTCACAGTGTTCTTCTGTGATATTGCTTCCTATCTGCAGCTTCAACATAAATGAACCAAGAGAGTCACACTGTGATCCTTCGGTGTCATTTCATCTTCTAGCTCAAATGATATCCATCCAACTTCACCCAATTATTTTTTTGAGGAGGATGTTTCATTCGCTAGATCATGTTGGTCATATGATTAATATTTAATAGTCTAGTGAGGTTTGCTTTTTAAAAACATGCTCCCAAGTCATCAGATGGGTTACATGAGTGATTCTCACATTTGGATTTAACTGCTTTTATTTGCAGTTGAGTCTGTTGGAGAATTTGAAATGCTCTACCGAGCAAGGTTTAAGCAAATATGTATTAACAATCCATTGAGAACTGGAGATAAACTTGTTGAAGCAAATATATGCTGAACATGAATGTGGTGTACAGATACCATTAAGATGGTCAATCGCTTACAAAAATGGACTGGTCGACTTATGTACTTAATTTTGTTTAATTTATAGCTTCATCTTACCTTTCAGGGAAGTAAATTGAATTTTGATTTTTCGATTTTGGTCTCAGGGTATTTTACACACTTCGGTGCAACATCTCTTTAGCTTCTTTAGCTATTTTGTTTATCTCATTTATGACAGTCTTTACAAACTTGCTTTGTCATGTTATAGTGTTGAGTCTCTAAAAAATTTTCTGAGTGTGATAATATTTCTCTTGCATTTTAGAGGTGCAACATCAACCGACTACCATTGTGGGTCACACGACCATTGTTAGGAGTAGGACAACATTTAGCTAAATTTTGTTGTTGCTTTACTGGGAGGCATTCCATTTGGCCACTTTCCGTTCTCTTTCTTTTTTTCGAACAAGAATCTCTTTCTTCTGTATACGTGTGGCTGGCATTCGATTTGTACTTATTTCCATAAAATATAGCTAATGTTCGTAAGGCCCTCACAGATACTGTTCGTGGTCTAGCTTTGATGCCTGGATATGGGATCCTTTCTGCATCACATGATGGGTGAGTCAGTCTTGGCATATTTGTCAAGGGCAAGTGATTTTCTTATTTCTTTCTTATTACAAATGCTCCTAATCCTATTATGGGCCTTTTTAACTGCTTGAATGATTGATAATGAGAGGTATAGGTTCATATTTATATCTTCTGGGCGCTAGTTCTGTGCGCGTTGCATGAAGCAGAAAGCTATTATATTGCTGATTTTAAATTTTTGTTGATACAAACTTGATGGGAAACTTATGTAGTTTATGTTTTTCTCTCATACTTTTCATCTTCATTGACAGAGTATACATGCTTGTCTGTATTTTAGTCAAAGCAGATGATTTAGTCAAATATATTTTTATTTAAATTTTAGAATAAGGAATTTGTACATTTAGTAATTATTAAATGAAATAGTCCTCTGTTATAGAACTGTGTTGATCAGCGAATATAATTTCTTGAATGCATGCACAATGTGCATTCTTGCAAGTGTATGACCACTATATGACCTTAAGTAGACATTTATGCAGGCTTTTGCAAGTGTATTACTAATGGATCATTAGTGGCAGCATATAGGAAGCAGGGACTATGCATTCAAATACTACTTATTGCATGCTTGATCTATTTTTTGAAGGTAGGGTGAGTTTCCTATGCTATGTGCATTGCTTTCTTGACAATTGAGGGATGTGAACTGCAATGCTGATCTAGAAAGTTGGTCAATGCATAAACTTCGAACATGGGTTTTAATTTGAATTGGATTTACTCTTCATAACAATATGGAAGCAATGATGAAGTGCCAATACTGGACCCATAAGCTTGTAGGGGTTTGAGGATGGTTGAAGTAAATAAATGGTGATGACAGTTTGACCATCTAGTACCATCTTCTAGGTTATTGCCATATTACGTGGCTAGGTCCCAGTTATTCACCAGTTAATCATAATTAAAAGTCGTATACTATTATTGAAATTAATTTATTTCTTGTTCACATTAGATTGTTCAAGTTGCCGATGCATTTCTATTATGATGGATAGTGACTGTTTATGATTTTATGCTTTGAATTTATTCTTTCTAATCTTCCCTCAATGTTTGCTTTCAATCGGACAGTGCATTTCTTTGGTAATTAATTTTTAATTCCTAAACTTCTCTTGTTGCTCAATTTAATTTTTCGATCGAGTGGCAGCACCATCAAGTTATGGGCTTTGACTGGTCAAATTTTGATGGAGATGATCGGTCATACTTCTCTGGTATATTCCGTTGATGCCCATTCGTCTGGAATTGTTGCTAGTGGAAGTGAAGACTGTTTCCTCAAGATATGGAGAGGTGATTTCTCTTGGATTTATGCATACATTTTGACATAATTAAGAAGCTATTTTGTTTTAGTGGCCCTATATTGGGAGATATTTATCTTTCAAAATATCTAGAATATGAATTATGCAAATCCATGGCATATTGTCTTGATGAAAACCTTGTCTTTTTGTGCCGTGATCATGTTTAGTTCTAACTTTTTGTTTGCACATAACTAATATTGAGCCTAAGAGATTGAAATTTGAATAGGTGAGCCATGGCAGTGAAACTATGTGATCATGAGTTATCTTTTCCAAATCCATTTTGCCTTTCAAGTATATTTCTAGTTCATGTACTGTCTTCTCCTAGTCCAACCACATTGTCAACCATTAATACTAGGTCTCATCTGCGAAAGCCACAAAACAGTGGTTGTAGTCTATTATGCATAAGCACTATGTTCAGCTTTAGCTGAAGGTTGTCATAGTTTCATCTGTACTTTTTAAGGACGATGCTCGTTTAGTGCAGGTGTGACAAAAACACTATTATCGCTATTACTTTTTTGCTCTCTTTTCTTATTGTTTATTATAAGGCCAGTGAAATATATTTCTTTTCATTCTCGGTGTTAATTGAGGCTATTGTTATTGTGGTTTCTATATAAAAAATGGTTAGTAGTCAACACATTGTTGGTAAACAATAGAAACAAAATCTGTATTCACTCAGGATTTGACTGTACAGTTGTATGTTCTTGTTCTTGTGGTTATACTCTAAAATTTTGTGAAGTTTTCATTTTTTGATAATTCGTATCTGTGGTGTCTAGACTGAAGGGCCCAATCAGATGAGCTCTGTCCACTTGTTTCCATCTTCCTAATCATAATTAATCATATTTCATCAAATTTTCTTGATGTGGTTTAGAATTATATTGATGGGAAATTCTTATGCTAAGCAGATGGGATGTGTATACAAAGCATTGAACACCCAGGATGTCTTTGGGATGTCAAATTCTTGAAAAATGGAGATATTGTCACAGCATGTTCTGATGGAACTGTGAGAATATGGACATTACGTAGTGATAGCATTTGTGACCCACTGGAGCTTGAAGCTTTTGGATTGGAAATTTCTCAATATAAAACAATCAGGTATTTTATCTGTTCTCCAATTCAAACTTGTCAATAGACTGATTGTGAAGATAATTAAAGAAAAGTTGAAAGCTGTCTTTTCCTATTGTTCTATAAGAGTTTGACATATTTGCCTTCTGTAGTTTTTAAGTTTGTGATATTATTTTTGGAAGACTGACTGAACTTATTTCTTTAACCATTAATCAGTAACGATAGGTCATAGGTGTACTTGTTTAGTGGGATCAGTTGAAATTTTTTGGCTGAATGGTTGTGTATAGTTGAGCTGGCTAGGTGACTCATAATGAAGATAATAATATATGGGCTGCAAATTGACGTCATGGTTTTATTATCAGTTGGACTGATACGTGTTGATCAGTATCTATCGGTCTAACCAAGTACTGATACTGAAGTGTTTGGTTTGGTACTAATATATTACTGTTCATTTTAATTTTTAAATTAACTGATATTATCAGGCACTATAGGTCAATTATCATCTAGCACATGGTTCACCTTACCGGTCCATACCGATTTACTGACCGGTACGGTATATACTGATGTACTAATACATAATATGTACTGCCCATACCGAGCGGTACGTCATGGTACGGTGAACCTTGATCTAGCATATTAATTTTGTGCCTTTATGATGGTCATTGAAATTGATGTTTGACCATGATTTAAAACTTGATTGAAGCATTATATTCTACGATTATATTGGTTAACTGCTACTCATCTACAATTTTTTTTATTCTTTTGCAAAACCTGTTTCAGGAAGAAAGTTGGTGGTTATAATTTGATGGATCTTCCTGGTTTGGAGGCTTTGCAAGTTCCAGGTCTGGTATCATTAACATAATAACCTTTATATAGGAACAATCTCATCATAATGTATTCCATAGCTTTATGCTTCTGTTTGCTTCATATTCATGAAATATTATCTCAGTTCTTATTGTACTTGAATTTATTCTCTGGACATTTAGTAAATTATAAATCATAGTATAACTCTACTAACATTTGTTATGCTGTCACGAACGGTCATCACACACCCGCGATAACTTCGTCCAACGAATCGTTCGTCACTCTTGCAAACTTGTATAGATGTTTGACAGCATGTTTTGTCTTGGTTTTATGTATTTTTGCTTGTAAAAATTTAAGTTCGAACAGGTTGCAGCGCTACAATGCGATCGCTCACTGCGTCGGGCAAAACTGCCCCAAAATGGCTCCGTTTTCGCGTGCCACGACCTGTTTTGTGCAGACCGTTGCTGCACATGAAACGTTAGCCATCTCAGCACCCTGGAACCGCCCGAGTGGCACTAAGGGGGATGGGGCTTTGGGGTAGTGTCGGGCGTTAAACAATCTTCACAAGTTCGCACGTTAACTTGACGGAAACTTGCATTCGCGCCTGGCACCCGGTGAGCAGTTGTTTGTGGACATGCAACTGTTCGTTCTTCCTTCTAAAGTCCTTGTTTTTTCCTTTCTTTTTTTTCTCTCTTGCACTCAAGGTGCTCGTTAAATTACTTGTAAAGCTTCCCTCTTCGCGAAATGTCAGGACTTGTCCGTTGCTCGTTTTTGAACTAATCAACTTTCTGTTTTACAGGTCCTTCGGGACTTGTACGAGGTTGCAACTAGGCTAACCCTTTGCGGACGCATATGTCGCATGGGCGCCTCATGACTTAGGCAATCCTAGCTAAGTTCGTGACATTGCCGCAAGGTTGTCTCACGACTTAAGCAATTCCAGCTAAGTCTGTGACATTGCCGCAAGGTTGCCTCACGACTTAAGCAATTCCAGCTAAGTCCGTGTCAATGCGGTCAGTCTACAACATGTTTCTTTTCCTGGTGTTCAGAGATACCCCATTTTTATGGTAATGAAGTTATAATATATATGGTTTTATATTAAGCAAGTTGAGACAAAACCAATTAAGGAATTATTACTTGATGAAGGTAACATGCAAGTTTTCAGACCAAGGTCCGGTGTGCCGATGGACTGCAATGGTATCAATATGGATTAATGTATTGACCCTTGGTATTGGTTCGTGCCGATTGTTACCCCCATACCAAGGAGAAAGAGGGAGAGGGCGAGAAGGTGGTGGTGGCAATAAGGTGAAGCAAGTAGCAGGAGGCAGAGGTATGGCGATGCAAGGAATAGGCAGTGGTGGAGGAGGCAGATATGTTAGTGGTGATGGCAGCAGAGAAGGCTCCTATGGCGGCAGCCAAGCCATGTGGGGGTAGGGGGTTTGTGGAAGCTGAGTGAGAGAGAGGAGATAGAAAAATATTGACAGAAGAAAAGGGGAGAGGACCCGAATAAAAAATTCAAAAAATCCTAGTTCCGGGTAGTAAGCCTATTGTTCGATACACTATGAATTGGACATATCTTGATTAGACTGCTCGATCTGGTAAGTCTACTGGGAATGAACACTATTCTAAGTTGGATGGGCAATTACTCCATGTCCGTGTACTGGTTATGACCTCAACTAGTAAAAACTGACCAGCATAGACCAATTGTGTTAATTTTTTGAACCTTGAATTAATATATATATTGCACTTAGAAAGGGTAAGTTTCTTCTGAAATACACTTCTTATAGAGTAGGATTATTGGGAGTAACAAAATCACCAAAAAGGAAAAAAGTTTACATACAGGACTTCTTATAATTAGTAGGCTATTTATATGAGTGGTTGTAAGCCCTTGAGAATATTAATATTTCATGTGATTATTTATCAAGTGTAGTTAGATAGTTTTTCTTTCTCTCTCTTGTTCCTCCATGAGAGGTTTTGTTTTGTCAAATTGGCAAAAGGCATAATAGAAGAGTTGTATCCCATCAGGAATGTAACGAGACAAATAAGCTGCCAACCCCCAGTGCTTTCTTACAAGAGTCACCCTTGTCAATGATCTGATCTATTTCTGAAACTAGTTCGTAGCAGTATTAGAAAATCACTTCTAGACTTGTTAGATTTTAGATATTAATCTCATGAAGAAAATGTGAGTAGCGTCAAACCTATAATTTGGTTGACAATGTCATCATGGATTATTGATATTTACTTATTTTGCTACAATGCTACTGAGTTTACACCACTGAGATTGGAATCAGAACCAAATTTCAAATTTGGCAATGAGACCCCTAGAGGATGCTAGATTGGGAAATTTTGGAACTGACGTAAGATTGATCAAAATATGCTGGTTATAATTGGTCCAAGATTCAGCCCAAAACTGGTGACAGCAGTTACCGATGAACTAGATGGGACTTGCAGGAACCTATTAGAAAGATTGGAACTCATTGTGATCGACCTAACATGTTGGCAGTCGATGGTATTAAATAAAATTAGTGAGGACTGTTTGGACTTGGCTTAAACTAATCTTAATTGTTATTATCAATTGAGGGATGGACTTGACCTGTTCTGTTTGGGCCTTGGCGATCTTGGATTGGGTTTATTAGTTTTAGCCTTTTCCAGATGAGTCCGGTTGATTCCTTAACAACTTGGGGTAGTTGGGCATTCTTTTAGCCTTCTTGTACCAAGAGTGTCATGATGTGAAGGTGGAGTATCCACAATCTGTCTCACATTGCATTTGGCTCATATCTACATAATCACCTGATCGGCATTGACATGATGTTACATGTGTTGTAGCATGAACAATTGCCCTTTGTGTTTGTCAATAGGTGATCGACACCTATTGCTAGTCATTGGCATTGGCATGTCATGACAAGGAAAATCATGAAGAAAGTGGGATTGGCAGTCCTTTCACTGTTCATTTTTTAATGATTTTATGGTTTTCTCTCTTCTACATGAGGATCAATACGTCATCATTGATTTATTTCTTTTGTTTTCGGAGTTGCTAGATATATTTGAGACTCTATTTATCACTAATGGAGTAGCTACAATCATCGACAAGATAAGTCTCTGAGAAGACTTCTTAATAAACAAAACAAGGGATTTGATCGATCTTAGTTTTACAAGTGATATTTTACTTTACAGAGCTCACCGGCGAGGAGGGATATGTATTTGATGTCAGTGGCCTTTTTGTTATTCTATCGGCTTTAACTTGCATGCAATTGCATTTTTTGCATATCACACCTTGGTCTGCTTTGTCATCAACAGTAGCCTTTTTCTAAGTCAAAAAGAGTCAAAGTAGGAACGATAACCAAGCAATGCGAATGGTAATCGCAAGGTTTTTAATTTCGAATAATATCGCCTGTATCGGGCGGTACCGTCGATTGAGGTTGTTTTCGCCCCGTTACCACCCAGTACTGGGTGGTATTAGCTGAGGGAGAAGAAAGAAGAGGATAACCTGGAGATTCGATGCCGCTCTCCCTCGTCTGAGGTGACGAGGCCTCGGTGTCGTCGGCGACTTCTCCTCATTCGCGTGCTGAGAAGAATCCTCGGCGACGTCACAAGGTGAAGAAATCGAGCGTCGTTGAGGCGGCGTTTCTTCTCCCCATGCAGGCAGAAGAAACGACGAGGCGGCGACGACATTGCCTCGTCACCCTTTTTTGCGCAGGGAGAAGGAAACGGTTTCTTCACCCCACCTCTCTGCGCAGGCAGAAAAAAGACGATGTCGCCTTTTTTTTACTTATATATATATATATATATATATATATATATATATATATATATATATATATATATATATATATAAGAGTAAAAAGAGGCGACGTTGCCCTTGTTTTTCTGCCCGTGAGGTTTCTTCTCCCTATGTGCCACAAAGGGCGACAAGGCAATCGCTCATATATATATATATACACACACACACATACACTAAGCAGTATTTCGAAATATACCGCTCGGTATACAGTACCGTACCAAGTGAATCTCGAAACTTCTGTACGGTACAAAATTTCAATCCTTGGGCAATTGGCAGTGGACAGGTGTTATAAGTGGAAAAAACTCAAGTATGTTTCTTTACCAACTAATAGACTGATTCATAAATAAATAGATTAAGTGAGATGTGTCATGTAACAATTTACCCACTGCTTTTTTTGCTGATGGAGAGTTTAATTGTGTGTGTGTGACAAATATAAACTCTGTATGTCACAGACTATATGCTGGATATGTCATCATTTTTTATATCGCATATTAAGGGTTTTTTTTTGTGGCATGCAGGAACATGTAATTCAATACTGTTTCTTGATTATTTGTCTTGTGCAGTCACTTCATTAGTTTGGTGCATATATTTTTTTCTCATCGAGTGTTCCTTTTTGGTGGTAAATAGGCACAAAGGACGGGCAGACAAAAGTTATCAGAGAAGGTGATAATGGTGTTGCTTATTCTTGGAATTCAAAGGAGTATAAGTGGGACAAGGTATATGTTTATAAATAGATTTTGTTTATGTTCTTAGAGAGAACTTGTTGAGTCATTTTTATGTGCTTGCTTTTGGTTGCAAAGGAGTTTGTTGTTATGCAATTTTTTAAGCTCATACAATGGCCTTTAGCAATGTTAAGTAGGAAGTAATACTCAATGCTTCTCCTGATTTTGCTCTGTTTTATTTAAAGTTCTAACAAAGAGATTGCTATGTTGTAAATCACAGAGCCTTTCTAAACTTTGGAGTTTCTTGTCTTTAATTTAAACTTTAAACTTATATGGAAATGCTATTGTGCTTTAATCTTTTTTTTATGTCTGGTCTTGAAGATAAGGTTCTTATTTTTATAAAAGCCTTGGCAAAGCTTCTTAGTTCTTTATCAGTTTATCGATCACCAAAATGATCTCTCTTATGGAGAAGTTAAATCCCTAATTTGTCATCTAACTTTGGATATTTTATTTTACTTTCTCTTCAAGTAATGAGCAAGACTGAGTCAGGAAGATCAATGTCTTACAAATAAAGTTTCTGTTGCATCAAGTTTCTAGTTTCAGATTTGGTTTAGATAAAGTTTCTGTTGCATCAAGTTTCTAGTTTCAGATTTGGTTTAGATACTGCTGATCTGAGCCATTATAACTTTAAACCAAGGAATCAAGTTGTTAAGGTACTTGTCATGTTAGATGTGATCTAACATGATTGTCAGGTGGTACAAGTTTTACTAAAGCTGTGACTAGAAATGAAAATTTAGGAAAGAGAAAGCAGTGATTTAAAAAGCGCTAGGCACCAGGCGTCAAGGTCCAAAAACGCCCGAGGCGTTAGGCGCTTGCCCAGGCGCTCGCCCGAGTGAAGCGAGGCGCTAAAATATAAAAATATATAATATAATTAATAAATATAATTATTTAAAATTTTAAATAAAAATATGTTATTAAATTAAGAAAATCTAAGATACAAAATCACAATGTTACATTAACAAAAAATTTCAAAATTCAAAACAATAAAATTTTACATCAAAGTCATTCATCATAATCTATATTATCGTCATTTTCACACAAATCATCTTCATTGAATTCGTCTTCTTCCTCTTGTCCTTCGATTCCTTCCTCTTCATCAAGATATGTTTCATTTTCTATGTCTTCAACAATAGCAGGAGCCGAGCTTGATGCTTTTGCACTCATTTTTCTCTTTGACATCTGTCTTGTATATGTTTGTAATTCTCCATCACCTGAAGCTCTTGCCACATCTCCCCATGTCAATCTATCATCTTCAAATACAAGCTCGTCTTCAGCATCTTGCAAGTTAGCACCTATTTCTCATACTAATCACTCATTTGAATCATCAATATCTTGCAATGATATTGAATCAAATCTATTTTGCAAATCATGACAGTCTTCAAAGCTTGATTATACTTTATGTAAACAAGATCGTGCAATCGTTGATGTTCTAATCGATTTTTTCTCTTCGAGTGAATCTGTCATGTCATATAATTTAAAAATATATTAATACATATATCTAAATAAATTAATTAATTAAAAAAAATATTTAGTAATCTTTACATGATCAAAGACACTTCAGTTTCACTCATAACCCGAAGCACTACATGTCAAACTAAGTACTTTGATAGCAAATTGCTGTAAGTTCGGGGTGAAATTTTCAAATAAACTCCACCATTCAGTTGCAAAATTTATGTTATTATTAGCAATAACATAGTAACATAATATATATGAAATTAATTATATCAAATTATTAATACCTGGAGACGTAGTTGTCCTGGATCGAACGACAATTGGAATTCCAAAAAAACCTTCGGCATTTTTATATAAAGATAATTCATGAATAATCTTATCTTGAATCTCAAGTCTAGGAACTAATCTTGCAACGCACTGATATAACCCACCCAAAACTTCTATATCAAATCCAACAGATTTAATCTTATAAAAGAATTCAGGATTCAAATAATATCCTACTGCATGTAAGGGACGATGAAGTTGACAATTCCATCTTTCGTCAATGATTGTAAAAATTTTCTCATATTTTTCTTCATTTTCATTAAAAGATCTTTTAATCGTCTTATTTGCTCTATCCATAGCCTCATAAATATATCCCATTGTAGGCTTATTTTCATTATCCACCAACCGAAGGACTCGAACAAGAGGGCCCATTACCTTTAATATATAAACTACATGATTCTAAAAGGATGACATTAAGATGATATCAGCAGCCCTCTTGCCTTTTGCTTCTTTTGCTCATTTGCTTGTCACCCATTTCTCAGAGGTTAACATATTTCTCAGAGTATGTTTTTAACGATGCACGCTCTGTAATGTCAATAATGAAGTAGCAAATCGGGTGACACCATGTCTCACTAATTCTTTATTCCCTGTAAATTCTCTCATCATATTCAAAGCCCCAATGTAATTATAAAGAAATCCAACAATAAAAATTGCCCTTTTTAAGGTTTTCTTAATTTCTAAGATCTTTCCAATATCTTCCAACATTAAATTAATACAATGTGCTGCACATATGAAGTCCAATACAAGTGTTGTCTTTTTGATTCAAGCAATTTATCTGAGACAAAGGATAACAAAAATGATAAGACTTAAGAGTTTAACACACTTAATTGAAGATAAAATAATTAACAAAATCAAAAGATGAATATTACCAGCTAAAACATAGTTGCTTCCATTGTCGGTTATGATTTGAACGATATTTTGTTCTCCAATTTCTTCCACGAAGTTGTCAAGTAAATCATATATCTTGTCTCCAGATTTTACAAAAGATGAAGCATCTATTGACTTCACAAACATAGTCGCTAAAGAACAATTAACCATAAAATTAATTATATTCCTGCGCCTCCTGTCAGTCCAAACATCTGACATAATAGAGCACAGGGTTTGCTGTACCGTACCGTACCAGCGTTTCGACCCAGGCTCGGTACCGGTACGGTACGGTGTACCGAGCACTGTAGCACTGCTACAGTGCGGACCGGTACTGAGCGGTCCGCGTATCGCTGGCCTGTCGGACCGGTACATACCGCCCATACCGGGCGGTACGATCCGGTATGACAGACATTGATAGAGTAACCATGTGTTGCCCATGATTCTTTATGACCCTTTAGTAAGTCATTTGTATAATTCAACTCTTTTTGCAGCAATGAAACTCACATCTCATAATAACTTGGATGTTTTAATCCTGTACCATATCTTCCAATAGCTTCAATCATATCTTTAAAACTGTCTAAACGAGTTGTACTAAGAGGAAGACCAGCCTGATAGAAGAAGCGAGCAATGTGTTGAATTGTTCTTCCTCTTATTTCTTTATCACAAGCATCACTTATATTTGTTTGTCTAAATTTTGAGCCTCCTGCTTGCCCTTGTTGTTTCTGGGATCCTTGAAGTATATATAGATCCATCGGTCCTTTTTTACCTTTCTTAGTACTCATAACTTCTTTTCCCTTTTTGTCATATCCTTTTTTTTCACTTGGGTCAATACTCATAGAATAATCTTCTTCTTCATCCCTGAGATGTTCAACATTGTCTTCTGGTAAATTCTCGTAAGATTCATTTTTTTGTGTCTTCTTTTCATTCATATAACTCAGCAACTCTTCTTTTACCTCAGGTGGATATTTTTTGCAAACTGCTGCATTCTTGAAATTTTCTACTAGATGTTGTTTTGCACGAAAAATATCACATATGGTAGTCTTATCGCAGAATATGCAAGTCACTGCATTAGGATCTTTCGGATCTTTCAAATAATTATATTTCCATGCAGGATCTTTTTTTGATACCATTGGAGACTCTATTGAGTTGCTCTCTACACTTGTCATTTATGTTGAAACCTAGCAATAATTTCAAGTAAATAAAAATTAACAACATTAAAATCAAAATAATATATTATTAATCTATTAACAGTATTGAAAATTAATTATTTCAAAATTCAAATAAACTTAATATTAACAGTATAAGCCTGCTGACGGAGAAATGAGGAAGCAGCGGCGAGCGGCGACAACGGCAACGGCAGCGGGAAAGGGAGCGAGAGCGGCGAGCAATGGGAGGGCTCGCGGGAGGCGCGAGCAGCGACAGCAGCGACAGCGGGAGACGTGAGTGGCGACAGAGGCAGCGTGTGCGAGCAGCGACAGCGGCGAGCGGCGACAACGGCAGCGTTTGCGAGTAGCGACAGTGGCGAGCAGCGAGATCGGGAGCGGGAGCAGCAGCGGGTTAGGGTTGGGTAAGGGTTATATCGGTTTAGTTGGTTCGATTGAACCAACTAATAATCGAACCAGACCTAAAATCCTGGTTCGGTCGCCTTGATTTACCTAGGCGCTCGCCCGAAGCGCCCAGCGCCTGGGCTCGGGTGAGCGCCCAGGCGGCACCTGTTTGAAGCGCACCGCCTGGGAGATTAGCGAGGCGCTCGGGCCTCGCCTCGCCTCGCTCGAGCGCCTAGGTGAGTGCCCGAGCGCCTTTTTCAATCACTGAGAGAAAGAAGGAAAACACTTGATAGTTTACAATGGTTATACATCTACATGTGCATCAATGAAACATCTTAAGTGGGGCCATGAGAACTACACCAACTGCTTTTGCTCTTTAAAAGAGTCATGGAGATGTTAAACTTTGAGCCCATGTTAGTTTGATGACCTTGAGCCCGTGATTTTAAAAGCGCTAGGCGTCAAGATTCCAAAACGCTTGAGACGTTAGGTGCTCACCTGAGCGAAGCAAGGCACTCTAAAATATTAAAATATAATATATATATTATTAATCTAATAAATAAAGATTATTTTGTATAGTAATTAATAATCTACTGTTAATAGTTATTTACTATTAACAGCAGTTAGAAGGGAAGAGTAGAAACCAATAGTGAGAAGTCACAGTGAGAAGTCAGTTGACAACAATCGTGGCAGCGGACAGCAACAGCGGTAGCAGAGTCATGGATAGCAGGAGGCAGCAAACTGCAGTAACAGCGGCAGCGGAATTGCGGACAGCAGGAGGCAGCGGAGTCGCGTCATGGACAGCAGCAAGCAGTGGACAGAAGGAGTGGTAGACAGTGGACAGCAGCGGAAGCTGAGTAGACTCGGTCGACGATAGAGGAAGACTCGGAAGCAGCAGGAGAAATTGTCGGCGGCGAACGCAGAGGGAGGAATCGTCTGCGACGGACGTAGAGGGAGAAAGCATAGGGTTGGAGTCGGGGTCGAGTGCAGGTTTTGACATAACTGCGTGCGTTAGTTGGTTCAATCAAACCAACTGACACAAATTTAGCCGAACCAAACTTAAAAGTCTCGTTCGGTCACCTTAAATCAACCGGGCGCTTTCCCGAAGCGCCAGGTGCCTCATTGGTGTGTCGCCTGGCCCTTAAACGACGTGCTCGGGCCTCGCTTTGCCTTGCTTGAGCACCTAGGCGAGCGCCTTTTTAAATCACTGCCTTGAGCATCCATTAAAAAAGGCTGATCTGTTTTTTGACATTTATCACTTATACTGGTTGATTTTAGATATTTTTAGTTTTTCTTTTCTAAAAATTGATTATGTTTGTCATCTTGGTATGATCATTTTGGTCTTGTGTTTCTTTGGATTATGTTTGTCATCTTGGTATGATCATAATGAAGTTTTCTTATTGGTGCTTTTACCTACTAAATGATCAGATTGGTGAAATCGTTGATGGACCTGGAGAGGGCGCATCTAATCAGGTTCTTGATGGTACACATTATGATTATGGTATGCAACAAGCCTTGTGCATTGAACTTTCCCATATATGTATATGTCTCTGATGGAGTTTTCCTTTCCTTTTTGGGTTTTAGTCTTTGATGTCGATATTGGGGATGGTGAGCCAATTCGTAAATTACCATACAATAGAACAGGTGATCACTCTTTTCAAATCCTTAAATTATAAGATCATACTCGCTTTTGATGCATCAACCTTTTATATTCATTTATGTTAAAATCTGTATTGTGCTGTTGTAGCATCATTTTTAATGTTTGTGTACTGTCTTCATCATTGATGTATAAAGAAGATAAAAACCTTACAGTGAATCATGGTATTGCATATAATCATTATCAGACACATATAGTTTCTCTTTCCAAAAGACTGATAATATGGAATGTGGCATAAAGAAATAATATCTGAAAATAATCATTATCAGAACCAATAACATAAGGTATATGTCAATTCAAATTATAAAAATGTGTTCTATCCTTTTTGTTATCAGATAGCATCGATTTTGTGGGTTTATAAATAGTGAAAAACACTCTATACTCACTTGTTAAGTAAAAAAGATGTCTATTTATATCAAATAACTTTTTTCTGCATAATTCTAGCATCCATAGATAAACAATGTTAGTTGACCGACATGCAAGGCAAGAGTTTTAAGATTCTTGCGTGTTCATTCAGATGTGGTTACTGTTTACTGATTGAAAGCATGTGAGAAATTATCTTACCAGGACATGTCTCATGGAAATTCAGTAAACACCTAGATTTGGTTGCTAATCCAAGAAACAGTTGAACTGATAAATCCAAATAGAAATTTTGCCGGGAACTTTCTTTAAACATCAGAAACATGTGCTAAAAATAAAAAGAAAATTCAATATATATCCCAATGAATTGGTCAACAAAGAGAAGTTCTAATCATGATATCAGATCTTAGTGCATGATTGGATGATTAAAAATCCTCCAAGGTTTTTCTATCAACAGTTATGAAGGTATCTGAAGTTTACTATGAAAAATTATTCAAGAAATATCTAAATACTTAAATCTAATAGTTATATTCCTCAATCTCGATCCTTTACTCTATGCCTTTACACCACAACTAGAAGGCGAGAGACAGCTTGGGGTATTCTCCAGGATGGAAGAAGAATAGGGACATGGTATAAAGATGAGAATGATCACAATTTTGGGTTTGAGGAGTATGTGCAAAAAGAAGATGACAACTAGATCAGACAGTGATGGATGGTGTGTTTCAGTTTCATATCTCTTTCACCCATGTTTTTTTTCTAATTATGTGTATGCTTGTCTGTTTTTTTATTTACGATATAAACTTAGACATTTAGTACCTTTCATCACTAATATTTCTCAATCTGAGTGGTCCTCAAGGAGAGTAGCCAAAAAGGCCATTCCTTACAAAATCGAATAGTAAAGACTAAAAACAGTTTGAGCTTGTTGGTTCGTCTATAATACAAGGTTATTTTTTGACATTCTATGATTGCATTTAAGGTCTTAAGAATCACCTTTTGATGAGAAGTTTGTCATTACCATCTACTTTTACTTTAATATTGCTGCCATCAACTGGAACACCATCTCATTGTTGTTACAATCCTTTGTTTTTACTAAACTTGTTGCACTGATATTGCCATTGGAATTTGGACATGATATCTTTTCGATGAAGACACTTTTATGTGAGTTTATATTTACATGTAGGTTCATGCTTTCCTTTTTAGATATGATTTTTCCTTAAGCTATCACGATTTGTTTTTATTACTATACAAATTTACTGTTTGTGCTTTGCTTGAAAGCTTGCTTCTTATTAAAAAAGTATGCTGTTTCCAGATAACCCTTACACGGTTGCTGACAAGTGGCTTCTCCAAGAAAGTCTGCCTCTTTCATATCGCCAACAAATTGTTGATTTTATACTTCAAAACTCTGGGCAAAGAGACTTTTCTTTTGACCCATCTTTTCGGGATCCGTATACTGGGTGTAAGAACAGGCTCTTTTTTGTCATGTTGATTTTGTCTTTTAGGATATTGGTATAATTATTTGCTCCCCATGATTCATTTAATGTTTGCTTCTCATTCAGCAAATGCATATGTACCTGGAGAACCATCCATTTCACAAGGTTTGTGCTCTTGTTTAATGTGTACTTATGGTTTATGTTAACTAACTGAACTGTCGGTTCCTTTTTTGATTGAAGCATAATAAACAAATTGCTACTCAAGATTTCTGCTGGTCATTAGTATGAGCAATTTTTTTTGTCATCTTTTTCACTATTTGCATCATTGTAGGCGTCGGAACGGCACCATCTTTCAAGCATATTCCAAAGGTATCTCTTCTTTTCCTTTCCCTCTTGTTTTAATTGGCAATAAAAATGTTGTAATTGAAGTGGGTTAACATATGTTGAAAATTTCACTGTCTACTTTCTTGATTCAAGCATCTGTGAAGATCACATATTTTCTGATATGTCCTAGCTTTTGCTGCTTCTATATGCTTAATTTTATCAAATTGCTCAATGCATATACATAATCTTAAGAAGCAGTCAAATGGATAGCAATTCCATATTAAATGGCAATCGGTATTTTTTTATCGTGTATCATATGATGTTAACATTTCAGAGTTTTTTTTACCCATCGTCTCAAAGTGTTTATGCAACTGATTTGTAAGGGTTGCTTCTGAAGATTTGTGTCATCATTTTCTAAATGATGGGTGTCCATAGTGGTTTCTGACATGATTTTATGAACAAAATTGAATTTATGTTTATTTATTCGGTATTCTTTTAATCTGCCAGCTACATCTATCTTAGGTTACCAAATTAGCAAAGATTATTTTCCATGAAGCCATTGTTTATTTAATAATTTTGGATAGTTCTTGATGGATGTAGTTTTAAATCTTTATAAGCTAATTCAACTTAAGGGTCCATAATGTTTATGGTTTTTTAGTACTTGTCAAAATTTTGAAGTCATTTATCCTTGGATCTTGTTCATGGATGTGTTGTGCGTGGATGTGTATAGCAACTGACTGATTGTTTGGCAGCATTAATTAATTTTCTCTCCAAGAGACAGTTCTTCTTGCCTCCTATATTTTCTTTTTTGCTTTTCTAGGTAGGAATGCTTTTCTTTGATTCTGCACAGTTGGACGGAATTCTAAAGAAGATCACAGAATTCAATTCAGCGCTTGCGACTAATGTGGTAATATATCTGCTTTTAAGTTGATGATCTTTGTAGATAGATATGAATGCCAGTAGAAACATTGGATGCACCTCGTGATCATGTTAAACATCCACTCTGCTGCCTTCATAATTAAAGAGGTTGATGGAATCTCTGTATTTTTCAGATGTTGATAATGTAATCTTATTTTCTTTTGTTATAGATAACTTGATCAGTTATATACCTACTGAACATGGCTTTGACTCTTTCCACTTAATAATTCTTTAGTTTCTATTGATCAACATGGTACTGGTGGTATGCAATGTAGAAAATTTCATGTGTAATGGGGAACTAATTGTAGTTGAAAAACATTCTGAGGCAGGGTGACGTCACTTTGTTCAAATTTATATAGATTGGGCAGGAAATCAGTTTATTAAATATACGATCTGCTTTGTTATTATTAGTCCAAGCAGGGGGCATCAGATTGGGCTTTTGTGATGTTATCAATTATGTGCTCTTTGACACTGCATGCTTTAACTTGTAAAATTGATAAAAGTAAATAATTGAACAAGGTGTTTCTAGTAATTAGTTAATATTTCTCCTAATAATAGGGCTTAGTAGACAAAAGGATCTGTGTAGCAACCCCAGATAGTTGGGAGCTACTAAGATTTTCAAAATCATTAACTTCATATCTTATATACATTACATTATTTTGTTTGTGGTATGGATCCTGTGCTTCTGATATACATACACACGTGTGTGATTCCCCATTTTAATTCCTGTTTCTTTTCAGTTGTTTTATTGTCCATTATCGAATAATAAGATTTCTGTGTATGCCGAGTAAAAGGATGTAATCAATATCCTACCATTGTGCTGTGAAACACCTTTTTTTTTTCATACCTGTCATTATTGCTGTCACTGGGAGGCAAAGATTAATCGACATCCAAGTGCCATATACTATACAATATATAACCCTAAATGCTCCACTGTCTGTGTGGTAAAATTCATTTCTTATGTTGTCACAGTTGTGTGCCAAGTGCTTTTTTTATATTCTACCCAATTGTTAGGCTTATATATATTTAAGATTTTGAATACCAGTTGGACTGGTACATATTGATTGTATTTATCAGTCCGACCAAGCACCATTACTGAAATTTAGCATAAACCGTTCATTTTTATTTATTTTATTTTATTCAATGATGATAAGTAGAATAGCTTGGTGAATTGTCCACCATACCATTTGCATGCTAGTCCGTTTGGTTACTGAACTGGTATTTAAAAACTCGTGTATGATTACACTTTATTCTATAAATGTGAAGAATTGTTGTCTGCTATTTTCTTTTGTATTTTTTCATATATCTTCTCACTAGTTTATATTCACCTCATTCTTTTAGGAGAAATCACTGTCGCTCTCGGAGCTTGAGTTGTCAAGGCTGGCAGCTATTGTGAAAGTTTTAAAAGATACATCACACTATCATTGCAGTTCCTTTGCAGATGTTGATATTCTATTATTGTTGAAATTGTTGAAGTCATGGCCAATTCCAATGTTATTTCCTGGTAATCCTCTTGCATTCAATTTTCATTTGGTCTTTTCTTCATGTGCATTTGTCTATATGGATTTATGCTAATAGGGCATTGTTAATATTTCTTGCATGCTTCCATTACTTTATTGAGTAACTTGTACATTTCTGACATACGTTTTGTCATAAGCATCGTCCATCCTTAGTGCAGTCTACCTTGCGTCTAGAACATACTTCATTCTGCAGTATGTGCATCTTACACTGCTGGACATGCCAAGGCATTTGTAGAAAAAAATTATTTTAGTATTCTGCTTGTCGCACAATAGCACACTTGTATTGTATCATCATGCTTCATAAATTTAAGGGGGATGCTTGACTTTTTTGCATAATATAATTTTTCTTTTACTTTTACGAAAACACATATAAAACACATACAAGGCCTATATTAATATGAAAATTCAACCAGAAATATAATTAGATTTAGATGATTTTAATTATTTAAATTTGTGTGGTGATATTTGTTTGTTCAAGTCCACAAAATTTAAATATAAATGTTATTAAACTCATGTTAATATAATATAATATAATATAATATAATATAATATAATATAATATAATATAATATAATATAATATAATATAATATAATATAATATAATATAATATAATATAATATAATATAATATAATATAATATAATATAATATAATATAATATAATATAATATAATATAATATAATATAATATAATATAATATAATATAATATAATATAATATAATATAATATAATATAATTGTGTCCTTGCCGTGTCCGTATCCTAAATTTTTTTAAAATGATGTGTTGCCATGTCCGTGTACCGTGCCCGTGTCTATCTCCATGCTTCTTAGTCTCTCATACATAATATGTTGCTTTTGCCTTGCAGTAATAGATATTTTGCGGATGATTGTCTTGCATCCAGATGGAGCCAGTTTGCTTCACAAGCACATGGAAAGTGGGAATGGTACTGTCTTGTGATATTGCTTTTCTGCATTTTTCTTCATGTGAATATAAATTGTTCTGAACATAGCTATGAAGCAATCACAGATGTACTAATGGAGATATTAGTTAAAGCTACGACGGCTCCTCCACAGACGGCAAATCTTTTAACAATTGTTCGAGCAATTACAAACCTCTTCAAGCATTCATGCTTTTCAAATTGGTTACAATCTCACTACAGTGAGGTATTACCATCTTGCTTCACTATCTTGGTCTTAAATTGTTTTTTTTTTGCTTAAATTGGTTTGTTGTTGCATTTGAATGAAGATTTCTAATGCTGATTACTCATGTAGAAGTATTCTGGTCTTTTATTTTGCTTTACCAAGATTGGAAGCTTTGGTTTCTATCTTTGTTTGTTAGATAGATTCTTCATGGTCTATGTTGCAAACAGTGGTAATGAATTCTGCTACCGCTTTAGTGTTCTCTTTTGCTGTAATATTTTCTTGTATCATTAATTGAATGCTGGCAGGCAGGAATATGTTCATCGTTGATTGCTGTAATTTGAGAATAACAGTTGCTCAGCATCAGATTTCAAATATTAATCCGGTAATAGCTCAAGTGGTTTAATTTTACATAAAAATCTAGTCCCAACCCAGTTTCTAGTTTGTGGAGATGCATCTATCATTTATCACTGTGCAGGAAACACCATAATTTAGAGCCATGTTATATTTAACCAAGTGTTTTTTTGTCTTCTCCTTGCCATTTAAATTTCACCTGCCTTGTCTTGAATCTTGATGAAATAAGATTTTATAGACCTTGCCTATATTTGCTTCAAAAAAGGCAGCGCTTCTAAGTTTGTCAGCACTGTTGGTTTTGTGTCGACACAGCTGCAAATTGAAATAAGGAAAAGGAAAAGTGAAGTAATCATTCAAAAACTTTGTCAGAGCAACTTAAAACTAGAAAACTGTAGATCTCACCGGCCCTCTGATGAGATGGCCAATGCAACAGATGAGACAATGATACAACATCCCCCTTGAGGTATTGCAACAATATACATGTCTATTAAATCAAGAACCTCCTCCCTGCCACTTGTGTCAGCATCAGATGTTTTGAAAATTTAATCCTTGACCTAAGAAATTTAAATACATATTGTGAAAACGCTTGTTTTGTGCTATAAACCATTGATTCAGCTAATCTTATGCATAGCAAGGATATAACCAGAATAGCCAAAATTAATGGAAAGTGATATTATCCGAAATTGAAATTAGATCATTGATGCCGAGATACTACAACAAGTTGCATATTCTGATTTGCGAGTAAGTGAAAGTTGTAAGCGTGGTTATAGTTTATTCACTGGTAGAGATCAGAAAAGAGTAATGGCCTTCTCTTGGTAACTTAAATTTCTGCAGCATGTAAGAGTTACATTCTAGCTTGATCAAATGTGGAAATTTTATTTTAGCTGTTATAGTTGCCCGATTTTGGCTATACAATATAAGGGTAACATGTACTGAAGATTGTACTGTAGATTGTCTAAGTATGTATTGGCAGAAGGGACCAAGTTTACAGATGTTCTGAGCTCTATGCGCCATAGAGGTTGCCACATAATTGTTTGTCATTACATTGTAGATAATAAACTTTCACTAAATTGTCATTCTGTCCGCAAACTTCATTAATGTAAGCAATATATGCTGTATAATCACCACTCACAGCAGAATCAGCCACTGGACAAACTGTTGCAGTAGCAGTAGCAGCTATTGCTGCTTGCCATTCCCAGGAGCTTTCCATTTTTAACGATGGTGCCTTGATCGCCAGCATGGCATCATTCAACCTTCTAAATTTTCATGTGATATGACCTTCCATATATTGATATGCTACTAATATGAAATTTCAGAGTTAAGGATACATAACATATCTGAAATAAGAGTGTTTCTCTGAGTGACGTTTTTATAGCTTATAAAAATGGTTCTTTCATCCTGTTCAGCAATAGTTTTAAACTTTTAATGGTGTATTGACTCTGTATGCTTTCAGGTTCTTGACACCTTATCAAGTTGCAGGTCATTCTTTAACAAGAATGCACATCTTTGTTATGCCACATTGATATTGAAGTAAGTCTTGGATTTTGCACCTTTATGGATAGTTTCTGTATTTTATTATTTTTTACACATGTTTGAAAACTTTATTTGAAATAAGTCAAAATCATTCTTGTTTCAAAGTGCACTCTGAGATTATAGCAGGTTGGATAAGTAAAATAATTCTCAATTACACATTATTAATATCTCCATTTGTATTTGCCTTTGTAATGTTGATTTTGAAGTCAGCAATAAAGCTTGTGTATTTAAAAGGGAAATTTAAGACCACACGTGGCAATCTTTTAAATGTCCAAAGTACGAGGTATTATGATCTTTTAAAATTTTGCACTTTTACAGGCCTGGAGATCTGAACGTTGGAGCAAATTCTTCTTAGCAGTTATGAACAAGATGAATTTTATCCTGAACTCACATCTTAAGTTGTAACAATGGAATATAAGAAGTTGCTATGTCAAATAAGTCAATAGTGGTATCATATACGTTTTCAGCAGTAAATTTCCTAGTCATTTTCAATATCTTGTATTTATCTATTTACAATAAATAATTTTATTTTCATGCATTCCTGTTTCTCACAATTATTATTTGTTCTTTTACATCACATGTAACTAGTTGGAAATATTTCTTTTCGAGCTAATTCTTAGTGTAGCTGCCAAAATCATCTAGTGAATGGAGATACTCTATGACTCAAAAACATTCATTGGCAGCATTGGACCTTTTGAGCTGCATTTGAATTGTTTTAGACTATTTTCTTTTACTACTGATTGTGTACATCCTTTTCTTGGAATCTACAGTTGAACATAATTCTTCAAAAGAATACCTTCATTCATTAGGTGGCATTTAATCTTTTCTTTCTGATCCATTTTTCAGTTATGCTGTGCTTTTGATTGAAGCAAAGGACAAAGAAGGCCAAGCTCAAGTTCTCTCTGCTGCTCTCGAAGTATGATTTTGATGCTTGTTTGAATGAGTAAACATGATGTTTTCTCATGGGCTTGTGTATAGGCACTAGAAGCCCTATATGCTGCAACCATTTCTGTTAGTTTGTGCTGGTTAATTCTTTCTTGTTATGTATCCCAGATTGCGGAAGATGGAAACCAAGATGTAGATGGAAGATTTCGAGCACTTGTTGCTGTTGGCACACTTGTATCCTTTGGGAGTTAGTTGTGTTGTTTGTATCCCTTCGGACTTGGGATTTTAATATTTATCTTACTGTTAGCATATCTGGTTGCCTCATGTTTATGTGCAGGGTACATGCTGGGGTAGTCATTTGAGGCTGGCCTTTGGGCATGAATATTAATTTCTAATTTCTTTGGTGTTGTCGACAAATACATTCTCTCTTTTTGGTGTGGGGCGGGTAGGTGATCAGGGGAGTGTCCAATGACTTGACAAATTGATCTCCATGTTTTGCTCAGAATTTTGCCTCTCTTTGAGGATATGGTCATCTCCCCTGTATGACTATCTACAGTGAGAATGAAACATTTAATAGCAAAAGCTTAACACTTTTAACTTAGTACCGACCCACTAAAAGATGTTGTCAGACTTGGACTTGAAAAGAAGATGAGAAAGTTGCCACAGCTCCAATTCTGAACCCTTGGCTTTCGAAGTTCTTGTCATCAGAACCCTCATCCTTTTTAAATGTAGCCTCTCTATGCTCCCAATCCTTTACACTTACAATATCTTGATCTGCAATATTCCCATTTTTGGAGAATAATTGTTGAGCAAAGTAGTTTTTCTCGTTTCAGTTTTAATATATTTTTGAGATTTTCACCTTGACTTGTGCTTTAGATGCTAAAAGGTGTTGTGAAGACGATTGCAATCGACTTTGATGTAGTCAACATAGCCAAAGATGCAAAAGGGTCGAAGGAATCAAAGGTAGCAGAAGTAGGAGCTGACATTGAGCTGGTAATCAACAACAAGTGTTAAGTTTGGTGCTGTTGTTAGCAAATAGCCACTCATCAATTACATCTCTCTGCAAGCGAAAGTCTTAACTGGCACTCCTCAAATTGTTTAAGTTTGGTACCGTCGGGTGCATCTGAGACTCAGTAGGAAAAAGCGGCAAGTGGTTTCTCATCCAATTTTCGATTTGAACAGTTGACATATTTGGCATTCATGTACCACCGGGTTTTTTTTGAAGTCAGTCTTTGTGTTTTATTTCATATTGAAGGTGGGGATTAGAGAGAGGGAGCCCTCTTTGATGGGGTATAACAACCATTTAACAAGTTTTCTATGTGCATTTATCTTATTTAGTTGTTTATTTTTTTGTGCTGAATCTGTTGTGCAGACAACTAAAATGTGAGTTCAAATATTTCGTTTGGGGGTAATGTCATAAAGAGTCATTGCATGGCATCTCGCTTCCCGGCAGGAGCTCGAGTGACCGATACTCAAAACGTGTCGATGCGCAGCCATTTTCTGGTGAAGAATGTATCGATCATTGAATCGCAAATCTAAACCTTGGATTTAAATGGATGAGAAATGTCCCGTCGCAGCAAATCTAAACCTTGGATTTGAGTGCGACTGCGGGTTCTGAATGCCGTAGTTGAGAATGGGGGCGTTGATTTTGGGTTTCTCAGGGCCGTCATGTCTCTTTATTCTTCGTTAAAGAACACCTGCTTCTGCTCACCATCGGTGATTCTAAGAACTGAAAGTTTGGACGATTTTGGACCGTTTTAATTTTTTTTGGGGCCCTTCATCGCCCATCCCGTGTGCGGTAAGCTCACATAGGGTCACCGTGTCTCTTTATTATAATTCACTGAAGAACTATTGGTTCTGGTCACCGTTGGTGAGAGTAAGAACCCAAAGCTTGGACGATTTCGTACCTTTTTTTATTTTTTTGGGGCCCTTTATCGCCCGTTCCATGTGCGGTAAGGTCACATGTGGTCAGCGTATCTACTGCTCATCATTCGAGAACTCCTGGTTCTGGTCACCGTTAGTGAGAGTAAGAATGCAATGCTTGGACGATTTCGAACCTATTTAATTTTTTTGGGGCCCTTTATCGCCCATTCCGTGTGCGGTAAGATCACATGTAGTCAGCGTATCTACTGTTGATCGTTCGAGAACTGCTGGTTCCAGTCACCGTGCGTGAGAATAAGAAGTATAAGTTTGAAAGATTTCGGAAGGTTTTAAATTTTTTTGGGCCTTTTATCGCCCATTCGGTGCGCGGTAAGCCCACCGAGACGGTCATCGTATCTTAGACTGTTTTTATTTTTTTGGGCTCCTTTTATCACCGACAGGGCCGTGTCGTACGCACACCGTGGGGTCATCCTATTCCAGATCGTGCACGTCGAGGTCAATGTCCTACGTCGTCGGATCGCGAGCGAGCGGTCAATCTCGGTCGGCCGGCCTCCTCTTAGAGCTGAGGCGCGTCACTGCTGCCGATTCAAACGGCAGGAGGTGGGAGCTTTGAGCTTTGAGCTTTGAGCTTTGAGCTTTGAGCTTTGAGCTTTTCTCCATCCTCTTCGACTCTCTCTCTCACCATCATTCTTCTTGTCGTATTCCCTTTGTTTCTTCTTGTTGTGATGGCAATGAGGTAGGCGAAGAAGATGTTCTTCTTCTTCTTCTTCTTCTTCTTCTTCTTGTCGTGTCGTTCACCGAATGAAGACGGTGCGACGAGACCTCCGTCGCAGGAGACTGCTCTGCACATGCGCTGTTAATCTCCGCCCGCTTCCGCCTCTGTGGTGGTAGGAATGGTTGCCGTGGACATATCGTAGACGACGAGACGAGGGAGGGCTCTTTGGACGATTGTATCTCTATTATAAAAATAGAAATCAATAATAAATCTTTGATTCCTATGCATTTCTAACATTACCAATAATAAATCACAATCATTAACTCGGCTGCTATGCATTAATTAAACGGACCAACCAACCAACACACCTTCAGAGTGACATGGTATTATTATTATATGATGTACAACAACATCATTTGATATATCAAATGGCATAGGCCAACTTTACTGTGGTTCATAGGGTGGTGACCGACACATGTCAAGGGTGGGTCTTTACAACTTTACTGTGGTTCAAAATCAAGTTGACCAAAAACTATATACATTTAGTCATTGTCGATAAATAGATTGGTCCCCAAGTGTAAGTGTGTGTAAGTGTGTCCATGGATTTCATGTCCATGGACTGACAGTGGTAAGAGAAAAAAAAAAAACAATGGTTACGATTGCCGGTAAGAGATGTAAAGAACGCGCTGTCAACTGAAAATATCATGCAGTCACGTATCTCGACGGAGAGTTGGATTTCCCGACTCACATATCTCGAGCATATTTTTTTCTTATATCTCCTGTCATTTTTTTCTTATACATCCTGTCATGACGATATATTGTTTAGCCCCTTTACAATGCCTCTAGTACAGTCGTCGATGGTCTCTCTATCAACAACCAAAATATACAAGAGGGCTTGAGCCCCATCATGAAGTACGATATTATGAGTGATGGATAGACATCTACCATGTTCTAGATCTCATTCATGAGCCGACCGACGAAGATTGCGAGCATTTCCTCCTCTCCTTCATAGGCTCGAGGAGCATTGACATTTATGGCCACGAGCATACGTTCCCGAGGAAGTAAAGTTTGAATCCCTTACAAGCTAGGCAAAAGAACTAATGGAAAGCAGCTCCAAGCGGGCATACCATTCTCGTGCGTGACTTCATAACGTGGTTAGGAAGGTGTAATATATCAAACTATTTGAAATGTCATACAACGATATTTAATCATGGAAAGTTGCAATGTGCTACATCAGGTCGACACTACCATCGAACGCTTCCAATGATAGAAGATGAAAGTTCATTGGAATTGGTTCCTCCTAAATTTTTTGGGTGAACAACGACTAACCCGAGGTGGGTTGACCAATGCTTCCCCCTTTGATTCTTGGAACTCATGTCGCATCTGCTCCAAACTTTAGTCCATCTATCGTAGTTAGATTCATAGGGAATCCTCCATCGAATCTGTCTACTGGGCTTCAGATCAAGCAGGGTAGAGTGATGGTGCGATCCGCTAAATTCCATAATTGGGAACCGAAGTGGCCCCTTGGCCAATAGTTTGACAAGTCTCGAGCGCTCTTGGGATGTTGGCACCATGTTGGTCGCACCGCCTATTGGGCTAACTAGGGAAAAAGAAGAGTGACGACTTATATCTGCACTAGTTGAGTGAGATTCAAGAACACATCAGTAGGGTCGGGCAGGTGGCTTGGGGTCATCCCTAGGGGTGAGAGACCCTGGTCGTCAAATAGACACTAGTATCGCATAGGTGTCTGCACGAAGGTGGATGCACCCATGTGCGAAAATGGTGGCTGTTACCCCCTTGGGTGAAAGTACTACGAGTTGGGACAAAACCTCTTCACTCGAGCGTTCATTGAGAAGGTTAGTGGGTGATCGTTCTTGCAACATGAAGCCCTCCTTTTAGCACAAAAAATTATTACGGGAAGAAATCATTGATCGACCCAACATGGTCTAGACTCATGTGCGTAGGGTTGTCCGAGATGGAAACGCTAAGCTCTAGAAGTGTCACTTGTACGAAGACCGAGGTCAAGAGAGGTTTTTCGAATAGATCCCTCCGATACCCAAGTTAATAAGCCAAGGTAAGTGAGTGTAGACGCGGAGTAATAAAAAAGTGGTCTCTTTTATTGTGTTAAACATGAGCTTTTATATTTGGTCATAAAGTAATATAATATTCCATTAAAATATTTTACGATGATATAACCTCTAGTCGCTCCAACAACCTCCCATTGATCTTTTATCCACGTGAGCAGACATGTGGAGGGTGGTTTTCGTCTTCTTCTTCTTCCATCCTAGAGATTACTTGAAGGCAATGTGTCATGACGATTGACTGACGATATTCTCCCTATCACCTGCTGTGTTTGATTAAATTATCTAATAATACCAATGGAAGAATCAAACTCAACAACAAAAAAGATTAAAAAAAAAATTAAACATTTTCGATTCAGTTTTGTATTTTGTATAGGAATTCAAACAAATAAAAAGAATCTAGTTTCTGTAGCATTTATTTCTGTAGTTTCCCAATCATTCCACATGGTCCAAGCCAAATATTAATTACTTCTATGGTATATTTCGATGTGTGGTAAATATACTGCAGGGCCTGATATCAAAGTATTATTATTACTCCGATTTCAATTTTTCCCCTCCATCGTCGCTTATAACTCTATTAAACTTCATAGCATCAACTTTGTTAACACCCAAACGCCAACAAAGTTTAGAAAAATCCTGGTACTTCAATTCCATGATTATATTAATGCAACATTTTAACACTTTGAAATCTTTTATCCTATGGCATATATTTCCTAACCTGCCAAACATTGCCTTATCCGTAGAAGAACTACTCATCTAAGACGAGGCACTTTACGAGAAACAAAGAATTTTCTCCTACTTTGACCTTGTTTCCCCAATCATTCCTTTATCCCTTGCCTATAGCTACACTAAGAAAAATGCACATGCGCAGATTAACATGTCATTCATCCGCAAAAATTAAATCTTATGACTAAGAAGTATACATATCAGTTCTAAAGCAATAACAAAGAAGGATAAAACTATATTATGCATTGAGTTGAACCAACCAGTGCCGCTAGTACAGTGTCCAAAGTGGAGAAACCGATGGTATTAGCCTCTTCATCTCACGGACTACTTTGCTAGGTAAAGCAACAGAGGATAAATTTCAATAAACTAGCAAATTTAGCAAATTGTACTTGAGGCAAAAAACGAAAAAAAAGAATGATACAGGCATGCCAACTATTAGCATAGAATGGTTGATCTCTTTTGTATTTGCTAATGTGAAACTCCATCCCAAGACATTTGCTTGGTTTAGTGTACTAAATTCTTACTTTTTTGGTGAGCGGGTGGTGATTGAGGTTTATATCCAAGTTGGCTACTAAATAAAAAATCTTTGGTGATTGAGGTCACTGAAAATGCTTATTAATATTAATAGCATATAATGCAATAAAACTTCCTACTTAACATTATCCATGCAAACAAAACTACAAATGCAAGCATCTGTCTACCATAAGAAAAAAGGGAGTTGATACCGATACTCAAAATCTAGCTTATCTAGAAAGATGGTTACAGTGCCATACTCCCTCTCTCTTATGTTGAGATGCTGATTAGTAGAAATTTAGTTGAAGTCCTTCATCTCCTCAGCAACAGGAATCCGGTGTTCAGTCATTGACCTCATCGAACAGAAGAATCCCCTATGCCTTCTGTATGCAGGTTACTTCATAAATCTGTCCCCCAATCTTGTCTTAGAATAAGAAAATGAATAACAATTTCACCAAAAAGTTACTGGTTGGGATTTCTGAATGACCAAAGTGAACAAAGTTAATGTCACCAGAACATTCACATAACTGAAAATGTGAAAAACAGAATAAATTCTCTAAATAACATTTCAAGAACATGTAACATGATACGTACATGGTTATCTAATTTGTTGGAGGTAACAACATAAAAGAAAAGGACAGCATATAGATTAGTCCTGACTCCTACTTCAAAGCAGTAAGACTAAATAAGACAACAAGCAGATATTATTAACTTCTCTAGAAATAGTTCGAAGCATTTATGGTATAAAGAAGCTTACAAGATAGTCTGCCTGATTACAGATGGGCTCCTTCCTCAGAGACATAATTAAGTATTTTCATTATAAACAAACGAATATAACATGTAGCATTTGATTAATTGAGGATATAAAATTTCTAATATGTGCAAACAAGTAGTTGTTTTTATACATCAACGACATGTAGCATTGAACATTTGATTATACAACAAAAACAACAACAACAACAACATTTAGCATTTGAAAATAGTTGTTTTTAGATTGAACTTTTTTATATTCTCTTCCTCCAGTGAAAGAAAGACTTCAAACGAGTGTAAAGGGGCATGAAATGCTCTGCCTGAAACTTCAAAAAGGAACATGCAAAATACATTTAAATGCTTTTTCCAGAGTGAATGATATGTCAAGCTAAGAAAACCTTGCGATAATGTTATAGTCATCTTTCTTAAATGTAGTGTTCCTTTTTTTCTTTTCTACCTCGGCATTACAAGAAATCAAGAAACCCTAATGAGGTTAATACCAGAAGATTTCAAATTAGGGTTAGTGGAATCGGTGGAAGAGACGAACACACACCTGTTTCGAGGCTGAGGAGATAGGCGATGGAGGCTTCGGCGTGCTGCTGGACGAACTTAATCATCTCGTTGGCCAAGAACTTAATCATCTCATCCACCGATGCTTCCTCCACAAACGAAAAAGGAAAGAAGGAAAGGAAAACATCAGCTACTCCGCCAATCTAAAGACCAACAAATTGGACCCTATCACGGAATGGAGGATTTGATAGGGAGAGAGTGAGAGATAAGGAAAGAAAGGGAGAAAATAAGATCGTTACCGATCAAGAATCAATCAGCAAGAAAACAATCGAGAAGCCGGAACAAACCAAGAAATAGCTGAAGCGCGGGTGTAAAAGAGAAAGGAGAGATTGGAGGGGAAGCCATCGCGCGTGGAGGATCCACGAGGCACCTTGCCATCGTCGGAAGAAATCCGGCGCCAATCCAAGAAAAAGAGAGAGAGAGAGAGAGAGAGAGAGAGAGACGACGACGACGACGGCAAGCTGTTTGTTATAATAACCAACCGTTGGTGATACTGTTGAGTTCTCTCAAATGGTTGACTAATCGAAGGCTTTTTCTATTATTAAACAGAAAAAGCCGCATACGGATTCGGATCTTTTCTCCCATTTGTGCGGGTCCGACCCTCTTCAACGAACCAGCGTCGGATTCGCTGCAAAGCTGACAAAGCAATGGGTCCCAATTCAAGAATCCAATCACGCTAGCTCGAGGAGCCACGCTGCCTCCGTACCGACCTCCGAAGAGAACAAAAGCTCACCTACCCTCCCCTGTCCACGTTTCGCGGCCTCAAGGGGGACAGCGAACGCGCGGCCGCATGCAGCAGGCGAGCTCGTCACGCCAGCCTCCTTGAACCACGACAAGCATAAAGAGAGAGGGTGAGGCGAGAGCTGTCCTCCGAGGTGGTGGGCAGTCATGGGCAGGCTGCTCTCCAAGATCCGGGAGGAGTCGAAGCAGACATGGAGCCTGGCGGGGCCGGCGATACTCACGGGGACGTTCCAGTTCTCCATCGCCACGGTCACGGCCGCCTTCGTCGGCCGCCTGGGCGCCCTTCAGCTTTCCGCGGTCTCCGTCGCTCAGGGCGTCATCGCTGGCTTCGCCTACGGTACCATGGTAATCAAATTTATAGCATGATATTGTTAGATTGCGTCCGAACTACAGAGTGAAGAGTGGCAATCTAATTAAGGACAACATATATAAATCTCAACGCAGCCCTTTTCCTTTTTCTCTGTAGCTGGGCATGGGAAGTGCCTTGGAGACTCTCTGCGGTCAGGCTGTCGGTGCCGGGCAATTTCATATGCTGGGAATTTACATGCAGAGATCGTGGGTCATCTCAGCGGCAACGGCGATGGTTCTGACACCACTTTATGTGTTTGCCACACCCATCTTGAGGCTATTGCATCAGTCCAAAGACATCTCAGAAGTTGCCGGCAAATACTGTGGATGGATCGTACCTCAGCTATACGCTTATGCAGTGAATTTTCCTCTGCAGAAGTTCTTCCAATCACAGAGCAAGGTCTGGGTCGTAACGCTAGTTTCCGGGGCAGTTCTCGGCGTCCATGCCTTGCTGAACTGGGTTTTCGTATCCAAACTTGGTCATGGATTGCTGGGTGCTGCGATGGTCGAGAACGTCTCATGGTGGCTCATAAACTTGGCTCAGATGATCTATCTATTGGCTGGCTTCTTCCCGGAATCATGGAGAGGATTCTCGCTATCGGCATTCCAAAACCTGGGTGCCTTTGGAAAACTTTCGCTTGCGTCGGCTATAATGCTGTGGTGGGTGCTTCAATCTGAATTCTGAGATAATGCCGTGATGAGAGTCTTAATTTCACTTCGTTGTATGACAGTTTGGAGCTCTGGTATTACAGTGCAGTGATCATCTTGGTGGGTTGCTTAAAGAATCCAGAGATCGCGGTTGGTGCTATTTCTATCTGGTTAGCAGTTCTTCCTTTCTCTTGTTGATCGGTAAGAAGAACCGAACCCTGAGCGATAATTGTTTGTTCGATCGGGCAGCATGAACTATGAAGCATGGACTTTGATGGTTGCTCTGGGTTTCAATGCCGCAGTGAGGTAGGCATCTATCTATCTTGCTCAGACATCTGCTGGCATGGGCTAAAATTTCTTGTTTCTTTCTGTGTCCATTCATCGGTGTGCGAGTATCGAACGAACTCGGAGCGAATCATCCGAAAGCAGCAAAGTTCTCTGTAGTCATCGCCGTTGCCACATCGGTCTTGATTGGGATCTTCTTTACGGCGGTGGTTCTCATCTTCCGGAAGCGACTGGCGGAGCTGTTCACGGATGTCCCTGAGTTGATCAGGGAGACATCCAAGCTAGGATATCTTCTCGGTGCCACGATTCTTCTGAACAGCATTCAACCTGTGCTCTCAGGTATCTCGTCTCAACGATGCAGGAAAACAAAACTAGAATTCATCGACGTCGCGGGTCACGAATGAGATTGTTGCGATCGGCAGGAGTGTCGATAGGAGCTGGTTGGCAAACCCTGGTTGCCTTCGTGAACACAGCGTGCTATTACCTTTTCGGATTGCCTATCGGTGCTGTTCTTGGATTCAAGCTTGAGCTCGATGAACTGGTAAGAGACAGTAATGAATGAGCTTGGCATTTGCAAGCTGACAACGTATGGATCGTAGGAACTCATTCGGCGATTTGTTGTGCAGGGCATCTGGACTGGGATGTTGATCGGGACGGCGGCGCAGACCGGTGTTCTGCTACTGATCACAGCCAGAACTAAATGGCAGAAAGAGGTGAGGTTTCCGAAGCTTGAATTAAAGATTGAGCTCACGATGCCCTTTGCTTTACCAAAACATATTTGTGATAAATTAAGACGAGAAGAAAAAGATGGACATACAGCAAAGTTCGATGTGGCTTGAATTCAGCAAAGTAATTGAGGTGCTATTGCGCAGGCCATGCAGGCAGAAGAGCGAGTGAGGACATGGGGAGGAGGAGGAGGAATTGAGCCTCGAGTCCCTACGCAATGATGCAGAGACTCCATACATGAGGAGGATCTCTCGATGAACCGAACCTGGAAGGAGCTGTCTGCTAGAAGAACTAAGGCATGCATGCCACATCGAACTGGGATGCTGTAATCGATCGAGAAGTAGAAATGTCTAATGTATATTCGATGTCAAGAACAATTCCAACGACAAATATGACATCATCTTCAGCCATTTAATATGCAAACAAGATGCATTTTCTTTCATTTTGATTTATATTAAGTGTTTTTGGAGCCGAGTTTTCGGTTTTGATTAGGTATTGACAAGATGGTTGATGGGATCAAAACACCATGATTAAACCGAAAAGGTAGATAGCACACGATGACATATTGGTTTGGGTAGGAAAGAAGCAACCTACCGTTCATTCCCTTTCGAGTAGCTAAGAACTTTGGCGATGATGGGAGTTCCCACAGCCCCACTCCAAGGATCTATATATTCTCCGCCCACATCCCACTTGTTCTGTAAAGGCATCACCGGTCATGGCTATCTACCCATTCTTTTTCCTCTCAGGAAGCTCCCGCGAACTTTCCTCGCATTCAAAGATGTCGAGATGACTTGTCCGGCATCGCAACTTGTACGCTACTCTCTCTTCTTTTATGCCCCTTCCCAGCGTCACACTATGTTCCCCCTCAGCATACTTATCCTGCAATAGTCTTCTCCCTCCCCCTCCATAAGACTCTCACGGTACTCGCCATGGCCAGCGTGGTCATGTCCAAAGCAGCCAGATGGTTCTCCCCCAAACGATCCAAGCTGAGCCTCCCCGCGGATGCGCCGCCCGCTCCCGGGGGAAGAGATAGGATGGAGGTCCTGTGGGAGGTGTTTCGACACTTCGATCAGGACAGAGATGGGAGGATCTCCTGCAACGAGCTCAGGGCCTCCTTCGTGTCGATAGGGGAGGAGATGCCGGTGGCGGCGGCGGAGGCGGCCATCGCGGACCTTGACTCGGACGGGGACCGGTTGTTGGACTTCGAAGACTTCGTGAGGTTGATGGAGGAGAGGGGGGGAGGGAAGGCGGCGGAGGAGGGGGAGGAGGAGGAGCTGAGGAAGGCGTTCGAGATGTTTGAGGCGGTGAAGGGGTCGGGGAGGATCACGCCGCGGGGGTTGCAGCGGATGCTGAGCCGGCTGGGGGACGAGAGGTCGATGGAGGAGTGCAAGGCCATGATCCGAGCCTACGACCTCGACGGAGATGGCGAACTCGACTTCCATGAGTTCCACCAGATGATGAACTAGAGACGATCACTCGAGCACGTCGCTGCATGCATGCATGCATGCATGCAGGCTAAACAGAGTAATAATACATACACATGTTTGAAGCCTGTGATTTGAATTTGAGTTTGCCTGCTACACACACATCACTGCGAAACGCCGGTTAGATACCGGAAAACATGTTTATGGTGATTAGGGTTAGAATCGAATGATTTCATTTTGTGAAGAATGAAGCTTGCTGGGGACATAAAGGTTGTGTGTGTTCATTTCCTCATACACTGTGTATGTAAACCCAAATGGTATATGATGAAGATCTAAGTACTTTTGAAGCACACTTGTTTTACCTGCTCTGGAAAAGGAGAAATAGGAGAGGTATAAGAGCCATCATCATCACAGCATGCCTGCACACAGAATTCTATTGAATGTAATCTTCTGGGCAATGTCAGAGGCCATCAACACATGTTCATAGACTATTGGGTTGGATTATATAAATGGGACTTCCAGGTCTTCATCACCTTTGTTCATCATTAGTATCGATCAAGTTGCTTCCAATCAAAGTTCTGAGTTGGGATGTAAAGAACCACTTGTATTCAATTTGGGGGTAATGGTTGTAAGCACTACATACTGAAAAGGGCTTTCATAAGGGATGTATGTTAGTTACAAGTACTCACCATCATCCCCTCACCTCTGATAAATAATCTGTCCATCTAGTTCGTGAGTTAATGGCAGTTCTTCAACTAACCAAAAGAATTAAAAGAATAATCAGACACTTTTACCATTCAGGGTGGATTACTTGGCTTTGTTGTGGGTGCTGGTTGATTGCAAATCACCTGCAAAATGCAGAAACTGTGAACTTAGGACTATCAAAACCTTGAAAACACCAGGAACCATCAGTTTTCTCAACATAATTTTCATGCACAAACCAAAGTGTGGTACCAGATAACACAATTTTCATGCACTAACCAGAGATTTTATCCAGTGAATCCAAGCTGGTTTCAGATACTACAACACAAATATTAAACATTTGATTTCAAACCATTACTTGGTTTTGAAACATCATATAGGCACCTGTAAATATATTGCCAACCCATGAGTTTCGGTGTAGATATAAATCTAAGACAGTTGCAAGATTCATTAAAGAATACGTCTTAGCATAATTCAAGAGATGAAAGGAAGAATAGTCTATAAACATCAGCAGATGATGTGATAATATCCATAGTTCTCAAGAAATATAGTGATGGATATGTCAGAATGAGCCAAGCTGGTTGCCGCCGGTACTTGACAAAAACATTCAATTATGAATATTCCTAAACACAAACTTGTAGATGCATTCACTTATGTTTGACCTTAATAAATAAAAAAAATGACACAATGTTCTATTGCTTCTCATCCTTGGGAATGTCTTTTTTAGGAACCTAAGAATCCAACTTCTTGAGCGCTGATCGATCCATAGATGTGTGAAAGAAATCAGAAATTGAGCAGATTTAGATGTGAAATCCGCTGCAGCAAGCAACTATCTACAACAGAGGTCCACTAAGCATCAAAGGCTCCCATACCTTTGCATTCGTCATGCACAGACACATGACAAGAAAGACAAGAATAATAGGCAACACTAACTACTTCAATTTTTATGGGTCATACCAACAGATTTTATAGTAAAAAAAAAAAAATCTTGTAACCTAACTGGTATAGCATATATGCATGGCAAACATCAAAAACATGATCTGCTTCAAACCAGTCCTTGTGCAACCAGTGTCATAGACACTAAATGCACGTGTTTTTTTTTCTTCTTTTCATTTTCAGAAGATATCATATGAGACTAAACCCTGCAAGAATTCTCCCCTGCAATAGTGAAGCTAAGTGCACACTTCATATTTATATAGTTTTTGAGCAATCACATCTTGCTGCAAACAGTAAATGGAGAAACATGATTTCTCCGACTATGCTTACCAACATTGGCAAGGCCTAGAACCACCATCCGTAAGATAGAACCAACATCACCAATTTTGCAAATCATATTTAGGCTACACTAAAAGTACCTATGTGTCTGGATAGCTCTAGGATGAAAAAGCAATTAATAATGTAAGGCCTGCAGTCTCTACCACACAACTTGAAACAATCTGCATGTCACTGAGGCAACAAAGGCTAGACCTGAATAGCCATTAACTACCAAATAAATGTGGGAATAATAAAATCGCACAGCATAAGAAATGCTAAAATGAGACTAACAGCTAAGTAACTTGGCAACAGAGAAAATTCCACAGCATAAGAAAAGATTCTAATTTCATTAATAACACTAGTACGTTACAAAGTTTTAAAATCTTTACTAGTCTTAAGCTTGTTTGATAAAGTTCGAGCATTTACTCAATGAAAAGATGCCTGTCATGGCTGAGATTGGTTCATATTCAGGTAGGTGTCCGTTTGATCCAGCTTCCTTCAGGTCCTGCTCAGACATTCAGTAGGTCAAGTTCTAATTATGATACACGCACACAAACTTGTCAAAGGACTTCAAATACTACAAAAAATAAAAGAAACTTCTATTGGGCGTACATGACGCTCATACGTGAACTTGAAACTGAGACCTGTCACTTGTGCAACATTGTACTGGCGTGCATGACGCTTATACATGGACTCAAACCTGATATCTATCTCTTGATCTTTATTAAAAAAAATACATATTGATGTCCAAATTCTAAAAATTCCCATTCCAAAAACTTGTAGACGATAGGCTTATAAATGCAGGACATAACCATGCAGAAGTAGCGAGGTTAGCAGCATTCCCTTAAAAAGTCAAAAATTAGAAACTACACAAACAATGCTAAATCTGACAAGGAATATAGTCAAACATAAATCGTGTGAATCATACGTGACTAACAACCAGTATCAGTCAGGTAAATAGTTAAGAAAATACCGAGGTGGCCATGCACAATACTACTTCCTGTTTGCAGCAATTTTGCACGAAAACAATAAGAACTACAGGAATGTAGATAGCCTAGCATATGTTACATATTTAGGATCATTCCAAGGGAACAGCATTCCCCGATTAAGAAAAAGGCATCTTTCATATGGCATCCATCTCTTTTTGCTTTTCTACAATTTTTTACTCATTTTGTTTTCCAACTATCCATCTTCATACGGCAATTCAAAAATATTAATCACTGCTAGGGCATGAACAACTACGGGTAACACAGAGTTATGGTACTATAACTTCTTTTAGCTTCAACAGACTTGTTGACAACCTGGGATAATGATCTCATCAAACATGATGTGTGCCAACAATTTAAATTCCGTTCCATCATTTGCACCCTTTTTTTTTTTTCTCAGAGAATCTTATCTCATGTGTAACTAAAGTAATAATCAGGTCACTATAGAAGTTGTCACAAACTGAAGTCGCAGCACAAAATCCCTAAACAGTGATCAACAGAAGAACCTGAATTATTTGGGCATAAAATAAGCCAACATCACCAATTGCAGATCCTGCACATCAAGAATGTACAGAATAGGCATCAAATCCACTTACGACTTCCATAACATTATAAATCTATGATTCTACAGAACTTAAAGGTTAGGAGAAACAGTAACATTATGGAGAGCATAGGATCCTTCATCGAGAAAGGAGGACGGTTTGGTGAGCGTACTTGGAGGCAGAGGCGGACTCTTCTTCGAGCCAGTGTCAGGCGTGGCGGAGAATGGCCGCGGACCGCTTGACGTCCCCGGGGAGGAGGATGGTGGCGCCGACGCCCACCACCGTCACGATGAAGCTGGTCAGCGCCATCTCCAAACCGAAACCCTAAACCATCTCCGCTACGGGAGACGAGAGGATGAGAAGGGCCAAGTAGAAACAGCGCGCCATCATGTCAATAGAGGTTGTTTTCATGTGTATTAATTTTGCACATTCTAATATTTTCCTAAGTTTTGAAAATTTTATTTTCACGTCATTAAAAATATTATATTATCAAAAATAAATGGAATAAGTAAAAGAAAAAAAAAGGTGGCTAACAATTCAATTGGCTCATCCCGAGATTATATTTATAATATAGGTGTGATAAAAATAAATAAAAAGAGTGATGGAGAAGTTTCGATAGTGTCGTAAGTTTGTATTGATAGTATCAATACGATAGTTCAGAGTGATGGATAATTCTCGAGCGTAGAGTATAAATTCGTTTAAACTTTATTTGAGGGGTTATAAGAGACTTAGATGTCTAATGTTTTATACTGTACTATGCTGTACAACTTATAATTAACATCTCCATACAATAATGGTGAAAACCTTGACTCCGTAAAAATCTTTTTTGACAACAAAATATTTGCTCAATTATCCTCGTTCTCAAATTGGAATGTCGATCCATTTACTAAAGTTAAGCATGTAACGTAGGGTTTCCATGTCAATTGATTGTATGCCTCTCCGTTGAAATTATACCTCATGTGATTCTTCTAATGATCGAGTTAGCTATTACATGATGAACATGTCCCAAGTAAAACATAAGATGTGATAACAAGAGAGAGAAAAACTTCAATCATATCGGGAGAAACTCTTATTTATATTTTGAGATCCCTAACTACTTGATGTGTTATCTTTGATTAAAAAATATTTTTTTATTATGATTGACATGACAAATCTAATCAAATTGCTTTGTCAATAAGATAGTAGATATGTGTTAAGTCTCAATAGGACAACGACGATCTTCAAATCAAAGGGTTTTTATAATATTTATGGATGTAACATAAATAAATGAACCATAAATAAATATTTATTTTATTTATAAATATTCCTAAATATTTAGGCCTTCCATACATATATATATACATTCCTTTAAGTGCCTAAATTCCATATATGTATATATATCACTATTATTAGCATTAAATAAACTCATGCTAATTATTATTCATCACAATTATTGGAGAGATTTTTTTAAAAAAATAAAATTTAAAATACTTAAAAGTATCCTTTTAACACTTTCATCAAATAAAGGAGAAAACAAAATTAATTTATTCTATGGGCATATATAATATATTAATTGGACACTAATGTTATTTGGATTTTCAAAATCATTATCTGAAGAGTCAATCATAATGAAATCTATAAAAACAGATGCACAAAACTTCAATTTAGACGAAAAAATTGCGTAAATAATATATATATATATATATATATATATATATATATATATAACTTTTATTTTATTTTATTGTTCCTATTTAAGGACTCTCTCTCTCTCTCTCTAGCATGGCTAATGATGCAAGATAAGGTAAGCTGTGTTACGAAGGAAGGAGTCGAAGAAAACCTTCTTATAATTAAAGGACGAAGAAACCTGAAATGATCTTTTAAGTAACTATAAAACATGTTTTCTAATCGCCCTAATATTAACTCCCAATTGACTGCGATTCCCATATCCCATTCCGCAGTAGGAACTGTTACATCTCCGACTTCCCCCCGTTTCCTCCGCAACGATCCCCGCATCGGCTTTCCCGCGATCTCATGGACGACGACGACTACTACTTCGATGAGAGCGATGGCGACTACGGCGGGAGCTCTTACTCCCTCGAGGAGGATCACGGTGATGATCTCAATGATATCCTGGTGGAAGAGCCCATCGAAAAGATCTGGACCACTGCCTCGGTAAAAAGACCCTCCTCCCTTACTCGTTAACGGCTTTTTTGCTCCGACGATGAGGGTTTCTTCCCGTCTGGAAACGGTTTTGATCTTCTTGTTTTCTTGATGTCTCTGGAGATTGCCTTCTTGTTGGTTCTGACTTCAATTTCTTTGTCCGTTCATCGCCGGCAAATTATAGGTCATCTCAGCGGAGTCTCTTCTGGCCGCACAGGTAATCTCCCGCTATAGTTCTGGCTATGGTTGCTCGTCGTACTTGTAAAGTCAAGGGGGAAGTGTACTAATCTACCGTGGAACTTTGTTTTCCTCAGAAGGAAGTTCTGCAGAACGTGATGAGCTTGTTGCTCATAAACGAGCAGCAGGCCAGGTCGTTGCTCATCTATTACCGGTGGAATGTGCAGAAGGTGTACGACTCTTTTGAACGGAAGGGCAAAGAACCGTTGTTCCAGGAAGCAGGGGTGGTCATTTCGGACGACAGAGACCTTGACATCTTGGGGTCGTCGACCGCCGTAATCACCTGTAACGTCTGTTTCGAAGATGTCGCCGTCCTCGATGCCACAAAGATGGACTGCGGACACTTGTTTTGTAACGACTGTGAGTTCTCCTCTTCTTTGGTTCTAGCTGGATTGTTACAATCGGCTTTACAAGACTATTGCTCATAAACATGACCTGAATCGAGACTAAGGAATGGGCCCAACATTCACATATAATGAGATTGGTCTTTCAGAAGGTACCGAGGTTAAAGAAAGTTAAAGCAGTTGCCTTGCCAAATTATTCATTGAACTCTTTCGCTTATAACCACCTAGTTTTGAAGCTAGAATTCTCATAACCACGATCCAGAATTCAGATTTAAGGAATAAAATGAACATTCGTGTATACTGAGATTGTACTTTCAAAAGATAGTGAGGTCATAGAAAGGTGAAGCACTAAACTTTCTGAATTCGTTCAAAAGAAACAAGAGCAAGCAAGGTGAACGAAGTATTGATTAGGATGAAAGCTGTTAAGAAAGTACTAGTTTACTGTATCTTCTTTCAAGTATGTGAGTTCTTAGGATATCAATGAATTGACATGAGTAAGTAGTTTGTCATGCAAAACTTCAAAATTATTCCTTTTACTCTGTTTTTTATCAACACCTGTTATTCATAAAATAGTTTTATTGTTTGATTCTTTAGTTGCACAGTGCAGGATTTTGAACCTTCGTCTTAGTTTAACTTGTAACATTGTTATCCTTACCACTTACTGTTCTCTCTGTGCTTGCTTCCTTTTTTATTTTTTTGCCTAGGTTGGACACAGAATTTTATCATCAGGATAAAAGATGGGGAAAGGACCATTAGGTGCATGGACACAAAATGCACTGCTATTTGTGATGATGTCATTATTCGTAATCTAGTAAGCCGAAAGGACCCATGTCTTGCCGAACGCTTCGAGAGATTTCTTCTTGAATCTTATGTGGAAGATAATGACAACATCAAATGGTGCCCCAGTAATCCACACTGTGGAAATGCAATACGAGTCGATGGAAGTAATGTTTTTGAGGTTGAGTGCATATGTGGGTTCCAGTTTTGTTTTAATTGCTCGCTTGAAGCACACTCACCATGTTCGTGCCAGATGTGGAAACTTTGGGTCCAGAAATGCGGTGACGAATCAGGGAATACAGACTGGATCATGGTTAACACGAAGCCCTGCCCCAAGTGCAACAAGCTCGTTGAAAAGAATGGTGGCTGTAACTTGGTCAGATGTAGATGTGACCAACATTTCTGGTAAGATCTCTTCCTATGAAATTTTATTTTGATGGAGAAAAGTTTTGGTTAGCCCACTTCATTTTCATAAATGGCATGTTAGATTGCAGCTAGGATTATACTTGTAACAGTGAAAAATGTTTGGTCTGATTCAAAGGTTGCCTAGATATCAGTAATGAACTTTCTTTTTCTCTTTGATAACCCACTGCTGATTCGAGCACTGATTTTTAACTAAATCCTCGATCTGTTCAAGTCAACCCAAAACACCAAAACCAAACACATGACTGATTTCAACTCTTAATTGTGTAGACATTTCTTACTTCTTCCTAGTTAGCAATTGAATTTCTCGTATATTTGAAGCTCATTCGTTTGACTAAACTGTAAAATGTTTAAAACGTATACGTATATTTCCGTGGAAGTTTTATATTCTTTGTGAAACCAATTGATCCTCCTTAACCTATATGTCGATGGATTGGTGATATCATGAGAATTTTTATGAGGGGTTTTTGATATAGCAACAAGGGAAAGAAAATGAGAAGTTGGTGCACCATGAATCCTGAATTACTATGTTGGAGCTCTAGTATCTGAATATATTTGTCTGTTTGTTTGCTAATTCATTAAAATCACCACCTTCCTGATCAAAGACAAAAGTATTAGCTCTTTGTAATTCTTCTTTTACCTTGTTTGTTTTGGATTATGGTTGCTAGCATCAGCTTCAGAACATTTTCACCGTAGATGATAATCTTAATGCCATGAAGACAGACTCCTAAATTGCAATGCCATGTAGATTGTAGACAACAAAAAAACCCCATATTGATTTCAGAGCTCATTTGATAGTTCCGATTAGAACGAATTGTTTCAGGGATTTGAGTCACATTATTTTGCGTCAAAAGGATATGGGGATGGTCATAACTCTCTGAGTGAGTTGCTCAATTATGCAGAACTCTTGACTTGACTTTTGCCTGACTTGTTTGGTATATGTGAACACTAAAACCAACAACTGTAGGTCTGCTGCTGTCTCTTGCAACAATTAATAATACTTGGTATAAATCTGCCACTGTTTTTCTTTTCTTTAAATGAATTTGCCATTGTTAATCATGATGCATGTGTTACATAATCTGATCATATTTTTCCTTATTTATTTCTTTGATATTCTTTTTAAACTAGCTAATCTAGAAAGCAAACCAACTACTAGGCTTTTGTGGATGTTTGCAGTTGGTTATGTGGTGGTGCTTGTGGGGCAGAACATACGTGGAGCACAATAACTGGCCATACTTGTAACAGTTTTACACGAGAAAAAGAAATGAGTTTTTTGGCTGTGAAGCAAAGACTACAACGTTACATGCATTATTACAATCGATATATGACTCATGCAGATTCATTAAAGAAGGAAAATACTCTTAACGAAAATATCCAAAGAAAAATATCTGAATCAGAAAACAAGAACTCTATGATCAAAGATTACAGCTGGGTGCTGGAGGGATCACGACAACTCCTCAGGTCAAGACGTGTCCTTAGATACACATATCCATTGGCATTCTACGTATTTGGGGACGAACTTTTTAAGGATAAGATGACGCAGGAGGAGAAGGAAATAAAGCAGCATCTATTTGAAGACCTGCAACAGCAGCTGGAAACCAATGTGGAGAGGCTCTCTATGTACATAGAGAAGGATTTTTATGATTTCAATGATGAGCAGGTTATCGAATTAAAGTATCAAGTTGTCAATTTGAATAGGGTCGTGAATAAATTTTGTGGTCAGATGTAAGTTTACTTTCTCCCTTTACTAGTTGTTGTTGATTAACCAGTGAATAATGTGTGCTTCCGTACTTATGCTTCAACCCTTGCAGGTACAAATATATCGAAGATGACTTGCTTGAACCCATGAAACATGCTGTTCACCGCATTGCTCCTTACAGTTCTGGTGGTCCCAATATGTTGTTGCAACCCTCTTCTTCTTCTTCTGGGAATTCTGGAGATTGCTAGGGAGTCATGAAAGCCAACTAAGATGACAGATCGATACGTAGGATTTAACTACTAATGGTGCTGGTGAAGGTTTTTTCATTAGAGCCACTTGTAGATGTATAGCTTCATAGGAACAACTTGAAGTAGTACAAAATTATACCTTCATTGATTTGTGTATAGAATAGAGATGATTTTGTTCATGCAAACCTAGGATGACTCTGGAGATCATTTGTTCTTTTGCACCAGTTGAACCAAATCTATAACAGCCGAATGTTAGATTTCAACTTGCATTTACTATACTAGAAAGCTATCATGAGTACTTTTACTTGAATATATATATATATATATATATATATATATATATATATATATATATATATATATATATATGTTAGGTGTTAGAAATGAAAGAAATGTTAAAATTATGGTATAATATATTTTATTTTTTATCAATGTCACTAACGACGACGTTAGGATAAATAAAATTATTTATTTTATTTTTTAAATTATAAGGATCTGAATATAAATTTTTTTAAGTATAAAAATTACCAAGCTAATATATCTAAAATATAAGGGGTAAAATTTCAAAAAATATTATATTATATATACATTTTTAAACCTCTGCACGTGATATCATCACGTGTCGAATCGACGATTGAGTTGAGGGCAAGATCGTCATTTCGACCGTTCTTGTTCGCTCCGACGGAGATCGGGGGGAACGCTCGCCCTCCTCCTGGTGTCCGCGATTGCCCGCCTCGCTGATCTTTTCGATATTAGACGCGTGGACGCCACCGGCGCCGGCTTAGTGGCGAAATCATGCCCTGGGTCGTCCGCCTCACCGCTGCCTCCGACGACTCCGAAGACCTCGTGTTCCGACAGGCGCCGCCGTTCCACAATGCCGCAGAGTGCGAACCTCCGTCGGTGAACGGGGCCTCGGCCAACGGCGTCGTGGGCTGCCCGTCGCTCCCGCCGCGCCAACCACGGCGGGGCCGGCTGATGCCACACTCAGGTGCCACAGCGCCCGCCGCCTCCTCCAGGTGGGGGCGCCCGCGGAGTCGACGCCTGCGTCGTGACCTTCACTGTCAACTGGCTCAGCGTGCTCAATGCCATCCCAGGCGCGTACAGCGATAACCTCTCCGTTGTCTGCATCGTCGGCGGGCACAAGTCCAACGACTACGGCACTAACCGCATCCTCCTCCACCACACCATCACCTCCGCCGCAGGGTGTTCACCGACGGCCACAAATCAGGACAGGTTTGTTGCCCTTAATTTAATAGACGAAATGACTGTCTTGCCCTTAACTTAATCTTCAATTAGGTATTTGTTCAAAATCATTTTATTTCTTATCTTAGATGTATTCATCATCATCATCAACAACAACAAGATCCTAAATCTTAATTATTTAGGATCGATTACATGAATCTTTTATCGTCGTTGAGATGTGAGATTAGAAATAGTTGCTGCTTGAATTTTGATAGCTGACATAGTCGGAGCACTAAAATGGTTATTTTGTTCAGCATTGTTTCCGCTGTGAAATAGTTGCTGACAATTAATAGTTGCTTTGTTGGTAGCAGTCAATTAATATTTGTGGAATGTATGGTGTTAGATTAGTCTACAAGCCTGATCTAATTGTTTCTTCTTCTTCTTCTTCTTCTTCTCTCCTCGAAGACTTAATCGAGTCTTAATAATAGTGAAGGAGAGTGATTCTGGCAATCTTAAGCCTGTGATTAGCTTGAATAGTATTTTCTTTTGTTCATCATGTGGGGACTAAGACACTGCTATTTAATCTCATGGCAGCTGACTCCGATCTTTCTTTTGGTCCTCGGAGAAGATGATTTGAGATTCTCTTGGCATTTGACCTTCAACTAAAGACACGAAAAGCTACAGAAGCTTTTCGCATGACGATCTCAAATCTCAAAAGCTTCGCTCGAAACAGCTGCTCCTCCATGTGCTCTCTCGGTATCAAAGAAAGTTCCACTACCACATACATGAAACTACGAGCATGCTTGCCAGTCTTTTGGACTCATATCACTTTCGATCATGTAACTGTTTGCTTGCATCACGTTTGGTTCTTTCAATGGTTTTCCCACCTACAGATAGGCTTTCTCCACTTGGGAGACAATACTTGAAACAAAAGCTACCCTTTTCTCTGCAGTATGTGCTCTATTCTTTATCTAGTCTTTGCACTGGAAGGCTCCACATTAGAGTCATTGCACTCATTGCTTCTCATGATCTAATTATCTACTTAACTTTTCTGTGATTTAGCAGGTCTCAACAGAATCACCTCATACTTCTTAAGCGATTGCAGGAGATTTGTGGAGGGATAAATATTATAGTGATGGGTTATGTTCTTCACGTCCAATAAGCAAGCTTTTGCTTCTCCCCTGCAACACAAAGTGGAGGTCCATTCTCTTAGATCTTCATCCCTGCCATGCTCCAATCGTCAAGGAAGAAATGCGGTGATTTATATTGCGTACAACATGTCAGCTGCCAGAAAGATTCAAGTCTGAGAGCAATAAATTTAGAGCTTAATGGTTGCAATGCCAACAGTTTGTTTGGCTGTGGAAGGAACAGCTCAAAACTTTTGCAGCACAGGAAATGGTTGCATAGAATATACATCGGCTCCTGTTCTATTCTCGGGGTCTACTCTGGCTTGCATAGAATACTCTCGGTGGTGCAAAGCTGCAGGTTGGTTGATGACAGCAGGACTTCAGCCCCCTTGTTTCTGCTGGCCATGCCCATGGGACTCAAGAAAAGGTGAGTCTTTTTCCCATCACCAGAGGAAAAAGGTGGGTGTGGGTACTGACCACCTTGCCCCACACTGTCTCTTTAATTGGTACCAGAAAACACCAGAAACCTACCAAAATCATTTAAGAAAGCTGATTCTTTGACAAGCATTAGGCTGCTTGGGACAGAGGACAACAAAGGTATCTTAAGCTTCTTTTGAGATGATTTATCCAAAACAAGGGGAAAACCCCAGTAGTGCTAGTTTCATTTGAAGTAACCACTGCCACTAGACCCCTCACTTTCACCCCTTTTGAGGCTTTGCTCATCTTTGGTAATCCCCATTTTAAATGATCTTTACATTCTCCTTTTTGTCCTTTCTGCTGAGAAACCTTGCTCAAGACCAGTTCTATCTTGTCTCTTATCCATTTCTATCAAGAGCACCTGCTTCATGCTGCTGGAAAATTTGAATTGGTGCACAAATTTTGAGTGCTATCTCGAGACATGCTAATGCTCTAATTTCTAGTCAAGCAAGTGTCAGTAAAAAAGGGACTTGATTCAGTGTATGAACAGTGTTGTGGTGCCAGGCATGTGAAGATCATGTTTATCCCCACAAACATAATCAATCAATCCATACAAATTAATTTGACTTGGTTTTATTTAAATAATGCCTCAATAAATGAGTTTGAGAAAGGTAATGTGCATCTGATCTCTGAAGGACCACCAGTTGTTGTTGTGTCAGGATTGAGGAAAGGCAAAAAAAGGAAAAAAAAATGTGAGAAGAACTTTGACATTTATTGCTCTTGTATGACTCCCAAGAAAGAGGTCTACCATTCATTATTTTATGTCTGTGAGTGGCATAGGTCAAGGTGTGTCTGTGGGGTTGGTTGGGAGCCTTTAAAGAGGCTCTTCCTGCCTTTCGCTGAAACCTTCCAAATTGGTTGTTTTATTGTTTGGCCTGTGTTGCATGCTGCTTTCCGCAGTGGAGGAACTGTGGTACTTGGTGGGAGCTGGAGATACCTGTAGACCCATTTGGCCATTGCTGTCACTGGCTTTGCTTCTTTTCAGATACCCATAGAGGTAAGTAGTAGGATCTGCTTGCTCTGAAAGAGTGAAGACTCATGGCCTTCTCGGTGCCATCTTTTCTTTTCATGCCTTCTCTGATAAATGCTTCTTACTCTGTGTTTCAGCCGCTTCTCTAAGGATCTACGCTCATGGAGTCTGAGGGGAAGCATGACATCCAAATGCAGGGTGTGAAATGTCAAACCCATTTCTTGGACAAAATGCATTCCCGCAAGATATCTTCCGGGCACAAGCGCTCCAAGAGGTAGCTTATCTCCTTCCCAAAACTACCGTTGCTATCTTGTCATCGTGCCACTGGTTCTTGATGGACCCATAGATCTTTGTCGAGAGCTGTGGTTATATTAGAGCTGCAGAATATCGGCACTCATTTCTGGAACCATTTCTCCTTGTCACTGCTGCTCTTTGATTTCAGTGACTCCGAGAGGAGAAACAACGAAGATATATTGGACTCTTCGGCTAAACCAGTTCATCATGCTAAGCCGGTAAAGCTCGTCTCCTCTCTTTTGCTCCTCCCAGATTCCAGGATCTCGTAGCGATCTTGTGGTTCTTAAATGACTGGAACAATTTAACCTCTCCTAGATTTCTCTGTTTTCTGTTTCTAGTCTTTATGTCCAAAGTTCGGTCTTTTGTTATGATCCATAAGTCAATCGTGCATACATGAGTAATCTGATAAGGTCATAGATTTTTGCTTGACTCTTTTTAGCTCTTTTATACACCAGTTATGCATTCAGCAGCAGACTATCTTTCATCTGCTTCGTTCGACTTAGGGAAGCACTTAATCTGTGTTTCTTTGATTCAAGGTTAATGGAAAGTCTACTGGCGACGGTGAGATCCACGATAAGCAATCGCCTGGCGCTAAGGTCCAAATATCACTGAAACGAGAGGTACTTAGATCTGTTTCATTTTATTACCACAAATGTGGGCAAGTCAAGTTATACTGATCAAGATAGCATTTAATTAATTCTTCTTAAATAGTTCCTCTCTCTCTCTCTCTCTCTCTCTCTCTCTCTCCATATATATATATATATATATATATATATATATATATATATATACACACACACTTTAGCTGAAACGAGAAGCTGTATTTTCTTGCTTGGTTCCTCGCCGTTATGATTCAGTACATAGTAAGCACTATAACCATCCTGAAAATTCATTTATAACCAGTTTTACATCATTTTCAATTTTCAACAAAATTGTTCAAGAATCATGGAGAAAGTGTCGAGCAATATTCGTAGATTTTTTTTGAATTTTTCCTACTTGCGTTAACATGCTGCAGATTCTGCAACTTGAGAAGCGGCTACAGGATCAACTGGTTATGCGATGTGATCTAGAAAAAGCCTTGGGGTATGGCTGTTCTGTGGTTTGTTCCTCGAAAGAAAGTTCAATGCCAAAGGTAGCTGCCATTTAATGCTTTCCTCATCCTTTTCTTGGGTCTTTTTGCAACTGAACAATATCAATTACATTAACTATCTCATTATGTAAATATGTTCATTTCTGCTCAATTAGACAGAACTAGGAAAAAACAAACACATTGATTGGGTTGGCATCGATTAATCCAATACCATAGTGTTATTATTATTTTATATGAGATCCATCACATTGAGTGCTTCTTACACTAATCAATTACCGTGCGGTAGAAAACTCTACAAAGTAATATTTTTAATACATTATGAGTGTAATTTCTGTCCTTCATGCTGACTCGTTTTCATAGACCATAAGCATGTTGATCTGGATTTGACCATGATCTAGTGAATGACTACTATATATCAACTTTGTAAGAGTTGATATTCATTCTCATTCTGAATTTGTCTACACTAGTCGAATTTTATGCAAATACATTTTGTTGTATACTTAATATGTCAGTTTCTGTTTGCTGATATAGCTAAAACTGCTTGTGTTTTCAGCCTACAAAGGAACTGATAAGGGAGATAGCCATTCTAGAATTAGAGGTCATGCATCTGGAGCAGTATCTGTTGTCACTTTATCGCAAAGCTTTTGAGCAGCAAACATCTACCTTATCTCCTCCTGCTAATGGAAACAAAACTAAAAAGGTTTTAGGTTCTCAACCAGAGTCACTTCATGAGTCAGCGAAACTTAAAATCTCGTCTAAGAAAGGAAGCTCGAGAATTCAATCTAGTCAAGCAGAGGTGCCACAGAAATGGACCGCTGACTCGGTGAATCAAGATTGTGAAGTCAAGTGTCAGGGGAAGTTACTTGGTTCTGATGTTCATCGCAGCCATTCTTCGCTTTCTCACCGTGCTGTTTGTTCTGCTAGAATTTCACCTTCAGAGGAAAGTCTTGCTAGAGCTCTTGACTCATTCCATTCTCAACCTTTGTACCTCCACGAGGTAAGTGGATGTCAATCTTTTACTAGTATCAGATTTGGACCACAATTTTTGCAACCGAGTGACTGTGAAATTCATTTCCTAATTTTGATTCTGAAATTCTCCTTGTCCAGGAAGAACAAAATGCTAATTCGGGGGTGATAAGCTTGGCAGAATATCTTGGGACTAGTATCACCGATCATGTTCCAGAGTCTCCTAATAAACTTTCAGAAGATATGGTCAGATGCATGGGTGCCATATATTGCAAACTGGCTGACCCTCCATTGGTTTATCATGGCCTTTCGTCATCTCCTGCTTCATCTTTCTCATCTATGAGTGCACTCTCTCCCCAATATCTGGGGGATATGTGGAGTCCTGGCTATAAAAGAGAATCGAATCTAGATTCTCGGTTAATTAATCCTTTCCGAGTTGAAGGACTGAAAGAATTCAGTGGACCATACAATGCAATGGTGGAGGTGCCTCTTATTTGTAGAGATCGTCGGAGGCTGAGGGATGTTGAAGACATCCTACATAACTACAAGTGAGTTGCATGATTCCACCTCAACTCTTGTCTAGTGCTGCTACTTTTTACCTGCATTGCTTTTCTCATTAGTGCGATGCTAAACTTCTGCACTGCCAAGCATTACGAGTCTTAATTACCTGAGGCATAATAATAAAATTGAAACTTTTTGATAGATTAATCCTTCAGCGATTGGAGACAGTTGATCCAAGAAGGCTGAAAAATGATGAAAAGCTTGCCTTTTGGATAAACGTACACAACGCCATCATCATGCATGTAATTTTTTTCTCTAGAGCTATAATTTTCTCCAGATTTTTCACTCCTAGCAGAAGAATATCTTGCACCTTCTAACTGGACTTTTGTGGACCTTCTCAGGCATATATAGAATATGGAATTCCAGAAGGTAATGTGAAGAAAACTTCTTTGCTCATCAAGGTACATAACAATGATTAAGTGAAAGAATGACGAATCAAGTATTGCCTTTTGCTTAGATAATGTGAAATAACATACACATCTTACAGGCAATGTGCAGTGTAGGTGGTTGTTCGACAAATGCAGCCATGATACAAGGTTACATTCTTGGGTGCAGGACACACTGTTCCGGGCAGGTAGGCCTCGTACTCTTGTTCTTCTTTAATTTTTCTACCTACAATGGCTGAGAAAGATCTTAGGATTATGCAGTCACATGTCCACCATAACTTCAATAGCTCATGCCCACAACCATGTCTTCATCTTACCCAATTAAATCTGTTCTTAGATTTACTGTTGTTCATCCATCAAGCATGTCAAAAAGCTGACGTAAACTGACTGAGGAATTTTATGTATTAGGAATATGTAGAGAAAGGAAATGCAAGGATTTATATGCAGACAAGTGAAGCTGTTGAAACTAGGCACCTAAAGTAGTACATATCATTGTAGTATAAATTTATGCCTATGGAGTAGAACTTAAACGCACAAGCAAATGTAATTAACTATGAATAACACATAAAACCAGAAGAAATAACAGAAGTTACAGATCCATCGAATAATTGGAAAAAGCAGGTGCTTTGAGCTTGGCTGATTAATTGTCATGAATATAGCTAGCTGGAATCTATACGTGTAGCATTCACATTCCTGCTATGGAGAGTCGATGATACATATAAAATATGGCCTGATCTTGAGGTATAGATACTGAGATTAACCTCCAATATATAGGAGAAGATAGATGTATAATTATTGTATCACTGTATTGTAGGGAACCTATCTATTTGTGTATAAGTAAGAGATATAGAGATGCTTAATCGAAAATAGAGAACTGGTCAGAGATTTCTGATCTCATTTTCCAAAAAATTTATGATCTAGTAGTAAGAATACTCACGTACAAGGGAGGATGGTAACAGTCACAGGCACATCTTCTATTGGTACCTGCCTCGTATCTGTACCTGTGTGTTTCTGTTCAAAAATTCCGAACATTCCCAAATGAGGCTTATGGAGTGTCCTGCTTTCCTTGCAGTGGCTTCGGACATTGCTCTATCCGAGGTTAAAGCAGAAGGCCAGAGATGAGTGGCAAGCCTATGCAATTGAGCAACCAGACCCTCTTCTATACTTTGCGCTCTGTTCGGGAAGCCATTCTGATCCTGCGGTAAACTTCTTAATTGCATTCATCTGATTTTTTTATGTTTTCTTCACCTTTTTTTTTTTCCCTCTTGTTACAGCTGAGTGATAAAAAATGAGCATAAAAATCATGTCATCTTTTGTGTCTTACGGATCATGATCTGCTTGATAATTACAAAGAGCTATTTACGAAATCTTTTTAAAATTGTTAGTTTATGTTCAACAAATTTAAAATTAGAAGCATTTATGTGTTTAGGCCTCACTCTTTTCATACTTGAATTTAATGGCTTCGTATGTATGATGCTGGCAGGTCCGAATATATAACTCTGATAGACTGTTCCATCAGCTGGAATCAGCAAAGGAAGAGTACATTCGTGCTACCGTTGGTATTTGGGAGGAACAGAAGATCCTTCTACCAAAGCTTGTAGAATCATATGCTAAGGACACAAAACTAAGCTCGCAAAGCTTGGTCGACATGGTTCAACGTTACCTTCCCGAGACTCTTAGGATGGTCATGCAGAGATGCCAACAAGGCAGATCGAAAAAGATCATCGAATGGGTACCTCACAACTTCAGTTTCAGGTATCTGCTCTCCAGAGAATTAGCATTTCCTCAGATCAACTGACAAATAACACGATGCTGGCTGTGAAAGAGGATTCTCATCTCTCTTTATTTTGTTTTTCTTGTACAAAAGAGCTGATGCATTTTGTATATTGAGAGGTTGCAATGCATCATCACCTGTGCATAATTCAGTTGGCCTTGATGAAATCCTGACATTAACTTTGGCATAGAAAGTAAAAAAGTATATTTGCCTTTTTGTCAAGGAGATGATTGCATGGCTTGTACTGACCAGTTCGAAAGGATGATGGCTTCTGCATCTTCTCAGGTGTTTCACTTGCTACTGGAAGTTACTCTCATCATCTTTCAGGATTGTTAATTGAAAGAAGGATATCACATAACAAAGCAGTTCAAGCTTTCACCGAGTCCAACACAGACATAGTAGACTCATGTTTCTGCTTGAATCAAAGGTGGAGAAGGATGTTTCTCCTTTCCTTTTCCTGGAGAATAAACATGATCTGATCAGACTGCAGGAAAAGGCTATTGTGTTTTGTGTTTTGGTTTGTAATCTCTTTTTGCAATGATATGTTGGGAAGTCACAAAAGTAGGATTCTGTTTCCATATTTTTTAAAATGAAAAATGAAAAAACAATTTCTTAGAAATCCAAAAAATTGGGTTTTTGGAAGTTCCAGATCGTGTGTTTTGGCAAGAAGAAACGCCAACATCTCAGGATGATAAGGATGAAGAGCAGCAGCAGCAGATGCTTCTCGCGAGTCGTGCTGCGCGTCTTCCGCCGCCACCAATACCATAACTGCATCTTTCTTCCTCATCTGTTGACGTCAAAGGAACAGCAGATGCCGCCGCCGCCGCCGTTGGCTTCGACACATCTCCCGAGTGGCAGAAGCCAGCCACGAGTGCTAGTAGGTGGATTTGGTGTCAGTCCTTTGCCACTTCCATGTGTTCCAACTTGTACCTGCATCTGTCTCGTTGTGCTCGGCTTTCGGACCTCTCCATGCTCTATATGAACACACGGACGGAGAGAGTAACTCGTCGGAGGAGGCAGAAATGGAGGCGGCTTCCGAGGGGGAGTCTCGAGCCATTGCTTTCGGTGAACAGAAGGAGGCTCTCGTCGTGAGGTCATGGAATGCGATGAGGAAGGATGCAGCCGATGTTGCACTGAAGTTCTTCTTGAGGTGCCTCTCTTGCCTGCTTCCTTCCGTCTCTGTTCTTCGTCACCGCGTCGCCGGCAACACACAGTGTGTTCTGCTCTTGGCAGGGTCTTCGAGATCGCACCTTCAGCCGCTCGACTCTTCTCCTTCCTGCGCGACTCCAACGTGCCGCTCGACAAGAACCCAAAGCTCAAATCCCATGCCATGTCTGTGTTTACCATGGTATATCTTCTTCCTTCCTTCCCTTCCTTTCTTCCTTCCCCCATTCAATGCCGTGTTCGGTTGCAGGTGTGCGAGTCTGCGACACAGCTGAGGAAGAAAGGCAAGGTTTCGGTGAGAGAGACGACGTCGAAGAAGTTGGCGGGCACTCATCTCAAGGCTGGCGTCATCGATAAACATTTCGAGGTTATTACTCATCGAAGAATCGCTCAAACCAATTGATAATGATTGTTAATTCCAAGCCAATGGGTTTTTTACGCAGGTGGTGAGGTCTGCGTTGTTGGATACCATAAAGCACGCAGTTCCGGAGATATGGTGCCCTGAAATGAGTGCTGCCTGGGGAGAAGCCTACGACCACTTGGCTGCAGCTTTAAAGGAAGAGATGAGGCTTCTCACTTCTTCTTCCTAAGAAGTGGTAGCTTTGTGCATCCTCTGATGAATAAAATGATATCTTATATATAGGGTTTGAATATAGTCTAATAGAAGAAGAAGAAGAAGAAGAAGAAGAAGAAGAAGAAGAATACCACTTCGGTAAGCTTTGGAAACTGAGTGTGCAACCAGAGATTAATAATGAATGGCTCCCTCGCAACATGCCGAGGGGAAGAAGAAGAGTCGAAGCTCTTCCCATGACACTCTCTCTTTGTTTCGTTCGTGCTCTGCTGCGAGTGAGCATCGTAGAGAAGGGCAAAGAAACTGTTTCCGGTTCTTGATTTCAACCCTCATCGATCCGAAACAATCTTAGCTTCATATGAATACGAGGATGAAGACGGAACATATAGCTTTGGGTTTTAGCCGTATCGTCTTTACGCAAAAATGGCTTCTGCTGCTGTTCTATTAACGACGGCACACAGAATCGATGATGGCATGCACGTCAGGAGGGCAGGCGGAGGGCGGCGCTGGCCTTGGCGGCGAAGAGGCAGAGGTCGGGGAGGGAGAGGGGGCGGTGGGAGTAGGAGAGCGGGAGTAGGAAGTACAGCTGCCCGGGCTGCAGCTTCTCCCCTTCCCCCACCACCGGCGGATGAGCCCCCACCTGCATCGCCTCGCCGCTGCAGACGTAGTACCCCGGGCTCCTCGCGACCACGCGCCCCGCCGGCACCGCCGTCTCGTACTCCTCCATCTTCCCGTCGGCGCGTATCACCTTCGCCGTCGCCGAGGAGGACCACTGCGCCGTCCAGCGCCGTTGCTGCTGCTGCTGCTGCTGCCTGACCTTGGACGACACCGGCGCACAGTTCCCCATCACGTATCTCTCCCGGCTCGCGACGTGTGCATGAGAGAGAGGGACGCTCACTGACCGCTGAGACCCATCAGTGGACTTGATATAACGCAGCGGACGCAACTGGATTCTCGCAGATTTACCAAACTAACCTTCGCTTTGACCCATTCCATAGCGTGCGAACGCCGCTACTTTGACCCCCACAGAGAATGCGCAAAGCACCAACTCGTCCATCTTCTTCCTCTGATCAAATCTAACGTTTCCGCGAACGATCTGTCTGCCCTCAAGTCCAGCGAGAGCTCAGCTTCGTGGTCTTATCCGACCATCAAGAAGCATGTACGGAACGACAGCATCGAACAGGAGGAAGACGATTGCACATGAGATGTTTGTGGAAAGGACGAGGACAACGATGCAGAGAGGAGGGGAAGGGCAGAGTAGGAAACGACGGGGAGGGGAATCTTTCTGGGTAGCTTCGGATGGGGTTGGCCTCACGGGTCACCCGTGGCCGTGACGGGTGGCTTTTTCCTTGAGCTGGAGCGCAGCAGGTCACGCCGGCCTGCTTTCGTGGAAGTCTCCTCCTCCGGCTGGTCATCTCATGTGATCCAGCAAAAGTGAGCAGGTCAAAAAGATCGGGAAGGGTGGGATGGTGACGGTGGTGGTGGTGGTGGTGGTACTGTTGATTTCGACGTCTCTTGCCCTCTTTCTTCCTTGCCGTAGAAGCATATCCATAGCTGGTCAGCATCCAGCACTCGGTACTCGTTTGTATTACTGCAGCAGTCACAGCTTCTCCTGATTGCTTTGCTATAGAAGAGAAATGAGTCGTCGACATGGATCGAGCCCAAATCCATGAGATAATGACAACAGAAGCCCATACAATATTCTATAGCCTCCTCAAGACACTTGCAATTGCCGACAAAGTTCTCTAGTATTATTGACATCATTTTTTATTTGTTTTTGCGTGGAAATTGGAAAAAGAAATCCCCCAAATATTTTATTTTATTTACAGAATTAATAGACCAAAATTTTCCGATTGGCTGCGTTGCCAAAAGCTTCCGATCGCGTCGACCTCCTACATCATCCCATCGATTAATTAGATCTCGAACGTCCATCCTCGATCCACCGGTCGACGTCTGCCCGTGATGACCATCGAACTCTTTCACTTGGACGGTTCAGATCGTTCCGCCCGATCTTGTATTCAAGGTTTCCGCCTCCCCCTCTTTTACCTCTCTATTCCGGAATGGCGCTCAGATCCGGCGCAAACTTGCGCCGTCCGCCACCGCCTCTACTACACCTCCGCGCCTTCTCCTCCTCCCTCCCGCCGATGGGCACCGCCACCGACACCCCTGCGGGAAACACCTGTGGTGACACAACCCCCCCGCCGCACTGACCCGCGGCGCCCACCAGCGCGGCGCTCGCCTTCACCGCGAGCCTCGCGAGGTCCTCGGCCTGGAGCGGGCGCTTCAGCATCGACCGCGGGAGCGCGAAGTAGAGCTGCCCAGGGCGGAGCTCCTCCTGGCCGCCCACCCCGGAGACGAACGCATCGAACTCCATCTCGTCCGCATCGCACACGAAGAAGCACGCGGCGTCCTTGCCCAGCGCGCCAACGGCCGTCACCGGCCGCGAGTACTCGCGGAGCCCACCGTCGGGAAGAACCACCTTCGCCGTCCCCGCGGCCCCCACCACCACCGCCGCCGCCGAGGCGCACGAGCTGCAACCCCCCATCGCCGAGGAGAAAGCAATGCCGATTGAATTGGCCCCTCTTTTGCTCTCAATTTGAAATCTCCGTTGCCGTTTCGCTTTCCGTCGGAGACGAGGCGCGAGTTGTTATAGGAGGAGCGTCACGCGTCGGCTATTTTGTCGTGTAGCGAAAACATGACAGACCGGAGTCCGATGATGACAGCTGGTGACGGGTCGGGAGTGTCGCTTCCGAAACGGTCATAGCTTTCGAGAAAATTACGACAGATGGGATTAACCTCGAGAACTGAAGGCACCCCCAATAAAGCCTTGGCTGAGAGTTCCAACGAGCATTTTATTATGTTGGAAATGGAGAGCCTACGTGTAGCTTTCGATAGAGTGCTTACAGTAAAAGTCGCTAAGAGATGTACGCGTGTAGCTCGTAGGGAACGTTGTGCCAAGGTCAGTCTAGTAAATTAGTTTGAAAGGTGGTCGAGGTGTCATGTTCTCATGGCCCGACAGATCGACAGAGGTGTTTTGGTGTCGCCACGTGGGGCAACTCTATCTGGCACAGGACTCGCGTGGGAGAGTAGTCGACCACGTGGTTTCTGATGCCCCGCAAAATTACTGACTCCTCCCTGCCGGGTGTTGTCCTCACCGACAAAACTTACGCCCGCGACCCACGCAGGCAATCGTTGCGTGTCATAGAACGACACGTCAGTCTTTAGCTGAAGAATTGTCAACGAAGTAAGGTGGGTCGGATACCCATGCGGATGCCATTAATTTTACATTGTAGTCAGTGCACTGGGAAGCGTGTAGGTCGCAGGAATGGCAGTAGGAGTTTTTGAAAGCCAGGAGATTGGCTGAGGTCGTTCAAGAATTGGGTCGTAGAGTAGAATGCGGACGTGGCGTGAGTCCAGGCGACGGAAGCCGGATTCCCTGCCAGGCCTCCGTGTCGCCTCGAACGGAGACCGTCGGCAGACGAACGCACCACGTGGCCTTCAATGCTTCGTACGATTTGCCTGATTCAAATGGGCTCCGCTGTCGCCCCACCCGCCGGCTCCCGTGTGACCGCGGCAGGTTTGGTCGTCGTGCACACGAGTGGATGCTGTGTACAGGCAGAGTTGGTCCATGTGGACCCGACGTGGCGGGCTCAGCCAATTACCGGGTCCCACAAAATGGTGGCCACTAGATTTTAGTTCGAATCTCTTAGTTGTCTTAACGACGGTTCCTTCTTGTGTTTAGCTTGAAGCTTGTCATCCGAGCCCAGCTCCTCGACGCCAAGCTGACAGTCTCGTGACAACCTACGCTTACGGGTGAGTTTTCCCCCATCATCGGGGACGGCGAGGTGGCCATGCGGGCCATTGAGGCGATGCTGCTGACGGCGTCTACGAGACTCTTCGGGTCGAGCCGCCGGCAGAACGGGCGGGCGAAGAGGGATACGGTGATGGCGAGCCACGACGCGGCGTTCGAGGAGCGGGCGGAGGAGTTCGCGGGGGCGGCGCTGCTGCGCCACGTCGTCTGGTCGAACGAGCCCGACACGGAGTCGACCTCCCACATCATCCCGAACAAGCAGTGCACCGGGAAGGACTTCGTGGTGCCGGTGGCGCACCTCCTGTTCGTCGAGCTCTTCCTGCGCTACGACTCCTTCGAGGTTATTTTTAGTATACCTGTGGCGTTCGGTATCTAAGAAACCACTAATAGTGAAGGTTACAGTATAATACACTAATTCTTCCTCCTCATATTCTATATGGTTTCTTTACTCTTCGGCTTAGTAGAGCTCCACTAAGTCAGTGGTGAACGGAGTCTGGTTTGATGAGGACACCGACAAAGGTATGAAACTGACCAACTTAATAAAGTCTCCTTTCCCTCACTAAACTAATCCTCGACCAAACAGATTGCATTGCTCGATGTCCAAAGGTATAGCCACTTAATCTCACTTCAGATACATGCATCTGAGGCAGAACCCAAGAAAGCAAATGCGAAGCACAGTATCTAATTCATGGATTCCGAGTTAGCAAAGCTAATTAACACCCTTTCCAGCATGCTTTGTCTTAATTGTATCAAAGCTTTAGACACTGATTCATTTCAAGCATACCAAGAACAAGAAGGCAAACAACACTACTTAAACAAGCCATTAAACATTATGCTCTCCAGATATTTCATCCCTGACAGAATCAATCATCTAACATGAATTATATTAAAGACTGCAGATAGTTCTAGTGTTCGTGAGCTCGTGGGAGATAAACGCAGGTCTGTTATTTGGATTTCTCATGACCATCGACAACAAATTTGTACCGACAAGGAATAGCTTTTGCCGGCAGCATTCAAGAGTCTGGTTCGATCACGAACATGTTCTATAGACTTGCATAACAGCGGTACAACAATTGAGTTCATTGCTTTCAGAGCATACAAGCTCGTATAAATAATGCAGAAGATGGCATGCAGCCTCTCGAGCTACGCTAAATCTTCTCTGCCACTTAGAACAGTGTGAAGAGAGGTCGCTTGAGATCACCAGCATGCAGGTGTTGGATCATCAAGGGGAGGAGAAGGCATCATCAAGCCATGCGTGAGGCTCCCCGTCCTTGTCGACGCCAGGCTCTAGCTCACGCAGGGAATGGAGAGCAGTCCGGATCTGGTTGACGCGTTTCCGATGGCGGATCCGCCGCAGCACAACGTCTCTGTCGAGAGGCTTCCGCTCGGCGCCGCCGCCGCTGCCTTCGGAGTCCGGCTTGAGGTAGAGGCAACTGGTGACCGGGCTTCCGCCGGCCGGAAGCTGGTTCTCGTCACCATAAGTGGATGTTAGTGAGGAGGAGGAGGGAGGCTTTTGGGAGATGAGGAAAGCCATGGCGAATGCAGCGAGAGTGGAGTGAAGAGACCGAGAAGACTGAGAAGGTGGAGAAGAGAAGATGGGAAGGGTTTATATAGAACGGTCTCTCAAGTCTCAGCTGCCCGGAGGAGAGTTTTGGTACTTCGAGATTCGTGTTCGAATAGAAAACTGTAACACTGACCCGCTTATTCGTCGCAAACAAGCGGATTTCGTTCTTTGGTCGGATCCGTTATAAGATCATCATGTTGCATAAATCCAGAACCCTAATCACGCATGTTTTTGCCAATCTTGAAGCAAAAAGAATAGGTACAGGATGGATCATATCATAGATTAACAGGTTAGATCCATCAGTAGATTAACAGGTTACACCCATTGGGCTCATCTTATTACGACACCTTATCTCGAGTTTCCCTGAGGCCCTGATCAAGAATTGCTCGATCATGATGATATATGTAAGAAGAACGATCGCATCGCCTTTGTCACCTCCAAAGGTATCACAAACTTAATTAGTTTTTTTTGTCTAAGTTATTCGACATATTTATATATTCGTCCACAAATGATTTGTATCATCAAAATCTCATATGATCCCTTAAGGACCTACAAAAGATAAGATGGATTAGAGAAAATATTGCTCATCATGTTATCATTATATTGCTCACCAAAGTAAAGCTTCAAGTAACTCATAATCATACCTCTATATTTCAAGTGAGGTATATTTCAAGTTCCTTACAGGATTTCTCCTGTATGTATCGCATTGTCTAAAATTGTTTTATTATGATTTGCTATAGTATGTCGCCTCCTAATGATATCTTCATTGTATTGCGATATTTGTAAGATAAATTCATATTATTATCTCTCCATGTATGACCTCTACTACCACATCGTAAAACCTCTATCACCTTTGATTGTGTTCGCTTATTTGTCAATCGACATTCGTCCACCCACTCTCGGGTCATACATAAACAAAATATAACTCTAGGATAATTCATTACCCAATGGCTCTCAAAGTCCATTAACTTTGTTGAAATTGGTAGGCCATTGTCTAGATCTTAGGCTTTTTCCTCCATTACAATCTCTGATGTGAAACAGCTTCTTTTGCTACAACTCAAATGGTAGCACTACAATATTTTTTTTTAGAAATACTTGGCTCCACGTCTTCTTGCCTCATGCCACGGCTTTTTGACCTTAACTTTATTTTCGTAAGGTGAGTCACATAAATTCCCCTACCAATTACATCGTTGAAATAATATGCATGTGCTTCAAAACTCCATTCGACTTTAAGTATCATGCAAGATAAGTTTATTCTATTAGAATGAGAGACCGATGAAATGATATAATCTTATTTTTACTTCTGTAAGAGTTCATGTCTTTGACCTTTATTTAATGAAAGCTTTGTGTCTTCACTCTATGTTTCATCTCCTATATCGACTCCCTTCATACGACTCAAGCACTTCACTAAGTTTCACTCAATTTACTCTACTCCTCTATATGTATTGAGTTGATAGTGACTTTCACACCTACCATTTAATGGGTTAGTCCTTCGTTGAGTCCGATCTTTACATTGGATCTTAGTGTATCTTCATTTGGTGATGCCTATGGTTGCTTTTCTACTTGATCTTGTAATGCATCTAGCATTATCTTGTGTAAGATCATGTGATAACTCCTCGCTACTTACTAGCTCCATTGAAGTTTATAGAGTTATTGTTTTAAGGTACTCCCCCAATATATGCAGTCTATTATATATGATTTTTCTTCTAGAGAATTGTGACTTATCTCTCTTAAATATCTATCTCATTGGAGTTTTTTTTTTTTTTGCATCATTCTCTTTGGAAGTTTTATAAACTATCATCCCCTTAGAATACTCCACCTTATTGAACATACTACATACTATTTTATCACCATAAATGCACTTGCTATATTACGATTCTTTGCCATTCCCGTTGCGCCCCTCAAGGCTTAGTAACATGTTGAACTTATTACACACTTCAGCCTCCTATGGATATATCATTTTCATGTTGAAGAAAAAGTTCCCATGCTCCATGACATCGAGGTTTGATCGCCTTGGGATGGTAATAGATAGTCTATCGTTTGCATAAAAGCTCTTACATGAATACTAATTTCTTTGAGTTAGTAATTGCCCTCACATTTGTGAGTTTTGTGCAACTCTTTTAGTCATTGAGTAACACATCCTTTATTAAGTATTTCACTTGCCTTAAGTATCGTTAAGTTTAGTTGTCAGTGTCGAACTGTAGCTCAAAGTTAACCATCTTAATCTTTATGTGCTACGCATTCTTCCTAACTTACTTGTCCTCATGATGTCTCTTACATAAATGATCAATCATTCCTTTGAATGTTAATTTCATATGCCCACTTATCTAAGAGATTCATTTCTTTTTATCTCTCTATCTGTTTCACTCAAATGGTCAAGCGTGTTGGGTGTCCTCAATGTAAACTCATTATGTCCCCTACGTTTTCATGTTAAGTATTTCTAAATGTGTTTATCTTGCTATTATAACATATGTCATAGACTTAGCTAGTTTTGGTTAAGTCGTGTGGTATTCTTACGTGTTCGTTTATAAAATGATAACCTCATGCAAATCTCTTGTGGTCTTTTAAATACCTATATATAAAAAAAAGGTTAGAAGAAGTGTTTAACTCGAAATTCTAGAAGCAAACTTACATTGCAAATTATAAATATAGACTTTACAAGCTCTAAATAATCATATGATAAATGGTCCAATGTGATCGAGTAAAAGTCTCAATAAGTGATCACATGATATTATCATGAAATAAGATAATGAACCAACTCTATACACTATCATATAGGCTCATCTAGCAATGTGTCATTTGGGTAACTTCTTAGTATCGACACTTCACACCATTCTATAAAGCTAGAAAACTCTGACTATTTAGATGGAATAGTTTTACCTATATATATATATATATATAATAATTAAATACAACTTGTATTTACAGATTTAAAATAGTTAAAAAATTAACTAAAGTGGGGTTATTAAATTTATTGCAAGTCCAACATGAACTATATATATATATATATATATATATATATAATATGCCTTTCGTATATATTTGTCGTGAGACACGGAAAAGTTAATGGTTGGAAGCGCCGTTGGTGTAATGAATCGTCTCGATATTGAACCCACGCCTCAAGATTCGTAAAACGCCACGTGGTCTCTTAAGGGTTTCTTCCTCATGTGAAGCCTGCGAGCGAACGGGAAGCACCAGAGGGTGATCTTTCTTCCTTTTTAAGGCGATCAAGGCGTCATTTAGTGTAGGGGGAGTGAGAAGAGGGTTTGTCCACCGCAGCCTTCGCGTCTTCCTCTGCGAGGCGAAGACGCCCGACGCAGCCAGGTTCGATATGAGGACAGCTGCAGTCTCCACCCCGTGCCCGTCCTCCGCTCTCTTCCTCCACCATTTGCCTCCTCGCTGCTCCAGAGATCCTTCTTCGCGAACCCGGCTCTCCATCAGGTTTGCTACTCTTAGGTTCTCGTACAGCCACTTATCCGGATCCGCGCAATGGGATTGGCTTTCTACATTTTTTGTTGAATTTTGTCTTCTTGTATTTTCTTCCTAAAAATGCGTGGTTTGGGTAATGCAGCCTGGCTACCGTCCAAGATCGGCATGGTGGCAAGACTAGAGGATGCTCCTCTCTTGGTTGGTCAAGGTTCGTGGTTTCTGGTCGTTTCTTTGTTGAAAGTTATAATGGTAGTATGTAGATCGAACCACTTTGAACCATCAAAGTGTGAGAACTTGTTTGTCTGATGAGCGGAATAAGACTCATAATTAGGGTAGGCTGTCTTATATTCAGAAACAAATCTCGGTCCTTGTTGATTCTACAACATTCTTATGATGTTGAAGTTAAAACCATTTATAGGCTGACGATGATTGATATGTGCCATAAATTGATATTAATTTTTTAAGTAAACACTAGTGTTGAAACTATCAGAAAGCAACCAATGATGACGAAAAAGGCTGGAGATCTTATTCGGGCAAAGCTATGACAAGATGTTGATTGATAGATCAATTTAATTCCCTGTCCACTTAAATTAGCTACCATCTGCTTTTATATTGTGCCAAGATGAAAATTACTGAGTTTTATGCTATGTGTGAAACTAATAATGCACATGAATCTCAAGTTGAAGGCACGCCAAGAATAGTGATATGAAGAAATCTAGAAGAGAGATTATGTATCTTAATGTGACGGAATAAGGGCATTATGATCATACTATGCAAAGCAAAGATTCCATACACCAACCATTGCCATGTTCTGCTCAAGTGTTTGGAGAGAGTCTAAAATGGAGACAAAGAGGAAAGAAATATTGCACAGCCATGTGAATAGGCACATTTATTGGGCTACGAGATCACAAGTAGCAGTTCAAGATTCAGGATTAAAAGATCAGGATCGAGATTAGTTGAATAAGGGTCCAAATTTGGATTCTTGGCATATCTGCCGAAAAACATACCAGAAGTTCAATGTAGCCCTACTTCCGCATCTGTGTTTCTTCTACCTCTTTCCAGTTCTTTTGTGTTTTTAATGTTTCTCGAGACCCTTCTTTTTATTTGCTAATGGTTGACCCTAGGTAACACCAAAGCCCTTAAGAAAGATGAAATTAAATAAAATGGCTGCTTCAGAGTTTTGAGAAATTCCTTATGATCTTGATTGATTTGGGCTAATCTGAGACATCCCCAGGTGATTCCTAATTGATTTGGCCATACTGATATAGTTTATCTGCTCCAGTATTGATGTTTTTTTTTTTTTTACTTTTTTTGATGTGATCTGGATATCAATTTGCTGATTCCTCAGATATTGTATCTGCTATTCAATAATAGTTTTTGTGGTGTGCCCTAAGCTCCTTAAATCTTATGAGGACCCATGTTCTTAATGTGAATTACCTCTTGAACAGCAATGCTTTGGTACATGGTTACATGAACAAACTAGGTTGTAAAATTGTTTGCACCTATCATGTCATGCCAAGATGAGATAAAGAACTTTCTTTTGCTTCTAGTATTTTTCCACATCTTGTTCAGCTCTAGTATTTTTTCCACATCTTGTTCAAGAGCGAAGATTTTGGTTCATTTGAGATCCCAAAGATTTCTAATGTGACATGATTGCTGAATTTTGTTGTTTCTCAGTCCTATTTTTTTTTTTAAGAGCCCAGCAAAGCCAATATTGTTGCAGTTTTATGTTGTTTTGGTTCCTTTGGCAACTGCAGAATCCAAAATCAGCTTCAATTGAAAAAAATTTATGCTAGATAGTGATCATGTTTTTCCTTATGTTCTTTACTGGAAGGACTGTTTTATCTTTTAGGAGTTCATTCGGAATATTTATCTGTGTAGTTGATTAGTTTCTGAAGATTAGACAGTACATTCCAGGATCACATATCTGGTTCTACTTGAGCATTTACTCTTCAGAACATTTTCTCCAGATTGGTTCAGGATTCCGGACATATCTGAATGATAAATTTATGTTTGTGGTAAAAGCAGACATTACCAAGATACAAGAATTTGTTGAACTATCTCAATAATGGTTATCCTGGTGGAGTTGAAGTTCAGGTTTTTGATGAAGTCCAGGATCCTTAATAAAGAAAGAAATTTCTAAAATTGTATTTGATGAAGTCAGGTTTTTGTACCCATTTATTGTATTTCTCAAATTGTGAAGGTTAATCTAAAAATAGCCCGGTGATTGTAGAGCTGTATTATGAATATGTAATAGTTATTGATTTTTTTTATAAATGATTAATTGCCATCAAATTTATGAGAAAACAAACTGAACATTGAAAATCTGCCATATGGGAATTCATAGCTAGATGTAATCACTTGATCTCTTTTTTTGTGTTTTATGGTGGCAATGGTTTTGAAAATTACACTGACACATTACATACTTCAGTAATAAAACTTACACAGCATATAGTAGAATAACTACTTGTGCGATTCACAAGGTTTGTGTTTTTTTTTTGCGTAACAATTAGATATATCTCTTGCTGCATTAGGTAAAATTTGGCTGTGTTTGGCATTTGATATCTTTCTTCAAGGCAAAAAGATAATACTTTTGGTAACACATATTCTTTAGAAATTAAAATATTGTTAATGAGTATGATTTCTTTTTCATTCTTAAGCTAGAAAATCTAGAGCAGACATGGTGGTTTACTCTTGCTGCTGCTGGTGATGGTGCTGGTAGCAACAATTTGTTCTGGTGTCAAGTTCTTCACCATGGCGTGCTTAGTGGCTTTGATTGTTGTGCCTTTTTGGTGTTGGCAACAACTGAAGTTGGCTGTTATGGTTGTGGTTGTGGTGATAAAGCTACGACAATGGTTCTACAGTGGTAGTGTTGGTGGCAGTGGATGTAGTAGTCGCATGAGTAACTGATTTTTGGGTATAGGTATGACAAAAGTTGCAATGGAGTTGATTTTTGATGAATGGTTGGTGCTAGAAGTGGCCAAGAGGAAAGGAAAACTTCATTTTGTCACATGACTGGCATGTGGGAGTTGCTAGTGGTAGGTGGCCGACTGTATGGTTGTTCCATGTTGATTCTGTAGATGGAAAAGCACAAAACATTCTAATACGCAACAGTCCATTGACAAGTTATATGTTTGTAGTTTCGTTTTGTTTGTATTTTCCAACTTTTTATTCAATTCATTACTCTAATTTTAGTTCCATTTTATTCTTGATTATTGAACAATGCTTTTCTGATGATTGTACATATAGTCTTTTTCAATCTCTATAGTCTCTCAAATTTGTTCAATGTGTGTGCTTTCATTGTTGTTTCAGGATTGTATTCTTGATTATTGAACAATGCTTTTCTGATGATTGTGCATATAGTCTATCCAATCTCTATTGTCTCTCAAATTTGTTCAATGTGTGTGCTTTCGTTGTCATTTCAGGATTGTTTCTGAGAGGATTAGAAAGTGTAGATCCAATAATCAAATCTTTGCTTCCATTGCAGGTACCTTCTTTGTTCTAGTTTTGTAAGTTATCATATACTAGTATAGTATTTCTATTGATATTTTAGAAAGTTAATCTCTTTTTTAATGTTAATACAACATTGATCGCTTCTTATTCAATATCTTGCATTTTTTTTAACTTGTTATGTGTTCAATTATGATTGTCCCACAACTTTTCAAATTTGTAGTCATGGTTTCATTTAGTTGTTATTGGGAACTTTTTCCTAACTTTACATATAATAGCCTGCAACTATTGTGGTCTCCTTAATTCTTTTTCACTTATTAAAACTCTGAGTTCTCTTTCTTTCTCCGTAACTTAAGTATTGTATACTATTTTTTGATGCAACTTTTCCTTCTCAAGATTCTTGTATTTTAGCATTTTACGTCATTGCCTTACTTGACTTTCTTCATGAAATGGTTGCTCAGATGGAACTGATGCCTTGTACTATCATACCATGTGGTGAAGTACCTCATGCTTCTATTTTAATAAATAGTCCTACATCAATTCCTTGTAGTTTTTTAGTAACATGTTGACAATAGGTTTCTCCATTTCTTCTTGTCAAGCAGATATTTCTCTTGAGCAATCCATAGAGAATCCTTCTCTTCCAAAAGGTGACATGTGGTCTGTTCATAAATTTGGTGGGACGTGTATGGGCACCTCCAAAAGAATTCAGAGTGTTGCTGATATAGTTCTGAGTGATTCGACTGAAAGAAAGTTAATAGTTGTTTCTGCAATGTCAAAGGTGACAGATATGATGTATGAACTGGTCAACAAGGCTTCATCAAGGGATGACTCTTACATATCAGCAATTGATAACGTTTTTGAAAAGCACAAGTTAACAGCATCAGAGCTTCTTGATGGAGAGGATCTTGCCAGATTCTTATCGCAATTGCATAATGACATTAGTAACCTGAAAACAATGCTTCGCGCCATTTATATAGGTTATAAATTATGTCTGTTGTGCTGCTTTCTTTTTTCCATTTAACTTCTACTTTAGCCAAGCCAACTGGAAACTGCTACATTGATTTCTTGATAATTTGTACTAACCAGTTTTACGTTCCTGATGGTTGACTTTTCATCCTAATATTTTTGCAAGATAGTTGCAAATTTACTATGTATTTGTTTGTTTGTTAGATGATCAGATTCAGGATTTAAGATTACATTGTCTGCAACTCTGAGCAACTTCTTTTGGAAGTCTGAAATTCTTCGTAGGTATAGCTTATATGATAGACTTGCTTGTCTAAGAATACACATAAACATATTACAATTGCACACGTTTTCTAGTTTCTAGCATATCCAATTCAGAAATTGCTAAAGGGGTAACTCTTAGCAATCTGGACATTGATTTGTTTGAGAAGTGTCCGTTTTATGTGTCAATTTAATCCAATCTAGAAAATCATGTAGATGATGCCTAGAAGATTATTATTGATGGCTAATGTTTTTAACTTGTGTGATGCATGGGATTAGTAAATCATTAATAATAATCCATTATGATTAAAATACATGGTTGCTATCAAATCTGTCTATTATTTTCATTTGAAACTCGGTGAATAATTAGTTTAAGAAGGAACTATATATATATATATATATATATATATATATATATATATATACATATATACATATATACATATATACATATATATATATATATATATATACATATATACATATATATATATACACACACATACATACATACATACATACATACATACATACATACATACATACATATATATATATATATATATATATATATATATATATATATATATATATATATACACACGTGCATGTATACATATATATACATGTACATATATATACACATATATATATGGGAATGCACTAGAATACAAACATCAGAACTTTCGTCGTTCAACAGTTTTATAATTAGCTAGCCTAAAAAATGCTTGGTAAAAGCTTTCAGTTTCCATTAGAGTTATAACTATCCAAAAATGTTTTTTAGTTATTAAAATTATGATTACAAAAGATATACAATTGACTACCTGTTAGAACCCTTGCAGATTCTAAACTTGGGGTTGATCTCTTTAGGGGATCGGCCTCCTTAGAACTCTATAGGGGTTCCTCCCTCCAAGTTGTTACTCAAAGGCTGCAGAAAAGATTCATCTATTGCTTATAAAAAGAGGAGGAATACATAACTATTTATAGGGCTTCTAAACCCTAACTCCTAATAAGGACTCATACTCAAGACTCCTACTTCTAACCTAACTCCTAATAGAACTCCTACTCAAGACTCCTATTCCTTTACAACTCCTTATTTTTCTCTAAGAAACAACCTCCTACATGAATGTCCCTCTCAATTAGGACTCTCCTAGCTAGAGTCCTAACAGAATGTCCCTCTCAATTAGGACTCTCCTAGCTAGAGTCCTAGCAGACCCGTCCTCTTCAAATCAGCCTTGTCCTCAAGGCTGAGATTCCATGAACTCAGGGAACCGGGTCTTCAGCTCCTCATATGGTTCCCATGTGGCGTCTTCAAGTGGTAGATTATTCCAATGCACTAGTACTTCAGTAGATGGATGTCGTCGACGCATCACGATCCTGCGATCGAGGATGGCTTGTGGTTGGGCTTGAATAACTCCATCCTCAGTTGTGTTGGGCAGTTGGATCTGGGGTGACTCGTGTTCTCCCAACTTGGGCTTTAGGCATGATACGTGGAAGACAGGGTGAATTTTGGCATCCTTAGGTAATTTAAGTCTGTACGCTACGGCTCCAATACGCTCTGTGATATGATAGGGCCCATAAAAATGTGGGGATAGCTTCATGGAGGCTCGAGTGTTGATAGAGAGTTGCTTGTATGGTTGTAGGCGAAGATAAACCCAATCTCCCACTGAAAATTCTCTTTCACTTCGTTATGTGTCGGCTTGCTGCTTCATTCTGGCTTGAGCGGTAGAGAGATTATCTTTTAATAGTTGTAAGAGTTTGTCCCTATCAATCAATTTTTGGTCAACCTGATCTACCTTGGCCGAGCCAATTACATACTTTGGAATCACAGGGGCTGGTCGACCATACAATGCTTCATAAGGGGCACATTTTGTAGATGAATGATATGTAGTATTATACCACCATTCGGCCCAGGGAAGTTATTTCGCCCACTTTTTTGGTCGATCGCTAGCGAAACACCGGAGGTACGTCTCTAAGCACTTATTTACCACCTCTGTTTGGCCGTCAGTTTGTGCATGATACGCTGTGCTCATCTTGAGTTTGGTGCCTTGTAACTAAAATAACTCGGTCCAAAATTTACTAGTGAAGATCCTGTCACGATTACTTACGATGGACCTTGGCATCCCATGCAGTTTAACAATATTTTCTATGAAAATCTGGGCAATACTAGCAGCAGTGTAGGGATTTCTCACAGCACAAAAATGAGCATATTTTGTAAGTCGATCAACCACCACGAGAATCGTGCTTTTACCTTTGGAAGATGGCAGCCCTTCAATGAAGTCCATGGAGATGTCAGTCCACACCGAGTCTGGTATGGGTAGTGGTTGTAGCTTCCCTGGATTTGCCACAGTTTCACCCTTGTGCTGTTGACACATCACATTGAGCCACATATTCAGCAATAATTTTTTTCATCCCTCTCTAATAAAAATTTTGCTTCACTCTTTTGTAGGTTCTTAGGAATTCAGAGTGCCCTGCTGAAGGTATGGAGTGCATTTCATGCAAGATGATTGTGATGCAAGGGGAGTCAGGTATAAGCACAATGCGACCTTTGTAGCGTAGATCCCTCGAATCCCAGGTGTAGTGGGCTATTGCTCCTCCTCCAATTTTTTTATGATGTTGCTGATCTCTGGATCCTTCTTCCATTCTTCCCTAATGTCCTCGAGGAGACCGATGGTAGGAAGGGAGATGGCTGAAACCTTAGCTTGTTCAGGTAGCCGTGAGAGTGCATCTGCAACAACGTTTTCTTTCCCCTTTTTGTAAATAATTTCATAATCAAATCCAAGAAGTTTGGTTACCCATTTTTGCTGCTCAGAGGATGATATCTTTTGCTCCAAAAAGTACTTTAGGCTTTTATGGTCAATTTTAATTTGAAATCGCCGGCCGATCAGGTAGGGTCTCCACCTCGTTACTGCGTGTACAATGGCAAGCATCTCCTTATCATATACTGACATGTTTTGATGGGAGGGAGATAATGCCTTGCTAGTGTATACGAGTGGCCGACCATTTTGCATGAGAACGGCTCCAATTCCGACTCCAGATGCGTCGGCCTCAATGATAAAGGGTCTATTGAAATCTGGTAGTGCAAGCACCGGCGTCGTTGTCATGGCTGCTTTAAGTTTGTCGAAGGTAGTAGAGGCTTTGTCCGACCATTAGAAAACATTTTTTTTCAGTAAAGAAGTGAGTGGTGCATTGATCTTCCCATAGTCCTTAACAAATTTTCGGTAGTAGCCCGTTAGTCCAAGGAACCCCTGCAGTAATTTCACGTTTGTAGGTTTCGGCCAGCCTTGCATTGTCTTAATTTTTGTTGGGTCTACCGCCACTCCTTCTGATATTATATGCCCAAGGTACTCTACTTTTTGCTGGAGAAAGCTGCACTTTGGTTGCTTAACAAAAAGAGTATTCTCCCGAATGATCGTCAAAACAATCCGTAAATGCTGAAAGTGAGTCTCAAGAGAAAGGTTGTAAACGAGAATATCGTCGAAAAATACCAGCACAAATTTACGAAGAAAGCTTCGAAATATATCATTCATGAGACTTTGAAAGGTTGAAGGAGCATTAGTGAGTCCAAAAGGCATTACCAAGAATTCATAATGGCCATCATGTGTGCGAAATGCAGTTTTTGGAATGTCATCGTCACATACCCGAATTTGGTGGTAACCGGATCGGAGGTCCAACTTCGTGAAGACTCGAGCCCCTTTCAATTCATCAAGAAGTTCATCCACCACTGGTATTGGGTATATGTCCTTGACGGTGATGCCATTTAAAGCTCGGTAGTCGATGCACATCCGCCAAGTTCCGTCCTTCTTGCGTACAAGTAGCACCGGTGAGGAATAGGGGCTGCAACTTGGCCGAATCACCCCTGTTTCAAGCATCTCCTTTACGATCTTTTCAATTTCATCTTTCTGGAGGTGAGGATATCGGTACGGTCGAGTGTTCGCTGGTGGCTTGCACGGAAGGATTGGAATTTGATGGTCATGTTGCCGAGAAGGAGGAAGACCGCGCGGTTCAGCAAATATGTCAGCAAATTCAGTAAGCAATTGGGCAAGATTTTGATCTTCAATTTCTATTTTCTTCCCCTCTGGTTGCTGCTGGAGGTGCATCAAAAAGCCACCATTTACCTTGTGTAAAACTTTCTTCATTCGTTGGGTCAAAACAGTGGTAACATTGCTTCCGCGCTTCTCGCGTAGGATGATCTGTTTGCTCTTACAGTAGAATTTCATAATTAATTTAGAAAAGTTCCAAGAGACATCACATAGTGTAGTCAGCCATTCTATACCAAGCACTGCCTCATAGTCATCGATTGGTAGGAGGAAGAAATCGGTGATAATTTCTTGGTCTTGCAGTAATAGTTTCACCTGCGGGCATCTTTGGTCGCACTTTAGGATTCTGCCGTCGGCAACCTTTACATCGAACTTGCTGCAACCTTCAATATACAGTGTCATCCGAGCAGCAACCTTACTATTCAGGAAGTTATTAGTGCTACCCGTGTCGATAAGAACAGTGATCGGCCGTTGTTTAAGAAGGCCTCCAACTTTCATCGTTTGCGGATTTGAGTAGTCGACTAGTGCGTGTACTGTAATGTCGGTCGGCTGTGGCTCTTCTTCCATATCTTCTTCTTCATGTTCAAGGCTCTCTTTTGGATGTTCAATGACCTCTTCTTCTACTGGTTCAATCATAAGAAGTCTACCTTTTTTACAGCGATGCTCGCGGCTCCACGGCTAGTCGCAATGCCAACATAACCCCTTCGCAGATCGCTCCTGAAGTTCTTCTCTTGTTAACCTTTTCGTAGGTCGTGGAGTGATCTTAGTCCTCCGGGCTTCATGGTTCAATCGCTCCTCTTGAAGTCGTGCGAAAGAGATGGCTGTCATAAGCGTGTAAGGTTGTCGCGCCTTAACTTCTCCCCGGATCTCCGGCTTTAAGCCCTCAATAAAGGTCTCCAATAACTAATTTTCAGACCAATCACGAGTTTGATTAGATAACCTTTCAAACCTGGTCTGGTACTCCTGAATGGTGGAGGTTTGTCGGATCTTTGCTAGTTGTCCGTCAATGTTCTCGTAATAAGTTAGTCTGAAGCGGATCAGTAGTCCTTCTTTGAATTGTCGCCATGAAAGGACTCCATAAGTGTGTTCAAACTAGTCAAACCATTGTATGGCATCCCCTTCAAGATGTATAGCTGTAATTTTCACCATGGATGCATCCGCAGTTTTATGGTACCGAAAATATCGCTCCGTGCGCGAGATCCAACCAATTGGGTCTCCTTCTTCCCATCTAGGGAAGTCCACTCTCATGCGCGAATAGTTGCGGTCGGTCATAGAGCCTCCCCTCTCTTGGAAGTCATCTCTTTGGGCATGATGTGATTGGTTAGAGCTCTCTCCTTGATGTGATTTCTTCGGGCTTGGTGGTCGGCCCAAACTGAATTCGGTAAGGAGAGTCCGAATCTTATCTTCCATTCGTGCCTCAAAGGCTTCAAATTTAGCATTGATTGCCTCCTCAGATGCCATAGTATATGACTCCAAATCTGTGATGTTAAGATATCTCTTTTGTTGACGGGTTAAAGGCATGTATAGGTTTGATAGAAATCGGTGAAAGTTTGCTACAGAATTATGTTGTCTTGTAAGAGCAGAATTATCGTCGAAGAAACAGCGGTTTCTCGACGAAATCTCCACAAAAAATTTGAGAGATTTGAGGAGGGAATTGACAGCAATATCTTAGTTTATATGACAGCAAGGATGTCCAATTTAATCAAGAAAATTCCGGCAGTAACAGCAAGAAAATTGGTGTAAGTTGCGATAACAGAATTCTCGTCGAAAAATTTCAGCAACTTACGATGAAAATTTGCAGCAATATAGGAACGAATTTTTTTTTTTTTTTGGATTTTCGAATAGGGATAACTAAATTGCAGCAGCAGTAAGGTAGGAAACCAGAACTTGTTGCAATTCACGGGGAGATCAAAGGATGATCTGTGGTGGTGGAGATGACGGTGGAATTTGACGACGATCTTTTAAGCAATTGTGGGAATTGCTTTGGGCGGTTGTGGATGGTTGATGGATGGCTGTGGAAGGGCAGCGAGATGCCAAGAACGCTGCTCTGATACCAGGTGTTAGAACTCTTGCAGATTCTAAACTTGGGGTTGATCTCTTTAGGGGATCGGCCTCCTTGGAACTCTATAGGGGTTCCTCCCTCCAAGTTGCTGCTCGAAAGCTGCAGAAAAGATTCATCTATTGTTTATAAAAAGAGGAGGAATACATGACTATTTATAGGGCTTCTAAACCCTAACTCCTAATAAGGACTCCTACTCAAGACTCTTACTTCTAACCAACTCCTAATAGAACTCCTACTCAAGACTCCTATTCCTTTACAACTCCTTATTTTTCTCTAAAAAACAACCTCCTACATGAATGTCCCTCTCAATTAAGACTCTCCTAGCTAGAGTCCTAACAGAATGTCTCTCTCAATTAGGACTCTCCTAGCTAGAGTCCTAACACTACCATCATTATCGAAACAGCAAGCGTGACATGTAGGCACATATGAAAGCATTGCTCTTGTTTATCCTTGTGGATTTGACTAAAGGATGTGATCCCTGTTGAAATTCACTTAAAAAATTTCTGAAAGCAGGTTAACAATTTACCCTGGTGTATAAGAGGTCTATATAAGTCATATACAGATTCATGGACTAGAATGTAATTGTTTGGCAGTTTCAGGAGTTCTTGTTGAGTTTACATTTATTTTTCTGTTGTCCTGTTGGTGATATTGGTTCTAGATGTGTGCTACTTGGCTTAAAGTTATGTTCATAGCTCCCAATCTTTGGACACTTCTGTTTTCTTCTGCAATTATGATTTGAATTGATGATAATTTTGACTTTTATGCTATATTTTGCAGCTGGTCATGCCACAGAATCTTTTTCAGACTTTGTTGTTGGTCATGGAGAATTATGGTCTGCCCAAATGCTGTCATATACAATAAAAAAGGTTTTTCATATTGTGAGACAATTAATTTTGCTGGATGTAATAAACTTATAATGACGTCAGGATCTTTCTCTGCTATGCAGCATGGAAGGCCTTGTTGTTGGATGGATACAAGAGATGTCCTTATTGTCAATCCTACCAGCTCCAATCAAGTTGATCCTGATTATATAGAGTCAGAGAAGAGACTTGAGAAGTGGTTTTTAAAAAAGCCTGCTGATATCATTATTGCTACTGGGTTCATTGCTAGTACACTTCAAAATATTCCCACTACTTTGAAAAGAGATGGAAGTGACTTCTCAGCCGCCATACTAAGTGCTCTTCTTAAGGCCCGACAAGTCACTATCTGGACTGACGTTGACGGTGTATATAGTGCAGATCCTAGTAAAGGTTTGATACTTATCTTGGATATGCTTGAAGAAGTTTAATAAACATGGACCGCTATACTTATCTTGTATATGCTTGAATAAGTTTTAATAATCACGGACCGCTGTGTTATGCCAACTGGTGGTATCAGTCCATGGGCTGACTGGTATGTACCTGGCAGCCCATTTAGAGCAATACGCTGAAAAATGTTCATGTATCGGTCGATACAGGGAATGTATCAGTCGGTACTGTTGGAACTTGTCTTGTATCATTTGATATGGGCTGATGGCCCGATGCTAATTGGAATTTGACCGATACCGACCCAAAATCAGGTATAATTTGACCCCAATGGCCAAATTGACTATGGGGGCCTCTTTTGGAGCTTTAAATCCTCTTCCCTCACCCTCTTTTACTCGCTTTCATTCATTCTCATATTTTCATTCTTTCTCACGGTCTTACTTGTGATTAAAGTTCCTTATTGGCTAACTCAAGATAAATGGAAGCAACTTTTACTCGTGCGACAAAGTTGCTCCTTGATGGATCCAATAAGATAAATTCAATTTTTCTTCCTTATAACATGTTCATCTATGCTTAGATACACTTTATTCTTATCTAAATACAATTTATATACTAATAGATTAGGGAAAAATCCTAGAAAGTGATTTTTTATATTTTCCAATCATTTTTTGAAAATCTATATTTATCGACATACCTACACATAGTATGCCAGTACCGATCGGTACAAACGAGTTCGCCTAAGGACTGATATCACTAGTCGGCAAAGCATGGCTGTCCTTGTCAGGCAGTATCGATGTACCATATGTTAGTATGTTGGTACATATTGATTTTCAGAAAAGGCTAGTACCACAAAAGTTTTTTATTCTCTCTGACTTGTCGCACAGTATGTCGCTACACTAGTACGTATTGGAGTAGGAATTTATCTCATAATAACTTGTCAAACAAACTTTTGTGGTACTTATGCTAACAAGGCAGATAAATACTTATCCAGTCAAACGATGTAACTTAACAGACTAACTTATACCATTACTTTAGGAAAACATAGGGATCAATATTCTTTTGTCTGATATTTTAAATCCCAACAAAAATGAGATGACTTATTTGTTGTAGCTTAGTACAAAATAGTTGTTATTCTTGAATCAAATGTCTTTTTAGTGGATGCTTCCAGGTGATTTTCAAGATGTCTAATTTCAAAAATATATTACCAAGGTTTCAAGATCCATATCGATCTATGACCAGTCCAAACCACTATGGGTCTGATATGAATCATTATACTGACACATGATATACTAGCATACTGGTCGGCATGGACAAAAAAAAAGGAGAGAGGAGAGGAGGCTGGTAGCCCGAAAAGCATACTTCTTTCTGTGCCCATCCCCCACCCCAGGAAAGAAATTCCTGCTACTGCTGTTGACAGTCAACAGCTGTTCACAGGCAGCAGGCTGTCCAGATTAAAAAATATATAAAATATAAAAAAGGCCAGGGTGAAATTGCCTGGTCTGGGTGCCTGGTTGGGCTGGGAAGTACCAGTTGGTATGTAGCAGTTCAGCCTCTTTTTGGACCCTTGGTTATTAGTAATTTAGTACTCATGACCTTTTTTCAATGTGCAGTTAGTGAGGCTGTGATATTGAGGACATTGTCATACCAAGAGGCCTGGGAAATGGTGAGCACTCATTTTAGTTCTAAAATTGTCCACCTGTTATCTCAGAAGGGAGAAGTACTTCATGACTTGAAAATTTATATTCCTTTGCAGTCATACTTTGGGGCAAATGTTTTGCATCCGCGTACAATCATCCCGGTGATGAAGCATAGCATTCCTATCTTGATACGAAATATTTTTAATCTCTCTGCTCTTGGAACAAAAATTTGCCAGCAGCCTGTGAACGAAAATCAAGATAGAAAGAGCTTGGATTCTGTTGTCAAAGCATTTGCTACCATAGATAACTTGGCACTTGTTAACGTTGAAGGGTAAATTGACTTGTTATGGTGCATTTTTCTTGATGTTTTTTTCTGCTTGTTTAACATTATTCAATAGTTCAATTAATCAATTTTTTAACCCTTAAAACTTTGTTTTTGATAGAACTGGGATGGCTGGTATTCCTGGCACAGCTAGTGCAATTTTTGGCACTGTAAAAGATGTCGGAGCCAACGTTATCATGATTTCGCAGGTATTCCTATGCTATCTCTTATTACCTGATTTTTTTGTTTTTAAGAAGTTCCATTTAAATTATTTGTTTACATGCAGGCTAGCAGTGAACATTCTGTTTGTTTTGCTGTGCCAGAAAGTGAAGTCAAAGCAGTTTCTGCTGCCTTACACTCTAGGTTCCAACAAGCTTTAGATGCAGGGAGACTTTCTAAGGTCTGCAACCTTTCTCTTTTCAGAAATCTACTTGAAGTGATTTATATTTTTTATTTTGTTTAAGTCCTTTTTGGGTGTGTTTGGTATCGTTTCTTCTGTTTTAAAAAGAAGCTTTGAAAAATCTTCTTAGGAAACTAATTTCTGGATGTGCTTCCATACTTGTGATTACTGTTTCATAACAAATGGTCTTTAAACTTAAGAAATGCCTTTCTATCAAACAAACATTTAGTGAAGTGACTTATCAAAAAAAACATTTAGTGAAGTGCTTCTCGATAATTGTTGGTAGATTAAATGCAAATAATAGCAGTAGATGAGGTCGAGGTGGTGGCCATGGCGAGGGTGGTCATGGTGGAGATGATGGTGGTTGTGGTGGTTGATGATTATGATGTCTGTAACAATGCTCACGATGGAAATGTCTATTATGGTGCTAGTGTGGTAGTGGTGGTGATGGCAATGGCGATGGTGGTATGTGCTGTTGGTAGTGGTGGTGCCCAGTGGAGGCAATGACAGTATTGGTGACAGAAGCTACGGTAGCCATGAAGGTGGTGATGATGGCAAATAAAGGTGATAGTGGTTGTCATAATGGTGTTCGTGGTTGTGGCTTCAAAGTATTGATAATGTTATTTGGTGGTTGTGATTAGTTGTGGTGATGGTTTGTTGTGGTAGAGGATAGAGATAGTGATGATGAGGATAATAGTTGTGATGATAATGGCATTGACTAATTACGGTGATAGCGGTGGTGATGATGGAGGTGAGAATAGAGGTGTTGTTTGTAATGATGGCAATAGTCGTTATGGTCAGTGACATTAGTGGTGGTGGTGGCATCGATGGTGGCAGCGGCAATGTTGATGCTGGCGGAGATAGTGGCGGTGGGTGATGGTGACGGCAGTGGCGGCATTGATGACTAGTGGTGATGGTGGTGAATAGTGGTGGTGTTGGCCAAGTGGTGTGGAGAGGGTGACAGTGGTGGTCATGTTAGTAGCTATTATGATAAATTGATGGTGATATGTGTGAAGGCCTATAACGTGATTGGCCTCAGATTCAAAAGAGGATCTAGGATAAGTTCTTTCCAGAGAAGTCAGATGGACGTCCTGATTTCTTTGGATTTTCTTAATTTCTCCTGGAAGCCCCTCTAAAAAAGGGCTATCAGACCTGTAAAATTTTACAAAAGGATTTTTTTTTTTTGCTTTTAGAGTTGCAAAATACCTTTTGAGATACTAAGCCAAACACACCCTTGTCTTCTTTTGCTATATGCTAGTTGAAATTGATGGTGAACAGTAGGCAATGTTGTGCATGTCAATATTTTTGGTGTCTGCCTTTTTACAAAACCTAAATTACAGATAGCTGCATACTTCCATATGGTGCTTGTTAGTTATTGGATGGAACCATCGAGACCATATTGTATGTTTAGTCAGAACGCAAGTGCATGGCTTGGTTAGAACATACGAATAAATTATGCGTCATTGCATTACTTTTGTTTGCTATTTTCTTCATGTTTGTTTATCCTTCTGCTGTTGCTTCTTCACATCACCTGTGTTGCTAAGCCATCTTCAAGTCTCCAAGATGCTGCTTCAGATAATGTGAATCAGATTATTGTCTAACACTAGCCTAGAATTAAAGATAGATGACACATTAGAACTAAATGATCATAAACATGGCAAATAAATTAGAGAAAGGTTTTTCTCATGCTCCTACCATATCCTTGTAATCTATTGCAGAAACTACTACTGTCTTTGCTTAGTTTGTGCTCTGGACAATTTAAATGTCTTTTTCCTATCTATAACCTCTGGTTCGTTATACCTTGTTCAGGTTGAGGTCATTCCCAAGTGTAGCATTTTGGCTACTGTTGGCCATAAAATGGCCAGCACCCCTGGAGTTAGTGCTACGCTTTTTGATGCACTAGCGAAGGTATTTCTGTACTGCATTCTAATAGTTATTAAATGTGGATCATAATGAAATGATTACTTTGACATACTGGAGTTGCTTGTTACCTCGAGCACTTTATAAATTTTTTGTCTTCCAGGCTAACATAAATGTGCGAGCCATTGCTCAAGGTTGCAGTGAGTACAACATAACCGTTGTGCTGAAGCAAGAAGATTGTGTAAGAGCTCTAAGGGCTGTTCACTCGAGATTCTACCTTTCAAAAACAACATTAGCCATGGGTATCATTGGACCAGGTCTAATTGGTGGAACGCTGCTGGATCAGCTAAGGGATCAGGTTATTGAAAACATAGCTGTATTATTATTTTTATTTTAAAACTGACTAATATGTTTGTTTGACAAGATTTCCTGTTAGTAATGAGATAAAAGGTCCATGATGATTTATTTTTGTAAGTGTCTTTCTTGCTTGGATTTGGAAATTTCTTCCCATATAAAAAAAAATCATTATGTTGCTCCAATGCTGAAATTATCAAAAATTATTAATATTTAAGTTAAACATATGTTCAAGATTTTTGATATTCTATATCTGAATTACTTTGTTTATGATATTAACTCTGCTGAACAATGCATAAGATTGAAGTGTTTTTTTTTTTTTTTTTTCTGTTTTTCCATTTATTGAAGGTTTCTGGACAACAGTTTATTTATTCATCATTTGAAAAGCTTAGTGACTTGATTGTTCATGAAGGATTTTCGATCAGAAACTTCTGGATAATTTTTTCTTTCTGTTTATACTTCAACTAAAATGTAACTGTTGATTGAAGGAAAAACCGTCATCGACATGAAGTGAATTGAATTAAGAGTGGGTATGAGAGTTGATTCATGTGCCCCTGTGAACTTAATCATGTTTGACGGGAGATTTTGGATTACATGATGGTTGGTTGAAATATTGCAGAAACAAAAGGCACATGGCTGTATAGACTGTGTGTTAAAAGAGCATATTTAGGAGTTCATCTCATTGGATCCTCTTTGCATAACTAAGATTGAATTATTGATGGTAGATTTCCTGTGGGAGGTTGGACTCTTGTAGATGTTCCCAGCCTCTATGCCTTTGACTATTTATTTAATTCAACCATATCGTTGGAGATTTTTCTTGTTCATTTGTTTTTGCTATTGTTGGTTCACTACATGCCAGATAATAAGATTACCACTGCAGCTTATTATACATCATTATTCATGTACACTCAATGTGCTCAAGTTTCTGGTATCGTTGACTTTTAATTACTTAAATCTATAGTTTCTATTAACATATGGCATTAAGCTTCCCAAGTCCGGTACACCTGTTATCTTGCCTTCGGTATCTATAACTCGTGGCATATTATCTTTTTATGATTTTATGAGTTCTCTTGATGATTTGAACTACATTCTGGCACTAAATGAAATGTTATACATGTCAATTTGCAGGCAGCAGCTCTCAAGGAAAAGTTCAACATTGATCTGCGTGTCATGGGTATCACTGGTTCACAGACAATGATTTTGAGTGACATGTAAGCTAGTAAACCTGAGCAAGTCCCTGTTTTTATACTTCATCTATTTAATAGTTCACTTTCATTTGGAGTCTTGGACTAGTAAAATGCCATCAATTGAACTGGTACCTCTATAAGGCATGTTAATAGTTCACTTTCATTCCCACACCTAAAAGAGAAGCAGTGAAGGAAAAAAAAATAAATATAAAAAAATCAGAGCTAATGGCTTACTATGGTAGGAGTAACCTCTTTTCTGGACTTTTTAAGACTTAAGCTGATGTTGAGGCAAAATTATGTTTTAATCACTCCCTGCTCCATTAATCAAGAAGCAAGAACTATCTCCATGGTCTAGGTTGTGTTATTTTAATTTTCATACTGTTTCATTGATCGATTAAGTCTTTTTATAGAGGGATTTTCTCAACTATGTTGTGTTATTCTAATTATCATAGTAGCTGGTTTGAGTTATGCTTACTAGGATGCAAGTGCCTCTGCAATTGTGTATTAATTTAAATAAAGGTATATTTTAAATGAAGGTTTCAAATATTGGTCGGATCAGAATCTACGGATTTGTATTTACTGGTCTGACCAAATGGCCAGTGCCAGACCGTATAGGAGGTTGTCACTGGTTGGTTTTTATTTTTTATTTATTGATATTGGAGGTACATATTGGTATACTGATATTGTACTAGTCTGACTGATTGCTGAAATCGGTATTGGGTTGGTTGAAACTTTGAAACCTTGAATAAAATGCAAAAATAATCAAGATAATGGAGTAATACATTATGAATTATGAGTATATATCGAAGAAAAAAGATGATAAACCTTTAGACATTTGTTATATTGGTTCAATCATCATTCATCAACCTAAATTTGTATTAAGCAGCTTGAAAAGGTTGAAACAAGTTGTTTTTGTATAAGATGGGATAAATCAGAGTGGCAGGATAATTGTGAAAAGAGAATGCATGGTGTAAAAGAATGGAGAAAGGAACAAAACATTGGCTAAGTATGATGTCTTGGGAAGATAGCTGTGCAGATAATGCGATAGAAAAGTGAGGTGAATTAGATGAATGGGAATCAGCAAAACTACAAAGAAGCGGGAGTAAATAAAGTGGAAGTGTAGATGATAAGGCAGGAGCAAAGGTGAGGACTGGCTCCCATCGGAGTAAATAAATTGGTGGTTGTCAATCATTTTTGCTTCTAGATGCTAAAAGAAAAAGGTCCTGGGAATTTTTTCAGGACATGTTTTTGGCCATCCATTGTAAGATAGACAAGTGCCATCTACAATATTGTTTATTTCTTAATACCAAGTGATTTAGATAGTCAGAACCTCCCTGAAATGGGCCAAAGTTGTTGTGAGTTGGCTGAATTTCAGTCAGATCAGCTAATCCAATCAAATTGACAAGTAGTAACTCCTCTTTCCCCTTGGATTTGCCTTGGGAAGATTGGCCTAGGGGCCCAGTCCAAATCTGTTTTATTTAGAAAACAACAGCTTTGGCTTCAGTCACAATTGAGGCAGACTTGGTAAGTTCATAATCATGTTTGTACATCCTCTTCCTAACCTCAGATTTGCTGCTTTCTTCAGAGGAATAGACTTGAGTAGATGGCGAGAAATACAGAAAGAAAAGGCTGAAGTGGCTGATCTAGACAAATTTGCTAAGCATGTGAATGAAAATCACTTTTTCCCAAATACAGTGTTGGTTGATTGCACAGCTGATACGAATGTTGCAAACCACTACTATGATTGGCTACAAAAGGGCATCCATGTCATTACCCCTAACAAAAAGGCAAATTCTGGACCGCTTGATCGGGTAATTTTATCCCTTCTCCTTTCTTATGGGAATATTTTCTTGTCATTGTTGCGTCAGTGAATTGACTTTTGTGCTGCTTTCTTAGCTCATTTTTTCTGTATTTTCTTGCTTGACTTGTAATGCTTTTATTAATCCTTTGTGGCGGAGTTTAGTGAACTACAATGACTTGAGCACTAAACTTCATATTAATTGTTCGTGTTGGCACTAGTTTTTATCACTAGCCTAGGCATGTGTGGGCATACATTTTAGGCTTGAGCTTAACTTTCTTTCTTTAGTTCATGTTTTGTCTATGGTTTTCAGGCTATGTTTGTCTGCCAGTAAGATAGATCAGCTTTTTCTTTCTGTTTTTAGAAGTTAATTAGTTTACTATATTACAGAGGGACTTAGTTAAATTAGGACCTTCTGTATGATGAAATAACTAGCTACATGGTCTTCATAGATAGAGGCTTGTTTCTTTTGCACCCAAAGGCCTCAGGAAGTGTTCTGAAAACATATTTCTTTTAAGACACAAGGTGCTTCTGGAATAGACGACAAAATATGCCAGTTCCCTTATTTTTGTTTGAGTTAGTGTATAAGTTGGAAATTTGTTTGCTAATAGTTATATAATTGAGGGGACTCTATTTGTTCTCCAATCACTAAAGGTTTCTTTTGTGGAAACAATTCTACGTTAGATTATATTTATTCTAAGCTTAGGCTTGTCTCACTGACTATATTGGGCATTGCCCTACTGGTGTACCTCCGTACAATCTTACTATTTCCTTTGACTTTTGCAAAGAGATGAAAATTTTGCCTCTTTGCTTCTCTGGATTTTGAAGTCAAGAATGGATCAAAACTTGGGACCATCAGGTGGGCTAGTTTGAAGGCTTTATAGTTAAATATTAGCAAAATAGCAGCTTAGTAAGTTGTTTCTTCATCATTTTGAAATTCTATAGAATCCTTAAGTTGGTGACATTGAATTCTCTATGGTTACCCTTTCAACTCCTCATATGTCTCATACATTTCATTACAAATGCTGACATGCTTCATCAATGTGCAGTATCTAAAACTAAGGACGTTACAGCGGCTATCCTACACGCACTACTTCTATGAGGCAACTGTTGGTGCTGGACTCCCAATCATTAGCAGTTTGCAGGGACTTCTTGAAACTGGTGACAAGATTTTGCATATCGAGGGCATTTTTAGGTAATGCATAGAGCGAGAGATTTAATGAAAAATCATTGCACTTAGAGAAACAATTTCACATGGCTGAATGATCGACACCTGTATTTTCCTGGGTTGCTGTTAATATTGCAGTGGAACTTTGAGTTATATTTTCAACAATTTCAAAGGTACACGAGCCTTTAGCGAAGTGGTATTCGAAGCAAAAGAGGCTGGATATACGGAGCCTGATCCTAGAGATGACCTATCCGGAACAGATGTTGCCAGAAAGGTGAGGATATATTTCTGTTTCCTGATTGACTAGTTTATTCTGAATGTTTGTTTGTGTTAAGATGGTTTTGTATGAAATTACTGTTGGGACCTGTAATTAACTATGATTTTACTGGCTTTCATTGGGTTAATATTGTCTTTTATTAGCTGCTAGAACTAAATTTGCTTCTTTCAATGGCAGGTCATAATTCTTGCAAGAGAGTCAGGTCTTAAGCTTGAGCTTTCCGATATACCTGTCCAGAACCTTGTCCCAGAGCCATTAAGAGTAAGAATATGTAGGGTTCCAGGTGTGGCTTGTAACTTGTGTATGATGCTCTCTGACATGTGTATTTGTAGGCATGTTCTTCGTCAGACGAATACATGCAGCAGCTCCCTAACTTTGACAAAGAATTGTCAGATGAACGAGATGATGCTGAAGCCTCAGGGGAGGTGAGTGATTTTATCCTTTTTCATTTTTTTCAATCTTTGTTTTCTGAGACAATAATTCCTTGCAAGATGGACTCGTTAACTTGTCTTAAAAATGTAGGTGTTGAGATATGTTGGTGTTGTCGATGTCGTTAATGATAAAGGATCGGTGGAATTAAGGAGATACAAAAAAGAGCACCCATTCGCGCAGCTGTCTGGATCTGATAACATTATAGCTTTCACCACCACACGATACAAGGATCAGCCACTCATTGTCCGTGGGCCTGGAGCTGGCGCAGAAGTCACTGCCGGTGGAGTTTTCAGTGATATTCTGAGATTGGCATCTTATCTTGGTGCCCCATCTTAATGCCCACATCTTCAATGATTTTAGTGATAATTCCGATTCTTTCACCCCATACCGTGGGTGATAAAGAGAAGCTTAAGCTTTCATCGGGAACCAGTTGTCTCATTCGAGCTTCGGTTGCATGACAACGTGCGACAGATGAAATTTCCAATCACGTGATATCACATGGGTAACATACTCTCATATGGCTGTCAGGCCTTTTTTTTGTCTATTTCAAATCCTATCGACCGTCCTGCATTCGATCTGTCTTTGCAAATTGCATTTCTCCTTGGATTAGAATAAAGTGAACAAGCAGTGTTTCCTAGCATCATTTCTCGATCGATCAACGTTGGATAACTGCGAGAAGCATATCAATTTTCAACAAAGCATCATGGCATTGATGCAGCCAAAGCACTGGTATGTTTTCTGCTGTTTGTAAACATGGCTCTCATTTCGGTGAATATATACAATTTGCTTACAATCTTAGGATTTGGACTTGATGGTTTGTTGCTGTTAAATCTGACTACTTCAGCACTAACTCATCATTAATTGGAACTTGCCTTGGAGTACAAAAGATCATATCCCCAAAGTTTGTGAGTAATTCACGGATCTCAAGTTTTGACTTGTTTGAATCCTGTCTTTTCAACATCTACTTCCTTTCAATGTACATGATATCTCCAGTTAGCTACCTGCTAATTAATACTCGAGGTCAACTCTTGAGACTCTTTGAACCCATGCATGCTCTGCCTCACGATTCCATGGTTGACCAAGAAAGTTCTCTTGCTCTTCCCTCGACTTAAGAGATCTGTGGTTTAGTCGTCCCAAGAACGAACGTCACGCAAGTTGTTTCTGCATCTTCTTCAGACACTTGTTGGGTAGTAGTAGTTCGATGGGAGTGGTCGGAAGAGTGCTTGCATGCCTAACATTTATTGTCCCTTTAATGACAGGTTGAACGAAGCTTTTTCTGTTGATCCCGGACACGAATGCATGACGCTGCTGCGCTACGAAGCTGTTTTGATCGAGCTATGATTCGGGACTGTGGACCTCCGGAGAAACTAACGTGACGGTGACGATATTGGCGTTCTTGTTTTGACCTGTTATGGAATCGACTGCGTCAGCGATCGAGTGGTCGTATGCGGAGACCGTGCGCCCGCCGCTGCCGCTGCCGCTGCCAGGAAATGCTCGGTAAGACCCTCATGTTAATTTAATTGAAAATTTATTTATTTATTTATTTTCCTTCGATTTTCGTCGGTCATTTGTCCTTAAAAATAAATTAAATCGATAAACTTTGTCTCACTTAAAAGTAAATTAGAAAAATATGTTTGCAAACGGAGACAAAAGAAAACTATAGAAGCCTATATCATACGATTTAAAATCTTAATAGGATCGTGATGTAATGTTTGATTCACTGTAATTTCCTCTCCATGACATATATAATATCGAGATACAGCTTGATGTTATGTTGTCTTATTAATCCAATCAATCCTTTTTTTATTTTTATATATAAATTAGCATTAGAATGACTCACTGACTTATTTCTGAATCCCTCTTTTAAGTCCACTTTAATTTTATTTCTTGGGGAGGAAAAGAAAAATAATTCTAATCGGTAATAAATCATAACACTATTCTTCCCAAGGAGAACGTAACAACCATTCCTACACGTTTCGCTTACCCTTCCCGACGTCCCATCCCCACCGGGCCCCGCACTCGAGCATGATTTTAGAGGAGTACTGACTCTCTCTCTCTCTCTCAGACCATCTGCCCCGTTTTGACTTCCCGTCCACTAGGCGCCTTCCTACCCAGCGACATTACCTGGCCCCACTGGATGTGTGCCGGGCCGCACCTCTGGCAACCCCACACTCTAGTCCTTCTCCGAAGTGACAGCAGCCGGCCCCACCGACACGGACTCGAGGACTCCGATTCCCAAACCCGTCGTCTTCCGCTTGCGCTTCTCTCTGTCTCTCTCTCTCTCTCTCTGGTTTCCACACTCGCGCGTGCTTCCAAGGACGCGACCTTTTAGCCCTTTCTTCTTTTCTCTTTATCGGGGATCAGAATAGGAATAGGGCTTGCTTCCCGTGTCATGCCCCCCTCGCCTCCCGATTGGTAAAGCTTCTCGCTTGTTTCCTTCCGCCTCCGCCATGAACCGCCTTCTGACGGTGGTAGCGGACGCCGCCGACTACTCCTTCGCCGTCGAGTACAATGGCCCACCGCTCCCCTACGAGATCCCCCGCGCCGTTCCCATCGACGTCAACCGCATCCCTCTCGCCGCCGTCGCCCCGCCCTCCGCCGTCCTCTCCGACCTCCCCGTCGTCCACCCCCTCCCCTCCCCTTTCAAGAAGCCGCCGCCGCCGCCGCCGCCGCTCCCTGCGCCGACGCTGATCCCGCCGCTCCCCGCCGCGTCCCCGACCTCCGTCATCGAGAACCACGACGACATGGACGGCCCTGACGCCGATGTCTCCGGCGCGCTGGGCTCCTCCGGCTTCCCCGACATCTCCACGGAGCTCTCGGAGGTCGTGGAGAGCTCCGGCGCAGTCGGGTTCTCCGACGATCTCGGTTACGACGCGACTTCCTCGAACGAGATGGTGCCGAACCAGCTCTCGACCGAGTCGGCCCTCAGCTCGGAGTTGAGCTTCCGGTCGTCCGCCTCCGGCGACGAGGACGAGGACGAGGCCGTCGCTACCCATGCGAAGAAGGCGCTGCTCGTGACCTTCCAAGAATCCGGCCAGTCCGGTGATTCCATGTCGCCGGCGATAGGACTCACTCCTCGTACGAGGTCGGAGGAACTGGAAATGCCGATAAAAAAGGGAGCTTGCTATAGGTGCGTGAAAGGAAGCCGTTTCATGGAGAAAGAGTCCTGCTTGGCCTGCGACGCAAGGTACTGCAGCGGATGCGTGTTGAGGGTCATGGGCTCCATGCCCGAAGGGAGGAAGTGCGTTTCTTGCATTGGTTATCCGATACTGGAGTCAAATAGGGAGAGACTGGGGAAGAGCTCCCGGGTCTTAAAGAGGTTACTGAGCTCCCGGGAAGTGCAGCTGGTGATGAAGGCCGAGAAGGACTGCGAGACAAACCAATTGAGACCGGAAGATATTTGTGTTAACGGGAAGAAGCTCACCCTGGAGGAGATGGCCCTGTTGAAAAGCTGTTCTTGTCCTCCTAAGCTGAAGCCTGGATTGTATTGGTACGACAAGGTCTCTGGTTACTGGGGAAAGGTGAGCTACTGCATTACGTTCTAGACGTCCTACTTTGGCATTTCTACAATAAAAGAACATAAACATGTGCTGAAAGAACATAAAGATGGTGCACTTAATTGTCTAGAAAACCAGGAATATCTTCTAGCGATTGTCTTCTGTTCCGGGGTCAATATATCAATGCAGTGCATTGATGTTCCAAAATAAAGAATAATGTCAACTGTTAAATGTTGCTCTCCTTTGTGAGCAAAAATCATTGAATGGCTGGGTTCGTCAAACATGTGTTTTGTCTGTCTCTTTTTTTTTTTCTCTCTCTCTATTTTCTTTGTCATATGAATAATTTGGCTTTGATATTGATGCAATAATCAACAGGAAGGGCACAAGCCCGACAGAATCATTACTCCACACCTTAATGTTGGGGGTACTTTAATGCCAAATGCAAGCAATGGAAACACTGGAATCCTGATAAATGGTCGGGAAATTACTAAAATTGAGCTGCAGATGCTGAAGGTACATGGCTCAAAGCTTTAGTGCTTCTTTAGATATCTGATAGAGATTTAGAATTTAATGCAATCTACCTGTATTGCAGTGGGCAGGAGTCCATTGTGCTGGAAGTCCTCATTTTTGGCTGAATGCTGATGGGACATACCTGGAGGAAGGACAGAAGAATATAAAAGGACAGATTTGGGGAAAGGTGAGCCCTAATCATGCTCGTCTTGTAGTTTCTTCTGTAACATGTAGACCCCCAGTGATTGATATTCTGATGGTTTCTTGTTTGCAGCCTATTATGAAGCTGCTCTGCCCTGTTCTTGCATTGCCATTTCCTAGTAAGGTTGCAAATCCTTCTGGAGAAGAGGTAAATAAGTTGTTCAACAGAGCTGTTTCTGAGTGCTTTGATGTAAAAGCACTCCAGAAGATTTTGTTGGTTGGACACCATGGATCGGGGACGGGTACAATTTTCAAACAGGTACTTTTGATGAATGCGACACAGATTGCAAGAACAGAAAGCATCACATACTTAGGCCAGTAATTGTTTTGTCCGATAGATGTAGATGAATGCTTCTATTTTCATGTTTGGAGCAGCCAACTATAGGAACCTTTTAGTCAAAGGTTTTGTCTAATCTTGTAAAAGTACATCAGAATGTTGAGAGCATGTCATTGATTTTTAGCATATTTTATGTCCTTGTGGTCCTGACTTTCTTTGTGGACCGTTGTGCTTATATGGAACTTGCCCAAAGTAATACATGACATGAAGTTTGAACACTGAACTAGGGTGATGCTTATTATTTGTCAGTTATGAGCCTACAATAAGAAAGCAAAGCATGCAATTGATGCAAAAGGAGTCCCAATTTCTGATTTACTTGCCATAGTGTGCCCTATGCCAAATACTGGTTCACATGGCATACTATGTGATGTGTGTCACAGCACAGGGATTGTGCTGATTGGCCTGGGTTTTGGCACAGATCCTGCAACAGGTGGATGTTCTTTGCACTGTGCTTGAAAGGCATCATCAGCATTCCATGTGCTGATACCAGCACAGTTCAGAACAGCCGAAGCATGGCAAAAAAAAACTTAATTGTGATTTTAATAAAAAGAGGAGGTAGATTGTCAGATTGGGTAGTTATTTTGCCAGGTTTGACTGTATATCCTTAGATGGGGGGTGATTCCTGGAGATCTTGTAACCATTTTGCTCTCTGACGTTTGAGGAGCTTATATGAACAGAAAGGTTTTCTAATTAGAAGGTTGTACCCTTTTTGCGATCAATGAATTATATAGGCGAAAAACAACTGAAACCAGTTGGGAACCGAAAGAATCTTGCCTAGGGTATATTACTCTTTGTAGATAGTTCATCAGGAACTCATTCTTGATTCGGTCTATTTCTGGGTTCTCCTCTTCCAACCAGTGTGGGAGGTGTGTCTAAATAACTAAATTTAATGAATAAAATTCATGACTCTTTAATTTTAGGAGTATATCAGTTATAACCAACTTAAAAAAAAATACTTTTGCTTTCCTCTAATGAAATTTAACTTCAGTTGCTGTTTAGTATTACATAATTCATGAATAAAAGTATGATCTGCTTCTAGCTGATTATTGACATGGCCATTTACCGTTGTCTGGTCTACCATGATTGTTCTCTGTTTAGGAACTGAAATTGCATCCACTGTTTTGAATTAAAGTTTATGGACTTCTTTCTTTGCCTAGTGTTCTAACTTTAGCTAGTGGAAGGTTATGATATTTGATAACTTGATGTGTTAAATGGGATCGTCAACTATTTAAGCTGATGACAGTGAAAAAGTCCATGCTTGCCTATAGTATACATTGTTGTCAACTTTATTTTTTAGCCAGCGGCATTACAATAACATTTGAAACAACTCTTAAACTATTTTTACACATTTCATTTTAGAAAATAATTTATATTTACTTAAAATGTGAGATGTGCATACAATTTTTTATATATCTTCGAGAATGACAGTTTGATAATCTTAGATACATTTTCCATACTTGTCACTTATAGTTACCTAATATATTCGTTGGCTACTTTATTAGGCTAAGTACTTGTCGCTTATATTTACCTAATATATTCATTGTCTACCTTTATTAGGCTAAATTCTTGTATAGAAGTGTTCCTTTCACGGAGGATGAGCGTCAAGACATTAAGCTCATGATACAAACAAGCATATACAACTACCTTCTCTTATTGCTTGAGGGGCGTGAATGGTTTGAAGAGGAGAGTTTGAATGAGCAAAGAGAAAACCAGCAACTAGATTCTTCAGGTACCACAATCACGTTCTATTGATGCATCGTCATTGTGCTGGTTTCCCAATAAATTATCTACACTTCACCTTTCTAGGTTCAAGGAACTGCTGGGAACATTTTTCTGTCCTAATTAAGGACTATGATTATTTGTAAAAGTTTGCATCCACCTGATAACAATATTCTTGAATCACAGCCAACACATAGCTTCATTGTAATAGTAAGATTGCTCAAGTTTCTCTTAGTACATCTATTCATACCTCCTTGGTGGATATTCCAGTTATTGTTTCTGAATCTATCAAATCTGGAACTGTCTCTATTTTGATTATAACTTCAGTAAAAGTTGCTTATCTCTCTCTAAATATCTTACTAGTTACTACCATATAAGTATACTAAATAACTACCTACCTAGCATTAAGTTTTTGCATGGTGTAATGCGACAACAGCAATTGATGAACCTATTTTCTTTTCTTATTTTTGTTACAATTATGGTGGCAACAATGTTGAGTCATGTACTGTGATGTTTATAAATAACATTGTCTGGAAAGATGTATTATTTAGTGTATCATAGTGTAAGTCCTGGACTTTATACATGTTATCTGTTCACTTCAGTGCTCTCAGGCAAATTACTTAGTGGTCCTTCTATTAGCAGTTTGATGTGATGAAGTCTACTTTGAAGTCTAAAATTTCTTGGAGAAGCAGGAAATTACATAATACCTAAATCGTCCAACTTAATTTGTTGAAAGCAGGAGATGACATATCAGACAAACAGAAAAAAGCCACTGAATTCTCTCTCAGTCCACAGCTGAAAGCATTTTCTGATTGTCTTCTTAAAGTTGTGGCTTCTGGCAAACTTGAAGATTTCTTCCCAAATGCGCCACTTGTAGAGGAGTTGTGGAATGATTCTGCTATTCAAGCGACATACAAGCGGTTAAATGAACTTCAGTCGCTCCCTAGCATAGCCAGTTACTTCTTAAAGCAGGTATCTTTTACTTTCTGTTCTTTTTTTTGTTATTCTGCAGCTTGATTCTTGTAATCTCAAGGTAAACACACCAGAACGTTTGAACATGATTTTTCAGTTCTACTACGATCAGATGAATGACTACAAAAATGGTTAATTAATTTGTTCTCCACATATGGGGCCATTTGTTGATGTAGGATATAATAGTAGAATAGGTACTCTAGGTAGCTCTAGGTGGCAGAAGTGTTGGATAGAATTTATTGGTAAGATGAAATTGACCAGGGCAATATAAGGTATTGCTTTAGTGGTCATTTAATTTCTAACAGATCTTTATTGAGCTTCAGAAGTCCTTCATTAGAATCTGGAAAGGGAATTGACAGCTGAAATGGTCTTGAAGTGGTGTAAGGTAGGATGCGTAGTCCGACCCAAGAATTGAAAGTTGCGCACTTATGTAGGTTTTCTAAGTTAACAGAGTGAACAGATCAAGGGATAAACATATGCATTATTTAGACCATTCAAATCTTCTGATATGTCAAGGGGTTTGTGATTTTCTATTACTTTGTTGAGAGGAAAAGGGATAGGCTCTGGAATCCTTTTGTGCAGGTGATATAGTCCATAGTGAATTTTGTATTTTATTGAAAACACAGATACAGAAATGATAGCTCAATCCTACAACACAGACATCTAGATCTAGTATTGTTCTCAGAATAGAGAAGAATTACTAGATGCTAGAGACACTCAAGTAATCGACAAAAAAAAAATCCTAAAAACAGGAAGAAACTTGCTCAGTATGTAAATTTTATCAGCAGTATATATTAAGACACTAAAGTTCTTTTTTCCTTCTTAATTCTGGTTGAATCTATAGCAATAGGACTTTTAGGTAATGCTTCTCAAATTATGACCTCCTAATACATTGGCAAAAAATCTTCAAAGATATATATTTTTTGTCTAAAAATCACAATACACTCAGATGTATATCAATTAAAATTACCATTTTAATAATGGATGTACCGAAATGCATGGGAATGTCAATTTAATTCCATGGTCAAAACTTGTTACTAATGATTTTGTTGGAAATTCTTCAGGTTGTTGATATATCCAGAATCGAATATGTGCCTTCTGATATTCATATTCTCTATGCTGATGGAATAACTTCCTCCGATGGTCTAGCATATACGGAGTTCCATTTTCCACCGTTGGCTTGTGCTGGAAGTAGTATTGATGATGATGATCAGCAGGAGACAATGTTTAGGTGGGTTAATATTACCTACCGTTATTGATTTGATAGTGCAAGATGTTGGAGAGATTCTAAATTTGTTGCTATAAATTACTTTTTTTCCATAAGCACTTCCAAACACATTACATTAAAGAAGGCAAATTAAAAAAAAAATTCTGGATTTTCAGATGAATGAACATCCAGTCCATTAGACTTGTGATTTGGTGCTGCATATTATAATTCCTTGAGTTCAAGATTCTTTTACATTACTAGAAAGTAGAAACTCTATTTAGACCACAATATAGGCCGTCAAATGGCTTAGAGAGTTAGCGATTTTTATTTAACGATGCAATGTTTGATGACAGAATCTTTCTTTTCTCATCATCTAATACAAGCAATGCGTAAACTTTAACTTCTCATTTGCTGCAGGTATCAGCTCATCAGAGTCCACAGCAAAGGCCTTGGGGAGAATTGCAAATGGCTAGACATGTTTGACGATGTCCAGATCGTGGTTTTCTGTGTTGCTATAACTGACTATGACGAATACTATGAAGATTCAAATGGGGTAGTCATGAACAAGATGATGGAGAGCAGAAGGCTCTTCGAGTGCATCGCCAGTCATCCGACCTTTGAGCAGAAAGATTTTCTTCTGATCCTCAGTAAATTCGATCTACTTGAGCAGAAGATAGACATGTCTCCTCTAACCTCGTGTGAATGGTTCGACGACTACAGTCCTGTAGTAAGTCGACATCCACAGAGCAAAACCAGCCGTGGTGTCCCCATTGGTGCCACCAAGGCCCAGCAAGCCTTTCAATACATTGCTGTGAAATTCAAGAGGTTATTCTTTTCGATGACCAGGAGGAAACTCTATGTGGTTCAGGCAAATGGTTTAGATTCAGATTCCGTCGACGCAGCACTTCGATACTCAAGGGAGATCATCAAGTGGGAAGAAGATAGGTTTGTGGGTGGCACCCTTGAGTCAATGTATAGCACAGAGCCAAGCTCCTTCTCTCAGTGACATCTTCAGGAAGAAACAGCTGTAAATATATAGCCTTCTCTTTTTCTTTTTCTTTTTTCATTGTTGCCTTCATCTAAAATGTCATCCATGTTGTGTGTATCCATTATTTGTAATAGCTCAGTGCAAGAAATAGGTTCTTTGTGTATGTCCCTTAGAAGATTCAACCACCTTGTTAGTGATCTGTACATTGGTGGGCGGCTATGCAAATAAGCTTCCTGATGAAGTGTTTCAGAGTAAATATTGTGTCTCTCATGAGTGTGTTTTGTTTTTGCTAAAAAGAAATTATTTGTACTACTTACTTAAAAAAAGCATTTGTTTGCTGCATCACTGTTTTCTTTGCTTTTGGTAATCATATCATGATTAGTAGTGATTAACTAGTGTTTATTATTGGATAAATGCATACAGGAGGAGCCATTAATTGGAGGTATATATATATATATATATATATATATATATATATATATATATATATATATATATATATATATATATGGATGGTTTTGTTTTCTGTCTATGGCGAGCTCAAATGCTTCCTATGGTCAGCATCTTTTCTCTTATTACAGCCCGGCCCGGCCCGGCCCGGCCCAGATTAACCCGGTTCAGTTACACCAAGCTGGCCCATACCGGTCCATCATAGCGTACAAGCATATCTGAACCATAGTGGTAGACCCTTAAACCCTTCTCTCTATCTCTCGATGCTTCGCCTCCGAGCGCTGGCCACCACCGAACGCCTCCGCCTCGCGGCGGGCGGCCGCTTTCTCCACCGGAGGGCCACGAAGCCGAGAGCTCCTCCTCCGCCGCCGCCGCCGCCTACACCACCGAAGCCGCCACAGAAGCCAACCCCCTTCGCCTTCCACGGGATCACGTGGCACGACCCCTACAGCTGGATGTCCGACCTCAACGACCGCGTCGCCATGCGCCACATGGACGTGTACATGGAGCAGGAGGAGAAGTACACCGAGGCCGTCATGATGGCGTCCGGCGCTGACCGCCTCCAGCGCAAGCTCCACATCGAGATGGCCCCGCGGCTGGCGTCCGACCCGTGCACGCCGCCTGTGCGGTGGGGCCCCTGGCTCTACTACCGGCGGGCGGAGGACGAAAAGCAGTACCCTGTGCTCTGCCGGAGGTCGGCGAGCCTGCACGATGAGTTCATATCTTACAGCGAGCCGTCGGCTGGGTTTGATTTCCAGACCGGAAAAAGGATCGAACAGAAGCTGATCGATTACAATCAAGAAGCCGAGCGGTTTGGTGGTAAAAATCTCCTCCTCCTTTTCTTTCACTTGCCGTCTTTTCTGTCATTAAATTGTTTTCCTTATATAGTCCTAGAAAAATTCTCTTTTGCATCCTTTATTGTAATAATCTTGAAAGGAAAACAAGTGACCAAACGCAACTTAATGTGGGCTTACTTTATTCGTAGGTTTGCGGGTATTTTTGGTAACTAGGAAAAGGAAAGAAAGACAAAAAGAAATCTGCTTGGGATGTTTGTCAAGCCCTCAGTGCTTCTTGAAAATGTCGATAAGCAGTTTAGGAGTTCTTAGTGGCTTTAGATGATTAGTCACTTGCAAGTTCAGGATCTCTATATTTGACACTTTGGTTCAGCTCTAACACTTCCTCTAACCAAGAATTCTTTACAAATTCTTCCTTTTCATTTATCTTATTGGAATTTTGATTTCCATATATCTATGTTACATCAATATGTACCTTCTTTATGATTTTTGTAACTTAAATATGCAAATCTCTATTACGATGGCTTCCCCCTCATTTTCTTGGTTCTTTTGAACAATCTATGCTTACGTTTTTTTTTTTCAACAATCAAATAATCATTTAAAACCGTGTCTAGACACAAGATTGTAGGTCTGATGGTGCTTCGGTGCCTAGTGAATGCATTTAACTGCACTTGAGACACATCTCAAACCAAATAAATCTTTCAGACGGTGACACTTCATGAATTTAATGCAGAACCTTGATGTTCCCATGCAACTTATTATTGCCTCAAAAAAAACTTTAAAAGCTTGAGTAGACAAGTAGCTTTTTCAATTTTATGCACAAGCTAAATGGTTTCTTTTTCTTTTTGGATTGGCTATTCAAGTTGATGATTGACAGTGTAAAAGGTACAAAATCCTACATATAAATAACAGGGAACCTAGTAGCACGATTCTCAACTTATCATGGTAGCAATTCAATATAGTAGATGCTTACAGAATTCTTGGAATTGAAGCTCTGCGTTAGTCAATTGCTAAACCTTGGGGATCATTGACCCTATAGAAAGAAACAAAAAGGGACTCTGACCTTATTGGACAATCTGACTTTTATTGTGTTATCCCACTATTCATGAAGCCCATAGCTTTCCTTCAACATATTCCATATAAGTGGACAAACATCCATAGAGAACAATTTCGGGACAAATAATTTTCTATGCATATGTATTCAATTACCGACAACCATGATAAGGGTCGATCATTTGGTTCGGCTGGTAGGTGTATGCCACTGATGAATTACTGTTCAATAAAATGCTGAAGGACCCCATATACTATGTTAGAGAGTGCTCAAGATTGCGACAAGAGACTGATGGTTCTATCCAGCATTAAAATTTATTAATAGATGAAACCATTCTCATATTATCTATAACAAGCGCTCATAAATCCTTTATGGGATCAGAATTAAAACTGCATTTGATTCACTAGGTGATTTCTTTGTGTGCACCTGCAGAATGGTTATAATACTATCACGGTGTCACCATCTTGTCCAGTGGTTCTGCACCAATAAAAAGATTTGATACGTTTTGTTTTTGAATAGTATAAGTATGGCATGCATAAATTAGTCACCTTTCTGTTCCTTTTATATATTCATGTCATTGCTTTTCTAAGATAGCTTGACCAATGCTATCAAATCAAGTCAGCTATTTGTTTCCAAATCTCTCATCATGTATAAAAAATACTTTTTTTCATTTGTTCTATCATGGATTTCCACCATACTTAGTGGTGTAACACTTCCGACAACAATGTATAGATTCACAAGATTTGGTTTAGATAATCTGGCATTTCTTACATTATTGGTTTTTTTGGCTACAATGTGAATTAGTTTTCTTGTTAGTTAGTGACCAAATATTCATAAAAGACCAAACACAAATGGTCTTTTATGTTGTTATGTTGCATATGATGTATGCTTGCAGATTTGCTTCCAAAGAAGTTTATATTTTTCAAATAAGCTTATATTTTGTTATTGCCATTTAATATCAGGATACTCATATGAAGAGCTATCTGAGGTGTCCCCAGATCATCATTTTTTTGCTTATACTATGTATGACAAAGACAAAGACTCCTTCACTTTATCTGTAAAGGATTTAACCACTGGTTCACTTTGTGACAAACCCCAAGCAGATCGGGTTGCTAATCTGTCATGGGCCATGAATGGGAAGGCACTGCTCTACACCGTCACAAACAATGATAAACGGCCATATAGGTTAGTAAAGCAACTTCAGAAGGCTCTATTTATGCTTTCTTTTGCTTGTACTCTGATTTAGTGTTTCTTTTTCTTTAGGATCTTTTGTAGCATTCTTGGATCTAATAAAGATGATGTTCTGATTTTGGAAGAACACAATGAGAATGTCTATATAAACATTAGAAATACCAAGGATTTTCAGTTTGTAACTGTAAATGTCTTTTCGAATTTTTCTTCAAAGGTATTTTCTGAATTGAACCCACCGAAGTTTATATTTAAATCTCACAATATTATGATCCAATTTAGCTTTTTGTTTTTCTTTTGTAGGTGTACTTGATAAATGCAGCTGATCCCTTGTCAGGCATGACATTAGTCTGGGAATGTGAACCTCATGCTCACTGCATAGTAGAACACCATCAAGGTTACTTATATTTATTTACAGATGCTGCTAGAGGAGGTGAACCTGTTGATTCACATTATCTGCTCCGTCGTGTTGCTAAAGATTATGATTCCGGAAATTGGGAGGTCTGGAATCTGCTTGTGTTCATTTAGACCTCAGATGCTAGTCTTAAGGCTTCATGTAGATTTCTTTGATAACATAAGTAAACAATGATTCTCATCATGCATATCATAAATTTTGTTTCTCAAGCGGCAATGTTGATCTGTGGTGTAAGGTTTGAGAAAGTAAGGTGCAGAGATGAGCATTCAATATTCTTTGTGACTGAGGCTTTGATGTTGGTATCTGGCTACAAGTCACCTAAGGTTGTTAACTATTCAATACAAAGTTAAATGTGGGATTCAAAAAGGAAAGGCTCTAATATTGGAAGTATCACAAATATCGGGGAGGATGAAAATGCAGTATAGAAATAATTTTTAAAGCACAGGAACCTAAAGAAATGTTTTTCCAATGTGTTCGTACTTCATACAACATATCTTCTTTCATGATTCTGACCTGGTTTTAGATAGTGATCCTATTGAGAAGACATCATAGCATTTTATGTATGTTATATCAGCTTGTTTTAGGTCTCTTGTGAAGTTACCTTATGGTCAATTTAGGTCAGCTTTTTGGATTGATGGGTTGATTAAATCAGATTTGGCAGGCGTCTAGAAAAGCTCTTGATTTCCTTTCGTCAGCTCTTGTGGTTGGCTTGTCATGCTTGCTCCTCTATCTTTTGGCTTGTAGCCTTTTTCTTGTTCACCATTAATTCTTGAAGTGTTTCATGAAATTTTGTTATTGATATTTTTTTCTTTATTTCCCAAATAGTTGGAACTTACGGCTTTGTTGTTGTTTGTTATTGTATATTTATTTCCTTATTTCCATGTCACTTTCTCATACCTGTCTTTGTAATTTAACTAATATTACTTGTAACTGCACAGTGTGTTCTTCTTGAGGAGCCTGGTGTTACCATAGAAGATGTTGATTTTTGTGAAACTCACATGGTGCTTATTCTTAAAGAAGGCAAATCATTCAGAATATGTTCAGTTGCTCTACCTCTATCTATGGGTGGAAATGTAAGTTATGATTTCTCTGATCTATTTTAGCTCTTATCTGTCTTACAAATCATTAAAAATTGTTCAGTTGCTCTATCTCTTTGGATGGAAAAGTTACATTTCTGCTGATCAGCTTAGCTATAAATTTGTCTTGCATTACTTCACATCAGGGATCTTTGCAATCTTTAGTTTCCCCTTTGTCACAATTCCCTAACTTTATTCAGTTTACTTGTATCCTCACAATCTTTTGATTCTTCCTTATCATAAACCTTGTGTTTAGTTATGTGTGTAATTCTTTAACCTTCTTTCTAATGCATAATTCTCTTGAATTTTATAATTTTCTCAATTTTTATAACATGCCTTTTATATAGGTGTTTCCTTTTCAAAATTTCATCTAAGTGCTACTCACACTTCCTGATGCAGTACTCTTAATTTGAACTTTTAAAATTCTCTTTGCCATATTGTTTTCCCCAGATATCCAACTTTTTCCTTTTCATCCTTTTTTTGGATTGTATTATCACATTGTTTCCATTAAGTGTGGGACCAGGAACCTTGAACAAATTTATATATACTTGCGAGGATAACTTTTGCTGTCAAGCTTTTTAATCTCATTCCATTAACTGCATATCTGCTGCAAGGATTCAGATTCTGTTTACGTTCACCTAGCTCTCTTGATGACAGGTACCTGTGCATCTTTCAGCCCTTCAGCCATGCTTTTTGCCTCTTCCAGAGCATGTCTGTCAGATTGCACCTGGACCAAATTATGACTATCATTCATCAATTATGCGATTCACAATATCCTCACCTGTGGTAATCAGATTATCTTTTCTGTTAATCAGTTTAGTCTGGTATCATTTCTCTTAATGTCAATGGATACTGGTATGATATTATCAATGATATCACTGATCAAAATTGTTACAACATTACAGTTTCTATAAGGATGTTTCCAATAATGTTATTTTTATACTTGTTTAAGTTCAAGCGTATGCCAACATGCGAGTAATTTACCTTCTTTATCTCAGTCATTGGTTGTTATCTTTTTGTCATGTAAACATGTGATCTTGATGTACCTTAAGAGATTTCTTGATGAGAGAATCTTATGGCACTTAAATTAGAACAGTGGATAGTTTAAAATATTGCATTCCTTCATGTTATTGGTGCATTATTCTTGATGTTAGATGCCGTTTGAGTTCATATTCTTGTGCACCAAAATCATGTGTTTGAACTGAGTATTATCTGTTTCTTTGCATCAAAGAGCACCATTGATACACCGGATCAGAACTTTATTGACTGTAAATGTTTACTCTTTGCCTTGAAGAATGCCATTGTTTCTTTGCGTTAATATTGCTCGACTTTTCCTCTTTTAAGCTTTAGAAATCTTGGAGCATATTATACACCACCAAACAAGGAGTCATTTGACATTGCTTTATCATTCTGTTCACTAACTTAAGAGTAATCTTTCAGCCTCAATGATATGGTTTGGTTGACTTTTTCCACTCTCATCTACAGAGTCCATGCTGCATGATTGACAGATTAATGTAGTTATAGTTCTTGGTGTTCTGAAACTTCCTAGCAGTCAGATGATTGCTGATCTTACAGTGTCTCTTTTCTATTTAAGTCGCAGATTTTAAATTTGAAAATTCATAGTTTATAGGTTGTGGTATTTCTTCCAATTTTCTGCAGATGCCTGATGCAGTTGTTGACTATAACTTATTAAATGGGAAGTGGCACATTGTACAACAACTTAATATGTTGCAAGAGCGCACAAAAACTTTATATGGGACTGCAGCAGCTGCTAGCAGTCTAAAACGGTCATCACTGCCAAATAACTTAGGCACCAACTGTCAACACCTTGATGCAGATGGTACGTGGCATGAGCTCTCTGAGTTTTATGCTTGTGAGTACTATGATGTTCCTTCAAACAATGAAGTTGTTGTCCCATTGACTATTGTATACTCCCGAAAGCACAAGCAAGAGGGCAGTCCAGGGCTACTTCATGGGCATGGTGCTTATGGTGAGCTTTTAGACAAGCGCTGGAGAAGTGAGTTGAAAAGCCTTCTAGACCGTGGCTGGGTGATTGCTTATGCTGATGTCAGGTTTGGATTTATACTTTTTTTACAATAAATTTTAGTTTAAATCCATATATTTTTCATCATAGTAGTCACTTTGTCTGCTTTAGTATTTCTTTTCCATATGCAAAAAATAGGAGGATTTAGTATTTGGTAATGTTTATAAATCATACAAGAAGTTAAGAATATCTTCTATTTCTGATATTCAAAATTTGAAATATATGGTTTCAGTATTAATCATGTTGGCCATCTTGCTGCCTAGATAACTTAATGTTCAATTTTGCTAACAGAGGAGGCAGCGGTGGTGGTAAAAAGTGGCACCATGATGGCAGGCGTACCAAAAAACAAAATTCAATTATTGACTATATCTCATGTGCTGAATTTCTAGTTGGGGAAGGTATTGTGCAAAAGAATAAGCTTGCCGGTTGGGGATATAGTGCTGGGGGGCTTTTGGTTGCTTCAGCTATTAACATTCGTCCAGATTTATTTCGGGCTGCGGTTTTAAAGGTGCGTGTAATGGGAGATCCAATACATGACATAACATGTTTGCTTGACTTATTTGCTCCTTGTATTGCTGATGATGAGCAATTTTACCCAGCTTGTGAACTTTGCATCTGGGGCACAAAGATTACCCTGACCATTAAAAGTGGTTCTGGCCCTTGAGGGAAGGGGTACAACTATAAAATTACTTCTGCTAAAAGGAAAGTACAATGGAACTTTTTCATCATCTTAAGGAAGTTCAACATGTTGGTTTAATCTTAACTACCATAGTGCTTGGGTAAAAGTTAGTAATGACATTTAATAACTAGTTTTTGGTTTTAGAGCACATACTGTTCTTTTATATCTTTTTATTTACATTTTTCTATTTGTTACTTATGATTTTTCTCTACTTTGTTTATAAGTGAGGCATATAAACAAAGTGGAGAGTCTTGTTTGATCGATGGAGAGGTCGATGAAGATATTACTCATAGAGTAAAAACAAGATGGTTAAAATGACGAGGGACGTCAAATGTCTTATGTGATCATCGAATACCTTTGAGATTAAAATAAAATTTTATAAAACAATTCTGAGATCAATAATATTTTATGGATTTGAGTATTGGACAGTTAAGAAAAAATTTATACAAAAAATTTGTGCTGCCGAGATGAGAATGTTGAGATGAATGTGTGGAAAATAAATATTTTTATTCATGAACAATTAGGTATCGCTTCGATAAAGGATAAAATGAGAAAAAATCATTTAAAATAGTATAGACCGAAATTATAAATAAAGATCTAATTTCTCTAAACTTAACTGAACATAGGACTCTTTACAAATCTGAATGGCAGCAAAAGATCCATATAGTTGACCTCAAATAGTTGGGACTTACGGTTTTATTGTTATTGTTGTTGTTTATAAGTGAGGCATATGATGATATCTCTTCATGTATCTGCTGTTGTTTGGACTAGTTTGTTTCGTAAGCAAATCTTGTTTACAAGCATGTCATAGTTTTGCATGTCACTATTTTGCCTAATTTAGACCATTCTATTACCTGCTATGCAAACAAAAGCAACTTAAAATACTCTTGCTACCTACTTGTCCTATGGTATAGTGAGGGTGTCCACTGATTTGGGTAATAGGATGCTTAAATTGATGCATGTCAACTGTTGGCATGGTTTAACAAAAGACTCTGTATGTACTGGGTGCAGACAGTCACTAGCACAATGCAACATTATTTCTTGCACAGTAAGCTCCTGTTAGTATCTCATATTTTGTAATAATGTTTCTCTGTTTATTTTTTGTTTATTTTATCTTATAGTTATGTATTCTTTTACTTATTATAGCTACACTAACTGAACCTGGTTGCTTATTGATTGTCAGGTTCCCTTTCTAGATGTCTGTAGCACTCTTCTGTACCCTATCTTACCTCTCACACCTGTTGACTATGAAGAGTTTGGCTACCCTGTTGAGCTTGAAGATTTTCTTGCCATCAGGAAGTATTCCCCTTATGATAATATTCAGAAGGGTGTTCCTTATCCAGCAGTGTTGATAACATCATGTTTTAATACAAGGTACTTCTCTTATAAAATTCATATCAACAAGTCATCATGTCCCAACTATTGGGTCGGCAAGTTACTATTATAACAATAATAACATCAACAAAACCGTAAGTTCCAATTATTTGGGATCAGCTACATAGATCTTTTGCCATCATTGAGATTTGTAAAAAGTCATATGTTTAGTGAATACATAATTCATTCTGTAAAAAGCTTAGCAAGTTATTATTAAGCTACTAAAAAATTAGTGAATACAGAATTCATTCTCATCTTTGCTCCTTTTGTTACTGAGCATGGTTTTTCAGATATGTAATGTTATGTACTTTACAAAGAACCCTTTCAATTGAAGTAATATGTTTGCTAAATTTGATTTCCTGTTGTGGTTTTCCTGTGGACTATCGTGCAACATAGAAGGTCTACTCCATGATTTTCTTTTCCAATAGAACCTATCTTTAAGTTTTTTGCATATTTGGTTATATTGCATCGAAGCATTCAATTGGCAGTTTCTTTTCTCCTGGCATTAGCAAGCTCTCGCCAGCGGATGGATAATTTGATGAGCTCTAGCAGTTCTTTGTTTCTAATATGCAATTTGTTGGTTCCGGTGTGCTTACATAAGGAGATTTTCTATAAAATTTGTGACACTTGCTACATGATGTATGAGGTGCATTCAAAATAATAATTTGTTATTTTATGATGTTTACAGAGAAACAAGATATTTGAACTGAAAGCAACTTTTTTAGTCAGTATTTGTCCGGAGACTCAAAAGCTCTAATATTCATATCATTATGATGCACAACTATATATAATGGTGCAGCATCTGGTGTGATTCTCTCTCTCTCTCTCTCTCTCTCTCTCTCTCATATACACAAAAGTGTGTGTGTGTGGCGGCGGCAAGGTTTTGTGATTAATAGAATTTGCTGCTAATCTTTCCTGCATGACCGCTTATATTTTTTCAAGCAGTGCCCCACATGCAAGACACAGAACTACATTCGTCTGGTAATAAGTTTGGAACATGGAATATGTTAATTGTTGATATTTTCACTATTCTACTTAATATTGTTGACGTTGAAAAGTGCAAATTAAAATGATAATCAATTAATCATCAATCATTGTATGGTCTTATCTACATCACATTTGTTCTGAATATAATTCTTTTACTGTCTAATTAAAATTTTCTTACGGTTAAAAGGAAATATATGTTAAAAGTGCATAAAATTTAATTTCTTCGGCTAAGCATCTGCCTCATTAAGTTGCCTATGGTTTAGGCGCATCAATTTTTTTGTCATTATAACATATCAGGCTTAATTATTCAATTGTATGTTTGGCTTAATTTTAGAGGCCAAAAAAACTGTTTCCTGTAACACCTTTTTACAAATGAGTACACAAATGTCTAAACTTGTTTCAATGTGGTAGGTTTGGTGTGTGGGAAGCTGCAAAATGGGTTGCAAAAGTCCGAGAGCAGACCATCTATGATCCCCAGCGGCCAATACTGCTTAATCTAACAGCTGATATAATAGATGGGAGCAAGTATTTAGAGTCGAAGGAATTGGCTCTGGAAGCTGCTTTTCTCATAAAAATGGTCTCCAACTCCTAGTTCTGAGCTACCTGCTTCTATTGTAATCAGATGATGCCACCAAAGCTTACATGGTTTACTTCTTGGGAGGGTCTCCTTGATGCTTCATCAGGCATCAGACGAGTTAATTAACAACTTGACTTTTGCTGTTTAGTCTTATGGAGGGAAAAGCTGATGTTCAATAGATCAGTCATGTGGTTTACTTCTTGGGAGGATCTCCTTGATGCTTCATCAGGCATCAGATGATTTAATTAACAACTTGACTTTGCTGTTTAGTCTCATGGAGGGAAAAGCTGATGTTCTATGGATCCGTCATGTGGTTTACATCTTGGGAGGGTCTCCTTAATGCTTCATCACCATCAGAGGAGTTAATTAACAACTTGACTTTGCTGTTTAGTTTTACAGAGGGAAAAGCTGAGGTTCTATGGATTCGTCGTGACTTGTGTAGAGTCACGACGAATCTCTTTACGGGACACAAGTCACGACGAATCTCTTTACAGGAAGATTCAATGATAAATTAGGATGGTTTCTGCAATCAGAGGTTATTGAGATAGATGCCTTCAGAATCCTGTGCTACTTTGTATGAATAGAGAGCAAAAACTGTGGTTTCGATATCATATATAGTTCAGGAATCATGATTATTTGTTGTAAGAAGAATCTTTATTTTTGGAACTGTCAAATTACTTTCTCTACTACAAGATATTTGTATTTATTGGTTATCTGCATCTCTCCAGATCTTAAGCTCTCTGATCTAATTGTTTGTTATAATTTTACTGCCTGCTTTCACTGTTAGCAGTCACCACCAAAAGAACCCAAAGTGCTGTGTCCTTTTGTGGATGAGGTAATGTTTCATCATGTCTAACACCAGCAGTTGCTCCAACTTTCTCTGACATGGCACACACCAATCTCTGTGGAAACCTTTTCCTGTGGATCTTTGTTGGATGTATGCATGAGAATGGAAGACAATGACATTTTTGTTGTTGACAAAACTGGAGTTCCACTTTTATCCATCAGATTGCTTCTTGTATCCCCAAATCCACAATGGAGATAATGTTGCAGTGACAAAAATATGTAGGCTAAGAATCCATAATGGAGATAATTTTTCTCGTTGGGTCAACCCAAAAAAGTGACATATTTAGCTCATTCATGGCAAATTTGGGGAACATACAAAAAACACCAAGGACTAATCTCATTAACAGGATTCTTACCTGGAAAAAGAATATAGTAGTAATTAGCAAATCATTCAATCAGGACTAATCCTGATTCCAGCCAATCTATTGATTTCTGACAATTACTAAAGTGACCATGTTTCAGCAGAAATACCATATAGACAGAGATCAAGGTTTACTGTATAGCAGAAATTACACTATTAAAAGAGAATACTACACATCAAAAGCTCTTCCAAAGCATCCCACAAAGCAACAGTTACAGATATAAAACAAACACACACATAAAGAGTGAGAGCAGTGTTCCATCTTCCAATCAGAATGATGAGAATCTATATTCTGCCTTGTGATTCTATATATTTGACACAGAAATCCATTCATGACTTTGTGATTCTACATATTGCTTAAGCAAACTGTGGAAAAAGAAAGGGTAGCCCGGACGGCACACGAGCTCCCACCCAAGGGCCGTGCCGTTTGGTGAAGGGTGATACCCGCGATCTCACATATACAAGTGGTGAGGCTGTTTCCATTGATCGAACCCTAGTCATTCGTGATGCAAAGGAGCAACCTCATTGTGATGCCATGGTTTGCCCCCTCAAACTCTACATCAAACAAAATGATGGATACCTCGAAAAGACAAGAATGAATATAGGTTGGCCTGAAGCACCACAAATTATCATTCTCCCAAACAGGGAAACTATTGAGAACACATAAGAGAAACATAAATGGATTGCATTTTCCCCTTGTATTTTTAATTATCTGCATCTCCTGATCACAATGTTCATGACTGTTTCTGTTGGTTTGAGCAGCGTAGGAGGTTGCTGGTCGCACTGGAATCTTGTAAAAATCTGCAAAAACACATATTTCACTGGCTATGTTTCTGAAGTCTCCGCAATGGTGGATAATCTATCGGTCTCAGCAAATGATGGATCCAGAAACTTGGCCACAAATGCCCACATCCTGTAAACATCCTCAAAGTTTGTGAGGTACCCAAGCGAAGCAGTAACGACCTCCACTCTGATCACAACATTCTTACTGTTATTCTTATTATCGTGGCGACTATTTGCAGGACGATACAAGGAAGCATCAGTTGAAGCTTCTCCATGTAAATGTTTCTGATTGTCCATGACCCTTATATGACTAAGATAGCCAATGCCCAAGGAAAGACCATTTTTCTCGGCCAGCTTTTGAACAATCTCTGGTTTGATCACCGCCCCACTATCATCCTTCACATTGAATGCCACAGCTGCACCCCTTTCGTATTTGATCTTTGGGCCATAGATCTGGACAAGAAGCAAACCGGTGTCCCCAGCTGAATCTCGTAATCGCAACTGCAGCAACGATGTAACAAGCCAGTTGATCAGATACCGTAATCTTAGAGTTGTTTTGTTGAGACCCATCATGTTCACATGATCAAGGTGTCTGCAAATTATTTCAGGCTCTAATCTTGCCCACTCTTGAGCATCATCATCATCACCATCACAAATGGCATCATTGTCATCACCATCACAAATGGCATCATCATCATCGCCCTCATCATACTCTGGTGCATCACCGGATGCTTCACCTGCATCGGAATTACGATAAGAAAATCCTGTAGCACTGTTATCCTCCATGCTGAAGGATACCCTCCGATCCATGCTCGACGCCCGTTCATTCTCTTGCACGCTTAAGAATTTACTGCCTGCAAACCTGTTGTTATTTCCCTCCCTCCTTCCTAACAGCCGAAACTCACCTTCTGTTTCCCTTCTTATGGCACTCTCTTTCACCTCGATATGGCTTTCAGGGTATATTTCAGAAGTTGAGCCATTCTCATGACCAGCGTGCCATCCGAAAACAGAACTTGAGCTAGCAATCCTCCCATTGGCAGAAGAAAACTTAACAGCTCGTTTTCCCGTTGCTTCTTTTACCTTGGGTTCTTCCTCAATCTCACCCACGCGCTGGAAGCGTGCATGCTTTGGCCCATTTTGTGAAGGTCCTTCTCCTGGGTCTTCCCTCGCATGGTCTAGTTCTTGTGAGACTGATAAGACAGCTGCATCAAAGGATAGCACATGATCATCACCTATGGGGCTCTTCGACATACTAGAAACAAGTTTTGGTGACACCATTTTATGATTCTTCCTTCCGGTAAACCATGAAGGTGGAGTTGGAGACCCCAACTTCCCCTTGTTCGACTGCCCTGAATGGTCTGATCCCAATGGACTCTGACCTAATTCAATCCAGAAGGAGCTGTCGGATGATTCGTCCTCACTAAAAACTGGGCTCTTTATGACCTCTCCAACTGAAATGCTCTCGGTCTCCTCAAAGATTGTACTCACCCCATCACGGTCGGAGCTGTTGTCCTGATCATTCTCACTCTCGAACACATCTCTCACTTGAGCTGAAGTGAATGCACCTGAAAAAGCAGGCAACTGCGATCCTCTGTGAGTGTCGGGCATGAAAGATTCATCATTCCCGTCGATAGTTTCATCTTCGATTCCATCCGGTACATCCAGACGATCCACCGAGTCACTCAAATATTGAGGAAACACAGGAACAATCCTCACCATTCCTGATCCGGTACCACCATTCTGCTTCTGCAAGCTTCCTATCACAGATTTCTTGATCAGGAGACATCCAAAACCAGTTGGATCAAACCCAAACACGCGGTAGAACGACGTGATAATGAAATCTGGCCGGAAGAGCGACAGTCCGAGAGAATCCATGTCCTTGGGGCCCAAAGATCCAGCATCAAGCAACACATGCCAATTATTCTGCTGAGCCAAAGCCATCCACTGGTACGAGTACTTTGCTCCAGTCACTCTAGACTGGACTGGGAACACAAAGAGCCCAGCAGCCGAGTCCTTCTTCCTCCTCCTCTTGCCAGAGATCTGCTTCCTCAACTCCGTGGAACAGAGCTTGAGCGTCGGCCACTTGAACCATGCGCTGTACACCTTGGCTCCCTTCTCCCTCGCACTCTGAGCCATCCAATTCACAGACTGGCTTTCGTGATCGAACATCGTCAGCAACTTCTTGTTCGTATGAAATGGGTAAGTCTCTGCGAGCAATTTAAAAGCAGAACCTCTGCTGAAAGTGAAAACCAAACCATACTCGTTCTCGGGAATGTTGAGGTAGTCCATTATCCGAGTCTTGATGTCGTGCTCGGCGGTGCCTTTCTCAGCGCCGCCGTACAAAGAATGGTTGGTCAAGTTAGCAGTGATCTCGGAGAGGCTAACAGCCGAAGACTCCCAGCTCTGGAAGCTCTGAAGGTAGGAGAACAAGCCAAAGCCGCAGTAGTCGAGACATACCTTGGCGCCGGTGTCCGAAAGGTGGCAATACTCGTCCAATCTCAGCCTGTCGATCTTGTTCGAAGAAACGTACTTGGGATACATGGTGACGAACTTGGACAAAGCCTCATCGAGGGCGGGAATGGAATCAGCAGTGAGGAACGTGCGCTCCGCGGCGAGGGCGGTGGCCTGGAGGAACTCCCGCTGGGCACGGAGGCGAGCGAGCGATCTCGACCGGCTGATGGAGCCGTCGTCGGGGTTGCCGAAGGTCCCGGGGTCCATGTCCTGGGACTTGAATAGGGAGCCGTCCTCGGAGGCCTCCTCCAGGGCCTCACGGAGTTTGTTCTCCTGCAGCTGCCGGAGCATTGAGGGTCGCCGCCTGGCCTCCTCCTCCGACAGGCCCTTGCCGGCGCCGCCATCTTGCCACCGGTTCTTCCTGTCGAGGATCAGGGCGGCGCAGTGTGAGATGGGCTTCCATAGAGAGAGATGCATGAGTGCTGCTCACCGAAGCTCTCCCAGCCAAGAACCCTAGAAGGCCATCAGTTCATCAGAATCAGATCAAAAACCGCTCTTCAAAAGAGCACAAAAAGGGTAAAGATCTGAGCTTTCTTTCAGAAACACAAGCTCCAAGGTGATCAAGATGAGATTTGAGGGGCAAAAGAGCGAACCAAGAAAAGAAACCTAAATTGAGATTCGGCAAACTTTTGCTTTTGCGAATGGTAAGGAGGAGATTAAAAAGAGCAACATTCAAACTCAAAATCTCCGAGATTCCATTGAAATCGCCCAAAGGTGCCAACTTTGTGAAGACTCCAACCTCATTTGTCAAAGAGAAGACCACACTCAGATAAAAGGAGAAGAGCAGAGGGGGGGAAAAAGGAAGGGAATCAAGAGCTGCAAAATAGAGGGAGAGAAAGAATATGATTCCTCAGCACAACCCCCTTTTCCTTTTCCTCCACCAGATCAGAGGAGGTCAAAGAGCCGAACTCCACCAGGACAAGGTCCAGGAAGAAGGAAGCAATGGAGATCCAGCAAAGCCTCAACAACTCGATCAAAGAGCAGATCTTTCCCATCTTAAACACTGCCACACCATCGAGGATGATCTCTGCTTCACTCTCCACTCCCCACTCCTCTGTGCTTGCCCCTCCTCCCTTCCCTCTCTTTCTATATTCTCTTTCTTTCCTTGCTTATCTCCACCAACTCCCTCCCTGCAAAATATTAAAAGCAGGCCATCAGCTCCATTACTCCAATGGCCAATCCATACAAACATGCCAGTGATTATGTGCTCCCGCTACCCTTCCCTGCCCACTGTAGCCACCACCACCACAACACGAAACTACTTGCTGCCCCCACTTTCTCCTCCGCCTCAACTATCATCAGTAAAAGGAAACAGTAAACCAAATAAACAAACAGAAACAGACAATCGAGCTCATCGTTCGATTAACTTTATACTGTTCTTACACCAGTGCGATGCTCATTGACTTGTTATCGAGCATCCACTAAACGACATGTAGTCGGACCTCAGGGGGGTGTGCCGCATGAGGTGGTGGACGTGTTGCCAAATAAATGTCGTGGTTTCGGCTAGAAGTCAACCACTCACCATCCATGAATGAATCCAAGAACACTTGCCAAAGTCCCAGAGGACACATTAAGTGATTGCAGGTCTTACTTGCTTGGGTTTGACCTTTAGTTGTAGCTAAGCACAGTCTCTTTGCGACAAACAGTGGTTCATTGTGGCCATGAGATATGAGAAGCAGAGGCCATATGAAATTATTGTTCCCGAATCATAGCTTTGGGCATTGGCAACAAACCATCTAAAAGTCCACAAAGCAAAGTCAAGCATGCTTTGTGCTGTCAGGGTGACAAGGTGACACTCCCATTGAAATTTGTTGCCATGAGATCATCTATTCTAATTTAATCGATCACCAGCTCGAATTGGACCACCACCCTCTAGACTATCATTCACTCATCATCTTTCCTGAAACCACAACAATGGTATATTCATGATTTGGGTTGGATCCGTGGATAATGTCATTTGATATCTTGCTGTGTGTTTAATACAAATGGGAGTATTAACTAGGAAAAAGAATGTTGTGTAAGTTGACCATAAGCCATCCATCCATCCCATCACCGCATGCAAGTCAGCCTGTGGGGGCTTTGAAGACAAAGACATTGAGATCGGAATAGATTTTTGGCAGGTCAGCGCAGGTTGCGTTGCGTGCTGCTACTGCTCCATCTTACTAATCCACCCAAAGCACAAGACTTTGCACAAGTTTGACCAAAGTATCCTTGTAAGTTTCTTCTTCATCAAAGGAAAAAAGAAAGTCCAAGCAGGAGAGAGGCAACTTGGAACTTTATTTATTGTAGGGTTGCAGACGAACCGGCATCGACTCCATTAGCACAAAATTTGCACCTGAGGGTGGCTAGCTTGGCTGGAAAGTGTGTGCAAAGACCATGGATCTCTCGGATAGACGGGAGGGGCTCTTTGGCTCACACAAGCAGCGACCTTGATCTTAGCAACTACTTTGCTGATGCTTATGCTCAGGAATTCGTGTGTTACTTTAAGCCTGTATTAGCCATCTGATATCAATCAGCAGCAGCTTCTTTGTTCATCGATGCCCGCAGTCTGTCTGTCAAAACTAAAATACATGGGAGAGCTTCCCGGCTTGTCTTGTTACAGGTCACAACCCCACCCACCACCACCACGAAACGAGAGCATGTACGAAGAACAGGAGGATTCACGCAGGAGGAATTCCTCGTGCGGCTATTAATCTACTTCCCCATTCTCCTCGTGGTTTGTTCTTTTGTGTTTGTTGATAGCCGATGCATGCCTCGTTTCGGAACCAAAAGGTGGCGTGAACGCATGGTTTGAAGCGTCGAAGAAAGAAGAAGAGAAGTTTGTGGCACTGTTCTCTCGGTTCTTCCCCGGTGCACTCTTTCTTCTAGGGTTCCCCGCCGGTTGTCTTCTTCGGAGACCATAACAGGTGGTGGAGATGGAAAGAAACCTGGCCCACATCCATTGATGCGTTTAGTGGAGGGTGCCACGGCAAAGAAATAACGATTGGCCCAAAGACCATAACAGTTGATGTGCTTACTCTTACGTCGTCTTCATCCACATAACACAGCAGACAAGTTGTCCGATAAAATATCTTCTTTCTGCATAGGATATTTTCTATCGAGCCATCCAATTACGGACTGCCACGTCATCCGATGATACGTCCACCATTCTGCCATATGTAACTCCGTGAACTCGGGGGAGATGTGGATTAAGATAAGGTTCGCAGACGGTGACCGTATCCCGCTGCATCGCTCCCCTGTTTAGCTCGTCTCCGACGGCTCAGATTACTCCCCCTCCGTTTGACCTGATCAGAAAAATAGAAATCAAAATAACACGCCCAGTTTTTCCTACCCCGACCCCACCTTCTTGCCACGTCACGTAATACCTTGCCTCATCTTTCGTGGGTCCCTTTGTCGGTTTCTGTTTTGGACGTATGTTTAGAAAATATCTTTTAAGATATTAATGCTATTAATGAAAGTGTGCCTTATCCTTCCTTTTGCTTGCATAAAGCTCTGCCTCGCCGAGACGAAGAGGAGGAATTGGAAGACTAAGATGCTCGGATCGGTTGCTCTCCGATCTCCGCCGCTCCATACGTGTCCGGCCTTCGCGCTGGAGATCGCCGGGCCCGACCTCTCGTCGCGGTCGTCGAGGCCGGCCCCTAGATCGACCGTCCTCTGCGACGCGCAGCGGAGCCACGCGTCCATCCCCAAGCTCGAGCCTTTCAGCAGGAGCCGCATCGAGCGGTGGCTCAAGGATCCGCCTTTCTTGCAGAAGACCAAGAACGACCTCGGCGGTACGCACTCTGCAATCGTTGGTTTCTCTAGTGTTCTTGTCTTTGCGGTTTTGGGTGTACACAATGTTACTGTTGATTTATCTTAAAGTCGTGATTTTTTTAGCCCTAAATTGATGTTGAGGGTTCTACTTGTGAACTAAAAAACAGTAAAATATGGGAATTGAGAACGACTACTTAGATTTACAGGCACATCTGTGCTAGAAATGACTTGTTGCACCTTCGATCAGCTAATCTTCCGGACGAAGATATGGTAAATATCTACTTAATTACTGAATCGAGCCAGAAAGGTAATAATTAGCAAGGTGACATGTTTGCAAGCCTGACCTCATCTGCGCGTCAATTTGCAATATTGAACTGTGAAATTAGATAAATTGCCTAGGGATATCTTTCAGGAATCCACATCTGGCATAAAATTTAGATGTTTGTCACTGATGAATATTGGAAGCTCGGGAGATAGCAAAAGGACAGAGATTAGTATTGGACTGTTGTAGCCTAAACGGGCATATAGAACTTTGAGAGTGCATATCATTCTGTCTCTGATCTTAGCATAATGAACCTTGTACACCCTTTATTAGCTCTTGTCATCTTGTCCTAGAAAGAACCACTTTTTTTTTTCTAGCTCTGATTTGTGTCTTCCATGTTATACATAGGATGTTTCTGATTTCGTTCATCCAGGTGACCCGACCCTTTTTGTTGCGGTTGAATTTTGATTCTTCATCCAAGTGAGTTCATACATGGTAAAGTTTTGATTAAAATGTGAACAAATTGATTTATGATCTGCATTGAGGGCATGATCAGGTCTTCATGAAGAGCCACATAAATTATAAATGGATAATGTCCCTGGACTATTATTATATTAGTGTCACCACTGGATCATTTATTTTACAGTACTTCTTCCAAGTTTGTACCGACTTTGTTTCATCAATGCCAAATATTAGTAGCATTCACCCAAGCATTTCATCCATTCAAAATGACAGCATGGTGTTTCTAAATAGCTAGTAGAAATGTCATGTTGCTCGCGTCTTCTATTCCTGTTTCTTCACTAATTGATGGGATTCTCCAATTTTGTTAGATTGAGTTGGAGAGATACCTGCTTCTCGTTAGACTTCGTTTGGCATGCTAATATATGCCACCTTTCTTGTTCTTGCAGATTACTGCACAACACTCGAAGGTGATGATTGCCACAGCTGTTGGAGGGCCTATTTTGAGCTGAAAGATCTTGAAGTATGTGTTCTTGGAACAGAATGGCCAATTATTAAGGTGTTGTACGATGTTATCGCTCTTCGCTCATTGTTTTCTTTTGCATAATTGCAGGAGAAATTGCCAAAAGAAGATGTGGAGAAGTTTGTATGGCAGGCTGGTGGAATCAAGTCGCTGATCGGCTATTTGCATGGCCTCACAGCAATGCTAAATAACAAAGAAAAAGAAATTCCACGAGCAATGCTAAATAAGAAAGAAAAAGAAATTCCACAACCCAAACCGGTAACCTCAGTTACCGAAAGAGAGAGACCTTTTCCTGTTCCAGATGGATTGCCCCCGACGGCGGAAGAGCTTGAAGAAGCCGAAAAGGCCAGAATGCCTGATTCTCCTTTCACCAAACTACTCAGAAGCAAAGGGAGGCTTCCTGCTTGGTACACACAAGCCCCAGACCATGAGACCGATTGATTTGTTTCTGGTATCAGCAGCTGAAGTATGGCACATGTACATGCTAGTTTAGTCATGATCGTTGTTGTTGAGCAGCTGAGTGTGGCTTCATCACTCTATCTCTGTTAAGTTAATGAACAGGTAATGAAGTTACAAGAAAAGCTTATCTATGCTCCACTTGTGTAACATTGATTTGGATTGCATCTGATAATTAAGCTGTTGAAATCTCTCTCTAAGCTACATCCAGTGCTATTTTTGTGAAGGATGATGAATATATATTCCTGTTTGTAGTGCAGTGCTTGAGCATGAGCTTATGAGCCTAAGAGACACTGCTAAACCACCACCAAGGTGAAGAGGAGGATGATTGGATTGTTTAAATCCCTACAAAGAACCAAGTCTCATTATTCCTCAATCATTTCCATAAACCAAACACCAATATCTTATTTTTCACCTCCCAATCAACCCTTTTTTTTGTATTTTTGTTTTCCTCCTTTCTTTCCTTGCAATAAAACAGAAACTCATCTTTAAAATCAAGACATCTATGTAATTTAAAGATATAGTAGGAATAAGAATAATAGGAAAATATAAGAAGAATAACAGGAAACAATCTTATCAGTTGTCATGTAAGAATTACTGTGTCTCCAAATGACAAACATACACGAAGCAACCTATACAGAAAAGAAAGAAGGGCCATTGTACGTTAGCCTATTGCCATTTGTTGGTGTCCCCCAAACATCATGTAGATGATTGGCTTTATCATTGTGGCGATCAACAGCCACAGCATCCAAAGGTTCCCTCAAAAGCAACAGCGGCATGATGGTCGGGAGCAGTAGCATGCCGTCGGTCCAGGGACGTCAAGAGGGGGCGCAACGCGCGTCCGTTCCCCGCCTCCCCAGGCAGCCGTGAACGCACCCGGGCCCGGGGGCGGCAGCTTGCCAGCCACCACCCCACCTCGAACGACTCCTCGGGTGGCGGGCCAGTCCTCCCGGCCCTCGGCGGCGTGACCGAGGAGCCCGTGAACGCGACGGTGGAGTGGCTGTCGTCGTCTACAGCGCCCCGTCAGCCTCCCCGCGCCGTACCGCACCTCACCGCCACCCGTCAGCAGCGAATCCGCTCCTCGAGCTCGGCGCATTCCCGAGCTCCCTCCCTCCCCTCCCCTCAATTATTGCTGCGCCAGGATCCTGTCACCCGCTCCCACCTCTCGCTTACCAATCCCTTCTCCGCTACTCAGTACAGCTCTCATGTAGGCGTTCTTCTTTTCCTCTTCTTTTATATGGCGGAAGGTGCAGTGTTCTAAATAACGACATCACGACCGTTAAATCGATCTTTTTGTTTGATCTAAAAAAGTGAAAGAAATGATCATCTCTCACATGCTTTTGATAAGGAGAAGAAGATTCAATTTTCTCCATTCAAACATGCATCATGTGTTCGATAAGGACTCGACGACAGCAGGCGGTCGTAGAGACTGACATGAAATGACTTGTAGATGCCATTCATGCATGTTGGTGCTGTACGCTCATGTATAAATGGGGGCCTGTGAGATCAGGCAGTGACAGTCACATCCGCTATCCTCTCCTTTGTCGATCCATATCTTTTGCAACTTCATCCACGTTCGGTGTCCATTGTTGGAGCTCAGCTTGCGTCTGTAATTGATGTTAACACTTGGTAAAAAGTGAGAGAAAGATGATGTTTGTGTGCAAGAATTACTCGGTGGGTTGAGATGTGTGTGTATATATGTATACTGTATCATTCTTCGTACACTGATGCTAGCACTGTTTTGGTTAACAGTGACAGAGGCCTGTTGCGGAGCTCATGATCAGACTGGGGCTTTCGTCCTCGTGCAGGAGGGGTTATCTCCTCCCACCCTCTCCTCCGTATCCACGCCATGCCAACATACCAATGGGAAAGAGCTCCTCCCTCGATCCACCATGTCAGAAGATTCCAAATGCTAGCAGCCAAGGTTGCAGCAGCGGCCATGGCGCCTACTCCCGCAGCATCCAGTCAGCCGTCCCAGCGTGTCAGTCGGCTACTGGAAGCTCAGGTGGGGCCCCGGAATCCTGTGGCTGAGGCAGCGACCGCCCCCACATGGCATGGCCTCAGGCGGCCACCTTCCCGCTCCCCCGGCAGAGATGCTTACTGCAATATGAACACTGGTCGACTACTGGCCACGGACGCTGCCTCAAGAATGGAGTGCGATAGATATCTCACACACTGTTGTGAAACTGTTCTCGTTCAGATATGACCGTGATTGAAGGCAGGAAAGAGAGCGGATGGAGACGCCAAACCAAAGCCAAAAGTGATCAGCTTCTCCTCGCCTTAATCACTAGTGTCCACGGCGATTTAAGGGATCCCTCCTCATCAACTCAGCCTTTGAAGCCACTCCGTACACGAGGAGACAGCGACGTGGAATATGTTCGTCTCTTTCTTCCTTGCGCCTCCCAATGAGACTCTCCTTATCCATATAAACGCCAACTGTAGCGCCCATAAACCCTGAGAGCGAACCCCACAACCACCCACGCTTTGACATCTTAAACCGTGTTCAGGGAGAATCTGAGAAGCGAGAGGGTGAACCGATCGGGATGCCAGTGGAGTCCAGAGAGGGGCGGCGACGGCCGGCGGAGGGAAAGCCGGCCGTGGCGGAGGCGAGGGAGAGGTGCCCGCGGTGCGAGTCGCGGGACACCAAGTTCTGCTACTACAACAACTACAACATGTCACAGCCCCGCCACTTCTGCAAGTCGTGCCGCCGCTACTGGACCCTCGGCGGCTCCCTCCGAAACGTCCCCATCGGCGGCTCCTCCCGCAAGCGCCTCCGCCCCTCCCCGGGCCCCGCCGCCGCCGACGCCGTCGTCGTCGCGGCTTTGAGGCCCGGCCGCGCTCTCCCTGGCCACCCTCTGCCGGCGCCGCAGTCCGCGGAACTCGGGCAAGGCCCACTGCTCCCCAGCGGCCCGGTCCAGGCCGGGCTCCTGGGGCTCGACGAGCCGTTCCTCTCCTGCCGGGGCGGCTTCGGCCTCGGGCTCGGTCTGGGGCTCGGGTGCGGCGCCGGCGCTGCGGAGGAGATGGGTTTCGGGCTGGCGCCCACCCTACTGTGGCCGCCGTCGCTGCTGGACGAGGCCGCGGAAGCGTGGCGGGTCGGCAACGGCGGGGGAGGGGACTGCCTCGCGGCTCCGGGCACGGGCCCGGCCGAGGCGGCGTGGCCGGACCTCGCCATCTCCGCTCCGGCGGAGGGTGGAGCCGGGCCGGCGAGGGAGGTGAGCTAACCGGGCGGCGGATCGGCGGGGTCATTCCAGTTTTGGTTTCCTTATGGACGGCCCACGGCGTGTTGCTCGCAGGCGTCCGTCTCGGGTTGTACGGCACATAGCTCATGCATGTCGATCACGTCGAACATCTCAGGACGTGTGTGGAGGCGGATTAGACAGTACTGGTTAGGGTGTGGGATTTGAGGGAGGAGTTGGTTAGGTTAAGTACGTGCTAATCCTTACCGAGTTTAGTGTATAATTGACGTTGTTACTGCTTCTAATCATGCCTCCTGGTTTTTATTTAGACGGCCTAATTCATTTTAAGCACCACTGTGTTTACGTAATCAATCTTTCTAATTAGCAAATCGAACGGAACGACATAATTCATCCGTGCCAACGAATGGAAGATTTGTTTATGCTTTCACGAGGATAATAATGGCGATAAGACTCGGACTGACGTCAGCTGCCCCAGATGACACATCACGTCTCGATCGACCGGACAGCACCTGGTCAAACGGATTAGAACGTCGACCGAGACGTATTAACGTCCTGCTCGGGCCCAATCCTTCACGTCATGCCAACACCGCTGTTAGACGTGACCGGGAGTACGATCCTACTCCCTGCACAACAGACACAGCAAGTCACCCTATAAAAACCCCGCTCCCGAGAGAAGTAGGGGGGAGGAAACACATAAAAAAAGACCTTTTCACTTCATCTGACTGGACCGTCGGAGGGGTTGGGCTGAGCTTCGACCTGACCTGTGTGCGGGTATGAAGACGGAGCTACTTCCCCACCAACGTTGAGGAGAAGGACCCTTTCATACGGGATATCTCGACGAGCCCCGATGTGATCCGATCCGCACGATCGCCCACATCAGCAACCCCGAGAGACCTTGAATAAGATCCTCGTCATTCGGATCCGAACCAAGCCGCATCGGCCCCGAGACTACGGCTTAAAGTTGTTTACACCAACATGATTATAGGAGCTATTTTCATCGTAAGAAAAAATAAATTGAAGCTATAAATTTGTCATCTATTAAACTCCGCGTTTGATTTATGGATTTCTCCCAAAAATCTAAATAAAGATTAAATTTAATTGAGTTCAAAGCAATACCCGTTGCCAACCAAATAGAGCCAGCCACACGCGTGGCACGTGCTTACGAGATGCCCTCATGACCTCCTCTTCTCGTGCACGCCGGGGATAACTAGGTCGGCTCCTAGGAATAGGCTAATCCCTCAACACCGATAGAGCAGACCGGGGTTCGCCAACTCCCAGCCGTCGGCCGAGGCGATGTCTTCCCTTCTCTCCCCGCTCCGCCTTCCCCCGCCACCTCCTCGTCCTTCCTCATCGAGCCCAGCCGCTCCGAAGCCAAATGTCTACGCCGCTTTTCGCATATCCACGGCAAATCCCGCATCACTTTTGGCCCAATCTCTTGTGGCTGTTAAAATTCTCTTCTTCTTTTTCTATTCATTCACTTCCCGTGGTTCGTGCGCATCAAATCTTGACTATTCATCCTCACGATTTCTCACTCTCGTACAGGTCCAACGGCCAATTCTATCCCTGCCTCCGACAACAGGAAGTTGCGGCTTTTCCAAGTCCCGTGGCGGGAGATGCGTCGTTCCGCTTGCGATGAGTGCAGCAGCTTCTGGGGATTCTGATGGTTCGACGAGATTAAGTATGGATGCCATCCGTAAGCTGTTCGATGGATTTCCTCAACCAGTTAAGAGCTTTCCCTGGATGAGAGTGCTATGGAGCTTTCAGAACATCATCTGTGAGCTTGTCTGGGCGGTTGCCAAGTATCTCAGTGTGCCTCTTCTAGCCGTCACTTCCCTCAGCGAGATGTCATACTGCGCCCATGAGAGAAAGATGGGTGTGATACCGATTCCGGTCGTCGTTGGGTTTGCAGTTGCTGGGTGCCTTAAGGATGCTGCCGAGCAGTTTTCGTCAGATCTCAAGGTTTGATTGATACTCGATTGTTTCTTGTTCGTCGGAGTTTATGAGCCTTGCTCCTGATACCAATGTGCTTCTAACGTTTGGTTGCCTTCCTTAGGAAGGAGGGCTTCCCTGGCATTTGCTTCTGATTGCGAGCTTCTTCGCATTGCTCAAATTGCCCGGCCCGTCTTATCCATACTGGGGGCGGTTATTAATTCCTCACCTTGCTAATGGTGGTCTTTGGAGGACTATTTGGCTAATATTTATGTGGTACAGAAGGCCTAATGCGGTACCAGGAGCTTCTTTATAAGTGGTTGTTTATTTGGCTCATCTTTGTACGGTTTAAAGAACAGGTATTTATCTCCTCATAATAAGTTCACTGTAGGTGGAATCGAGGTACAAGCAGATCTTTCATATTGTAGTATAATGTAGCAATTATTTTTTCTTTCTTTTTCCTAGCGTGATCATTTGGCATAACCGGAACAGACTGCCTCGTATATTAATTACTCGGCCTCTTCTTTCCTAAACTGACAACTGGCTGATTAACTCGATCTTCTTTTAGCTTTGTTGCACGATAGCCTTCTTAGATGCAACTAAAGAACAAAGTTGGATCAATTTGGAAAATGAGTATTTTAATTGGTAGTCATTTATATATCGGGATTTGTGACGGAAGCAACAGCCTTGACAGAGAACAAGTGAAATTTAAAATAAAGTGATTGTTATTTATGAATCAATTGCTGAATAAGGTGATCCAAATGTGTTTAGTATTGGGCTGTTTGATTGGTATCATGTCATGGCACCAGGGCAGCAAGTAGCTTTAAGGATATTTAAGAAACACTCTTCTGTCTTTCATATATGCTGTTCAAACGCCGTGGGGAAATTGAAAATTGTCTAAGATTTCATCAGATGTTTAACACATAATATGGTGATGTAAGTAAGACCTCAGAAGTTGATTGCTTGTTACTAAAGAAGCACTATAAAGATAAAGTGCATGGAGCTATCGGATGACGTGTGAAATAAACTACATCAAGTGATATCTCTAGAGAGTTTACTTTGGAGGGCTGCATCTTGTGTTTTTTGCAAGTTTTTCCAGGTCCTTACATCAAGTGATATCCCATGGTGACTACCACTAAGTCTTCTCCTCATCCTTCTATAGGTCCACTCAGATTCTGACTCAAGTTAATGGATCCTTCACAAGCAATTTTATGAATCATGGCCGTGCCGTTTCTTCATATGCATTGTTAATCTTGTGGCAGCTCATCTAATTATCTTGTTTCTCACACTCATCCTTTATGGCTCAACTCAATGTTACCTTTCCTAATATGATTGTTTTGTCTACCTGGGTCCCTCCCTCCCTCAATGCTGAGCATTGCCATCTTGCAGACCTTGTGTCTTTTTGGAATAGATGCAAAGCTATGCTTTATAATAGGATATATGGAATTCTTGCTACATTGGTCTCAACTGCACCCACCCGACATTATTGTTTAATTATGATCTATTGTTCATCAAACATTATCTGGCACATTATTCTTATTTCCATCTAGTGAAACAGACTTCTTTAAATAAATGTTTGCTCTGCTGCTGTTTTTGATCGTCAAGGCTTTCTCATAAAAATTGACAAACTTAGAGTTTTCATTTTTGGCCATCGGTAAGGCCCTTTCAATGCTAATCATCGGATTCCACAGAACATCCGTAATAAAACAATACAAATGTTGTACCTATATTTGATTAAATCCCTTTATCATCACTTTCTGCAAGTGTTGGTTACTTCATGTGCATATAATATTTAGCTTGAGATTCCTCATCCTGTTCACGGTAGCATGGAACAGCTTAAGTTCACAGTCAAGACGAATAATTGGCCCAGACTTAAATGGTTTTAACTATTAGGTAGATTAATGATTTATTATTATATTTAGGTACCATTTATTTGTTTGCATATTTTATATCATTTTTTATGAAATTTGCCTCTTTATTTTCACTTACTATGGGCGTGGATGATTTCTCGCCATAACTTGGCAGTGATAAAAAACTATAAATAAAAGTTGAATTTTCCTGGTAGATTCTATGAATCCATATTATCCTGGTCATAATAGATATGTTTATGCACGTTCCTTCGTTGTATCCATTATTTGTTTTATAGCTACATTCTTTTATGCAGCATCATGAAGAATTTCTAAACCAGCTAGTCTATGAAAAGTCCTATGGTTTTTCGAAGAGCAGAAGACAGGGAGAAGGAAATTTGAAAGGAAAGAAGAGAAAGAAGGAAGGATTTCTTTCTTAAAATATAAGATCTTCCTCTTTTTTTTGCATAGTTTCTTCTGATGATCAAAACCTAGCGCACCATTGGCAGATACAATCAGGTTAACCATCTACGCGCAGCACCAACAGCAAAAAAGTCTGTCAACAGTCCTCTAAAGGTTTGTAGTCACTAAACCTCAACTAAGTGCTTTAGAACCCAACACACTTGAAGAATGACAAGATGTTCAAATGGTGCCGTGGGATTCCCTGTTGTTTGGCAATCACGCATGTTATGTTCAATTAGACTAAAAACATGTTATGTTCTGTGATCACGGGCTCTCTAACATTTCAGCCTCCATTGTTAATCATGCAAGAAACGATGTGGTTGGAAAGGAAAAATGCATTAGAGTTAGGTATAGCCAATATATATATATATGGGCCCCACAAAAAATGTGCACCCACATTGGGATGCGGCTAGCGAATGGCAGTGTGCCGCGTCATCCCCTACAAGGTCGGACAGTCTCCCCCTCTGATAATAATAATAATAATAATAATATATTTGCCAACGGCAGCACTGAAAAAAAAAAAAATAAATAAAAAATCGGAGCAAATATGAAGATTTTGAAAGCTGGGGTTATTTACATTATGCATTGCTTCTCGTTTGCACTCATAAAAAAAGAGATATTTTAGACCTTTCAAAGTATCCAAAGAGTATATTTGGTCTTTAAATTTTGAATATGGTATATGTATAAATTTCTACAGACTACTCATAATTTTATAGCCATAATAAATCCATAAAGGATAATAACATCATACAGAATTTTAATTAATAGTTAGATGAGAATTTATATTTATATATATTAGATTTTATAAGGATCTATATACATATATATATATATATATATGATAAACTTAAATAATAATAATAACATGATTTTTTATAGCGATGTATAAACTTTCTCAAGGCAAATATAACAATCCTATATATTTATAACCATAAATTTTATTTGGGTATAAAGCGGGCGTTACTAAATCGGATGTGCCGGCCGATATCAAGTCGCGAGTGGAACACACCAAGAAGCGGGCACGAAGCCGTCATCGGTGGTTTCTTCGCTTCTTTTGCTTCCCCTCTCTCGCTTCTCCTCCCCCAAATCTTCTCCGAGAAAAGATGGAGGCGACCTCGGACGGAGATCGGCCATGGCAGTCCTATCACACCGTTTACACCAACGCTAAAGCTGGTGATCTCCCCAACGCCTTCTCCTACTACCGATATCCCTTCATTTTCCTCTTGTTTGGTGTTTCTTTCATCGGGTTTCTTCGCCAGGAGATTTTGTGGTTCCGCTGGGCTTTTTAGTGCACTTCATGTTGGGTCTTCCTTCTTACCACGATCGACTGATTAGATTGTGATGGGCAGTGATCTGACGAAAACCCTAACCTCTTTCTTGATCTTTTCTTTTTAATGGAAGGTAAAACCAATCTTACGTTGGATCTAAATTAACGAATAGGACGGCCATACTTATAGTATGGTCTCTGATCGGTCGGAGACAAATGACCTGGATTACCCCAGTCTCGTCTAGATTCCAGAACATAAACATGGGTTTCAGCTATTCTATGTCCATTTCTGCTAAAATGCAATCTTTCCAGTTAATGACTTTGCGGGTAAATCCTGCCTTCACCTCTTACCCTTTGCAACCAGAAAAAAGAAGAGAGTGAGGTATTTTCTATGTCCTTGTAGTCAGGAAAAGCCTTTACTTCAGCTTTTGTTTTCAGTTGTATCTTGATTTATTTATATATTTTTCTTGAAGCACACATTATTGATGATACAGAGCGACAGTTAGTTTTTCTTATAATTTCTCTGCGTAAGTGAATGTACTGTGGTTAGGTTTGACATTATGTTGGTGTCTTTTATTCTTTCATGAAGCTTATAATTTTGTAATTGCTAATTCACATGTTTTTCTTACTTGGCATCCATCATTGGGCTTGATATTCTTGTAGTACTTATGATATGACTAAGATCACGAGCTTGTGTATTCTGCTTTGGTTCTGTGATAATTCAAATGAAATGTTTTGTTCTTAATAGGGATGGAGGGGGTTGACAAAGAAAAAGTGCAGAAGATAATTTATGAACTGAGTAAAGGATCAAAATATTTTGAGAATGAGAAACGGAAAGAGGCGATTATCAAACAAAAAATAGACAATTTGCGTACTCACCATGCAAAACTTACAGAGAAAGAAATTTCACATTTTCAAATGGTATGTATGGATACAATCACTGAGGATCTAGTTTGCTTTATCCAGCCTTTAATGACTTTTAGTGATGTCTCCCATTTGAACATCATTTTTCATGTGCTTCTCTTTTATTTTCTACAAAGTCAGACGCTTTCCAAATATTATAGATTCATCATATTATTTCTCTTTAATTTGAAGTATATATGTAACTAATTTATTCCTGTTTGATTTGGTCTCAAAATAACTGCTTTGATGAACAGTTTACAAATCAAGTATTTTTAAAATATCAAAATATCTTCCTACACTTCATTTAGTGGCAAAGTATGTGCATATGATTGCTGTTGTATTTAAGCTTGTAAGAAAATTAGCTTTCCTTTTTGTCCTGATGAACACTTAAATATTTCCACCATATTAAATGTGATATGAAACATTAATTGAATTCAACTATTTTTTGCAAGCAATCCACGTCATGTTCACTTAAACTCCTCGTGAACATGAATAAAGAATAGCAGCACTGTGAAGCCAGAACCATAAATCAATGTTATTATTGGTTGGATTTATATCACCAAGTCTGCTACTGAATCTTATTTATATGTTTCACGAAACACTGTCATACGTCTCTTAAAATTATGAGATCTTTCAGATTGCTGATAACAGAATTTTAGAGCTGGAAGCTTCACGTGACCTTTCAAAGATATGGCTGCATATTGACATGGATGCTTTCTATGCTGCCGTTGAAACATTGGAAAACCCATCACTAAAAGGAAAGCCACTGGCTGTAGGCAGTATGTCAATGATATGCACTGCAAGTTATGAGGTGTGCTTTTTGACAATTGGTGTCCTTGCAATGTAATATCTTACAATTATAGGAGGGCATATGTTAATTTGACTGCTTTTGCTGATCCTTAGGCTCGGAAATATGGGGTTCGTGCAGCAATGCCAGGATTTATTGCACGGAAATTGTGCCCAGACTTGATTTTTGTCCCCACAAATTTTGAAAAATACACTTATTACAGTGAACTGACAAGAAATGGTATGTTGTGTTACCCTGGAGGAATTTATGCATCGATAATTGAATTTGCCCATAGCTATTTTTTCTTTCCTCAGTTTTTAGTAAGTATGATCCAGACTTTATAGCTACTAGCTTGGATGAAGCATACCTCAATATTACTGACTCATGCAGTCAAAGAGGCATTGGTTGTGAAGAAGTAAGCCACAGTATATGTTTTTGTGTTTTCTGAATCTTTTTAACTTGTCAGTACTATTGCATCATTTCTCATATCATTGATCCAAACTGATGCAGCCTTATTATTTTGTCAAAGGTTGCTGTTGAACTCAGAAATACCATTTTTCAAGAAACTGGTCTTACTTGTAGTGTTGGGGTTGCACCAAACCGCATGCTTGCAAAGGTCATTCTTACAGTTTCATACATATCATATTTTACTTTTTATCTCAAGAAATGTTTGTTGATCGTGAAGTAGATCTGAAGTCATTATGGGCTGAACGTATTACTTTAAATGCTTGTGAGGTTTGCTTGTCTAGTATTCTGCTCTCTAACCAGTTTGGTAGTAGTTACGTTTTATATTTAGCCCATATATCTTCTTTCAATTCAACAACTCAATGCTTGCTAGCATAATATACTAGAATAAGTGTAATTTTTTTTTTTTCTAAACTTGGCATGAATTTGTCCCCTTCCCTACGCTATCTGTGATGATTACTGGACTAGCAAGGAAGGAGTATGATTCTAGCTGATAGAAAATTGAAGCATCATTGTCAATAAGTCCTATTTATGGGATTAGAAAGAAAGATATATTCTAATGCTACTCATTTTATGCATCTAACACAATGAAAAATGTGCTTTAATACAGTTCTGTTAGTAATCATATAGCTTCAATCTGAATGTCCTTTTTTTGTCTTTATGCCAGGTTTGCTCAGACATCAACAAACCTAATGGGCAGTTTATTTTGCCTAATGATTACAATGCTGTCGTGACTTTCATATCATCACTTCCAATAAGAAAGGTTTGCAATATCTTATATGACATTTTAGGCAGATTTATGATTCGTTTCTTGTGTCTTTCTTCAATTTATTCAGGTTTACATTGCACAAGATATGTGTCTTTATAAGTGTAATATAAATTTGCCTGAAGCCTATTATCATGGAAGTTATCTTTCGGATTAAAACAGTCAGTGACCAAGACATAGATATGCAGCTGAGTTGGCAGTATAAGACACAGTCTTCCCAAACTTTCATTGTTAGCAGAATTGTTAGAATTTTCTTTTTTAAATTTCCTGTTCTTTGTGCAAACTTTTGGTATATTTGGTTTTTTCCTTTTTAGGAGTCTGGTGGTGGTCCTTATATTCCGTTTTGCATGAGCCATAGGAATGCTCTCCTTATTTATTTTTTTAAAATACTTTTTTTTAAATTATAACTCTTTAAACACTTTTTTTTAATCTACTTGATAGCATTTTTTGAACATTGATTAGACCATTTAATCAAATCAACCAAATTCAACCACCCAAGTCATTATTAGATTCTCTTGTGATATATATACATCATCTGCCACAGAGTTGATCCCTACTTATTCTTTTTAGTGCTACCTAGAGAGGGCTAATTACACATTACCCCGTGTAGTTAGTCATCTTTAGTATCCTGATCTCTATACTTTAAAAAGTTATATTGACATCCCTATAGTTACGAAAGTGAAATATCTAGGTTCATTTATCCTAACAACGTTTGTTTTATTAACGAAAAATATAAAAACGAAGGGTAAAAAATTAATTTTAATATTTTGATGTTGGCAGACGACTACGTCGCTGGCGCCAACGCTAGTGTAGCCGTCGCTCTCCGCCTCCTCTCCCCTATACCGCCTAGCTTGCTACCTCCTCTCCCCCGCGTGCTCACCCCTCGCACTATCACCATCGCTCGTGAGGGCTTTGGCCAACGACGACAGTAGCGACAATGGGAGGGGTGAGCGCTAGGATAAGAGGAGGTGGACGGGGTGGAGGCGACCATGAGGGCTCTGGCTGTCGCCTCCTCTTCCCCTCGCTCTCCTCGCCCCCGCTATCGATGTTGTTGCCATCGGCTAGAGCCCTCACGCCCGACGGCGACATCGGCGATGGCGGGAGGGTTGATAGCGAGGGTGAGAGGAGGTAGTGGCCAGAGCCCTCACGGTCGCCTCCACCCCGTCCACCTCCCCGAGGGGTGAGCACGAGGGAAAGAGGTGGACGGGGTAGAAGTGGCCATGAGGGCATTGGTCGTCACTTCTCTCCCCCTCGCGCTCACCCCTCCCGCCGTCGCCATCGACCATGAGGGTTCTGGTCAACGTCAATAGCAGGACGAGCGAGCACGAGGGGGAGAGAAGGTGGTGGCCAGAGCCCTCACGGTTGCCTTCACCCCGTCCACCTCCTCTTCCCCTCCTGTGAGAGCTTTGGTCGTTGCCTCCTCATGCTCACCCCTCCTGTTGTCGATGCTCTTGTCGTCGGCCAGAGCCCTCACGACCAATGGCGACAGGGGAAGGAGTGATTGGGAGAGGAGGTGGCGGCTAGAGCCCTCATGGCTGCCTCCGCCCTGTCCACCTCCCTAAGGAGGTGAGCGCGAGGAGGAGAGGAGGTGGCGGCTACGTTGGCATCAACATCGTCGTTCACCACCATCGTAATGTTAAATTTAATTTTTTATCCATTTTTTACATATTTTTGTTAATAAAACTAACATCGTTAGGATAAATGAATCTATATATTTCACTTTCGTAGCTATAGGGATGCCAATGTAACTTTTTAAAGTATAGGGACCAAGATGCTAAAGGTGACTAACTATAGGGAGTAATCTATAATTAGCCCACCTAGAGAAAAATTTTCAGCATGTGAGATTTATCTATATGCTTTCTAACCCATGGTTGTATTTCATCAAATTTGCAACAACTTGGAATTAGATGAGAATGAGTGCAGATAATCTCTTTTGCAAGTGCTTAGTGAGCTTTTTGCTGGGATTTTGGATAGATATTTGTTAAGTTGCTGTACTATTGCTTATATTTCATGTTTAACAGCACTGTTCTTTAGCTGATTTTGATATATCATAAATTTGATCATTTGATAACGAAGTCTTGCTTATGCCTTTCCTGTAGCTTGAAGCATTTTGTCAATTCTGTGATATTATGTAGATCTTTTGCTTCCTAAAGGGATTTGATCTGTATGTATAATCCCCCATTTCTTTTTAAAATTTAGCTCTGAGAAGCACTACATGTCTATTTCTGCAGTTCTTGTGTTTTGTCTTGGTGCAGTCACTTTATGTATTTACTTGTAGTCTATTCTGAGTACTGGCATTTGATCGCTGAAGTTCTTACGCCTCATATTCCGAGAATGTTGCTCTTTTGCGTTGGTTGTTTTCATGTCTCATCTGCTGTGGGTACTCTTAGTTTTCTTGGGAAAATTTTCATGACTTTCATGCTTTTACTTGGTTCATTTTCAGTTTCTTTCAAAGATTTTGTTTTTGCTTCAAAATTTCAAAATTTTGGTCCCACATTGATCTTCAAGTTAAGCTATATAATACTTGATTTTGTAACTCTAAATATAGTACTTAAAAGTTAAAACAAAAACATTTTCTTAGAGGATGCATTACATAAGATAATGATCTCTTTGTGCAGGTTGGTGGCATTGGTAAGGTGACTGAACAAATACTAAGAGATGTCCTTGGAATCAATACATGTGCAGATATATTGCAAAAGGGAGCTGTCTTATATGCATTATTTCATCAATGTTCAACTGGTTGGTATACTAGGTATTAGGAATCTATGGTTTTTACCATTAATATATAATGAGCATTTCATATGAATTGGAGCTAATGTTAGTTCCTGTATATCAATTTGTGCTTATGCAACATTATGTATGATACCATCTTTTACTATATATACAGACTAGTATAGTTTCTCAATGTTCAACTGCTCCGTATTCTAGGTATTAGTAATCTGTGGTTTTTTTACCGCACGATATGCATTGAGCATTTCATATGAATTAGAACTGATGTTAGTTTCATGTATACCAGATTGTGCATATACTATCTTTTACTATATATACAGACTGGGTATATTTTCTCCATGTTCAACTGGTTGGTATTCTAGGTATTAGTGGTTGATGCTTTTTACCACTTAATATACAGTGAGCATTTCATATGAATTGGAGCTAATAGTTTGTGTGTCAAATTGTGCTTTATGCAATACTCTGCGTGCATATACTATCTTTTACAATATATACACAGCATATCTGCATGTGATATGCATGTGAGGCAATGTGGAAAAAGGCAAGAGGAACAATGATGTTTAGCAATAAAGTTATAGGGGTATGACATGACTAAGGTATGAAGCTGATGGGATTACTGATTTTCCAATGTTACCCTCCTCGATTGTCATCGATTCCAATGGTTGAACTTACCATCTAAAACAAAGCTTTATCCTCATTGTTTGCCTTGGACTAAACTGCTGTCATTCCTCCACCTGTCTACTTTATTAATCACCTCCATTCTCTGTCATGTTTGTTATTGTTATTCCATGCTGTCTAGAAAAGGGAAGCAACATGATCACTCAAGGACTATTTTCTCCAATTACTCTTTTTTCTGTTTGAAATGTGGATGGCCCGGATTTGTTTTGCAGGCGATGTGGTTTTCTTTATGATGTCACATCTAAGTTCTCACATTATATAATATTACAGAACATTCATATACATCCATATGTAGGTATGGATACATGGCAATATACATATGCATATGTGTGTGTATGAGGTGGATCTTACCACTTGTTGCTTATCCTCATTATAAATTGCAACTAGTAATCGAGTGGATTATGCATCCTTGGTCTAATATGACAATCTAAAAAAAAGGAAGATAATTTTCTCCCACTTTTTCTTAAAACAGGTTTTGGTTTAATGGTATTTATTAGCACTGTGTTTCTTCAAATAATGAGATGTACACTTCTCTATGTTCTTTGCAGACTTTTTTCTTTCAGTTGGGCTGGGCTTGGGGGGAACAGATACTCCTCAGCAAAAGATGCGGAAAAGTATTAGTAATGAGAGAACATTTTCCGCCACCAATGACGAGTCAATTCTTTTCCAAAAATTGGGTAAGTATGGTTTTGATTTATTTTTTATTTCGTTAATTTTAATTGCTATATTTTGTTTTTTTTTTTTATCAGTGGATTTGACTACATGAACACTCTTTAGGAAAGTTAGAGCTACTATGTGGTTTTCTCTCTTGATATCTCTAGACTTCCAACATGATTATGAGGGTGAATAAATTAGGGCAGGAGTTTTGCTAGGTTGTTTCCATATTTTTTTGGTGAGATATTTTGCTGTAAAAAAATAAGAAAATAGAGGCCCAAGGGGGCTGCTATTTAAAAGCAGGAATAAAGAAAATATCACTCACTTGGTCTAGTTTTTAAGGTACGAAGCTAGACGATGGCTACAGACTTCTATCTTCAAATGAGATTTAGAAGTTTAAAATAAGTGGCAGAGATAAAAATTGGATAAAAAAGACTAAAATTTAACAGACAAGGAGTACCTTATTAAGAGGAGAAGAGAGTGTCGCTCTCAGTGTGGAGATGCTTTGTAATTGGTCAATATGTCACAGATGATGGGTATCGAAGGGAGTGCAGTAATGGCATGCAGCATTAAAATATGATAATTTTTTTATTATACAAAAGTATAAGAACATAGATGACTTGAAGTCCGTCACTTTGCCTGCAGCATTGCAGGGAATTGGTGGAAACTTAATAGTGAAGAGTGGAAAATTTTATTTCCTTGTATTTTGAATCTAAGTTTGATCATGTTATTAAATTGCTGTTAGAGGAGGATTTAAGGGGGTGCAGTAATGACATGCAGCATTAAAATATGATAAATTTTTTATTATACAAAAGTATAAGAACATAGATGACTTGAAGTCCGTCACTTTGCCTGCAGCATTGCAGGGAATTGGTGGAAACTTAATAGTGAAGAGTGGAAAATTTTATTTCCTTGTATTTTGAATCTAAGTTTGATCATGTTATTAAATTGCTGTTAGAGGAGGATTTAATGTCTCTATTTTTTGAACTACTATCTGATGGCTCTTATTTGGTTTCTTTTCAAGAGAATTCTTTGAGTACATGGCTTATAGATCTCATAGTCGTTTGTTTTTATGTCAGTTCCCTTACAAGCTTTATCAGCTGCTTGTTTCCTTGCGTTCTAATTTCTTTCTCATCTTGGAAGCTTATAGCCTTCTTAGTTTAGTGTTTTCTTTCTTCCAGCTGATATTGCAGAAACATTATCAAAAGACATGCAGAAGGAGTGTCTTCTTGGACGAACTTTGACCCTAAAGCTGAAGACTGCATCTTTTGAGGTGCAATTTCTGTTCTGCCGTCCATTCTGTCTTCCTGTTAATTGTCTGTTTCTGAGACAAGATCCTAAAATTTTTAAAATTTTTGGGCAAGCTTTAAGACCATTGCATATGCTGAAAATGTGTATGAAAACCCTAAATCAGCTTTTCACAGAGATTGTCATACTTTTTGTGTTATCATATCTGTGATAATTTTCTTTCTACTGTACTTGCCTTATGTCCTTGCTTATGTACAATTATCCAGGTTCGGACAAGAGCAACCTCTTTGCAGAAATTTGTAAATTCAAAAGAAGACATTCTAATATATGCTTCTAAATTGCTAAGAGCAGAACTTCCTATCTCAGCAAGGTTGATGGGTATGTAGGATATTTTTAATCATTCTATGCTGTGTGGTTTGTGTTCATGATGTTCAGCTTCCTTCTAAACAAACTATTTTCATCTGAGATTTTCTGCAATTCATTATTTAGAATATATGATGATTTTAGATCACTTATAAAAGATTAATCAAGATAGTATCCAAGTAACTTCTTACTGATCCTTATTGCTTTTAATATATGATGACATTCTACAATTGCATTATCACCTTATATACTTATATTGACAGCTCACATAACAAATTCCAAAGGACTCCTGATACTTTCTGAGTTAATATTATCTTCTCTTCAAGAACATGGTCTTGCCAAAAGAATGAATAAATATTTTTGTCTGGAATAACAAAAATATTTATTATTTTTCTAGGTTTGTTACTATCCACTGCAAATCTTGGCCTCAGATTGAAAAAATTTTGTTTATGCCAACCAGTGGCCATACTTGGTTTCAGGAAGCAATGCATAGGCTGAAAAAGCTAATCCAGCATATAGTCTGACTCAGAAAAACACAAGCAAGAAAAGAAAAGGGAAAAATTCACTGACTTAAGGGATAGAATCATGTCACAATAATCTGCTACACTGGTTATGCTATGGTAAGGGTAAGTTGTCTTGTCATTGTTGGATAGAAACATGTCACAGTTTTCTGCTACCCACCCAATCCTTCCATGATTTTCTGTCTTTGTAGTTTGGAAATGCTAGTTTGAAAGTGGAAGTTTGTATACTCAATCTGGCTTTTTCTATTTTAAGTTACTACAAAAAATTTAGTATTAGTTGTATGAAAAGGTTTGTTGAGCTTCAGAGGACATCGGGAAGGGATCATGGAAAGATTATTCATACAACTACTACTTCCTTTACCAAAGCCTATTGCAACTGCAAGGGTCCTGGCATGCTAGAAAAGCTCCCAATTAAGTCCTGGAAACAAAATCGGGGGTTGCTAATAAACCTTTAGGATGGACATAATTGAGTTTATTGCTGGCAGAACCTGTGTCACCTGCATTGTTTTGGAGGTGGATAAATAAACTATTTTGCTGTTGTGTTCTTGCAAGATTGTGTATATTCTTCAAACAGGACCAGCTGCTCAAGATATCTAATGGCCAAAATAAGATGTACCAAAAGTAGTTAAAGATTTGGCTATGTTGGTCAAAGCTCTAATCTTTAGTCTCCGGTAATCAACTTTGGTCCTGGTTATTTCATGAAATAACAAGTGAAGATTTTTGGCAATCTGCTATATATTGGTGTATAAGAGAGCAATGATTATTGTTCTCACCCTGAATGTTCTTTTCTTTCTTTTCCCACTCAATGATTGCCTTTTATGATATTATGTAGCAGAGGCCATGTTTATGATATCATCGCAGGTGTCATTTATGTTCTAAATTATTCATTTTTTTTCTTTTTTTAAAAGAAGAATATTTGTATAGCTTGTGAAAACAAGAAAAGCAACATGAACATCATGTGCTTCTTGCTTATGGTTGTGCATAATCTTTCCTAAAAATGCTTATCTGTTCATTGTTTTCATCTTGCATTGTAACATTAAGCATTCAAGATAATATCTCTTTGATATATGCTTTAATTTACCTTCACTTATGAACTGGTTTTCCAATTGCAAGTGCTTGGCTCTGTTTTTTTTCTCTTCCCCTGAAATTCAATCAGATGATTGAAGTCATAGGAGATTGAAATCCTTGCAATGTAATTTTCTGGATAATCTTTATTTCCTTGTTTGTTTCTATGGATTTTTTTTTCTCTGATGTGATAGTTGTAGCAGGCCTGCGGATGTCGCATTTCCATGATAAACATAGTCCTCTTGATCCTATGCAGAAGACTCTCACAAGTTTTCTCACAATCGGTGATGTTGCTCCTATTGCTGATAAATCTACTGGTTTTGACACCAGTGACATTCAGCTAATGTATAACACTAAGAGTGATATTTCAGTTGATGATGAGAGCACTTTCTTGAGTGACGTAAGTTCCTTTTCATATGAATCATGTGACTTTCTTGAGACCAATCAGCTGTCAGTTCCGGACTACGTCGCTGTCAGTTATGGGAATGAAGCAGAAAGTTTGAATGAGTGTCCGAAGACTCAGAACAAGGTAATATTCTTTTTGTTATATTCCCTTGTCGCATAATATGTTCTGGTAAAAAATTGTTCAACTAAGGCACTATAAATTTCAATTAGACACCAAGTTAAGAAATGCAAGCTGACTTACTCTTTTGGGTAACTTCTCCAAAAGTTTGTTTCGTAATCAGATAAGTTATATTTATTATGGTCCTACTTCGCAACTGAGATGTCGTTGATGTAGTCAGACTGCAAATTTGATTTAACAGGCAGTCTTCCCTGTTGTTTGACAATCATGTTTTCTTGTTGTCATATTCTGATGCTATTTATTATCAATCTTCAAACTATTGGTTTGGTGTACAGTATGAAAGCGTCGAGAAAATAAGTGATGTCAGCAACTTATTTGATCGCAAAAGAGTAGCATCATCCAGTCAAATTCTAGAGCCTTATTGGGTAGATGACTACATCTGTTCTGCTTGTGGGATTGAAGTACCTGCAAGCTTTACCGAGGAGAGACGAGAACATTTGGACTACCATCTTGCGGATATGCTTCAGAAGGAGGAATGCAGGTAGCATGTTGTGTCCTTTTTTGATTCTTCAATTTGATTTGGTGATGTCCAAATAATACAGAATATATAATTTCTATATTTTGCTTTTAAATTTGCTTATGTATGTATATTTGAACCGTAAATCGCTTTAAATATTTTGGAAGAAATGGTTTCTTTGCTTTACGTACACAAGCCAACTGACAAGCATCATCACCTGATATTTTTTGAAAAATAAAATGCAATGTTCATTCAATATTCATTCAGTGTGTGGTTTGTTTAGCAAAGCGAGATTCTGACTTGTTACCAAGTGATCTTTCAGGTCTTTGCTACAGTCGTTCCCACATAAAGAGAGTGCTCGGAAGAAACGGAAGTCATCTGGGAACCAGGGAAAATATATCCCTATTGATTCTTTCTTTGTGAAGGAGGACAAGAGCTTGTAGTGTACGTATCATTATTTCCAACAGATGTAAATAAGTGATGTTACATTCCGTTGTTAGCCTTCAGTTCAGTGGCTGCTGGTATGGGATGGGACCTCTTTTCTTCACCATTTATTTATTTGGCTAGGAAAACCCAAGTTATATCCTTTGAAGAAAAAAAGGTTGGCCCTTTTTTGACATATACATGGAATCTAGTGGTTTGATTGCGGGAATTGGCGTGCGTGCCCCTCGTAGTTTGTCTATTATTTTTGACATATACATGGAATCTAGTGGTTTGATTGCGGGAATTGGCGTGCGTGCCCCTCGTGGTTTGTCTATATTATGGATGGACGATGTTTCTGTTGGTCATAGTCAAGTCTTAATAATTTCACAGGTGCTCGCTTCCGTAGTAATGGTACCGACAATTGGATCACCACATCCTCCGGGATCCTTCTCCGCGACCACCACGTCGTGTGTATGCATGCCCCTCCCTCTTAACGCTTCTTCTTCCATGTGTAATGTAATGTCACAGTCACTTCACCTCTATCTATATCCCATTGATCTTCTTCATGCTTCTTCTCCATCCCTACAACTTTTTTTATGATGTGGTTGATTAATTTTCGTTATGATTATTCGATTTCATTGTTCCAAGAACCAAAGTTCTTTTTTTTTGTTTCCGGCCCCCCCAAAGATGTACAGTTGTCGCCAATTGGAACACACGTATTAGATAACAAGACCATTTTTAGGTGAAACCAATTGATAATAATAATATAACCACCACCACCACCAACAACAACAACAACGGGAAACGAACTCCGAATTAACATTTGTGATACAAACTTTTGATCTGAGAGTCAGTCAGTAGCAGTAGGAGTAGCAGTAGCAGCAGCAGCTAAATAAACGATTTATTTATTCCAGAGAAGCCAGCGGAAATTCCAATTTGGGGGGCCTCCGAATGCTTTGCTCACGATCAAGCCGCTTTCACGAGAACAAAGAGTGGCTTACCGCCTAACCTCTGATATCCCTGAACCAACCCAATTATAAAAAAAATAAAAATAAAAACATTATTATTCACTTACTAGAATTTTTGAAGAAAATATAACCGGCAAAAAACTAGTTTTTCTTTATTCCCTGCAAATTGACAATTGAAAATAACGAGCGAGACATATTATTAACTTGGTTAAATGTGTTTCATCCTTCCTCACATCCATTAATTACTTGTTTCTTCCCAACAGTGTCTCTCCTAAAAGTCAAAGATAACAAACAAACCTGAAGCTCCGGCAATTCGATGACACAAGCACATTCAACCACCTCAGCTCCAACACGTTCTGCAAAAAAAGAATCACAATGTATTGATTGCCATCATATAGTCTACATGGAATGGAATGGAATGATTGCCATCATATAGTCCACATGGAATGGAATGACCCCTACTACTTGGGTTATAGGATTAAAAAAAAGACTGATGTAACAGTCTGTAATAAGTGTGGCAACCTTGTGAACTTTCCTAAACTACCCTCTTCAAAGATTTCAGATTTATGTTTATTTTTCTACACTAAAAGACTACATAATAAATTAGAACTGGAATAAATATTGATTTGCTTGAAGAAACCTTCACATTCAAAATTACTAAAATAAGATATAAAAATGCTAGAAATGTTAGAAGGTTACTAATTTACCGAAAAAGCAGCCTCATGTACCGAGCTATTGTCCATAAAAGCAGACTGGCAGACCATATATTCACATTCTTGCCTCTTCTACAATATAATAGAGGTGGATATCTTGACCTAAACTTATTGAGCCAACCGAACATGTCATGTACCAAAGGTAAAATCTATTTTCTTTTCCAAATAAAATAAAAAACCAAATATAGCTCACACATATACACACACACACACATGTGTGTATATATATATATGTGTGTGTGTGTGTGTGTGTGTGTGTGTATATACATCTGTGTGTGTATATACACACACACACACACACACACATACATGCATACATATCAGGTCCAACTCAAACAACTTGATCCACATCAGGGTTGGGTCCGTTTGGACACACTGGATACATTTACTACCCATCTGAACCTGATCTGCCGTAACATAATTCATACCCAACTTAAGCATATAGAGATGATGTTTCCATGATTTGAACACTTGACCCATAGAGCAACCTCAGCACCAATGCTTGAATCCAGATAACTACACTATCCTTGAAAAAAAAATTAAAAGCTAGACTAACGCTATATTTCGTTAATGAACACCATATGATTGAAACATGGATGCCATTGCTTAAAGTAGATCTTAAGTGCAAAGCAAAACAATGTTTTTATAAATTACAAATATTAATATAACAAATGAAACTGTACTTCCGAATTTAAAATTATTGACTTCTATATCGTCAAAATTAGGAAGCAACACACTGTGGCAGGCTTGACCCAATAACATGTTTGAAATATTTGGTTGACATGATGACATCTTTCATGGAAAACAAAACAATTTCAAAATATTCACACACACAGATGACATGTCTTAAACTGTAAAAGAACAATCATTAGCCCATAACAGAACTAGCTCATATTCAAAAAACTAAAGACATCTTTAAACATCATGTGTTAACATGCTCCCAAGGTGATTGTTCTTTGATGTCTCTACCATCATCAATATATTTCTCTAAATATGATTGTCTAGAAGAGTCGAACATATATAATATCTACAAACCGACATTAACAACTTCAGCCATCATTGGAGGTTAAAACCTTCTCACAGGTAATTGTTCTTCAACATGCTCATCCATCATTATCAGTTAACTTCTCTAGTTATGATCATATAGGAAAAAAATTAGTGACATCTGATGTATCCGTGACTCAGCATGTCTAGCATGGGTGGATGTAACAATGACTTATGGCAGAAAAACCAACCAATTCAACTTACCAAGGAGCCTGATAGCAGCAGCTAATGTCCCTCCTGTTGCAATTAAATCATCAATGACAAGGGCTCGATCTCCTGGCTGTACAGCTCCTACATGCATCTCCATTACGTCTGTACCATATTCTAGGGAATACTCCTCGGAAATAACTTCTCCTGGTAGCCAGCATAAATTATCAGCTATTATGTACAACACACATCTAACAAGAAAATGATGGGAAGAGAAAAAAAAACATACCAGGTAGCTTCTTTGGCTTTCTCATAGGAACGAACTTACATCCGATGGCTAATGCAATGGGAGGGCCAAATATGAATCCTCTTGCTTCAATTCCTGTGTATATCACATACACCAAGCTGAGGAATGACAGTTTATCACAAGCATCTTATAGGATATAACCAAATGTGATGCATAACAGTCGATATATTCAACATCTTATTATGTATTTCCATTTCAAGATAGGGTTCTTGATACATACAGACAGCATACTATACAATAACTGACCAAAGAAGATTCAAAATCTGACTTGACTCTACTATCGGAAACAAAGAAAAGAAAGTGAAAGTTTCTCTTATTAAATATTGTCATTAGCTGTTTTCATTGATTTCTCTCATAACCACGTCATTCACAGTCTCAAGAAGATGAGACAGCAATAGTCATAATAACCATATAAAACAGCATCAAAGAAGTAACCTGCACATTGTACAGATGAATGTCAGATTTCCTAGGTTTGTAATCATTGTAAACGCAATGGTGTGCCTTTAGAAAGTGGTTCTTGACATTTCCTAGTGTTGGAATCAATAGATTACCCCAAATCCTTCTTAATGCATAATAAATCTTCAGGATGTAAACAAGAACAATAAACTAGGAAACATATATTCATGCATCCAGAGCAGCAAATATTTTGTCAGTAATTTCTTTCATTTATTTCTCTCGTATCCAAAGCATTCATAATAAAAAAGACGCGAGAGCAAACTAACGAATAAAGAAAAGAACGCTTAATATCCTAAATATTCAACAGCACATACCATCTAAAGCAGAACCAAAGAAGCAATCTACACACCATACAGAAGAACGTCAGATTTCCTAAGTTTGTGGTTTTCCAATCTTGGTAAACCCCAATGGTGTGCCTTTAGAATGTGGTTCTTGACCTTTTAATGGTGATGGAATTCACAGATTAATCGAAATCACACTTGGTTCAAACGAAAATTTCTAGGATGTAAACAAGAACAACAACACAAGAAGCATAAATTCTCTTTTCACACACTCAAAACAGAACACGTGCAGCAAACGCCATTGACATAAACTAAAACAAAACCTCACTAATTGGAAATTTGGCAACGGCAATTACCTGCGACAACCGTGATCCTTTTGTCTCTGTACCTCTCGACGAACATATCGATCGTGTGCCTAAACGCCTCGTGATCGAGCAGCAGGGTCGTGATATCCTGGAACATGATACCTGCAACGAAGCCAACCCATCAAGAACGCCAAAACCCCCGATCCGGAACAAGAAGTCTCAAGAAACTCCCTCCAGTGCTGGGGTTTTCAAGATCGGTGGTCTACCGGGCTTGGGGAAGTCGGGGATGACGCGTATGGTGGACGCGATCCGCGGCAAGCGGGGGTCCTCGCCGCCTTCGGAGGCCATGGCTCTGACGGCGGTGGAGACGGAACGGAGGAGGAGGCGGCGGCGGAACTTGGGGAGGCGGAGACGGTAGAGGTGGGAGGGTGGGGTTCGAGGAGGCAGCGGCGACGGCGAGGGAAGCCGAAGGGAGCGAGCAAGGGGGGCCGAAGCAGAGGACGAGAAAGGAAACATCTCCGTGAGTCTTAAGAAGACAACGATCGGTTCGATAACGCTCGTCCCAACGTGGGTGCGAGCGGGCACTTGACGTTCCACCAACCAAGGAAAGTGGGTCCCGCTTGCGCTGTCATACCAGACCGTCCATCTTTGCTACGGACGGTTAGGATCCACGACGTGTGGTCCGTATCTCAGCCGGACCGTTCGGATCGATACTTGCGAATTCTACCTGTGTTGCTATTGGAGACAAAATGTAGGGTCGACCTGGGTCCCATACTTGCTGCCTCTGATGGCAAGCGACATGGGCCGCGCGGGTCAATCTGTCAATTCAACGAACCCTTACGTGTTTAAGACTCAACCCATTGATGTGATTTAAACTATTCTTGTAAAGAGAAGGGCCTTTTTTGGTGGAATAAATTTAATATCTGAAAAGCATTATTTTCGAGATTTCCGATTAGCGAGGCTTTGTCATATTATACTCGCATCCCCAATTGCTTTGCTTTGCGGGATTGAAAGATGGAGAGGGAAGTTGACTTACGTTGACCTTTCCATGGGATTTCCCCTTCGCTGAATTAGATTTTGAGTGACTGACGAATCCAACTCACACAATCTTTTCTCCATTTGCGTGTAAGAAAAGGAAAAGCCGCCGCCTCCGCCTCCGCCTACGACGTCGTTAAACAAACGAGGAACACATGACGAAGCTCGTCACTTGCAGACAACCTTATGCGCACTTCCTCCGCCCACCCACGCGGCCATTAGACAAAAGTAGCAAGCCATGGCCGACTCGTTTTCTTCTAGACTCTCTCTCTCTCTCTCTCTCAGCTCCTTCCCGGAAACTAGGTCACTCCTTCCCACCACCTCGTTCGTTTAGTTTGACTGTTGACCCAATGTTCGCCTCCCCACCACCGCCACCACCTTGTAATTTTTCTCTCCGGAAGTCGATGCCGCCCGTGTTTGTGATGATAGCTCACCAATTAATGCATGCATGTCCTACCAAGTCAAGCTCCAAACATATGCTTAATTATGGTGTGGCAGATGAGCCAGTTCAAAGTAAGCAGCTGAAAAAGTCCAAGTCTACTACTTCCACTCACTCTCCCTCTCTCTTTCTATATATGTATGGCACAGCCGCCCTTCACGCCCAACTCTGCCTTCTAGCATTCTTCATATAGATCTTGATTCTGCTCGGAACTACTCGATGGCGGTCCAGACGCTGGAGACGACAGTATCTACTGCGATCCCACTGCTGAGCGACGAGACGAGCGACGAGGAGTTGCCGCACATCGTGGGGTGGGCGAAGCGGAAGCGGTCCAAGCGCTTCTTCGACCATCCGCCGACGGAGGAAGAGTATTTGGCGCTCTGCCTCGTCATGCTCGCTCGTGGAGGAGGGTCCGGTACTCATCGCCTGCCGGCGTTGGCCTCCGACTCGGCACCGCCGGCGAAGCTCGAGCACAGGTGTTCCGTCTGCGGGAAGGCATTCGGGTCGTACCAAGCCCTGGGCGGGCACAAGTCCAGCCACCGGAAGCCCAGCAGCGGCGTCGAGGAAGCCTCGGCCTCGGGCTCTTCCACGGCTAGCGCGGCCTTCGTCGGTGCCAGGGTGCACCGGTGTTCGGTGTGCCTGAAGACGTTTCCCTCGGGGCAAGCGCTGGGGGGGCACAAGAGGTGCCACTACGACGGGAGCCTCGCCAGCGGCGCCGCGGCGGCGATGACGTCGTCGGAGGGGGCGAGCTCGAACCACCGGGCGTTCGATCTGAACGTGCCAGCGTCGCCGGACTCGGAATTCGACAACGTCAAGCGTTGGTTGGCGACGATGAAGCAGGAGGAGGAGGAGGAGGAGGTGCTGAGCCCACTGGCTTTCAAGAAGCCGAGACTTGTCATCCCGGCATAAGCGAGTCAACTCCACTGCGTTAATTCTTTGGTTCTTATAGACATCACTCATCCGTCGTGTGTACAGAGAATGGCTCGCTCGTTCTTTGTAGCTGAAGTCTATTCTTTGCCTAACGTAACACCGAAGGCTATATATTGATTTGAGATGGAGGAAAGTTTGCCGGTTATGGATATATTACTCATCCGGTTGTATTTTTCTACCATCAAAATAGTGGATTTAGTCGGCAGGAAAACTTTTATACTTAAATAGAGATAATATTCTTAGTTAAATAAAAAAAGTAATCAAATTATTATTTATAATCTCTAGTGAAGTCTTCTTTTAACTCTTCCTTTTATCCCTCCTCCTATCAGTAGGAACGACAACGACGACGACGACGACGACGACGACGACGATGAGTTGGAAGAGTGTTGATAGCAATTCTTACTATTCGTACTGTACATACTGCGATGATCAACACAGGCCGTTCTTGTCCGGCCCGTTAAATCGAACCCATTAGCTTCTCGGTTAGGGTTCCTTGGAATCACAACAAAAGATAGAATCGTTTGTATAAGCCCTCGATAGCTTTCCATCCTCGAGCAAAGCGAAAGGGAGGAAGAATCCACCGTATGGCGTGCAAAGTCGACGATGGTTTATGGGCAGGCAAACAGTAACCACATGCCGGTGGGACTGCTTTGGATTAAAAGATCCTCTTAGCACATGATGTTAGCTAACTAAATCCCCCACACGCCATCATGACTCACTCGGGACTCGAAACTGATGGATGTAGACGACGACGACGACTCCTCCCTCTGCCAGATCTCTGGTCCATGGCATCCTATGCTGATGTTTGACTCAGCCGATCTCGGCTCGGCTGTCGTTTACTCTAAGATTAATCTTTTAAGTACAGATGATCATATATTTAGTTTAATCCTATGTTCTCTCTCATTGTACGGTTGCAATTTGATTGACTCCCAGGAGGTTGATGAGGGCGAGAAACATCGAAGATGGTGTTTCCAAGTGCATGCATCAGCTGATGCATTTTTTTGCTGTCTGAGGTGGAAGACTTAACAGATAAAAAGCATTGCACTCGGCCACCTTCCTTTAAGGTGCCGTGCCGTGCCGTGCCGTGTCTTCTTTCTCGGTCACGGTCGTCACGCCCAGACAACGCTCGCGAACCTAAACACCCAAATCTGTGTAGGAGAAGGGATGTTTGGCTAAGTCAAAGGTCGCTTCCGTCCAAAATGACTACTGCCCATCCATCCACAGAGAATCCATCCATGCACGAGGCCGAACGCCTCCTGTCTCTGAGCCTGAGCATCTCGGCCTCCGGTGCTTTTGTTTGGATTTTGTTCCAAATGTCCCCATGATCTCGTCCCCCACTCCCAACAGTTCGCCACGATGCATGCTCGCTTCACACCGCTAATCGGACCACAACTACACGGGAGGATAAGAGGAGCAGTGGATGCTTCGTCGGTAAGCGCATCACCAAGCATTGAAAAGATTCACATCCAGAAGCAGTGTTCCAAGGCTCCATGTAGCTCTCACCGCTCCGAACAAGGAGAAGGAGCCAAGCCTGTATATGCATGCGGGTGACCTGTGGGGTTGGGACAAGGGAAGGTGGTGGGGGGTGGTGGGGACATTGGATGCTTAGGTGAGGTGAGGGATAGGTCCGAAGGGGAGGGATAAAGGGCAACAGGGATGGGCTCGGAGTAGGACAGTCCAGGGTGTAGAGCACTGCCGTGTGATGCACTGCGCTCGGCGCCTTTGAACTATTCTTCGGCTTAGGATAAGAGCATCAAAGGTACAAAATCTGCTAACGATGATTCGACTTAGGGTCACTGTATTCTTTCCCTTTGGAAAGCCATGCATGTTCTCTCGACGGAGATCTCGATGAGCGCAGCGGATGCATCTCCTCTCGTGTCCGCATGCCTTTTGACTGGGATCTCACACTTATATGTTTAGTAGGTGACCGGTCCAAGGAAGAGACGGGTGCGACTTAATCGCTTGAGCTCTTGCCCGCTCACATTCTGAGACCACACATGATGCTTTCGGAGCGAGAGCTCAATCATTCTGCAATCTGGAACGCTATGCGTTGTGTTCGTGTTCTGTGCGGATTGCGCATAAAGCGTTTGAGGTAATTAATGGCGTGCTCGCAACATGTCGAACAGATTCCCGATCGCCCGATGCGGTGTCAGCAGCGGATGCAAAGCGTCGCGGCGTGCCGGAGAAAGTGGCGAACATGGGGTGAGATAGTGCTGGGGGACCGTAGCAAGAAGAAGAAGAAGAAGAAGAAGAAGAAGAAGAAGAAGAAGAAGAAGAAGAACTCTCGAGCAGTAGCGGGAAGAGTTGTTGTTATTAGCATCGATATCGGCGGACGGAGGCAGCAAAAGATGGTAGTGTTTGTTCGGTGAGGTTTGCTCAATTTGAGTGCCAACTTTAGAGGGACTTCTTTTCAGAGTCCCATGTGAACAGCACCATGGATTTTGACATGGAATGTGATGTTTTCTTCATGTTTACTCTTCATGTTCTCTCTCTCTCTCTCTCTCTCTCTCTCTCTCTCTCTCTCTGTCTATGCTTGTTATTATCTTCCACATTGAAAGGGCAGGATAAAGAAGGATGGATCACTTGGGTGGACCAAATCCAACACAATAATGAGAGTACCCCGCAAGCCATGCCGGTACAGTAGGAAAGTCTCCAGCAAAAGTATTGATTGTTCGAGGCACTTTTCCTTGATGGAGAGAATGATTGAAGTCGCCCGAGTTGAAGGTTTTGAGGTTTCCATTATGACCACATCCTCGACTTGATTATATGATCGATTTCGATGTGATTTCAAATATAGGAGCTATCTTAATGGCCATTATTCGATTGATAATGTGCGGCATCAAACTCGGGACAGGCCAAAAGAGAAAAAAAGGAGTCGAGGAAGTTGACGTTTGACTTGAGCATGCAAGCAAACTCCCAAAGTGATGATGATGTGATGAAAGGAAAAGAAAACCAACTTTAGAATGGGGAAAGAAGAATGTCGAGACGGTGAATGATGTGAAGATAAATTATACATTTAAATTTTAAGCAGTAATATGTTATCTTACTGCGGTAAATATATATATATATATATATATATATATATATATGTTGCGGGGACACAAACGTCAATCCGGTGATTAAGCTCTTAAAAGAAGACAGCAGGGGGACTGCGCAAAGCTCATATCCTATAGCCATGGGCTGGTGGTAGGGGGAGGGAGGGAAGGAAGGGAGGAGCAACGAGTGCAACCTGCGGTGGCTTCGGAGGAGCAGTAGAGGACAGAGAAGCTTCGGCGCGTATCAGCCAGGAAAGAGGTAGCCTTCTACGGTTCGTCCTCTGTCTACTTCCCCTGACATCCTCTCTCTCATCCTGGTCGCTGCGTGTAGGTGGCGTTGGCTTTGCCTTTCTCACGTTGGCCTCTTCTCTCTCTCTCTCTCTCTCTCTTCTCTTCTCTTCTCTTCTCTTCTCTTTGGAGGGTGGGGTGGGGTGGGGTGGCGTGGAACCGAGGAGGTGACCGACCGACAGGGGATGTAACGTAGCTTGACAGATGGCCACGATGAGGACGATGTGCTTGCTGCTGCTGCAGTTATCACGATAGGACACCTGCGAAGCGGTAAGATTCTTACCTTTTGGGAGTGACTGACTGCTTGATCCTCTACTTTCTCATTTCTCCCCTACTCTCCATATTATCAGCTCGGTTTATTTCGTCAGCTTCCTTTCTCCTCCTCCTCCTCTTTCTCTGAGCTTAATTTTGTCCCCAAGCCTTTTCGAGATCTGACAAATTAGCATGTCCGACGATTGGTCGAGTCTTTTGATCTCTTCTTTGGTTGGTTGATAAGGTTGTAGTTCAGCTTGCTGTTCTCTGGCTTTGTTGTTCTTTCTGGGCCTTCGTTTCAGTGGTGCAGGGTGGCATATGGGTTCTCCTCCCAACTTGATGAGATTCGATTCAGCAGCTGTTGTGATGGTCTCCCTACACGCCCTTCTCCCATGCTGGAGAAAGATGCTCATTGTCTGTGGATTTACCGCATCCCTGCCCCTCATGCCTAGATGCTGTCTTCTCCTTGCAGGCAATATTGACAACTTGGGACGCAGAGCTGGAGGGGAATGTGCATTCCCAGCTGAGACTCCTCATCGCACCACCAGATCTCAGAGCAGAAGAGGGGGAAGAGGAGAAGGCAAAAAGGGAAGTTAGCAACGAAGGAGGTTGACGGAGAGTAAATTAATATTAACGAGTGGTCAGCGTGTGCTTGCTATCCGTGAGTTGTTTACGGACTCAGAGAGCCTCCTCGTCCTCGTGCCGCGCGCGGTGCTCCACCCAGTCGCCTCCGGACTCCGTGGGCGCCTGCCGCTGCCCGGGGAAACAACGCTGCCTCTGCGTCCGACCGCATCTTACGGTGGCCTGCTTGCTCTACCGGAACGAGAACCCGTCACGGTGTGGGTAGATCTTAAAGACCCAGCGGCTCTTGTTTTGGAAGGAACAGTTGCCACGAGAGAGAAAGAGAGAGAGAGAGAGAGAGACAGTAGACCATATCCTTCATCTCTAGCTCGTACTCCGGATTAGGTCTTGTTGCTGTAAGGGAGCACCACCATTCACATGGTGGGTTTTGTTTAGTGCGGTTGTTGATGATTGCCGGGCATGTGGGGCGACTGTTTCGCTGTGGTTATCATGAGCTGAGGGTGGGATAAAAGGTCTTCAGCTTCTTGGAGTGTAGCAGCAAAGACTTCCTTTTTCTTCTTCTTCTTCTTCTTCTTCCTCCGCCTCTTTACTTTGGCAAGATGAAGTATATGAAGCTTGGATCGAAGCCCGATGCCTTCCAGTCCGATGAAAACAATATCAGGTAAAAAAACAGCCCTTGAAACCTAATTATTCACTCATAAGCTACTAAAATAGGCTTCCATCAGCAGCAAAAAGGAATTAGCAATGCTCCAAGCCAACTCGGCTTTCCATAGATCTTAGCAAGAAACTGCTGCATATTAATATTGCTCCTCAGAGTGCATGCCGATCCATGATGTGCTTTCGTAGCTTTGGAACCTCAGTGTCAGTGGTGTTTGGTGATTCGTTTCTCCTTGTGTCTTGTATTGCATTCACAATCTTAGATGTGGAGTATGTATGATATGTGTTGGCTCACTCGTATGAGTCCATATATCTATCCACCGGTCGCAATATAAAATGATCCTATGTCTCGAAAAGCATTCTATGAAACTACGGTAGCATATCTGAGTCCATAGTTGTTGTTGTGGTTCATTTAGATTTCCTGAGGCTCCATCTTTTGCCAGAAACCTAATCTTGAAATCTATTTACAGATTCGTGGCGACGGAGCTGGCGACCGATATCGTTGTTAATGTGGGAGATGTGAAGTTTCATCTGCATAAGGTAGTGTTAGCCTGAACTCGGTATCATCTTGCTTGCAGAAAGAAAGATCGATTCCGATGAATCGATAGTCTGCTGTCATATGCTTTAAGATCGCATTTACCATAATCTTCACTGTCGATCATCATAAGCGAACACCATATTATATCCATCATGCGAGGATCTGGTGACTTGTACTTGCTTGTGTATCGTGATGCTCACACAACTATCACGCGCAGTTCCCTCTTCTATCCAAAAGCCCGCGACTGCAGAAGCTGGTGGCGGCCACGGAAGAGGAGGAGGACGAGGAGATCGACATTCCCGACATCCCCGGTGGCCCTGCCGCCTTCGAAATCTGTGCTAAGTTTTGCTACGGCATGATCGTCACCCTCAACGCGTACAACGCGGTGGCAGCTCGGTGCGCGGCAGAGTACCTGGAGATGCACGAGGCGGTGGAGAAAGGGAATCTCATCTACAAGATCGAGGTGTTCTTGAGCTCCAGCATCCTACGCGCGTGGAAGGACTCCATCATAGTTCTGCACACCACCAGGTCCCTGCTTCCCTGGGCGGAGGACTTGAAGCTGGTCGTCCGCTGCACCGACTCGATCGCCTCCAAGGCCTCCGTCGACCCGTCCGAGGTCGACTGGTCCTACACCTACAACAGGAAGAAACTTCCATCCGAAAACGGCCTCGACCCACCTTGGAATGGCGTCAGGAAGCAGCAGTCGGTGCCCAAGGATTGGTGGGTGGAGGACCTCTGCGATCTCGAGATGGATTCGTACAAGCGGGTGTTAATCGCCATCAGGACGAAGGGGAAGATCGCTGACGATGTGGTCGGGGAAGCTCTGAAGGCCTACGCATACAGGAGGCTTCCGGGTTTCGCCAAAGGCTCGGTGACCTGCGGAAGCGATCCCACGAGGTCTCGGACGATACTGGAGACCATCGTTTGGTTATTACCCACGGAACCGGGTTCCGTTTCGTGCAGCTTCCTGCTGAAGTTGTTGAGGTACGCAAGCGCACTGGAATGTGGAGAGACTTGCAAGAAAGAGTTGATCAGGCGAGCGGGACGCCAGTTACAGGAAGCTGCTGCTTCCGACCTGCTGCTGCCTTCTGCGACAGGGGAGACCGTGTACGACGTCGACTTGGTTGCAAGCGTCGTGGAGGAGTTCGTGACGCAGGACGACGGCACTGCTCGAACCAGTCCCGAGGCCTCCGAGGAGGTCGTGGAGGTGAGGAGCCCGGTGTTCGTTTCTCCAAGCTCGAAAGTTGCCGTTGCGAATCTGGTGTATGAGTACCTCGCCGAAGTCGCGAAAGACCCCGATCTACCTCTTCCCAAGTTTGTGGAACTGGCTGAAATGGTGTCGGCTGCCTCGACGCCGGTGCACGACGGGCTTTACCGTGCCATCGATGTGTACCTCAAGGTAAAATCACCGGACGCCGTGCGCTTCTCTGATCGCAGCTCAGAATCGATCCTTATCTGTTGCCCTCATGGTGTGTGCAGGAGCACCCGGGGCTAAGCAAGAGCGAAAAGAGGAGAATCTGCAGCATGATGGACTGCAGAAAGCTGTCGACGGATGCCTGCGTACACGCGGTGCAGAACGAGCGGCTCCCGCTCAGGGTCGTGGTCCAGATCCTCTTCTTCGTGCAGATGAGAGCTGCTGCGGCTCCCGCTGCCGGCGGTGTATCCCAACTCCCCGGCAACGTGAAGGCGCTGCTCCGCGAAAATGGCGGTTCGTACGGCAGTTCAAGATCGGCCGTCACGACCAACACGGAGGACGACTGGGACGGCGTCCCGACGGCGGGCGGGGACCTCAACTCTCTCAAGTCCGCCGGTCCGGTGGGTAGAGGTGGGGGGAGTCAGAGGAGCAGCGGCGGCAGTGATGTCAGCAAGCACGGCGACGAGAAGGGCAACGGCAAGGTGAAGGGAATTCTGCTGCCGAAGAGGATACTGAGCAAGCTGTGGTCGGGCAAAGGGCAGGGCGGCGAGAACAGCAGCTCGGACATGTCGGAGAGCCCCGGCTCCGTCGCTCAGGAGGAGGCCAAGTCCACGCATTCGAGGAACACCAGGCATTCGGTTTCGTAGGGGAAGAGAGAGCGCAAGTACACACAATACTAGTTACACATCATACTAGACGATCTTGAGGTAGTGCCATTAATTAAGCGCAGTTGCCAGATGACCGAAATCTAGAGAGAGAAAGGATTCGGACGTCCGGTGGGATGGCTAAGAAGCAGATCTTCTTGATAGGTTGTTCTGAATGGATGATGACCACCGGTTCTTGTGCATGTACCACCACACGAGGGGTCGCCTGGTTCCAGCAGAGTCTACTTGGGATCAGAATCGGAAGCCAAGGATGAGTAATAAATACATGGATATGGCTGGCATTTGGTTCAACAACGAGTGTTGGAAAGAAGAAGAAGAAGAAGATGTATTAGTTATGAACCAGTTTGATCTTTTCATGATTTCTGTCTTGGTTTATGTTGTGGATCAGACTAGGAAAAATCTATGATTATTAGAGAATTCGTGTTGTTCCAACTGAGCCAGAAAGCAACATTTGTTCTGTTCCAGCTGTAGTTGGCCGTCACCTTGACTCGACCTTAACGTAGACTTCCACCACGGTGGAATGTGCAAATGTGGGTCCGAATGATAGGTAAAACGGAGGCAAAGGGTGCAAAGCAGGCAGCGAATGAAGCCCCGGCAAGGAGAACTCAGTGACCCAACCCTGTCTGCCAACAAAATCCAGGAGGGGAATGACATGGAACGCTCTGAACGGTGTGTTACGATACACTCGTGGATCAGATACTTAGTTGGCCGTCCAATCCGTGGCCGTGCATTATATATAATATGGAACGGTTCCTAAGGCCAGCAGAAATCACCGACAAGTGGCGCGCATATCGAATAAGGTCACATTAGCAATTGCATCGAAAGCAAAGACGACCGGCAGAGAGAGAGAGAGAGAGAGAGAGAGAGAGGAGGAGGGAGCGGTCCAAAGCCTCTCTCGTGTAACGTAGTTACCAAAAGCCGACGACAACGTTTCCTCCGCCGCATCTTATCCTGCTCCTGCTCCTGCTCCCGCTCCCCCATTTGGCTTTCACGCGTTCCACGTCTCCCACCGTCGATATCGCCTCTCACGACAGAAACACGACACGACAAAAAAGCGTTGCGCGTGACACCAACGAAGGCTATCACTGCATTTTACGATGACGGAAACAGCCACCTTGTGCACCGTCACGTTGTCCTTGTGCTTTCGATAAGACACAGGGAAGAAGAAGAAGACGACGAGCCGGTGAAGCGTGACCGTCCGATTCAGAATTCCCTGGGGTCCACGAAGATGGAGGGTGGGGAAAGCGCCTTGGTCCAGTCGCCGAGCGACCCGTCGCTGTACTCCTCCGCCAGGCGCTTCACGCACCACACGTCCTCCGCGCAAGAGAGGCGGCCCCAGTGGGGGATCCCCTCCCGGAGCGGCTCGCACGCCGCCACCTCCGCCGCCACCACCCGGCAGCCCGGGTCCGCCCGCGCCATGTTGTGCACATGCCCGCACAGCGCCCGCACGTGCGCCGCTGCCGCGGGGCCCTCCCCGCCCACCCCGTAGAGAAGGTACAGCCCGAACGGCCGGAACAGGTCCGGCACCGACGGGATGCGCAGCCACGGCAGCGCCCGGTCCACCGCCCGGCTCGCCCGCGCCAGCCCCCGCCGCCACCGCCCTGCCCCCCGCACCTCGAGCCGGAACACCTCCTTTGAGTTCCACACGCTGGCCACCGCCCACGAGGCGGGCGGGTCGGCCAGGAACGCGCCGGCCCCCTCCCACCGGGCCGCGGCGGAGCAGCCCGCGGGGACGGCGAGGAAGCTGCCGAGGGAGAGCGGGTTGGCCAGGACGGCGTCGATGTCGCGGGGGAAGAACTCGGTGGCGGCGAAGCGGCGGCGGTATAGGGCCTCGGCATCGGCGGCCGTGAGGTGGAGGATGGCGACGCGTGGGGGGAGGGGAAGGCGGTGGGCGAACACGGGGTGCACCAGAATGGCCGGGTTGCGGAACTTGGAGTAACCGCACCGCCCGGTGAAGAGGCGGAAAGACGCCTCGTTGTCCTTCTCCGTCGCCATGTACGCGTACTCCGCCCCCTTCTCCTTGAACCACTCCTCCATCCTCCGCACCAACTTCAGCGCGATCCCCCTTCGCCTGAGGAGGCCGCTCGATTATATCGGTACTAAGACGGTGATTAGAGCGACGGGGGGAGATGAACGGGTGGTGAGACTCACCGGTGAGCGGGGGAGACGCGGAGGCCGAGGAGGTAGGCCACCTTGGCATAGATGGGGACGGCGGGGGCGGTGTGGTGCTTCGCGGGGGAGGGTAATAACAAGGGGCTGCCGCAGGCCACGGTCTTGATGCACCCGCGGACGAGCCCAACGATCGCCCTCTCCGGCCCGCTAACCAGCTCTGCCACCTATATTAACATCATGATCGTGGTTATTCGCGTACAAACACTTACCGAAGAGAAAGACGATCGCGATAACAAGTCCAAAGTACGTTAACGCAGAAACGGGGAGATGACCGGAAAGAATGAGAGGGAAAAAAAGAGGAATACGGACCAGCATGAGGAAGGGAGGGGAGTGGCGGACACGGCAGAGGGGGTCGCCGAGGAGGTCGGTGAAGAGGGACATGGCACCGCCGCTGTGCCCCACCTCACACATCCGCTCCACCGCCTCCGCACCCACCCGGTCCCGCTCCGCGTCGTACTCCCTGATCGCCACGACCGCCATGGACTCCACCATCCTTCTCTTACGTAACACCGGCCGGTCGCTATTGGCAGCCAATAAAGGTGGCGAAAGTGAGGGATGATTCAGGTGTGTCTCCCTCTGTCCTCTCACTAGGCTCGATCACTTGGTGCGTAGCACAACAAACAGAAACGCGCCGCTGCAGCTTCTGTCTTCAGATATGTATGTATCTGCTCTTTCCCTAGTAGGGGAAGTCGGTGATACCAGTGGAACTTCTTTCTTTCTTCAAAGGCAAGTAGTGGTTGGCATGAACTGAAGGGGAGCGATGGAGGTGGGCTATTTATACCCCTTCCCTTTCCCTGGTGGGAGGAAAGAACAGAGAAGGGAAGGATAAGAGATGGGGTTCGGTCAGTGCAGTAGTTGAGATGAGGTGTGGAGGTGGGGTGACTCTCTTCCTCCCTCCTTTTATACACAGCAGCAACTGATCGGTCACAGAGAGAGAACAGAAGAGACCGGAGAGAGAGAGAGAGAAAGAGAGAGAGAGAGAGAGAGAGCGGTGTGCGTCTATAGCTGTAAAAGAAGTGCAGGAGGTGGGGTTGGGCTTCCAGATGGAAATGGCGGCTGTGGCTGCGCGGTCCCTGAGCTCACTTCCTCCGCCGCAGCTATTCCGTTGCAATGTCCATAATAACATACGTTATCATACCATATCATGCATGCGTATATGTTGACGTATGATGATATGATCGGATGTGTATATATACACATAATGGAGATACGTGGAGGGAAGCTGGCGTGGCGCGAATGGCGCCACAGATCACGTAATCGAGATGCGAGGTTCGCCGTCATCGAGCCACGTGGACGGTAAGCGGCGGGTAACGGCGCATCATCATTATGGGGTGGGCGTCTCACGCACCACCCAATTAATGACGGTGGGGGTGGGTGCACCGCCCGATCAACGCCCTACGTGATTATGATGACGGCGAGAAGTGGGCGGACGCGTACCTCCTGGCTCGGGCGTACCGCCGTGGCCCAGCTCGCCTGTTTCGACAGACTCGCAATGGCGTAACGCCGTTGGGTCCCACGTCTTTCCCACCAATAAAAAGATGACGTTCTCGGGTCGGTGCCTCCGCCGTTACTGCAGTTGTTTTCATGGGACGTCAGATGAAGGGTCGAGGACGGGTTCGAAGTTAAGTATGGACGGTTCGAAGTTAAGAGGATGACAATGATTAGACAACGATCAGGTGATGACGACGACGACGATGATCTCGTCACCGTTCGATAGGAGATCAACGGTTCGATCTTCTTTATTTTGTTCGGATGAGGTTGGTTTAGTTGACGGACCAACTATGAAGACGTGATTGAATCGATATATATATATATATATATATAAATACGACTTTTTATCTTTGTTGATGCTAAGCAACTTGCTTATGATTGACATTAAAAAGGTACAAAGATTTAGTGAGACAAGTAAATCTCACCTTCCGATCGCCAAGATCCGTTTGTCTACGACTCATTGTACATGCTACTGTACCGGCATACTTGCATCCACCAGCAATAGATTCTCTACGTGATGCATAACGAACCTATGAATGCGGTCGATCCAATCATGGATGCCAGCATCCACATAATTTTTGGTGGCAATTAATTACACGGTATTCGTGGCAAGCCGGTACGATGGCGTGCGTGGAGATTCGCGAAAGAACCGATGGGGTCGATGAATCCAACGCGAGCTTGTCGAGCCATCGCGGAGCAAATGGGTGACCAGAATCGTAGGATATCGGCAAATGGCATTAACCTTGGCCATGCGAGCTTCGGACGAGATGCTGCTGTTCTCGGAGCAGGCGTCAAGATGCTTCCTGTTGCCATTAATTTGTCCATTGCTGTCTTGGTTTCTCCCAGGAAAGGGATGAAGCCGAGTCCCAGTCCAGCTCCGGTGTCGCCCGGTGGCAGATGGGACCATCTCGTTGCAGCAGCACGCAGTAAGTGTTTCCTGACGGCGAGTACGCACTAATATCATACGAGATGCCTTGGAGAGGAAGGAAACTTAAACCCTGTGCTGCACATGCAAGCGAAGGCCGTGTCGCAGTACGAATCAGCGACAAGAAGACAGCGGCCTCGATACGATCGGCGAGCGAGTCGGGCTTCGGAGATGGCCAGTTTTCGCGTGCCGTATGGCTAATCCCCATCTGGCTGTCCCCTGATTGGAGTCCGGAGACGTATAATATGAAGCGTTCGACGATGGGGCGGCAGACATGGCAGCTCGAGCCAGCAGAGTTGCGGTAAGTCTGGAATGGTCGGGTTCATTAGCACTTGGGATGAGGTCAATGCAAACAGGTTGACTCCACCAAACACAGCCTTTGACAAAGTGTGGTGGTGGCGTGGCTCGAGGAATTATTACTGCCCTTTGTTTACTACTCGGAAGACGCGTCGCTCGCTCACTCTCTCTCGATCTTTTGTATTCGGTTCACGTACAGCAATGGATATGGATGCTAACGTTCACACCAGAAAAAGAAGAAGAAGAAGAAGAAGAAGAAGAAGTGGTGACTCTAAATTTTATGGGTTTTAACCTTTTTTTTTTCTTCTTGTTCTCCATCTTTTTGATGTTTTGTAAGATGATTATGATGGCTCACCATATAATTAATACCTTTCCTACAGCAATCATATAGCTTGTCCAAAGAGTCCATGATAGCCACTTGTCAGTTAGATAGTCTCCATTACATAAAAAAGCATATAATGCAGTTGCTTTGGCACCAGTTGGTGTGGTGTTCATCTTGTGGAAGAGTAAGTACCTAATTAGATAGCTCTTGTCACCATTTGCATTACAGCCAAGCAAATGATGTTACTTGCCACTTGCCTAGTGCTCCATCACATCTTCTGCAACTAAGTATCCTCCAAACCATGCCACCACCATCACATCTCAAGTCACACTCCCTAGGCTGCACCCAATCTGTGCCGCTCTTCGGATCCTATCCATTTCCTTTCCGATAAGCGTCCGATCTGATGTGACTCTATTTCAAAATCACGATATGATTTTTTTTTTTTTTTTTTTGCATCGGCATCATATCCGTAATAAAGTCTGTCTTCATCCTTGGGTATCGACAGTTCCTTGTTGCTGTTTCGAGATGAGCATTGTTGTTTTGATAGTACTAAGAGATGAGCATCATATCATAGTGTCTATCACTGTTCTTTAACCGAGACATCTCTTTGATGGATGATGATGTAACTCGACCGCAATCATTCTTCTTGTTGGGATGATGATGAATATAATGGCCCTTAAACAATTTTTATCTTTGTCTAAGAGATTACTGGAAGGAGATATGGAAGTCCCCATCATCCTCCTCCTCCTCCTCTATCAACATTCCAGAGATATGTCAGACTCTCCTTTCGCCGAGGTAGTGATTCATATCATGGTTGTCAGGCAAATGCATTTGCTCTGAAACTTTTGTGTCATCACCGACAATTATCATGCCATCCCATTAATTATTGGAGGTCAGGCAAATACATCTCCTCGTTACTACTGTAAACTGATTTCGTCAGACAGTGAAGACCGGTGCGAGAACGGAGTGTCGTTGGCAGTCTGCCAGAAAGATGTTCTGCGGCAGTGCAAAGCCAGGGGCTTCCGCCAACCTATCTTCCACCATGACCGACCACCATCAACTATGGGGAGAGAAGAACCACACTGCCTCCTCTCTTTCTTCCTATTTCTCGATGTTGGTTTTGGCCAAGGCGAGGAAACCGTGGCAAGCTCCATAATGGGAGAGATGCGTCAGAGTGAGCCAGCTGCGTCCATTTAGATAAGCAAGAGAGGACCATCCATCCTCATGGGGATCAAAGATCATGCCATCGAATGCCAAGAACATTCCATGTCATTCGCTGCCCATCATCCATCCCTCCGAAGGACACTGACGCAACCACCGGAGGGGGGGGGGGGACCTGGTGGTGCTGTGAAGCTTGGGATGACATGTGTGCAGTGGCCTTGACAGCTCGGGGACGGCAAAGACTTGTCCTGGAGTAGATCATGGCCATCTCTATCTTTGACTCTTTGGGCACAGGGAGTGCAGTAGGGTGGGTTGTTCATTGGACGCTCGGTGGGTTTCTCCTGATCTCTTGCATGGTGACGAGACTCGACACCACAAACGAAGCTGCAATCGATTAGGAAGGAACCACCATCATCCTATGTCCTTCTTTCGAGTATGAGAGACAACACCAGCATCATCTCTACCATCGACGAGGAGTAGGAGTTTTGGGCCTTCACAGTTTCAAGTAGCATTAAAATTCTCCGGTGGTGTGCAAAGAACAGCACGCTAACTAATCTAAACTCGGTTCTAATTCGAATCCTACCAATTAATTGACGTTCGAGTTTAAATCCGATTTCGTATATATATATATATATATACAAACTCATCCCAAATCCAATTCAAATCTATCTAATATTGGTTCTTATATGGTCACGTAACCATTTGTTTTCCTCATGCAAATTTGACGAAGATCCCATATAACATTTCTTTCGTCTTCATTTCTTACTACATCATGATTTGCGAACTGTGATCTCATGGTATGCAAGCGTAGTAGCGAGAGGTTGTTGTGTTCATCCTCATCATTTCTTACTCTATGATGACGACGACTAGTACTACAATCGGAGTCCCGGAGATTGTGCCTCCGTAGAATGTCAAATGGCCAGACAGGGAGAGAGAGAGAGAGAGCGGCAACACAAGAAAACGAATTAGAGGTTGCGACGGAGGTTACAAGGAGACCAATGGAAGAGGGAGGTCCTCCGCCGCCGCTGGATGGCCGGCGTCTGCCGTCGGGTCTCGGTGTCAGTACTCTTGCGCAGCATCTCCCACAGCACATGGACGTCCTCGTACTCGCACGTCCTCACCTCCTCCCTCAGCTTCCTTAGCCCTGCCAACAGAAGCAAAATTACAACGCCGTCCCAACTCAACGTAACGAGACCTTCGCGGAGGACACCGGACCGAGATCTCACCGCTCCTTCGGATGCCGAGCCGGGCGGCGACGCCGACCTGAACTCGCCGCATGGGAAGCAGCACCACTTGCTCCCACCAGTACTCCATCGATCTGAATCGCCGATCGAACGCACGCTTCTCTCCCCCTCCCCCTCCCCCTCCCCCTCCCTCCGATTTATGATGCGAGAGAAAGAGACGGTCGCTGTCTCCGACGCTTGTTGCCGACTCTTGTGCTTCTCCGCCCTCCGCGAACGTTTGTCGTCACTCGTCGGTGGTGTCGCTCTTCGTGGTTGTAGTCTCGTGCGATGGACCCACGGCAGCGACCTAACGTTAGACGCTGCCGCGTGCCCACGTGCGCGTTCGCTCGCCAAGTCGGCGTGTCCCGATTGCTGCTCACCTGCTTGTGCCCAGCCAGGGATGAGTGGCCACGTCACAGGGTTGGGGCCTCGACGTCGGACGCGTCACCTGCATGATTGGTTCCTACCAATTGGTTATTAATGATTCTTGTCCGCTGGGTCGGATGAGACAGGAGAACCGGTGGAAGTGAGGCGGTGCGTTTTGGATGTCGGTCGCCGCTGTTGACTTTCGTGGAAGGTCTCATGTTTAATGATTTTTTTGTTAAAAATAAATCTCTAAAGGCATTTAAATTGCATTTATTTAAAATCTTATCCAATTTCTCTAATAAAATTGTTTACATTGTAACCTTAGATTTCCATTTTTTTTCACGCATCTTACAACTTTGTTTTCGGATCTATGCAGCTCGGTGTACCCGTTTCTCCGGCCCATTGAGGCCCAAAGAGAAGCAAGAAGGCTTCGCAACGGGGTCGGTGGTGAGGTGGGCCCTTTGGATGACCTTAGTGGGACCCTTTGTTGTCTGCCTCGGGCCCCGCAGCCATGTGAGTTTGGGCATCGTGATGGCCGGTGAGACCTGTCCTCGAATCGGAATCGCAACGCGAAGTAAAAGGAAACGTTCGGGAAACGAGAAAAGAATGCGAGGCCTGCTTCGGTGCCGACTGAAATCATGATCAGCGGGATAAAGCTACGTGGCCAACATCGAACGGCGAGAGCTCGCGGTGATGCGCTTGAGACACCACTCTCGTCACAAAGTCGTGTCGTAGGTCGAGTCATAACGCGCGGCTGTACAAGGGTTGGAATCCCATAACGAAGACGATGGATATTAAACATGGCACATAAACGTAGAGATATTTGAAGAGGACTGAGCCATCGTTTCGGAGGGAGTCGGTGAGAGAGACGAGGGAGAGTGAATGAGAGATGCCCCCGATCGCCGGTTCCTCGTCACAATCCTCCTAGCTATTGTGCTCGTGGCTCTCCCCGCTCCTCCGGCGCGCTCCCCTTCTGCTGCTCCTCCGCCTGGAAGTGGTGACCGAATCGCCGATCTCAAGGGCAAGATTGAGACCCGCGAGGTCGATAACGGGACGATGTCTAAGGCTCGTGTCTACGCCGACGTCAACGTCCTCCGGCCCAAGGACTACTGGGATTACGAATCCCTCACCGTCCAGTGGGGGTACGCGAGATATCGAAACCCTACTCAAACCCTAACCCTAATTTCTCCCTTTCTGTTTGTGTGTGATGAAAATTGTCTAGAATTATTGGCGTTATACGAATTGGATATAATTTTCGATAATTGTTTTTTTTTCTTCTGTAGATTCAAGAGTTAAGCAATCGTTTCTCATGATTTGCATAATCTTACTCCATATGCTCTAGTTCGATTAATATGTAGGTTTGTTAAGGCACACAATTTTCCAATATTTGAAACATAAACTATAGCAAAAAAAAAAAAAAAACTATGTTGAAGCAACATGAAACACAAAAATTCAAACTATCGTGCAACCGAAAAGTCCAAGCATGGTGTAATGCGTCCATGAGACAAGTCACTGATGTTTTTTGGAACATGTGGCATCATGTGCTTGTTGGATGCACTTAGTGGATAAAGTAGCGCAAAATTGTTTGGGGGCTGAGGAGCGTGCTGATAGATTTAAAAAAGCAAGGCAAATGAAAATGGAAGAAACCTGTAAGAGTTTATGAGGTTTTGTTAATATTTCTCGACAAGGACTTAGAATGGAGTGATGGCTTGAACATCATATGTGATATATATTTTTTTTTCCTGTGAATTTCTTTTCTGGAACTCTGGTATTTTGGTTATTTGTTGATGCTTCTGATAGTTGGCAGTTTTAGATTGTGAGCTTGAAATGCCTTCTTTGTCAAAATAAATTTTTCGCTGGTTACCTATACATGCAAATTATTTTTTTGCTTTTATACCCATTATGTAATTTTCACCTTTTGATCAATGGAGCATGTGGAAGAAAAAGCAGCAATCTATATAACTTTTATGAACAGAGCTATTTATATGTTGCTATATATTGGTAGGGTCATTCAAAGCAATTCAGTTCTCTGGTAACTTTTTTGGCATGTTCATGTTTCATAAACTCAGGGATCAAGATGACTATGAGGTTGTTCAAAAGGTTGGCAGAGGAAAATATAGTGAGGTATTTGAGGGCATAAATGTTTCCAACAATGAGCGTTGCATCATCAAGATCCTCAAGCCTGTGAAGAAAAAAAAGGTACTAATGCTGTTAATCTCGAAACTGTAATCACTTATGATATTCTGAGCTTATAAACTAGGCTAATAATTCCAGCAGCTTCACGTGTGGTTTAAGTTTTGCTTGAAATGGAAGAAACAAACTTGTGAGAGTTCTAGCTGAAACTAAGGTTGATGTTGAAAAGAGCTGGATATTATTCGTTGTAGTAGAAACCAATAGGCCCTGATCAGGTCAATACAAAATTGGTTCAAATCCAACAAGATAAACAGAAGGAGATATGTCTCATTCCACTTATTTCCATTTTTCCCAGCCTCTTTTTTCTTTGTCAGTTGAAGGCTTTATAGTTAAATGCACTGTCATGAAACAACTATGAGATCACATTGCATAAGAATACATAAAAGCGAGCATATCAATTGCCTTTTACGAGTTGCCTGAATTGGTTGAAGATCTTCAAGAACATTCTGTTGAGCATGGGAGCTTAGACTAATTACATATTTTCCATGGAGTCCTGCAACAATCTTATGCAAGACTAAAGGTATCAATCAGCTACACTAATTAAAGAAACAAAAAGGTCGTTGAGATGCTTAATCGATTTTCAAAATTTTTCTGAGATAATATACTCTGTGATTATAATTTTGACTTGAAAGATGCTTTCATCTGCCCCCTTGGTGCATTCCCCTTTGAATGATATGATGATCCTTGAAGATGTTGATGGAAGAATTGACTTTAGATTTGTCGAGGAATACAACTTTCCATTGAAAAAGTTATAGAATATCCTTCTTATTCATTTTTTATTACCATATTATATTGAAATTTGATTGTTGTATTCAAACTTTAGAATGTAATCTATAGTCGAAGAAAATGTTATATATGAACACCACACTTATTTAATATTCCTTTTCTTATGAACTAAATTCTATATATAGTGACCTTAGTTCTATGTATATTTTATCCAAATTTGTTTCTGAGTATCCATAGTATTTTTTTCTACATCATGCAACATAGCAATTCATTCAGATTAGTAAAAACTAGAATTAGTAGCATCACTTTGATTTTTTTTTGAGTGAGCAATATTTTTCATCTTTTTATGGAAACAATAAATATTAAAACCTTGTTGAAGTACTTGATCAAGCAAGGTATTATTTAGCAGAGATAGAACTCTTCACTTTTCTGAATATAAAAAACTTTGGTTTATTGTGTTTGCTGTTGGTCAAGTCATTTCGGAAGCGTTAGAAGCTGTCAATGACTTCAGTCCATGGTAGTTGCAACAGTGTAAATAATTAACTGCAACCATTCATCTTTTCATTTCCTTGAGGCAAATGTAGTAATGTTAAGTGAAGGACTGCTTCTTTGGTTGTGCCCTTGTTTCTGATATTCTGTATGAGAAAATGGAAAAATGTGCATATAAGAAACTTAGTGCTTAAGTTTCTCATGTGCAGCTACCAATTCTTATTTCTTTTTGTTTATATCTCTCTAAATCAATGTTTGCTTTGAAACTATCAGCCTTAATTTTTTCGAACAAGATATTTGTTCGTGTTCTTATCTAATGTGTTACCATGTGCAGTTATGTCTTATACATTTCCCTATTGTTGCAGATTAAGAGGGAGATAAAGATTCTTCAGAACCTTTGTGGCGGTCCAAATATTGTGAAATTGCTTGACATTGTCAGGGACCAGCATTCAAAAACTCCTAGCTTGATATTTGAATATGTGAACAACACAGATTTTAAAGTCCTATACCCTACATTGACTGACTATGACATTCGTTACTATATCTATGAGCTTCTTAAGGTTGTTTCCTTGTCTACTTCTCATTTTCTTTTGTGGTCCATGTTTCTGAAGTGCAAGATATAATTAAATTTAACGATACTGTTTAGTTTTGTTCTCTTGTTGTGGATATAAGTCCTTCATTTCTTGGTGCTTGATCCCCTAAATATAGCTGAAAGCCTGAACTTAATATTAATGTTTGCAACACCTACTTGTAACAATTGTTTATGCATCACAACAGTAGAGGTGATGACTTTATGCATTTGATGATGATTTCCTTATATGTAATGCATACAATGAGATTGAGTTATTTAGATTTTCTGAATTTAATTATTAAATTTGCAATGCTGATCAAATATCTGGGATTGGTTTAAATTTGACCAGCTCTATGACCTTGTCCATCCTTGTACCTGTTGTGGATCTTTTGTTGTGACTTAAAAAAAGAGAGTACGAGCTAGTTCTTTCCGATATTATATACTTTATAATGGAATGTAATTGTGATATAAACATTGTCCATCGTGTAAAAAAATCAGTTCTGACTTGGTTCCCTAAGCTATTTTTTGTTGTTTAATGAGCCACACCTTCAAAGTTCTGTACATGACTTCAAGCAGATAAGCTGATCAAGGAACAATCTCGTACCAGACCTGTAGGTCCCATGCCAAACTGGTACCTACTGCTGGTACCGATGTACTGTCAATGCATCAGTATATACTGAAGAGGAAGAAGAAGGAGAAGAGCAAGGAAGATGAGGAACCAATGCACGAAGGGGAGGAGGAAGATGTAGGAAAAAGAGCAGGCAGTGGAGGAAGAGGAAGGAGGAAGAAGGAAGAAAAGGAGGTGGTGGAGGAAGAGGAGGAAGAAGGAGAAAGAGGAAGGAAGATGAGGAGGGGTGGTGGAGGAAGAGGATGAAGAGGAAGGAGGAAGTGGAAAAAAGAAGAGGATGAAGCATATCCAAGGTCAGCAGCAATGAGGGCTTATGGTGTCTTTGCATATGGAGCTGAGGGCTCACAAACTCAAGCCCTAATTTAATAGTTTTTAGGTTTTATTAGTTACGGCAGAACAGTCTGCCCGAATTGGGGGTGGTCTGTGCTCTGTTCATGCTCAGATCGATAAATACCTTGTTGTTGATTGACCATAATATGCCACATAGGCTCTTAAGAATATTTTCTCATTCTTAGAGTCAATCTTATGTTTGGTAAGAAACCCTAATTATTGATAGTTGCTAATTTTCTGTTTTTTAATTACTTCAGGCACTAGATTACTGTCATTCACAAGGTATCATGCATCGAGATGTCAAGCCTCACAATGTCATGATAGATCATGAGCTTCGGAAGCTTCGCTTGATAGATTGGGGACTTGCTGAGTTCTACCATCCAGGCAAAGAGTATAATGTTCGTGTTGCATCAAGGTTAGTCTGAGACTCTTGAGTGTCAGCATATGCATAGTGTTGATGCTGTTTGCAGTTCCTATATTGTCACTAATGACTTTTACAATTCTTCTTAACTGCAAAATTTTCACCTTCACTGTTGCTGGATGTTTTTCCATCATGACGAGGCATCTTCATTAGTTACAATTCTCATAGCAATTATTCTGGTTCTGTTAGTTAGCAGTAGTACAAACAAGTAATGGAGCTTGGTAGGCTTATGAATATCTAACCTTAGCAATTCTTCCGAGTCTATTATTCTGCAGTAATAGAAGTGTGTCCAAGTTTAATGACTGGAAATTTTCATCTATCATGTTTTTCTCTCTTTGGATAGTTCATGGTAATAATTCATACACTTTATTCTATGGATGCTTCCTTCCTATAAATTATATAGAAATTAACAAAATTAGCCACTTCCATGCACCTAACTGAATCTGTACCTACATCTATTGACGACATTAGATATATAAGGTCCTGAGTCATGCCAAATTATATAGCGCTATCATTGAGAAGACGGAAGTTTCCAGGCAACACTCACCAGGTTGCTAAAATACTTAATTGCTTATATAGCTTTGTTGAGGAAATAAATGTCAGAAAAGCAGTTATGAATAGGTAATACTTTACTATGTGCTTTGTGCAAATCATAGGTTCTACAAATACCAATGGTGCATGATGATGCACAAATCTGTCCTTGGCTCGGGGATACAATCGTCATGGTTTTGTCTTCTGGGGTCAACTCCAAAAGACACTTTGAGGAGTGTAGCTGGCTGTTATATGACCCTTGGTTAATTGATTCCTTACAGATGTTGAATTATGGAAATCACTAAGGCTGTTGGAGAACCCACAAGTATCCTAGACCCCTGGATGGGTCATCATCCAACTGGGGAGCCCTGGTGATGCCACAGAGTCCTACATCAATCAGGAGCAGGAGAGTTGACAACTCCTCTTTCTTGAGGTGCCTATTGGGGTGGTCCATAGAGGACAAAATTGTGTGAATTGTAGACCAAAGTGAACAAAATCTTGCGAGCTCATGGGCTTAGGCCACTAACAGATTATATAATGATGAATGTGAAAAAATATAATTTCTTGGTTTACATAAAGAGTTTCGTTGCTTGGTATTGTGGTATTATCTGAGCAATACATCAGCCAGATTGCTCTTTTGCAACTTGGGTGTCCAAGGTTCGAGGCACAAAAACTGTTCTATTATAGAGGGTAAGATTGACACTTTCAAGTTCATTCATGAACATTCACAGACCAATAGATCATGTAATTTTGTTACAGAGGAGAGGCAGAAATCACACTACTTTTCTCATGTTTACTTTTCCTTAGTTAGATCTATGTTTAGGTTTTATATGAAACTTATTTTCTCAGTTATAACTTGTAAGATTATTCTCTTCATCATCCATTTTCTTACAGCATATCTTGTGACATAGGTACTTCAAGGGGCCAGAACTACTTGTTGATTTACAGGATTATGACTACTCCTTGGACATGTGGAGCCTTGGATGCATGTTTGCTGGAATGGTATATGCTTGTGTACCCTCTAGTTTGAAGTTAATCTCTTTTTGGTACTTCAGATTCATTAATTAGATTAGCTATCTGGTGTTTGTTATTGTCAATTGATACTTTTGCTATTTATCATGATCTTAAGTTTGTGATCTTTTACTTGGTTGCAGATATTTCGCAAGGAACCTTTCTTTTATGGACATGACAATCATGATCAGCTTGTAAAAATTGCGAAGGTAAATATAAGTTTCGGATATGCCAATTGTTTTTCATTGTTTTAATCTAGGTGTCACCACTTGTTCCTTGATTCAGTTTTATTATTATTGACATTTGTAAATGTAGAGAATCTAAACTGTGAAAGGAGTTCAGGATGATGACTTCTCATTACTCTTTTTCCTTAATTGAGTAACTATCTGTACTGCTGCTAAATATCAGACCGATGTCATGTTTCATTTGCTTAAGCAGCTTGCACTGTCTGCTAGCATTTTGAAGCTTAATTATCTGTAAGTAATCTTGTTATGTCAACCACATTAAGAGAACTATGTGATGGTGATTCTCTCAGGTTCTTGGAACAGATGAGTTAAATGCTTACTTGAACAAATACCGTCTAGAGCTTGATCCACAACTTGAAGCTCTTGTTGGAAGGTATATCTTGGACTCTTTTTATTTAGGTGGTTTGAGTTAGCAATGAAACTAAAGCGATGTTTCAGTTAAATGATTTATGAGGAGACACATAAATTGTCTCACAAGACTCATTAGCAATTTTGAAGACCTATAAAACGATTGAGAATTTTTTTTCTTGCCTTATATTTTGCAGGCATAGCAGGAAACCTTGGGCTCGATTCATTAATGCAGATAACCAACATCTAGTTTCTCCAGAGGTTCTTGATTAGCACTAAAGGAATATCAGTACATGATCATTGTATTTAAATTTTAGTTTGAGTATGATATCTTTCTATGATATGCATGCAGGCAATAGATTTTCTTGATAGGCTTCTTCGCTATGACCACCAGGATAGGCTTACAGCACGAGAAGCCATGGTAACATAACATGGTTCTATTTTTAAGCATTCATTTAAAATAAATCATGCAGTAATGTTGCTTAGTCTTCATATGCTGTTGCATTTTTTTTGTTTTTTGGGACCTAGTGATGGTTCAATTTGTATACTGTTATGTACAAATTCTAGTTGTTAGCCCAACATCATTCTCCGGGTAGACAGTCACACTATTTCAAGTTGTTGTACCATATCTGTTTTGGAGTATGCATCATGGGACCTCCTAGGTTTAGCAGTTTTCTATTCCCAGAACTGATTCCTAGGGTATATATATATGATCTTCAGTGGGATATATTCTTTGCTATTTCCTCTCGAGAAATGTCCCATTGTATGGTGATAAAAATATCTTTCTTTGTTTTGTCAATGTAAAAGAAATATCTTTCTTTTACAGTAGAAAAATGGTTAAAAAAAAACCTTTTACATCTTTCGAGAACCTTTAGTGATCAAATCCATTTCCACATATTAATTGGCTTGTATTAATTGGCTTTTTCTTGTTTCTGTTGGCAGGCACACCCATATTTTCTTCAAGTAAGAGCTGCAGAGAACAGCAGGACTCGCACCCAGTAATATTTGGGCCGTGTCGTGTCGCAAGTGCTGGACTGTACGAATAACGGTAGATGTAATGATTCGAGAGCACTCAGCCGGAGAGTGATGCATATTGTTGGCTAATCTTTCGGGTGATGTAGCAGATATAATCGGCTCGCAATTTGGGTTTCATCGTCCTCGTAAATAGGTGTGTGCTTAAGGCACAGAGACCGCTGTCATGGCCGTTGTGTGTGTGTTCATGTTTTTCTATGTCCGGTCGCGTGAACTGCTTGTGCTTAAAGCATGTGTTTGTCTGCTGTGTGTGTGTGTGTGTGTGTGTGTGTGTGTGATAGAGAGAGATTAAAGCATCAAACCAGGAGATGAAAAGCGAAACCCCACCCCAACCCCGCCCCCGCCCCCCCCTCCCTTACACCATGCTCCATCTCCTGGGATGAGGGTTGTACATATATGTACAATGGTGTACATATATGGGATGAGGGTTGTTATTCGACGATCAGGTTGGAATTGATCGCCTACGTTCTTATTATCCTAATTTAATCTGACCCACCCACATTAGGTTTTGAACAGATTTGACATCACAAAAAACAAACCTTTTCTTTTATGGTGTGAAAGGTTTTCATGAAAGCCTCTCCATGTCTTCTCCATCTGATCTCACCTCCACCAAAACAGCAAGTCATTGACCAAGACCACACAGAATCTAGAAGAACCACTCCAATTAGCACGGTTGAACATTCTCCACCGTCCGATCAGAAGATTAGCAGCTTGATCCCGTCATCAAATAGAATTATAACTGTCCCTGATCTCCCTGTGGACGTTGCTCGCGGCCCTACCTGCTCTGTGATTGGCTTCTTCGTGGGGCCGTCCCTGCCCCCCCCCGCTGATAATGCAGGTCGACCGGGAAGCAACAAAAACACGGGATAAAGCGGAAGATGTCCGTCCCAACGGTCAAATTTCTACTTCTCCGACTCATTTCCATTGCGTGACCGAACCAAGGCGGCTTCGCCCTCCCAGATTCCCATCCCCGCATAGGTGGCCGCGTTGATCCATTCAGCAAAGCAAGTTCGAAGAAGAAGGTATAGTTCCTCTCGACAGACTCCACCCCCTGGATCTCCTTCCATTTGCGCGTTCGCAGCCCTCCTTTGACGTGTTCTGCGCCTGGCGGAGCGAATTCTTACCATCTTTTTAACCGCCACCACCACCTCTGCCTCCTCCTCCTCCTCCTCCTACTTCCGTTTCCTTCCATCGTTTTGGTTCTTGGAATCGTCCCCCTAGCGGATATCCGAGGTTTGTCGCTTTCCTCGATGTTCTTGCCATTTAGTTGAAAATGCTATGCTTTGGTTGCTGCGGATTTCTGGGGCCTTTAATCGTTTCTCCCCGTAATCGTGAAGTATTTTCGAGTACTTGCTGGTGTTCAGGGTTATACCCCGAGCTTGCTAGTCTAATCTATAGCTTACGTTAAGGTTTGCAAGTATTCCATACTTGATTTAGGGTTTCCTTTCCAAGACCTTGAACCCTCCAAATCGATGTCCCTTTTGTTTGATGTACTGTTGCAGGAAAAAGTGTTGGATGTGGCCTCCAATACTTTAGCTTGTTTTAATTGCTTTACTGGTTACTGTTCTCTGTCTTCTTTGTTTATATTTGCTTCTTCAACTATGTTGCCTTGTCTTACCTTGTTGATGATAAAATTCACCTTCACCTTCATGTTTATCGCGTTTGTTTGGTGATTATGTTTTCCCATCTGCATCCTTGTGTTTTTGTTTCTTGTATCTTTGTTCATGGTCCGACGGCACAAGTAATTAATTTCTTTAGCGATAGGTTCCATTGTCAAGCTTGTGATACTGCTACTGTCGAAATCTCTGTCATCTTCAATCAATTACTGATTTCACATCAAGATGAGCACGTGGAAGACTCCTCTATCAGGCAATCAGCAACAACATGCCAAACCTGGATTTTCTGGCTCCAACCCTTTTGATTCGGTTCCTGACTCCGATCGGTTTGGTGATAGCAAAGACAAAGGAAGTGGGACAACTTCCCCACAAGTCCTGCATTCCGGATTTTCTACTGCAAAAGCCAAATACAAGAATGATTTTCGTGATTCAGGGGGTATCGAGAACCAATCAGTTCAGGAACTGCAAAACTATTCTGCGTACAAGGCTGAGGAGACTACCATTAAGCTGAATGGCTGCCTTAAAATTGCTGAAGAAATTAGAGAAGGCGCTTCAAATACTCTTGTCACCTTGCATCAACAAGGTGAACAAATTACTAGGACTCATCAAGCTGTTGCGGACATCGAGCCGGACCTTAGTAGGGTATGCTTCCTTTTGCCAAATTAGTGAACACTGTTTTATTTAAGCATGGTAGTTTTGCGGAAAACATTGGAGAATTTTTAGGAACAAATCATTTGGTATTTGCTTGTCAGATTACTTGTTTCTAGAAACCAGTCTCGCCACAGTTTGAATTCTTTAGGTATCCTAATCTTCAGCTAATGTCTTATCGGCGGATGTCCTTTCTGATTAATTTGTACATGTTCATTCAGGGTGAAAAGCTTTTGGGAAGTCTCGGTGGATTGTTTTCCAAGAAATGGAAGCCAAAGAAAACACACAAAATAAAGGGACCTCTTTCGATTAAAGGTAAGTTAAAATAATTTGTGGGACATTTTTCTATATATTTAATTCTGATCTCATTTCTTATCAACATGTCGATAGATGATTCTTCTGAAAGGAGTAGGCACCTGGAGCAAAGGCAGAGGTTGGGATTGGCAGCTCCTCTGCCTCGGTCAGAACCTCAACATTTTTCTGAACCAGCATCTGCCCTCCAGAAAGTCGAGGTACATGTTGATGCTAATCCCTTAGAACTTAAACAGTCTATTTTGTTTAACAGTAATTTAATTTCTCTATTTTACTGGCTACTGCAACAGATTGAGAAGGCAAAGCAAGACGATGTCCTTTCTGATCTGAGCAATTTGTTAGGTGAGCTGAAAAATATGGCCATCGACATGGGCTCTGAGTTTGAGAAGTAAGTTGTGACCTTTTCTATTCATGAATATTTCTGAAATTTGGCATCTTCCAAGGCCTTGAATTTTCTACAAGTTGTATCTGCTGTGCTAGGCCTTCACATGTTATCAAAACTATCATCATCAAGACAATTCCAACCTCAATGACAAGGAACCTTCTCCTCTCTCGTAGGACATTAGCTGGTAATAGAGTAGTTCATGCAAAAAGCAAACCATATTTCAAATAGGGCAGTGTGCAAACACAGATGAATACTTGTTTGATCATTCTCCTTTCAAATGGAAATATCAGCGACTACAAAAAACATTTTAGGTTTCCTTCTGAAATTTGGAAGTTTGATGCATGCAGAGACCTCGACAGAAATGATTGTCGATTTTTGTTTGTGGTGCTTTAACCTTTTTTTCTTCATATACTTATCTCATATGACCTATAAATTAGTTGTATTAGCTGGTAATAGAGTAATTCACGCAAAAAGCAAAACATATTTCAAATAAAGCATTGTGCAAACACAGATGAATACTTCTTTGATCATTCTCCTTTCAAATGGAAATATCAGCATCTACAAGAAACATTTTAGGTTTCCTTCTGAAATTTGTAAGTTTGATGCATGCAGAGACCTCGACAGAAATGATTGTCGATTTTTGTTTGTGGTGCTTTAACCTTTTTTTCTTCGTATACTTATCTCATATGACCTATAAATTAGTTGCATTAGCTGGTAATAGAGTAATTCACACAAAAAGCAAAACATATTTCAAATAAAGCATTGTGCAAACACAGATGAATACTTCTTTGATCATTCTCCTTTCAAATGGAAATATCAGCATCTACAAGAAACATTTATGTTTCCTTCTGAAATTTGTAAGTTTGATGCATGCAGAGACCTCGACAGAAGTAATTGTCGACTCTTGTTCGTGGTGTTTTAACCTTTTTTCCTTCGTATACTTACCTCATATGACCTATAAATTAGTTGCCTTCTAAGCACGTCCATGAATGGAGTATATATGCATCTCACCGAAGATGCCTATTGTTTGTGATGGCCACAAAATCTTTCTATTTTCTGTTTTTAAAGAATCATACGGATCGAAAAATTCATATCAAATTTAAGTTACACGTTCTGAGTTCTTTACAAAAATAAAGAGTTATGTGGATGATAGCATTATCAACACTACATTCTTCTTTTTCTTTGGGTAATTGCAGGCAGAATGTGGCTTTGGACCGGGCGCAGGATGACGTGGATGAGATGAATACCAGAGTTCACGGAGCAAACCTTCGTGGCCGTCGACTTCTTAGAAAATAGATCTTATTTTTTTACCAAACAATTTGGAATAGATCATTGGGTTTGAATGGACGATACCTGTTTTAGTGAAACATTTATGCTACTGTATTATAAATCTGAAGTGCTCAGATGCACTAGTAAATTCCTTTTTTGTTTTTTATATATGTATTCTTGAATGCACAAGAGGATATGTATTATTTCTATTACAGAGATTTTTTTCTTGTTTGTTGTGCGAATACTCTGTGCTGAATCATAAACAAAAGCTTGATATATTAGATCGCACAAATCAGATTTTAGTGTATTTTCATCCTTTAATTCTAAGACTTTAGTATCATCTGTCAAAATCTTTACCTAATTTTTAGATTACAGGTGGGAGATTAGTATCTTGAACAGATAGTTGAACAAGATAAATAGGATAATTTTTTTACTATAAAATAAAATTTTATCTTGGTATATGTAAGTATAATTTTTTAAATATTATATATTAAATTTATAATTCAATCGTTTGATTTCCTATTATTACTAGTAAATTATATATATATATATATATATATATGTATATATATACATATATATACATATATATATATGTATATGTATAAATAAATAAATAAATAAATATATATACATATATACATATGTAAATATATGTATATATATGTATGTATGTATATGTATATATACATATACATATGCATATATATATATATATATATATATATATATATATATGTATATTTATATATATGTATCGCTGTCCACTTTCTCCTTGCAAGCAGCCACCTGACATCGCCCTCTTCTCCATCCATCTGAGCCCAATGCCTTCCCCTCACCACCTCCGCCACCACCACAACCACAGCCCAACAGATCAGCGCTGTTGCTGCTGTTCTTGTTGCTGTTACAGCACCTGCTGCTCGCCCCACAACCCTTCTCCACCACCGTCTCTCACCACATCTGATCACCTCCTCCAAGCCCTCGCCACCCAACTCCTCCTCCAATCCGAATCCCAATCCCCTCCTCCCCTTCTTGACTCCCATCAACCCCTACTCAAACCCCACCAAGCCCCACCCCCACTTCATCCCCTTTTCCAAGATCACCAACATGGTCGTGCTTACCACCAGCACCATCCTCCTCCTCAGCAGCTCTATCAGCATCAAGCTTATCCTCTCATTCATTCGCTCCTCCGCCGTGTTTCCGCCCTCGAGTCCTCTTTCCCCCATCTCGCCTCCTCCGCTTCACCTCCGCCTTCTCCTCTTACAAACCATCAACAAAGAAGACCAGTAACACCACCACCGCCACCGCCAAGTTATTCTTATTCTTCTTCTGCTCCATCGCTTCGAGACTTGGCAGCGCGGAAAATCCAAGCCTCGTTCCGCCGCTTAGTTCTTCGGAGATCCCAGACGCTCCGCCACCTCAAGGACCTCGCCGCCATGAAATCCCACGTTGCGGCGCTTAGATCCGCGCTTTCGGACAAGGCCCACGCCGACCCCAGAGCCCTCTCCGAGAGAGCCATGGATCTGCTTCTCCGATTGGATGCCGTCCAGGTGAGGTTGAGGAAAGGTTGTTCTCTTCTTGGGGTTTCTTCTCTCTGTTGCTGCGCTGATGGCTTTCCCCTTGGACGTATTTGCTTGGCTTGCAGAGCAGCGGCCCGATCGTTCGAGAAGGGAAGCGGTCGATCAGCAGGGAACTGGCCCGGATACTGGAGTTCATTGATAAGGTGTTGGTCAAAGAGCACCAGCTGTCTCTCGACGCGATTGAGATCGCCGGGAACGGTGGACAGGAAAGATCTTTTGTGGAGGATGGAAGGACTGAAAGTGAAGGAGCTGAGGAAGTTATGAGGGTTGCCAAAAAAGTGAGCTTTTTAGAAGATGGGAAGAGATCAAGGGTTTCTTTTAGCGGCTGCAACCAGTTTGTGGAGGAACTCAGCAATGCCGGTTATCAAAATGGTCAGGTGAAGAGCTTAGGTGGGAAAGCTGCAAGGAACGGGGCAAGAGATCGTATGGGATCAGAAAGGTTTTATGAGATCAGTGAAGATGAGAAGAGCTCTGAGGGTTCTGTAGAGAACAGTAGCAGAGTTGAGAAGTTCCTGAGTCGGAATGGCAGGTTGGGACTCTCTGCTCCCTTGCCTGTGCAAATGGAGCCTAGGAGAATGTAATTCAAGGGATTAGAAGGAACAAGTGAATGCATCAAAACTGATGTCATTTCAAAATGCATCAAGAGTTCATCTATTTGCCTTCTAGGAGTGACATAGTTAGCAGTCCTTTGCCTTTCGGCAGTTGGATGAGAAGAGCTGCCTCTGTTTGGTACGTCCTTTTTTATTTTGTTGTGCTATGTTTTCTGTACTGTAGGATGCGTAGAATGATTGTCATACTGCTATTTATTTGGACTAGTTATTTAGTGGTGTGAAGATTAACATGCTTCTGATTATCTAATTTCTTGGATAGGATCTGCTTGTTTATCAGGGTTATCATTTTCTTCTTGTCATTACATTCATGTTGGCCACAGCTATCTCATCCTGGTAATTATCACAATGATTTAACACCAGAATCAAATTGTAGTGAATTTATGTTTATAGTGACACTGGGTACTTATTGAAGAGACTGGAGACATACGGGCATCCGATTGTTCTATTATGAAATAAATGCTAGCTATGAGAAGCGATACATCGGTGGGGCACATGAATTCCGCGCGGAGCATTTAAAGTCAAACAAGTCTACCTTTAATAGTCTGAAGAAAATCAATTGTTTCATTTAGTAGCACAACTCTCTACTTTTGGCAGAAAAAACACATAAACCCAACAGTTTAGGGAAAAATCATAACCAACATACTATTAAGCTGGATATCCCGAATCTACTGGCATAACATTTAGGTCTTCTATGCTTGTCTGTTCATGAGGAACAATTTCTACTCAGCACCAGTTAAAATATGATGTCCAGCCATGCAACTGAAAACTCTAGAATGGGGAAGCATTTCCAATAACTTATCTTTCAGTTAGCCGATCACGCACAAAATATTAAATTACTGCACTCATAGAAATTTTCTCTATTATCTGCTTACTACTGGAAATTTCTTATATTTCCAACTTCCAAGTGGACTGAATTGTTTGGAATACTGTACTTGACAAATTTATGAAGTCTTTCTTTTCCAATTCCCATATTCTGACCACTTGAACTGATTATGTCAGTACAAACTTCACATTGCCACATGAATATATACCTGGACTGATTAAAGTGGAGTAATAGCAGCCAAAAACAAGTTAATGTGTGAATCTGTCAGGCTAGTTAATGACGCTAACACTAGACCTTGTACATTATATTAGTATGAACCTGATGCTCCTAGAGGTGGGTTTTCCTCATAATGATAATTGTTGGGTAGTAAATTGAGATTGCGAGGCGTAAAAGACAGATTTCAGAGGACTAGAAGTTAACAGGGAATCTGATAACAAGAGGATAATCAGTCAAACCATAATTTTCATTAAGAAAGCACCGTTTCTCAACACATCCTCGAAGACTCCTATCTGTAAAATATTGTGCTAACAAGAAGGATTCTTTATAAGAAAATTAATATTGCAATCAACTGATTTTGTTTCCTTTTGTATATTTCCATCCTTTCCCATTTATAATCTTTAAATTCTGTCATATCAAAGCTGACTTTCCAACATATTCCTACCAGTTTTTTGCTGATCTATAAAATTTGTATAGGATTGGGAAGCTTGGCAAACAGGGCAAAATAGAGTAGAATGTGAGGCAGCTATAGAATTTAAACACAATTTGATAAAGTAGAATGTTAAGCAGCTGATCTTAGAAGGCAGAAGGTTTGTGCCTTGTGACCTTCCAAGTCTATAATGAGTTGATGTTAGGAGCTTTCTATAAAGATGGTAGAAGATAAGCTGTCCTCATTTGATAGGTTAAAGTTGTTTCCATCGGAATCTCACTAGCAACATAAATGCTGCCCTCTACTATTGCAATTATGCTAATTGCAACAGTCTTTCATGTAGGTCAATATGCTAATTTTGCATGACTAACACCAAATGCTCTTATATGTTACTCTCGAACCAAACCTGAGAGTTAAAAACCAGGAAACAACAGATGTTTGTCATGCTGTTTCTGTCAGCCATGCAAGATTAGCATGATTTGACTAATCATTTTATTTTTACCTATATATATATATATATATATATATATATATATATATATATATATATATATATATATATATATATATATATATATATATATATATATATATATGAGACACAAACCATAACCTGAATCCCCACCTTTAGGGAGCCATCCTCCCAAACACAACAAAGTGACCCCATGACTTCACAACCCACCAAGCTCATGGCATGAGCTTTATGATCAAGTACAAGTGATCACAGAGGTGATTCCACCCTCCTGTAGTGCCCAACACAGACTTTGGTGTCATTCTTGAGTGGGACTGTTATAAATGGCAAGGCCCCATGCGTTGGTATTTTTGGGACCCTGGCAATAATTTGAAAGCTCATCTGCTCATGGGTCTCTTGTTATTGCTTTTAAGATCCACCACCCCCCTCTCTTCTCTTCATTTCCCTTCCTCTCTTGGAGCTCTCCAACTCTTCCCTCAATGGAATATGGTCATTGAGAGCCATGAAGTGTTCTTTCTTCTCTTCTGCAACTCCTCAGGCCCTTATCTTTGTTGCCATCTTCCTCTCTTTGATAACATGGGCACCTTCAGATGAATCCTTGTCGGTCCATCTTCGTGGTTGCCATCGCTACCCTCACCACTACCAATACCATCACCGTGCAGAGAGCTCCTGGTGGTCTCATGGGCCACCTGTGCGGTGCCACCAATTCCCACTAGGCGAGCTTCAGCCTCCTCCACAGCCGCCCTCTTCCTGGGAGGAGATAGATCCTAGATATGGAGTCCAGAAGCGGCTCATCCCGACTGGTCCAAACCCCCTCCACAACTGAAGAGAAGCGGCAGAAACTAGCTCATGGATACTCCTTGCTGCAATAGTCCTTTTGTTGCAGGTATAGTAAGTTTGGCAGGCACTTTCATCCTCTCTTGTTCTTTCTTTCCCAATTTCTTGATGTGTTTTCTTGGAGCACATGGTCTTCCTTGTTGCTCATCATGTTGTATCCTTGGTGAAAGAAATCACAATGGGGGATGTCATTTTAAACTAATAATATTGTCCAAATCTCTCTCTCTCTCTCTCTCTCTCTCTCTCTTCCTCCTTGTGTGGGTTAAATTTTTGTTACATTTATATTGGTCTCGATCTATACATATTTTCTGTAACTTATTTGAATGATTGAGGCCAAGCGCTTACTAAATGGGATGACGGTAGGCATGCATCTCCGTTTACAATTGCATTATTCTTGTGGTGTGCGTTGGTGATGGTTACAAGCATTTATAACACGCTGTTCTTTCCTTCTCATTCATTTATGGGGTTCTGTTGCGTGGTTGGATGGATGTTGATTGCTCTTTGGTTTCTTGTTGGCTTTCACTACTGGTTATTTGTGGAACTAACCATTTCATCCTTAAAGAAAGCTTGAGAGGTGATTGCACTGTCCTTGAATGGATTTCTGAGACCGATGTTATGGATCCTACTAACCATTTCATCCTTTAAGAAAGCTTGGGAGGGTGATTGCACTGTAAAATGGATTTCTGAGACTGATGTTATGGATCCTCATTTGATCTCATTCGAGGAGTTTTGTCAGACAGATCCGAAAGATCAACATCCACAGTGTTCCACTCCATTCCATCATCAACTGATCCAGTGAGCTTTTGCAGAGTCAACAAAGATGAGGGGGTCTGAACAAAACAATCAGCTTCTTAATTGTCAGTCACACTACTACCAATTGCTTAAAAGTAATCAAATGGGTAAGAAAATTATAAAATGTTCATCAATATGTGGTTGTGGTTGGTTGATCCAACACTCTTTTTTCTTTCTCATAAAAAAAAATAAAGTTACATGATTTCCTCTCATATCAAATATCTTTGTTATCTACATGATTGAACAATTTTTCATTATATCTTTGATGAAGCACAATTTTTATTTGGGATGTAACAGAGATATACAACATATATTCTTGTTTGAAGACAAATATATTTGAACTTATTGAAATAACATCATGCTTATTTATAACTATATATGTATATATTTGTAAGAATTCACCTATCAATTAACTCAATTAAAAAAAATCTTTGAATCGTTAGTAACATAAGCTTCCTCCCTCCCATTTATGGTTGATGTCTCGATTAGTTCGACATGGATGAGAAGAAAACTTTCAATTGTTTGCTTCGTACCTTCGTAGATAGATAAGTTGAGGGTGATCTGGGTCTCACGTGACATCTTTCCGTGTCGATAGATGATGATGGTGTATTACCTATCATTGCCCAACTAGTTTTCCTCTGAGTTGAACATATGTTAATCGTGATAATAATTCAAATGCTGTAACTGTGAATAGACTAAATACAATGATAGACAAATAGACATCCCATAAGAGTAAGAGCTTGTTCTCTATCATCATTTCTTTTGCAAACACTACAAATAGTAGGATTTGCAGATGATCTCCCCCAAGAACAGAGATAATATATCATAATCATCATTTCAATTCAGTGGCTGATAGAGTCTGACCTCATTAATGTTTTCCAATTCAATGCACCTCCACATATTAATAAGATTCACATGTAGCTGATCCCCCTTCCCATAATAATTAATATTCAGCACTCCATAATTTCCTCCTCCTCTGTCACATGTTACCATCATGTGGGTGTCAATGCACCACACCAAATCAATTTTCTCCTTATGTTTCTCCCATTCTTTGTAGAATAATATTATTCCTAATGTTTTTTTTTTTAGCAACTTTCAATTGCTTTGCTTCCTGTCCTATCCACAAAATCTAAGAGAACCACCACACTTTATTTGATATAATTCATATGTATATTTTGCTTCTTCATATGTAAGATGATAATTCATATGTATATATTGCTTCTGTAGTTGCAGACAAGTCTCCCAATCGAATGTGTGTGTGTGTGTGTATATATTGCTCAGTAAGCTACTGGTAGCATTACACATCATTTAGGCCCAAATCCAATCATCTTCCTTCCTACACCAATCACCCTCTAGTCAAACCTCCAATCCCTTTAATTGCTCTCTAACATCAGACTCCCTCCCTTCCTCCCCCTCCTTCCCCCGTTTGTTTTCCCCCACTCTCCGTTCTCTCCTCTTTCCATCTTCCCCGTTCCATAGAGCAAGAAATCCTTCTATTGTGGTGGCACCAACAACTCTCTCTTCTTTTCCTTTCTTGAGCACCAAAGACCTCAAAAGCTCGATCTTTGCCCATCGATACAGCTTTGATTGCGAGTTCAAATCCGAAACCTACTCCAATTTCTTTCCTTTCCTTCTGATTCCCATTGGAAACCCGATGCCGGATCATGAAACGCTTCCAAAGTCCGGTCTTGTAGCTGCCGGTACCTCTGCTCCGCCGATTTGGTAGCATGCCCCTTTGCTTGGAGCCATCGGCGGGCCAGAGTCTCGTGTTGCCGGCGCCGCCACGGCGACGGTGGTCAGGGCCGGCGGCGTGCAACAGCGGGTGGGGCGGTGTCGGCTACGACGACGATGCAGATTAGGCTCTCTCCTAGCATGAGAAGCATCACGATATCGAACAGCAATGGACTATTGGACTTGATGAAGGTGAAGGTCGCCGCCCGCCACATCTCATACCGGACCCTCTTTTACACCGTCCTCATCCTCGCCTTCCTCTTGCCCTTTGTCTTCATCCTCACTGCCATCGTCACCCTCGAGGGCGTCAATAAGTGCTCCTCCTTCGGTAGGATTCGGGGAACCCCCTTCGCCCGTTTCTTGAATTGGTTGCAATTTGATGTCTTGGGTCGGTCGTGTCGGTGACGATGGATCTGACGTCGCAAGATGGGATCTTTTTGTGGTTGATATTCCAAAACATGCCATTGTTCTTTATTTCAGTCGCAAAGTTGTCGCATACGCTGATCTGGTTATAGTGACATGTTGCTTCTGGTCCAATTTGGTTGATTTTGAATTTGATTGCTGCTACATTTCCCCCTCCCATCTTTCCCTTTGTCGCTGGTGAACAGCTCACGTGTCCCAATTCTTCACACCGGGTCCAGGATTTGACATAGGTTTAATTTTAGCTTCCTCGGCTGAACAATACGTTTATCGCATCCTCATAAACTTAATGCTCTTGTATGAATTTAAAATATTCTAATTATTTTTTGATAGAAATTGCTTGCCCTTCTCAGGGGCCGAACAAATCTCACTTTGTTATCAATGTTCTACTTTCCTGGAATCTGACTAATTGATTTATACTAGTATAGAACTTCTGCATAGCCTAATATATGTATATATATTTTGATTCTTATTTTCTGTATTTTATCATCAGTACTTAAAAAGCTTAATTATGGCCTAAGAGTTTAGGGAATCTTTAACATTTGTCTTCTCTACATGGTTACTATGTAGAGAAGTAGCTGCATAACTGGGTATGATTTCCTGTCAGTTTCTTTGATTTTACATAGCTGCATTAAGTAGAATCTCAGGAAGTTATTGTATTATGCTCTTTTCATTCTTGACATTACCTATGTTTATGTTTGTTTATACAGCATCTACTTATTTATATGTGCATGATCTTTTATTTTCAACTGTTTTTGCTGTTAAATCTATAATTGATCTTACTCATGTTGTTTAATACTTCTTGTCTTGTTGGTAGCCTCCTTTCATAGATAGCTGATTGCTGCATATGGATTTCCATTAGTGGTGCAATGTTAATGTTGCGATCTTTTTTACTTTTCATTTCAAGCATCTACCTTGCTGCCTTAATTTTATTACTTTTGCTTGATGCTGCTAATACTTCCTGAAGTTTTCCATTGCTGCCACTTGGAAGCAGTATGCCACATGGAAAGCAAGCTAATCTGTTAGAAGCAAGGGATGCTTGATACTTTTCAATTTATGTTTTTCTCCTGCACATGGGCATCTTGTCACCCCTTGTTCTCATGTTTTGAGCTGATTTTTCTTGTCTATATTCTGCTGTTTTTACAAGTCTTCCTCGTTCGTTATTAAACCACTTGCCTTTGAGATTCATTAGCAGGTACTTACTAGACTCAGATTGTTGAGATTCATTATGCTTAAAATGATATTAATCATATTCTCATATAATTGCTTTAGTAATACTTGTCCATTCAAACTGATTCTGACATGGTCATCATTCAGTTGTCTTGCTTCTTCATTCCTTTGATATGTGCTTAATTACTTAACATCTTCTGCCTGCAACATCTTTACTATTTTGTTTTAGTAAACTTCTGCAAATCCTATTTTACAAGATTAAGCTGTCTGACTAGGTCTGCTTTCAGCCTCTAATTTGATCAAGTGCCATATGACATAACTAGATTGCAGTGCCTACTGCACCAGTTAATACAGATTTCTTTGTTAATTTGTTACTTGTTTCAGATTGTTTGGGGAGGCGGCTAGGACCAAGGTTTCTTAGTCGGGGTGGTGATGATTCCATGGTAATGTTTTCTGTTCTTTGCTATTTAGTTCATGGTTTCATGTGGATGGACAGTTCTCTCTCTCTCTCTCTCTCTCTCTCTCTCTCTCTCTTCTCAAGATGTTATCTTAATTTGAATCACAAACATAATTACAGAAGCTTGCTAACGAATTATACAAGATACTTGACCAAGCAAACTCTGAGGAACTTCCAGTTGGCCTGAAAGTGCCTGGATCTTTCAGTGAGTTTCTTTCCGACTTGAAGAATAACCACGATGATGCCAAGACTTTTGCTGTAAGGTTGAAAGCGATGGTATGTATATTCATTGATCTTCTTTTTTTATTTGGTATATTCCTTCGCAGGACAAATAGAAAGATGTTCTTGGAATTGGTTCATGCTTGATTGACTAAACATTGAACTCTTGTTCATTTAGATTCACCGTGTCATTGTTTTTTCCAGTAAGTTGAGATTACATAGAGAACAATTCCAGTGCTTGTTATTCTCTGCAGGATTCTTGGGACCATTCTTTGAAATTGGTCTTGTTAGTGTCGGTGTTCTTTTGTTTTTGTTTCTTGTTTAGGTGTTGGTTTGTTGTTTGATAGCTCTTACGGATTTCATTGTTGTTTATCTTCATTTAATGTGAGCTACTCCATAATACCCATTCTGCAATTGACCTTCAATTATGGGTGCAGTCATTTAGATAATTTACTTCATTAATATGCTTATATTGGTGTCTTTGAATATTACAGATTTACTAACTCTTTCTGTCTTTATTTCAATTCTGAGCTTTTTGCATAATATATCACTTAGTGAAATATCAGCTATGGTTTAACATACTAATGTTTCTCTTTTCATGTATGTTCTTGCAACTCAATACCATGTTACTTTTGCCTACTATTTTTATTGCTCTGGCAATGCTTTGACATATTAATTTTTATCTGCTCATTCGTGGGTTTGATGCAGTTTAGGGATCATGTTGGCTTTACCTAATTCTTCTTCCTCTTTTATTCATCGTGTGGTGTCAGCCTGAAGTGGATTGGTTGCATTACCCACATTTGTATTCGAATTGCTTTAGACCTATGTAAATGTATATGTGTCTTCCCTGGCTTCAACCACCACAGTTAAAATCAGTCATTAAATGTTTATGCAGAACTTGATAACCATTAACAGTAATCGTCAAAAACTAAAACTTCAATTTTCTTTTGTTCTTATAGACCTGTAGATAGTAAGATGGACAATTAATTGCCATGTATAACATTTTGACGTAAGTATTGTTAAAATCATTCAGCTGCATTGTCTTATATGCTCTGAGCTGCTTAGACCAAAGATCATTGGTTATCAGATTTGATTTATATAGCTTATAGTGAACTGATCATGATACTTTCTGCTTAAGTCAACTTCACTGTTAGTTCACAGATCTCCACATAGTTTCAGTATTTGGTTGGTTATGGGCAAATTTTCTGTACTAATTTCTGCCATCAAAATGTCAATTGTGGATATGTTTAAGTGATTTGGGCATCAATTCTCCCATGAGCTACTACATTACATCTCCATATATAAACATATTAGAAGCATAGATATGTCCGTACATAATATACACGTTGCATCTGACAAGTATCAACTGGCTTGATATATGACATTGGATATTGTCATCAAATCTAATACTATGGTCCAACACAATTGAATGTTGCTTTCTCTTTGCATGAGCACATGACCTCTCAAGATAATAAACGACACTGCCTCTTAGTTGTTGTCTGATACCGGACACTGAAAATGTCTCAGGTAAAATGGAGATACCTTTGTCTTTCTTAAGTTCCTTGGCATCTGCCTTTTTGTCACAGGAATAGATGATGTAAGAATAAGTAGAATCTTATACTGGGTTGTAGTTGATTTGGTTTGATAATATGCAAATATGGGATTGAAAAGTCTTCTCATATCTATCTCAAGTGTTCATATATTTGAAAACTCAACTGGCATGTCTTAATCATTCATGTGAATATTCTTCAGATTAATAGCATTGCTTGCAAAGACAGGAAGATTCTTGATATTTAATTCATTTGAGCATCAATTCTCTCCATCAGCTATTACGTTAAATCTACAGATACAAATACAAACAAACATTTAGTATACAGTACACACATTTGCATCTGACAAGTGTCAACTGGTTTGATGTATGACATTGGATATTATCATCAAATCTAATATTACGATCCAACATAACTGAAGGTTGAAGGTTGTTTGCTCTTTACATGAGTACATGACCTCTCAAGATAATAAACAGTGCTGCCTTTGAGTTATTGTCTGATCCAGCACACTTAAAATATATCAGGCAAAAAGGATATGCCTTTCTGTCTTTTCCTAAAGAACATGGTGTCTACCTGTTTGTCACAGTACAGGATGATGGTATGTCTTAACCATTCGTGTGAATATTCTTCGGACAAATAGCATTACTTACAAAGAAAAAATAATTCTTTGAGGGTGTCCTTCAGATTAATAGCGTTACTCGTAGATGAATTTGGCTATCCTTTAAATTGAAGAAAGATGAAACTTCCTTCTGTTAAGATAGAAAAAATCAGATGGAAGCAATCTGGTAGCAACTTTTAATCTGACTATATATTCTTTTCATCTGATTAAATATTCTTTTGTTTGTAATTTCAGAAAAGGTTGGCACTTCCAATCATTTTTATAATTTCTAGATATGAATGCTAAACAATTTACAAACAGCTTATCAAGTGAATTTCTTTGGGATTTTGAACTTTCTGACTTGTTTCTTATATGCAGATGGAATATATGGATAGGGAGGTGAAAAGATCAAGACTGGCAGAACAATTGCACAAATATTTTGCTGCAACTAGTATTCCCAAAGGCATGCATTGTCTCTCTTTGCGTTTGACTGATGAGTATTCATCCAACGCCCAAGCTCGTAAGGAGTTGCCACCACCAGAGTTGCTACATTTGCTCTCTGATAACTCGTATCACCATTTTGTTGTAGCCAGTGATAACATTCTGGCAGCCTCTGTTGTGGTCACCTCTGTTGTAAGATCTTCATTACAACCTGAAAGGGTTGTCTTCCATGTCATAACTGACAAGATGACTTATCCAAGCATGCATTCATGGTTTGCTTTGAATCCTCTTTCCCCTGCTATTATTGAGGTGAAAGGAGTTCACCAATTTGACTGGTTAACAAGAGATAATGTGCCTCTTCTTGAAGCTTTTGAAAATCACCATGGTGTGGGAAACCACTATCATGGAAATCATATCATGGGCATGAATGTTGGTGACAGTCCAATGATTTTTGCTTCTAAACTGCAGGCGAGGAGTTCAAAATTTATTTCTCTGCTCAGCCATTTGCGCATACACCTGCCTGAGGTAAATTAGTTTGTATGTATTTCTGAGACACTTTTGGCTATATGGAACTTTTGCTAATATGATAATTAAGGTTATAGAATTATTGTAAAATATATGCTTGTTTGGATGGCGAGTACATTTTCAGTTGACACATGTACTTTTACCCATTTCAATAACTTGTTCGATTAACATACCAAGCAGCATACCAATGTCTAATGCTTGGTATCAGTAAAAAAACAAAAAATGAGTACTGACCAGTACCAAGCTTTATGCTGTACTGACCTTTGGTAAGACCGTAAATAACAATTTTATGCTTGGTACCATGTTGTCCAACTTTTCTAGTATTATGTTGGTGTGCCTGTATTTTGATGTCCTGGACTTTAATATAACATTTTAAACAGCTCTTTCCAAACCTCAGTACGGTGGTGTTTCTTGATGATGATGTTGTTGTTCAACATGACTTGTCACCATTGTGGGAGATTGATCTTCTTGGAAAAGTAAATGGTGCTGTAGAAACTTGCAAAGGTGAAGATACTCGGGTGATGGCTAAGCACTTCAGGACATATTTCAACTTTTCACATCCCCTCATAGCCAATGAATTGGACCCTGATGAGTGTGCATGGGCATATGGGATGAATGTATTTGATTTAAATGCCTGGAGGAAGACGAGCATTAGAAAAACATACCACTACTGGGTGAAGGAGGTATTGTCTGTCATATCATTGCTTGTATTTTTCTGTACCATCTTTCTTTCTGTTAAGAACCATAAAGATACAATTTTTATTTTCAATTTTCAATGAACTCCAAGTTGCTGATGGACTAAGTTTACTAAGCTAGTTACTTACCATCAAAATTATTCTTGTCCTACCAAAATAGTGCAAGCTAAATGTGTTTACTCTTGTTCTCCTATGATTGATGCCAACTTTGCTAAATAGTATTCGAAAAGTAAACATTTTTTAGTCCTGATGACTGCTGCAATTTTCTTTAAATACTGAGTCAAATCTTACAATTAGTTCTTTCTAAATAACCACTTAGATCATGTATGCCACTTTTCTTCTATGCTTCGCTAAGACATCCTTGGTGCACTTTCTTTATCTTAGCATTAATTTTTTAGTCTTCAAGATACTGCAAGCACCTAATTTGGTCAAATTTGGGGTACTACTATGATTCAGGGACCTGATGGCTGTTTTTGTTAATAAAAAAAATTTTACATGACTAAGGTGATTACCTAAATGCCCATAGGAATCAAAGTTCTAAAGGGAGGAAGACCAATGGGAAAGGTGTCAGACCAGGTACAAGCAAGCAAGTCTTGATCTTGACATATACAATTGTGTTGCATGCATCTGAGATAGTTCCTCCTGTTAAAACATATTATTACATGTTGAAATATCTATTCAAGGAGTAATTATGTGGCTTGCTATTACCTATTTTTTGGAAACAGTTTAAGATTAATGTCACCTTTCTGGGCCTTCTGGTTTTGTTATGATTCCTGTTCCACTCCTGTTGTCATTGAACAAGTATTAATTATAACATTTTCTTTTTCTCTGTTGATAATTGTTGTGCTCTCAGATAATAGTTCTTCTCTATGTTCTAGAAAAAATGTTATAGTAAATTTGATTCACAGTTCCTTTGGAAGATTCTGCAGATGCAATGTAGATGTACTTGGTTGGAATTTATGTTCCAAGTTTCACTTCCTTGACATGGAAAATGCAATCCACAATTTTGCTCTGCTCCTTTTTATAAACATCTTACCTCTGCGTACAAAGTGAATTTTATACTTGTCTGTGAAACCTAGGCCCCTGGTTAAGCCTACTGTCAATAAAGATACTTATGGTCTTATAAAAATTTCGATTGTTAATTATATATACTTTACCTTGGACTTCTGACACCGAATTCGAGCCTGTTAACCCTCCTGGCCTGCAGATGCTAGAAGAAATATAATTGATTAAATGCACTAGTTCTTTTCATAGATAAAAGCTTGTAGCTTCATCTTCCGACTGAAATTTCTAATTTGTATCCTTTTAATTTTATTTTATTTGCAGAACTTAAAGTCAAACCTGACACTGTGGAAGTTCGGAACGTTGCCTCCAGCCCTCATAGCATTCAGAAATTATGTGCATCCTATAGACCCATCATGGCATATGCTCGGTTTGGGCTATCAGGAATCGACAGACCTTGAGAGGGTGAGGAAGGCTGCTGTGATACACTACAATGGGCAATGCAAACCATGGCTGGAGATTGGATTTAAGCACCTCCAGCCATTTTGGACAAAGCACGTTAACTATTTGAACGACTTCATAAGGAACTGTCATATCTTGGAGCCACAATGGTTTCCACAAAACTAAAGACCGTAAACATAAAGCAGGGTAGTATTACAGATGCAGTGACAGCTCAGTTTTCACTCGATTTGAGCAACCACTGAATAAATCAAGAATTCAGTCGATATAGTAGTTGAGTCAAAATGAGCGGATTCTTCGTGGACCTGTCCGATCAAGTGGCTGCACTTACTGGTGCCATGGAATTTCTTTTCAATTTTGTAAGATAGTATTCAGTATTTGTATGGTTAAAGATAACTCTTCAAACAATTCTGGAGGGTGCATGACCCCGTTTTGGAACAAGTGATGTTCTTCAGATCACTACTGGTGGAGCATCAGATCGCATGCCCCGTACATACTGAAGCCAGGATTGGATTGTCTTCATGCAGATTATCTTTTCTTTTTTCTTTTTTTTTTGGGTTTCTTTATTAATTTTAACATTTTGTGTTCTTTATTTGCCCTCTAAATTCAGAGGTCATGGACGTTTCACTTTTGACAGTAACCCCTCATGAATTTTGGGGAACTCTAGGATATTTGTCTTAAATCATAAGATATTGAAATGTGCAGTTGATTCTTTTTCTTAGATTGCTATTGTCATCTTGCTCTTTTACCATGATGTCGATTGTGTCCATCTCCATGTGATCAATTGTTGCCTTCTCTTTTCCAGTGCAATCAGATCTCTATTATCACTTTGGCAGGTTTCTTTAGTTTTCAGTACTAATTTCTCTCCAAGTAGAAATCTGTAATAGAGAATGCATGAAGAGCAGTGTTCTTTATATTTTGAGGGGAGAAAGGGCACAACTTTTGGAGATTCAATGTGAAACGTATGGTGAAATTTGGAGATAAGCTGCAACATGATTGGTGGCACCAACATTGAAATGCTGAGTTGAGATCAATAGACTTAATGGAGATGCAGCCAAGAAGAACCCAAGAAGAACCGATATCGAGTTATCTATTTTGATGTAGGTTTTTCTGTTCGGACTGGTACATATCGATTTATAGTGACCAACATGATCAATTTTGAAACCTTGTAGGATTTATATTGCATGATCATTTGGCTGATAGATGTTAAAGGTTTTAGTGAGACATTCGACTTTTGATGTATCCACTTTAGATAGACCATCCATTTTGATGGTTCAGAGCTAATCAGAGAGATTTGAATCATTCAAACCCAGAAAGAGGCATTCTTTTGAGAGCAGATCAATGGAGACCAGTAAATCTTTTTATAGTGGACTGCATATGCTGGATTTGAGTCTGAAGCCATCACGAAGTGCAACTAAGAACAAGGGAAAATTGTTTTCCAAATCCATATGAAATATGGAAGATAATTCATGATAAAAATTCATCATACATCTTATTTTGCTCACATGAACAACTTACAGAACTTATTTTGATCCAATGACCAAACTGTTACACGATACAAATTTGTCAAAACAAATCAGGTATCATGTGCGATAGGGATACGACACTAAGCGGTGCATCCTGGTTAGGCGCAAGCTTGAGCTTCGAAGTTGGGGAAAACTACAAATGCAATAGACAAGGGTGATACATCTACAGGGGAGTTGGTTGGAACATGTACAGGATCCAGAGGTGGAATATCTCCATCTTCGGTGAGCTCCAAAGGAGTGCCATTCAATAGCACAGTTCGGCTTAGATGGTTATCATCCTTACCGGTCAGATGATACTCCTCTCTCTTTTCCGACTCATCTGATGCTTTCTTGCCCACCCAGGAGAATGTTCTCTTAAGACCGTGGATGAAGGAATTTTCCTTGTGAATGCCTTCCCCCTCGGCCAGAATGACGTTGAGATCGTTTCGGACGGTCACACTAAACTTGGTGGATTTGCTTAGGTTGATCAAGACTAGAGAGATGCCTGCCTGTTATTATCAAGAAGCACATTAGAAGTAACTTTTACAGGTTCCTGAAGTGCATTACAAGTTCAGAATGTAAAACTTGAAAAATAGACTTTCAAGTTTGTGAATGTTGCAATTCTTTGAAAGAACAAACAATATCTCAGCATATGGACCTTTTCAGGTGTTCTGCGGTTGGATTGCAGAACGACAAAAAGGAAATTGTGTACCAAAAGAAAATATATTAATAAGTATAGCTGCAGCAAATTGAATGTATAAGCCCAAGTGTTTAAAGAACATCAACCACATCAATAAAGTCTACACAGAAATCAATCAAGAATGCTTGTCTACAGAAATATGTACCTTTCCTTTCCTGCAGTGGGCATAGGCTCGTAAGTATGACGAGCCACTGATATCCACGGAAAGTACTCCTTTCCCCATTAGCCGATGCCACAGTAGCGCACTGGAAAAAGGATTCAGAGGATCAATACGGGGCTGGCTTGAGGTGTGCTTATGTTTCCAAGGACAGGGTTGTAAAATACTTAGTAGTGTTTTGGATGTCTTGCCTGTAGTAATCAGGATTCGGTATGAAAGTGTTTGTGTCGAGGAGACCATAATTCCCTCCAATCAAGGTCTGCCTGCAATAAACCTTAGTGTTGTACTTTGATGCCATGCCCAATTGATCCAAGTACCTGAATAGTGTCAAACAGGTCTTTAGTCTATGTTGTTGCATGAAACTGGGGATGCAAGGAAAATACAAAGTGAATTACCAGAAGCTGTTGAGAAATGTATTCGAGACAAGACGGCTTCCGCTGTTGAATGCACCACCAGCTTCCCCTACCCAAGCAGATGACCATGGTCCATGTCTTTCTATTGTAAGTTGGAGATTTCTGAATGTATCTGCTACCCGACTTAAATATTGAGGATCCATTATTTTACTCTCAATATGGGAATCATCGCCTGCAGAAACAGTCAGACTGACGTTTCATCGAAATATTTTATTATAAATTTTCCAATATTACATTTCATGAATTCTGAATTGTCAACTCAAAGATTTTGGCATAACAATGAGGTCGTGTTGTATTTCTATCAGTTCTTTCTTGCATATCTACCGTTCGCAATGGCATCATTGCAAATATGAACTCTAAAAATGAATATTGAATCTGGAACTTTTCTCCTGAAGAAACAACAGATGAACTGAAGTTGTGCACTTTGCTTCTTCCATACTGCGAGATATGAAAATTAGATATTATAGACAGCAGCTATATTTGCACTGTCTAAAACCATAACGATTGTATCAAAAGGTACGATGAGAATTCTTAGTTTGCCACTGGAATCTGTTGCTGGAATAAGTTTAGTAACCTCTTGAATACGATAGGACTTTGTATTATAAGGAGTCAGCAAAGGATACTGGTGTTGACGAGTACAAAAGCATGAAAATGTAATTTTTAGCTGGAATTACTATTCACAAGATAGAAGAAGAAAAAAGAATGGGCATACAAATCTTACATATAAATAAAAAGTCAAAAGGAGCTGGATCTCTTATTTCTGGTAAGATAATAATTGGGAGTAGCAGTTATCTAATTTGATTTCTGTTATTTCACCTGATATATATCAAGGGTTATTTTTAACCGGAATAGAGGACAAAATGATTAACCAGATTTATTTCCTTTTCGTCTCTCTTTGGATAACATGTTAATGCATCTTACGTCATAAAAGAAAATTTCCTCGAAAGATGTTGTTTTCTACATTTGAAGTATCACATTTCTACACTCACCTCCACCAAGATTGTATATATGATGTGTCATGACGTTGACAACACCCAGACCTGAATCCTGTAGAAGCTGAGCATACCATTGCTGATCAAAGAATCCTCCAGGAGCAACTAGCATCGGTTGCGTGTTTGAATCTTCATATAACTCCTTAAGAAGAGCTCTAAGGACAACCAAATCTTTTGCATATTGTTCAGCACTAACTCTTGCGTCGATACCTCTTCCACTCAATTCATTTCCTGAAGCATCAAGCAACCCGCCTTTGAGTTTTGGTCGGTTGGATTTTTCTAGCTGAAAAAATAGTATGGGAAAAGACTTACCGAATTCCCATGAATCAACCTCGTATCCTTTTGAGATTGTGTACTCAATGAAATCCCGAGTATTTGTGGAGTTCCAATCACCTGCCCACAGAACGTTGTGTACACGGTGCCTCCCACGTAGTGCATTCAGACCAAATGTGATAATCGCTCTGCAATCACAAAATTAAGACTTATGTTGCATAGTCATGGCCAATTTATAGTTCAGATAACAAGAAAATGCATATTGTTCTTTTTAAAGGGCTATTTTTTGGTGATAAAAGATGGTATGGAATGTTAGAATTACTTATGCACATATAACTCAAATATCTGTTAATATCAATGATTTCTCACATGTTATATCAAGATATAGCCATCGAGTAAAGCAACTATGACAAATACCAATTGCTTATGTAGCTAGCCTTTTTATGTAGATTACTTTGTTATTTTGCATGCTTCACACCTGTCTATTTAGTTTTAGGAGGGACTAACATCTTATGGCGCTTTTCACTTCCGAGTTTATTTTCATCGTAGGAGCCCAGTGCATGGTCTTATTTAACCCATCAAAGTCAAACATAGGAGCATCCAAGTCAAACATAGGTAGACTGAATCACAGAAACTAAATTAGCTCTCACGGCGCTAATGAACTCAACAGGTATGGAAATAGCATGCAACATTTTAATTCTGATGGCTTCAGCAGCTGATGCAAAGTAGTTCAAACAGATAATCCGCGATAAAGTTTTTGATCCATATTCATTGTCTACTCGGATTCATCTCAATTGAGCATGAATAACCTAACAGCAGGAAGCAAAACAGAGACTTCTTCACAAACCTACCCCGTCTTCTGAAAAAGAAGGTTTAGCTCGTCCCACCTTTCTATGCTCAAGCAAGCTTTAGAAAAACCAAACAAGCCACCACTCATCTTGGAAAAAGGAAGGCATGGATACTCTAAACTTGGCACGCCATACACAACTTGGTCTTGTAAGGAGCCTCCAACTCGTATCCGCAAACGATCAAAAGCTGAAATTTTGCAAACAAAAACTCAAAATGAGGAACATAATCACATGGCAAACAGCTCAGATAGATAGTCCTATTGGTGGTTCTTAGCAGTTTGCGACACAATTTTAGGACGCAAGTGGTGATCATCATCATCATCCTCCTAGCATGATGTGATAATGCAACTATAATAATTAAGATTTTTTACGTGCTATAATAAAAATTATGAAACAAACTGAGAAGCAAAACAAAGAATGGTTACCTTGGATGGCATTAGCTAGGAAAGGATGCGATAAGTCCTGAAAAACCATGGAACCAAAATATTTTTTAGTATTTTTTGCAGAGTGCAAATAAACCAGATGTTCTTGCTGACTAGACTATCTCGACAAAAAATATATATTACCAGATTCAGAACCGAAGATTGTCCCCATGGACATTGATTATAGTTACACTTGTCATGAGGCCACCAATCAAGAGTTGCACAGACAAAAGTATCATCAGTCTCAGCAGCTAGATCAGATCCTTTGACTATGATCGTTACATCTGGGGATTCTTCAGAGAGAGCTCGACCGATGGAACAGAGTACAAGCAACACGAGCTGTAAAATCATTCCTCCGGCTCCAACGATTTGATGCTCCGGTCAAAGAAGCTGAAGAGCTCATATGAAGAACAGATTAATCATCTTCTCGAAGCATAGAATCCAAAACACGTAAATTGAATACGATAACATCTCTACTGTTCATCGATTTCCCAAAGAAGAGCTGGCCACACTTTGTTTACGGTACAGTGTTAAGAAGAACTACCTTGCATTCTTTGCTTGGGGCCTAAGATGAACTACAATAAAAAGAAAGAACATAGATAGAGTATGTCTGAAGCTCCAAGGACCAATTTTTATCAGCAGAAAGAATGGGTGGCCAAATGCTTGTCATCGAAGCCAATCTTAGAATTCGATGATCTTCTCATACACAAACACACAACTTTTAATGCAGATCAAAAACAAGCGAAAAATCTAAAAGAGAAACAAGGTGAACATTTTATTCATCTTCCATCTTAGAGATCGAATTCCAGGAACAATTAAGACAAAAAGATTGGAATCGGACATACGAAACCGCATCAAAATCGACATAGTAAAGTGGGAATTTTGCCAGAAATTTCCATCTCTTCAGACAGAAGAGAAGAGCTTGAAGAAATGAGAAACCATTAGATCGAACATCTCTTCCGTATCTTAGACACCGATCGAACAACAGCTAAAGCTAAGATCTTTGAGTAAACGACTCGAAGAAATCGAAAGAAAGACCTCGTACCAAACCTGTAACACAGTTAACCAGGGTCTCCAGCTGCTACACCAACGGAGATCCTCGCATGAACGAGAACAGCTTTTTCCGGTGCCAAAGCCGCAGCCTTTCCTCTTGATGAGGGCTTGGCTTCTCTTATCCTCGCTGGTTTCTCCAACGAATCCCGACAGGTGAAATCTCGGCGCGTGAGATGGGTCAGATTTCGTCAACTCGAATTAGATTCGGTTGATTTAGCGCCAGATTTAAGCTATCTTTTTGCGCTGGTCCAGTTCGAAGCTATCCCAATAAATACCATCACTAGATATGCATGCTTGCTCCACTAGCTTCCCATGGAACATCTTAAAGTAAGTAGATCTCAAGACAAGAACATACATAATAAAAGAAAGCAAATTCTCTGTCCCTAATGTTTCGTGGACTACAGTAATTACTTGCATATCCTAAGCTGTCCCTAACCAGCGAGCAGAGAAATATTTATATATAAACATATAAAAGAATGGGTAGATTCGAGACGCGAGAAAAGGATCGCAGTGGACGATGATGTCAAAAGGTCACCTGCACTTGGCTAATAGTTTTCCCGGAGGGGAACAGTTGGATAGCTCTGGAGTCATCACCTCAGGGACAGAAAAAAGAAACATATGCACATACACACTCCACAAAGGGGAAAAGGATGGATCTAAAAACATGATAAGAAGGCTCACATTGGATGATGTTAGGTTCCTTTCAATTCGGTGACGGTTGACCAAAGAGAACAGTTGGGCAACTTTGGAGCTACTTTTAGTAGGCAGCATGTATCATCCAAAAGCTATAGTTTTCCTCTTCTATTTTTGTTTTTGTGTTGGCATATAGAGGCACACTCATCGAGCATTATTGAACTGTGGGAATAGGTCCAGCAAACTCCACCCAATCTCTCGTTCATGATCGGATGATATGCATGTCATTCCTGCCAAGGATTCCACTTTCCAGTGACTTCTCTTTTCTGGTGGAGCAGCTTCGACCGATAAAAAGCAGAGCATGGAGGTCATAGAACGGATGGTCTGTTCCTCGTCACGAGTTCTTAGCTGCTTGATATATCATGTGGATTTGTTCGATCATGATGAACTATCAATAATTGGGAGGCCATATGCAAGGCGATCAAGGTCAAAGTAGCTGACGTATATTCAAAATTTGGACTCTTCATTCCTTTGTTGCCTCGATATTCAATGGATTATCACAAGAATCAAACCTTTGTTTCCGACCCAAAGTCCTAAGCAGTTGAATTCTATGTCAATGGTCGATTCTTTTTGATATATTCCAGCCATGACTGGTGAAAGAAGAGCACAAAAATCAAAGTCAGGAGAAAAGTCTTCTCCAAAGGCAGCCATGACAGCAAAAACAAAAAAAAAAAGTGTGTTTTTTTAATGATTCAAATGCATGGAGTATATATGTTTTTTTTTTTCTTCATTGAGAAATAACAGTTTTAATGACTGATAATTAAATTATAATCATGTTCTTGTGTGTGATGGGATACAAATCAAGGTTCCTAGGGTCAAAAAATGCCTGCTTTCAACCAGTTGGGGAGGGGGTTGACAACAAAGACTTGCTCTCTTTTTCTAGGAGCAACAAAATAGATGGATCTGTAACATTTAGTGATTTGTGGAATTCAGACAGGGAAACCAGATGGAAGATGTCCAAAAGCTGTGGTGGAGGCTGACCAGGGACAATTTGTGGAATTCATACAGGGAAACCAGATGGAACAAGTCCAAAAACTGTGGTGGAGGCTGACCATGGACCAAAATGACACAATTGACAGGGGACCAAGAAACTAGTTGAGATTTCAAATTCTTATGGATTGATTGAAGACTACCAGCCACCAAGGTTGGATGCAGTCTATTCAGCCTGCCTTCCTCTTTATGAGGTTGATCTAAATTGCTCTATTCCTTTGTTCAATGTAGACTATAAATCATCAATTTTTTTCTTCTTCTTTGTTCCTTCCATAAAAGATGGGAAGAAGAATAATTTATCACAAGATACCACAGCATTTACCTTTTCCCCCACACACAAAAAAAAAAAACCTCAAACATATAATTAGAAAAAGAAAAGAACATATAGGACAGTTGTTAGATGTCTTTTTCTTTGCCTCATTATAGGATTGATATCAGAGATCAGCACATGGAACTTAGAATCATCATATCTGTAAGTATCTGGAGAGTCATTTCTGCTTTTTAGGGCTTGTCTCCCTGGTGGCTAAACATGTCATCCTTTAATGTCCTTAACAGAACACAGGAACAGCTCTTATTATTCTCAACATCACTCCAAGTCATCTATGAATTATGTGATCCTCAAGATAATATCATTTATGAACTTGGAAGATAAAGAAGAGCAAGAGCACTCGGTTGAAAGAGAACCACGACCCTTTGCAAACTCAACTAAAGCTAAGAAATCAGCACGAAGTGTCTGCACACTTACAACTCCATACATTCTTGATATCTTTGGCCAAACACAAGTACAGACAAGAAAGAGAGATTTGGAAGAAAATGAACAAAAGAATACACAATGTATTTATTGTTCAACCACTCCAAAATGTGCGTATCATTAACAAAGCTTATGACAGAGTATGGAAAAGAAAAAAAAACATATATTCCCCGAGTAGGGAAATAAGAGACAAAATCACTATGAACAATACAGCATCACAAAACAATCCCTGCAAAGATGTTACCCTTTCAATCTCATACTCAACTTTGTTCACGTTGAAATTAGAAAACCTTTCAATATGTTGGCGTGGTATTTGTGCAATCCAATCCCCAAAAATATCCGATGCCACAGAAGAAACTATTATATGGGAACCGATCCTTAAGACAAAGCAACAGAACGTATTCATGGAACAGCATGGGGAGCTGCTTTGCTGTCTTGGAGAGAAATGACGGTTTCAAAAGCACCAACCAGGGCCTTCACCTTGCTCTTCCTGGTCTCCACAAGTTTACTAGCAGTTTCCTCAATCACCTGGTTTAACAAACCTTGGGTATCCTTCTTTTCCTGCGCATCTTGATGTCTTAAAACAACAGTAGGTGCTTTTGACATAGGAGAATTTGAGTCTGCACCACTTGGCCCTGTCTTGCTTTTGTAGCCTTTTGTGTATACATCTCCTTTAGCATTTTGGATGTTATTTGCTGTTCTAGCCCGCCTGAATCTGAGTATTCTTGGAGCATTGCTCTCATGTTGCAGGCTGACTACCTTACCTCTGTTGAATTTTAATTTGTGGGATGCGGAAATTTTATCTTCCGAGTGAACACTTGCAGTTCTTCTATGTTTCCTCTGAATTTCACCCTTTGAAATAACAGTGGGAAATCTCTGCGTTACCGCTTCTCGTAAAACTTCACCAAGTTTAGAACCAGAGTCAAGATCTTTCTCATCTGATGGATGTGATTTGTTCTTCCTCAGATCTTGCTTCATAGTTTTGAGATTTATTTTCTCCGGTGTTGCCTCACGGACATTCAAAGTCTCTTTCTTCATTCCCAACTTTCCAGCTCGTGTTTGATTTTTCACTTGGGAGGCAGTGCCCACATTCCTATACATCCTTGGCTTTGTGGTTGAGACTCTACTAGTATGAGGTTTCATGGACGGAGAGGATAATGATGGTTCCAGTACTTTCTCTTTTCTGTCTGATTGACTTGAAAACTTGATTATTCTCTCGTTGTTCCTTCGAGCTAGTCCCCCTGAAGAAGTCAATCGGGATATAGTTTTAAATGATAGATTCTTGATTCTCATGGAGGTTGCACGTTCAGGAGATGCATCGACATTCTTACTAGCTGATAAAGCTTTTTCCTTGACTACTCTAGGTGTTACAGATATGATCCTCTGTTCAGCCTCTGGCTTGACAGAAGATACTGTTTTCCATACATTTGGTGCAGTCTTGCCATTTGGTACCCCAGATAGATCAATCTTTCCTTGTCTGATGACTTTAGGTCGGTGAGAGATACCAATAATTTTGTTTCCTCTCTTGAGCTTGTTCACATCTCTGCTTGCTTCGGAACCTACACTAGAACTAATTACCTGTTTTCCTTGGTTAGATAATTCTTCCTCCTGATATAGAGGTGAGCCTGTAGCAGGTACAGTGGATAATGTTGCTTTCCGTTTCATGGTTGAATCTTCCCCAGTACATCCTGCTGCACCATTGGCAAGTCCGTTCCAAGCAGATGATACATCCTTGTATTTCTTAGGTTTCATGTTTGGGGGTAAATTGGATGATCTGGGTAATTCTGTAGATTTATCTGGTGATGCGTCTGGCCTACTGGTTGTTACATGCTCAGCAAATTCAGTGTCTTCCATCACAGTTGTATGCAGGGCTGAATCCCTGATATGTTGGGTTGATGCTGTAACCATATGCTTTACCATAACAGGTTCTGCAGATGATCCTTCTATCGGTGCAAGCTCAGTAGAGTCATCACCATTCTGAGTTGCTGTCTGATCAAGCTTGATGCTTACAGTCTTCTCAGACAATACTTCAGACGATTTAGTTGGTTTATGCTCATCAAATTCATTGATTGTTGAGACGGATGACAGGGTCATTAGCTTGATGTTTGTTGATTCCTCTGTTGAATTATCAGATTGATTTGCAGGTGAATGCCCAAGAAATGAATCAATCATCTGGTCAGTTGAAGGGAAACTAAACTTCATATTTGAATACTTTTCAGCTGATCCTTCTGCCAAATTTGTAAGTGAGTCACAAAGCTGAATTATCTTCTCAGGTGGCAGGTCATTCTGTTTAATTACCTCAGATTTTTTAGTGCGTTGTTCTTTTTCCTGAGAAACCACTATCTTATGGCTTACTTTCTTTCTCCTGTCTTGCTGAGCCGCAGCATTCACTTGATTATTCTCATCATCAGGCATCTCTTTATTGGCTAAGAATATTTGACGAGCAGGCCGCCTTTTCTTAGCTTCAAGATCATGCTTTATTCCATACTTGCAGAAGTCATGGCAAGAACCTGTAGAAGTTCTAAGGTAATGGGGAACAGGCTTTTCCTCACTTTCTGGAGAACATGGTGAAGTTCTTGTTTTTGTTTTCCCCATTGATAATCTCCTTACAGAACTTTTAGGTTTGAATATCTCAGGGGTTATGGAGACAGTAACCTTCTCTGTTGCCTCTTCAGTCATTGGCAAGGATATGTAGTATTAAATACCCAGCACTCTGTGACAAAAATAAAGTACGAACACTAAGCACAAATCAACTTCTACAAACCAGCAACTGGATACGAGTTATATCAAGGAAATTGAGTGAACCTGCAACAGAAAGATTATTGGAACATGATAAAAGCCGACAACGTCACTCTATGATTCAGGATTGACCAGATGAAAATTGCTGTACGAATCAGCAAGGCATTTCAATGAAGTTATATTTACAGACCAATATCATTATGCTTAAATGTAGAGAGCATGATGGTAATCGTCAAATCCATTAATAGATGCAGTAATGGAGCTCCCAATGATAATAAAAACACTGTTAATATTTTTCTTTTTTGAAAAATTAGTATATCCAGTCGGATTGAGTGTAAGACTCCTGATAAGGCAAATCATAGGTTTTTTTCTGAAGATGCACCGTATTGTCATTTGTTAAGGCTCAACCCATAAGTTAAACCTAGAAAGACAGTTTATGAAGGACACAAAGTCCACTAAAATTTAACAAATACAGAAAGAAATGAGAAATAATATCAACACCTACTTCTTGATCCCAAAACTGTGACCACGTTGGATAACCCTTATCACACTATCATACTAATACTAAATGTAGAAAAGAGCTAAAAATGTATTAGGTCTTTCAATAACAACCAGAATCTAGATATCAATGATTTGAATTGGAAAACAATACCACCAACCAAAATTATTTCTATCTTACAACTACATTTGTCTTTGCAACTTAAATTATAATCCATTCTTTCTCTAGGAACACCGGAACAAAAGTATTTGAAGAATCAATAAGTGAAAGAGGTGATAGTATCGACAATGTTTCAGGTGCAATTCCTCACTCAGAAGCCACTTCAACAAACAACTAATAAGAGTCAAACTGCCAACCAATATTTTGTCTCAATCTGCTTTAGCCATTTCTTTCCAATATGAATTGGTGTAGGATACTATATGGTAGCATATGAACAGATATTTAACAAAAGAACAAGTTGAAGTTTATATGTGAGCCTCACTTGTGTTTGAAGAGAGTCCACTTCCAAATTATCAATCACTTGCATGGTTGAAGTTGAGCAGACACTTATGCATAAAAGTTATTTGGCTGCTAATTATATATAAGAATTAAGTAAATTTCCATGTAAGAATCGAACATAAGAACTGCATACAACTTTCAGTATTTTCAAAACTTCTCTTCTAAACAAAATTGCTAAGATATTAATAACTGATATCTCACAACCAACATGCAGAAAATGGAAACTTGTAACTAATTATAGTTTTGAGTAAGTGAAAAAAGAAGCTAAAGGATATTTATATGTAATTTGAAAAAAAAACCAAAGATTATTTTCATGTCTGAATCAAGATTGTAATGAGTGGTAACAGCCAAACTCATGATTTAGGGGAAAAAAATACTTGGATGATAAACATATCTGAAATTCATGTTCTTGGTAGGAGGGGAATATCCATTATTCAAAACTAAACAAATTTCATAATCCAAACTACTCCATTCATAGAACTTGTAAAATTTTGAACTATTGAACTCTGGTGATCAACTGAACTTAGGCCGTTTTTGGTAAAATGCAAAGAAAGGGAACATCTTGGACAGAAAAATACACCACTTCCAATCTCACTCTACAGGTCTCCTTATAATCGAGTGCAGAGAAAAATTGAGTGCGTGAAATTCAGTTTCTTGAAAGACAAAAGTTGCGGCACCTTTTGCTTATTCCCATGCCAAGAACAGAAGGAACAAAACAAAGAAGTCACCGACATCACTGATTTCTTTTGCACGATAATTTCAATATCACGGTAGAGAAGGAACAAAGATTCAATGTAAGATATACGCACGTCAGAGCATCCGATGAGTACATTCAAGCAAGCAACAGGAACTGTCCTTAAAATTGGCAAAGTAACAAAAGCCTTACTCTTCTATCAAGAATTAATACCAAAGCTCCAAAGGCCCAGTAATCAAGATCCAATCTTTACGTAACTTTCTTCACCAACACAAACAAGAAAGATAATTTCCCTTTTTTCTTCCCAAAGAACCGATGAGAAAACCATCAGGTATCAACAACTCACGAAAACCCGAGAGAAGAACAAAAAATGGGGGTGATGTCATGACTTCCAACACTTGTTTAAAGATATATAACGAGGAAAACAGAGAATCATCTTAAAGTTGCAGCATACGGTAGACAGGAGTGCTTTTTCTTCATCGTAGCAAACAAGAACCGAGGAAAGGTCGATCCAAAAATCCAAAGAAACCAAAAGAAAGGAGAACGATCAGTGGATGAAGCAGACGGGGACTACCTTTCGATTCCACGAGGAATATGCAGGCGATGTCAGAAAAGCTGCAGAATACCCATCAAGACCGCATCTTTCTACCAACTCCGAGCGCTGTAGAGAAATCAAGAGGAATTAGGATCCCACTTCAGCGATCTTGCGCGCAACGGCGGCGTCTCAAGGCGACTGCCGGCATGTAGCGTGCTGTCTTCGCCGAAGAGAACGGGATACCGACGCGATCGAGATATTGGAGGGTCTTAAAGGGCCCCGCACCCAAACCTTTCTTATATGGGACCCGAAACAGTGCGAGGAGGAGAATAATTCCAAAAAAAGATTTACCCTACGGGGCCCCACAGTGGTGACCTCCCCAAGATGTGTAATTAGCTTGCAATTATGATAATTAGTTGGGGATCCAGTCAAAATTATTATATCATCAGATTGATAAATAAATATTATTAGAACACATAACAACTGATGTAAAATTTATAAACAAATTGAATTATATATTAGTCGAGATGGCAATGAATACATGTTGATAAAACACCAAATATGACATCCAAAAATTCAAAATATAAATTTACTTGAATGATGCATTTGGGATTGATTATTGTGATCATTTGTCTTTTTTAAAAGCAATGCCACTAGATAACGAAACATATTAATCCAGAAAATATTTGCCATTATTTATCACAAGTTACCAGGTGTTGCTCCCGACTGTCACTCATTGTTGCTGAGGCAGTAGTCAGTGCTGTTCTGGACTTGCTCATCTCCAAAGCTCTACAAAGAAACAATAATGACCTTCTCCATGATCAATCAGCTGCAAGTTATCAAAACTGTTAACATTGTAAGTATTGGAGGATTTAAAAGTTTGTAGACCTGTCACTGCCATGGACCAAGTGAGATCCATTTGGATACTTCAGAATTGTGCATTCACCAAGATGATACTTGAAGTAATAGTTTCACTGGAAATGAACTGCTCCAGACTACACTGATGGTGCCCACTGACCAACACAATGGGCAGGTATCAAGTATTCAGGCATCTTCAATCATAATTGACTATGCTTTGTTACTTTCTGAGTAAATTTGATGCATGTTAACACTCATGAACTTGATTATGGTAGGTTGGAACAGGTGGCTTGACAGCCAATGCATGAGGCTTTTTCTCGGAATAGTTGAATGGAGAGACAGCTAGTTAATGAGGATAGAAAATGGTGATTAGCAAGAGAGGAGGTATCTTGCAGAATGCTAATGGAATGTTCTTAAATATAGTTTGTTGTAAACTCTAGAGTCACCAGTGGTGAGATTGAATGGAGGTCAGTCCCAACTCCTTTAAAGAGTTATTCCAAAGGGTCCATCATGCACTAGAATTCCGGGATGAAAAAGTCTCCCATTTCCTAGCATTGTTCAATGGCTTCTCATTGATAATGATTTGCTATGAGCTGGGAAAGCAGCTAATCCACTATAAGTCAAAAGGTTGATTAGATTTGTTAGCTAATACATGCATTCTGATTATGATAGTCCGATTCTTGTGTGGCTTTGTGAACTTCAATTTAATGGGGTCAATTAAAGAAGCCATAACACTAATTTTTTTTTAGAAAAGTGTTCAAAGTGTTTTGACCATTGAATCCAAATATAACAGAGGCAAATAGATCACTTATGCTTTGGATCACAAGTATGGGATGGACCACTGGGTTCCATCCATTTCATCAAGCTTACTTACTAGTTAACTAATGCAAAGGTGTGACTTACATATAATGTTTCTGTTTCATGCACACATAGGCCTATCATGGTGTTCAATGGACTGTGCCACATTGTAGACTAGTTATTACGTTAGGACACAGTGAGGAGTATGATTGCTCAGTGGAAAGCAATAAATTTACACTACAAGAATGCTTTATTTTCTTTCTCTAGGGTAAGGCTCTTGATGGTTATCTAAATGATTTTGTTCGCATGGTCTAAAGCTTCCGTCGATTATATAAATATTGTCCATAGAGTAATCAACAGTTCAAACAAATTCAACCGTTAATGCCTAGGTTTTGTACAAGAACAATAAAATGTAATATGATGCCACTTGAAAAAAAATTATTTCGTTCCATACCATTTTGTTCTTAGAAAATGTGGATTGGCATTATGCTTCCCAACAAAATCCAATCCTTAAATCTTTTCGGTAAATAGTTTAAAGAGAAGAGCATAAACATATATATATGAGGATAAAGGTTTTTAAACTGATTTATCAATCTATTCAGATGTGACTAATTAGATCTCAACCAATCGATCAAAAATCTAACAATTAGTAGGAGAAAATCTTCTACCAATTATATCTACATCTCAAAATCCAAGTGATGAAATATGCGTAACATTACTGATATTATCTTTTGAAAAAAAAAAGAAATTTTTATTAAGAAAATTAACAGTAAAATTCAGTTAGGATGTTACCTCAGCGTAGTCTCGATCGAGGTGAAGCCCCAAACTCTAACGCCAATTGCTCTCGCCTGTCGCTCGAGCCAAATCCAGACATCAAATTGGCAGAGTTAATAAAGCAAACACGTACGGTGCACTACGCATACTCACCGAACTACTCGCCATTCCCAGTGGAAAATTATACTACGCAGGGGACCAAGAAAAATTAATTCGATCATCTTTGATCACACATTGCATGGACCAGGCCATGCGACGCAACAGTGACGACAAGAAGCCTTCTTCCTGAAGAACAGACACAAGGACACATCTCTGTCCTCTCTGTGTTCTCGCTCGGCATTAAGCAGCACGGCCCACATCACCATCCTTTGCCCACGAACGTGGAATGGACGGGAAGAATGGTTGTGGACGGTGGACAGCCTTTAAGCTCTATAAATGCTATTTATGTTATTGGATTAGGCCCATTAAGGGATTTGAATATATATATATATATATATATATATATATATATATATATATATATATATAATACAAAAAAGTAAATATATATTAATGTCATTCCACAAATATGATTAGAGATTAGCTGATTAAAGATAAAAATAGAGAATGGAATATCCTATTAATAATGTTATCAGAATATGGATAGCATTAAGTTAAAAATAATTTATGGTAAATCGAGTATCAATAATGTACGTAGCCAAAAACTAGACGACACTGTGGTAAGAGCTTTGAACGATACCTCAGGCGATACCCTCCGATCTCAGCCGTTCGGAAAATGGTATCACCGTCGTGTGGGCGAAGTAATTTGTTGTGGTATAATTCACGGGTGTGTAAAGCTACCATTTTACTTTACGCTTTCATCTGCCGTCCATTCTTGAACCGACGGTTGAGATCACCTCATGGTTGTCGGTTGTTAACGGCCGTTTCTGTTACAAGTGTGATAAAAGTTGAGCCGTTGGAATTGTGTATCGCTTATTTGCATGTATCGGAAACGTTATAAATGTCTGTTATATAAGATGCGGTTCTATGTCGCCTCCATTTTGGTGATGCCGAGAGAGAGGGGGGGGGGGTGGAAGAGGAGGAGGAAGAAGGGGAGAGAAATGGAAGGTTACGAAGTTTTCGTATCCTCCCCATCCTTCTCCTCTTCCCCGTCCTTCACTGTTGGTATGCTATTCCTTGTCTGATAGGTATCGAGATTGTTTTGATTCAATTCTTTACGTGATTAATTCCTTTGTTTGAAAAGGAAAAGCAAAAAGATTCGTTTTTTTTAATGGAAATGGTATATTTTAGGTGGTTTGAGTGCAAATCATGTAGAATATGCGTGTTCGTATTCTGAATTCTTTGTCTTGGTTTTCAATTTCTTGGCCTCTGGTCAATATTTTGTAATTCGAAGCTGCTAAGTTTAATTCGAGGTCTTGACATTTATCCGTGCAGTTCTTACGATGGTGTTGGCCAAATACTGATGTCTTTTCTTTTTTTTTTCATCTGATGCGATTGGAATATGAGTAATTGGAGCAAATATGGTGGACAATTGTGGCACTGAATTATTTCGAGGTGCCTTGATATTAATCGGTGTAGTTCTTAGTATGAAATGGGTATCAGATCAAATGCTGCTTCTTTTTTTCGCCAGATGCCATGTAAATATGATTTGATCGGAGCAAATTTGCTGGTCAAATGTGTTACTACTTGTTTATTTTGTAAATAAATTTGAGCCTGATTGATTTAGCCTTTAGTGTTCCAATTGTGTGCCATTGTTTGTTACCATCTATATATTGTATTAATGCAATTGTTTATGATCTATTTGGCATGGGAAGCATGGATCATTCAGAAGTTTAGTCTATTGCTAAGAGTTTTATTACATTATTTTGGTAGGACATGATTTTTATTAGATTCGATTAAATTAAACTCAAATTATTGTTTGCTTATTGGTCCATGCCATAGGGTAGATAGAGTTAGCTTATATAATAGCGTATTAAGTTGCCTTTAATCTATCATGAACCGATTATGATGTAGAGTTTTTCTTTGGAAAGAGCTTTATGTGGGCAATATTGTTTAGTCCTTAGGTAATATGTATCTGCAGTAAGAACTTTGAAGCAGTGTGTTTTTGTCACAGTAACTTCGTACCTCTGATCTGAAAGAAACTGAGTTTGTCATTAGAGCATAGTGATCGAGAGACATGGCATGTCTAGAGTGAAAGATTGGCATGCATCCTACTGAACAGAATGATATTTTCCCATAATTTTAAGCCCACTTTTTACAAAGATCAACATTTGGTTCTCATCTTTGCTTCCATTTACTGGATCTATCTTGTTAATAATGATCGGTCCTACCGATGAATGTATTCGTTGATCATTTATTTCTTCTGAAAACTTGGTAGTGAATTAGATGTGGCATTTTCCTCTTTGTTCTTAATTTAAGATTAGTGCTACTTACTAACTGTCATCTTTCTCTTCTTAGCTCATCATTCTCTATAAATATAGAACTATCTTATCCTTTGTATGTTACACGACTCTTTAAGCTGTTACAACTTGAAAGCAATATGGTTAAGGAGGTTGATAGTATCATCAATATGTAAGCCAGAATTTGTTTATTGATTCAGACTTGCCCCTGAAGAATGCCATCTTTGGTTGTTCAGCTGCCGAAAAGAAGTCATTCTGATGATGCTGCTTCCATTGCTGTAAGAATGTGGAGTTGCGGTTCACGTGCCATAGCTGGAAGTTTAGGACCAAGAAGCAACCTTATGAAGTCGAGCCAGGCTACTCATCCTGATTGCTCCGACGATGATACCTCTCCATGTGCCAGCGAGGAAGTAGGGCTTGAATGCCCAATTTGCTGGGAATTTTTCAACATTGTGGAGAATGTGCCATACGTGCTATGGTGTGGCCACACCCTCTGCAAGAACTGTATTCTAGGACTTCAGTGGGCTGTCATAAAGTTCCCAACTTTGCCAATCCAGCTGCCACTCTTCATCTCCTGCCCTTGGTGCCACCACTTGTCGTTTCGGCTGGTTTACAGAGGCCAACTAAAGTTTCCTCGCAAAAATTTTTTCTTACTCTGGATGGTTGAGAGCATGAACAGCGAGAATGCAAGATGGTGTTCTGCATATATTCAGGATTGCCACTCTGTTTCTAACTCCAACAGCCGCTTGTCTGCAGAAAGCAGCAATGGCAGCCACCAACGCAACATTCGAAGAACTCCTCAGGACATGCATTCATATCATTCACATCGGACTTATCACTTGAATGTTGGGAATCACCAGTCATCTCTGCGAAAATCATTGGCATTCCTTGCTCACCTGACTGCAAAGCTTCCACTGGTTGTCATATTCCTTCTCATCGTACTCTATGCGATACCGGCCAGTGTTGCCATCTTGGTACTGTATATCCTTGTCACAGTCCTGTTTGGTTTGCCTTCCTTCTTGATATTGTACTTTGCTTATCCTGGTTTGGACTGGCTTGTAAGAGAAATCACTACATGAGATTTGTATGGTACCATCCCTGGATGGACAAGCTTGCAGCCACCTGGTTGTGCCTGTTAAATAGTATCGATGAGATGTAATCCTGCTGCAGTCTCCATTGGCTATAATTTTGCTCATCATTTGTGTGTCTGGTTATTGCATTCTTTTCTGATTGGGGGGGGGGGGGGGGGCTTCATGTACAGCCTTGGTATGCATGATTCATGAACTTTTGGTTCTCTTGTTGTAGTTTGGTAGCCCTCTTACAGATTTTCTCTTAATGTGTTGTTCTATTCTGTCCAATGATGAGTAAAATTTTGAAGCTGGGTGGTTGTTAATGTTTGCTGCTCTATTTAGCTGTAATGCTATCCACATTCCAGTTTGCTGTTTCCATGTCAGTGTCTCTGTAGGTAGGCACATGAATCTCATAGACTCAATATCAAGTCTGTTTTCTTAAAACAAAATAAATGCTGCAGATAACACCCAAATGAGAAAACCAGATGTCCCCTAGAAATCTAAAGAGAACTTTTAGAACAGTTGGTAGTAAACTTATCCTCCATTTTTGATTCAGGACAAGCAAGGCAAATTACTACATTGCAATAGCATGGCCAAGCCAACAGTGTGAAACCATAGTGTCAAGAATACAAATATGGACAAGAAAAGGACACTACATATTGAGAACTTTCGATTTGCATCTAAATAATTTTGAAGCAATGCTTTAACATATGGTCATACAAGAATTAATTTTCCTCTGAATATCAAGTAAAAGAAAAGAAGATCAAATGACTTCTAAAAATTCTACAAAAGGCTCCTCTCAACACCTCTTTGCAAGCAGTACTTCACTTTGAGCCTTCATTCCATGGCATACTCTGACAGATATGTTAGCGGGGCACAGAATTCAATCCAACCTACGTAGCAAATACATTAATTGTACTTCCTTTGTCAATGGCATGATCCAATCGCCATAGAGCTCAGCAAATAAACTAGGCTTTATTTTGAACACAGGAGGTCCTACGTCCTTCTCGCTAACTGTCACCTCCTGCACAAAGATCTTAGCCTTGGCCTCTACCCTCTGTTTGATTAAAGTTTCCACTGATTCATATGTTAGAAGACGCATTAGCTGATCACTGTCCTGAAGACCACAAAAATTTAAAGAAAAATGGAGAGAAGATTTTGTCAATACAAATGTGGATCGATTAGCTTAGGGAAATGAAGATGCAGGATAAAGAACCATACTTGTGCCCTTATTGCATGCTTGTAGACATCAGGTGACTCCAGAAATTTTGCCTCAGCGACAAACTTCCCATAATGGATTCTTTTTGAGAGAGCCTGCAGTAAACAGAACAGGAAGATTATAAAACAAACAACACAACTTGCGCATGTGAAGAAGAACCAATGGCGTCCAAATGGTGCTTCAACACAAATCTTAACGTCACCATTGTGAAGAACAATATCCATTTCTGAAAACGCTAGACAAGTAGAAAAGTTTATGTATGTGTAAGTTGACGCAATTTTGTAAGATGATCTCTATATACTTCATACTCTGTGCTGGAAAAATGAATTGAACTAGTGGATACGCAAGGCAAACTCCGAAGGAAATCCATGTGATAGACAATTTTGAAACTAATTGCAGGCATACCTGTAAACAGATTGTATCGCAAACAGCACTTGAACCACAATTACGATCACTTCCCTCTTTAGCCAATCTTGGAAGTAGATTACAAAAATACATTTCCCATATCTTCTTGTTTATATTGATGGAATTAGCAACAGGATGAAGAACCTGGACCATTTAAAAAAAAGTTGCAAGACCACCTTAAACAGACAAATAGTCACAAGTAAACAACAGTGTCTACTAGATTGTTGGAAAAACTAGTAATGTTGAACTGAACTTCTAACACTTTTCATAAATTGCATGGTGCAATGTTTCACAGAAACATAATATCAAACTGATTTCACCTCTACAGAAGATGGACCAGAGTAACAGAATCGATCAAGTTAAATAAGAATTCTGCAATTGGTCCTTCATTCTTGATGATTCTAAAAATATACAATTTGTTTTTGATACACTGTATCCTTCTTTATTCTCACCAATCTTTCCTTTATATTGGCCATTTGAATTAGTTCTTATAAGTTCAGCACCTTAAGAACCAAATTTCCCTCATGCCCACATGGCACATACACACAAACGTGCGTACACACACATGGCACATGCACACAGAGAAATCTTACACCTCTCTTGAACTATTTTTCTCACCTATCATTGCCAGAACTTCCATAAGGATTGTTATTGTAAGAAATAATTGTATGGTATGGTCTTTTTCCACATCATTATCTAGTCATCTAAGCTTAAAATATCTTCTGACTAAATGATAAAAGAAATGATAAGACTACCCTTTTATACGACTGAGTGTGTACAACCAAGTCTGGATTTTTCACTACCAAGAATTCTACTTCATCATCTGGTTATGTATATCAAACTGACATATCTCCAAACAAATAAATAGACAACTATCATCTATAATAGATCATGTGCAGGTCTAGGATAATCAAAATATCATGCCTTAATTTTCTATATTCAAGGTATAAAAGCAGTAGAGTCGAAACTGTTCTCTATTTCTTTACAGAGAATGAGTAACTGCAGGCTTTGTGTCACCAACACATTGTTTTTTCTTTCATCTTAATATTTTCCTATAACGAGTTTGATATATCACCAATATCGAAAATCAATTTGATAAACAGAGAAAAGATAGTATTCTGCAAAATACTTGAGACATTTTTTGCATGCATAAGAATGCATAAGACAATGCTATCGTGTTGAGAATTGAAAGATGTAAAAGCTTTGCTTTACATTATATTTATCTGTAGCAAAGCTATAGATCAGGAAGCTTGGTCTATGCATGCATGACGAGACGATAAGGTAACTAAAGCTATCGACGTATGGTTCAAGCACTCACTACAGCTATGGTAAAGTACTAGCCAAGGCATGTTAGAGTAAGAGTACTTCTAATTTCTAAATACAAAAAAGTCATTTACCCCTGCAGTATGTTTAAAACCAATAAGGCACACTGGAGATATTTACATAAACTTGTTATTGAAGAATTACAAATGTGAGATACCTGTCTACCTTTGGATATTCCATAGGTGGCAACATGGGCTCAGGCAGGCTATCTGGAAAGAAAGGATGCTCATCTGGGCCCTTGTACCTACCAACCTATATTCCAAAGTGAAAAATGTCAAACAGAGAATTGTATTATTTTGATGCTGTTAACATTCTTTTTGAGCTGCGGCTCACCTGTGCATGTACTTTTTCGGTTTCTTTAGCCATAAATTCAACCAACGAGCCATGGAATCCATCCATGTGGAATGCATTTTGATGACATGTGTTGTCAGCATTGTAACAGTACTGTGCTCTCTCTAAAAGGTTAAATATAATTGCATCATCTTGCCTCATTAGAGAGTGTCGGATGCTCTCCAAGGTTAAATTTTCACTTTGATCTACCCTTTCTTGCTCCACACTGTAAAGAAAATGAAATCATAAAAAGAATTCAGATGTTGATAGATCAATTAATCTCACTGAGAACAGGAAAGACAAAGACACGTTGACATGCATGCACAATTATAAGAAGTAAACAAGTATACAAATCACTGACATCTTACAGACGCTCATTAGGTCAAGAAATAAGAACAATGAGGTCCCTGCACATTATTTCAAGTACTCTAGATTTTTACTATCAGCCAAACAACTCAGAGTTGCTCTACGTTTACTTTGTTATGTTAAGGTAGAACTAGTATTTAAATAAAGAACTGTTTTTTATTCTAACTTTGTTAGTCAACTCAAAATTCAGAAATATTAAGAGCTTTCCTTTTCGTTGCGCATATCTACGAGTGACAGGATCATCACAAAAATCTCAGGGGCAACATCTCCTAAGATGACAACTTAGTAAATCCTCCACTTCGTCTACATTTTCATGAATAATTAGGATTTAAAGTCCCCTGGAGCCCAAAAAACAGGAGAAAGGAACAGACACATCGATGATTGATCAATAAACTATGCATATTCGTAAAACAAAATCAAGAATGTGGCAACGTGCCAATAGTTTACTACATTCAGGGATTGATTCCGTAGCCCAATGAATAATTCTTGGCAACATTCCACCATAACTCTATTACATGCACATAGTAGATCGATACAAGAACAACGAAGGAAAAAGAAACTGTTTAACCGAATGCCCACCAAAGCCCGATCCAGAAGAAAGAAACCAGAGAGGCAATTTTAAGCTTGTTTGTGGCAGACCCGGAGAAACATAACAGAAAGTTCCACAAAGCATTAAACGAAGATCCAAGTTTCCGCAGATCCACAAGAGAAATGCTAGAAAGACACCAACTTTGACCCAAAGCGTTGGCGATAACGACGAAGCGAAAGCAAAGATGGCGACTTTCTTGTACCTGGAAGGAGAAATATCACGGATTTGGATCGCATGGAGCTTTTTCCCAGATTTAATAGATGCCGAGAGAGGAGACCCAAAGCGGAGCCTTTGCCCGGTCGTCTCACAGAACAAGAGACCGCGCATCGGGGATTCGAAGACCCGAGGGACGCTCGGCGACAGAGGAGAGGGCTTCGAGAGCTTGAGCTCCATTGCAGAGGTCGAGAAGAGCCTCCGAGGAGGAACAGGGAAGAAGGGAGGACAAGGGAATGGGAGAGAGGCACCATTCCATATAAGCCGCTCGTGGTGATCCCATGGGGTTTGGAACAGTACGGTGTGGTAGGTGGTGAGATCGAAGGTGGCCAGAGGAAAAGAATTTGGTGCAAAATAAGATTTTTGGATTTCAATCAGACTATATATATATATATATATATTTATATTTATATATATTATCACATGATGTACGTCAACAAAAGATGATCATTTCGATCAGCCAATTTTTCTTGGTCGGCAATCATAATTCTTGCCCTCGCAAGAACAGAGTTCCACGCTTCTCTGCTAATCAACACCAACACTGAAGATGCTCAAGACATTACCAGAGATTTCAGGCTAGCTTTATGCTTCTCGTTCATCAGTCGCATCATGAGTCAGGAACAACACTAATCAGCTAATATGTTCAACGAGAAAGCTAGATTCCAACCAAATCTCCTAAACAGGGAACAAACAAAGTCTTGGCTGCAGCTACACACCGTAGCGGAGGAAATCGTTCGGTACTCATAGCAGAAGAAACTCCTGTAGACAACACTTGACCTCTCATCGAGTAGGCGTCTCGGACATGGCATGGAGGATGAGATGCTGTCTGCAGAACGCTTTGTATTCTGCGAACCTTGTTTCTGTATCTCCTGCAGATGCACACAGAGAAGCCAAGCTTGTGCCTTTGGTTTGGTGTTGCTTTAATGGCTGTGAGCTGCAGTGGCATCACTGGAGAATTATGCAAGCAGATTTCTATTGACAATCATTTTTTATGATTTATTATAAGAACTTGTAATATTTCGAAGATATGACAGATTACTATGATGTCCACAAATCCACAGCCATATGCTTTTTTGCATTACAACGAGATTGTAAACGATATTAGTTTATAGTTAACTTACAATAAACAATAGATATTAATTACAGTGCTTCACCTTCCGGAAACCATTATCTGAGATTGACAGACCACATGAAGCTATAATAGCTTGCAACGCTAACAATCGTTGATGCTGTTCTTGCTTTTCTGCCTCCACCACTCCGATGTGCGCATGTTCAAGAGGACAAAGAAAACATCGGTGTTTATCCATCTGGTTTTTTTCTTGCATGATCGACCTGATGGCTTCGAACTCGAACTCGAATCATTCATTGGCTTTGAGAGGAAAAAGAAAACGATGAAGCACGGTTTCACCCCCTAAAATTTCCATCTTCTTCGATGAGCACATCTAGACTTTTCTAAGTTACTTTTCGGATGAACTTTAAAGAAGACCGGAATCGGTACAGAATGGTCGGAGATGCTGCTGTCGTGTCTTCTCTCGGTTGCCGCGGATCATGGGAGTCGTAGGGACCTCTTCCCAGGGCTCATCATGCCGATGCTAACAGCATCATGCGCGATGGAGAAAAAGATGATTTGTCTGACCCAATTACTATGTTTGTACTGCAAGCTTTTTGGGTGAGTCTTAGATCTGGCATTGTGTGGTTTGGTAGTGCGGACCGCTCCTCTCTCCACTCACCAGATTCGAGGCAGGGAATCAAGTCTTCACGAGTGTTCGTGTTACAGGCAAAGGGGTCTCCATCAATCCCAGTTTTCTTTAGCTCAGTCGCCAACAAGTGTCATGAACAGTTGAGCTCGTCTTTCATCGCATCTTCCTCCGAAAGTAAGCTCTCGTGGAGAGGAGGGGCAGAGGCCGGTGGGACCCACACCATATCTACCGACAATTCGCTGTCAGCCGCCAACAAGGATAAGAGGAGGCCACCATCGGATGATATCGTCATGGATCGACAGTTCTATGCCATCTTCCATACTATAATCCAAGTTGTTAGTAATCTGAAGGGGGAAAAATAAAATATTGGTGCGTATGTGTATGTGTGCGAGTGAAGGTAGGAGCTGTGTAGATATCCATTGGACTGTTCTGCCTTTGTCTCGTTATGTTTCTTCTATACCCCCACAGAAAGGCAAGGCAGGGAGGAGAGAATCTCTGAGCCCATAAAGAAGGAAAAGATCTCATTTCGATCACTTCTCCCAACGCCCAATAAAGGATACTCACTGGAAAGTAGAAGAAACCAACCGAGAGAGAGAGAGATGGTAAACGCCGAGAAACAAAGGACAAGTTTCCTGTCACTGTAGTTCTTGGAAGGTCGTTCATTCTTGTGAGACATCTTTCTTTTATCTCGGATCTCTTGCCTGCCCCTTTCCTTGTGGCCCAAGGGATCGAAACCCCCCGATCTGCTGCTGCGTCTGGTGCTTATGGCCTGTTCCAGATGCCCATTTTTTTTCCTTTAGTGCATTTTGATCCCAAAAGTTGCATCTTTTTTGGGCCGAGTCTTCGCTGTTTCCAGTGGCGCGGCTATCCCTTGTCTTGGCTCCTCGTCTCCTGAATTGTTGCGGCAGCTTCGGGCGCTCGAACGGGTGGGACGCTCGGAAAGTTGCCGTTTTTCCATGGCTGAATGCTCGCGGCAACTTGGATTTTCGATGTTCTGCGTCCTGATGCCGAATTTGCTACGACGATATTCGCAAGATGGATGAGAGGGAGAGGTGATATATGTTCTTTTCTTCTTCGGTCGATTTCTTGATTTAGATGATGATTGTGATATCTCTGTGTTTGGTTTGTGGTTATTTGACTCTTGCTATTTCTTTTAAAGTGGATGTTTATTTTGATGTAGGATTTTGAGGGCGTGCTTTAGATTAATTATCGTTGAAAGAAATGATATGCTTTTTCTGTTTGCTATTGGATAAAACCAGAAAATTTCCGTCCCTTTAAGCCATTTTTGACACTTATTTCTTTCATTATGATGATGGAGTCTCCTGCTGATTATTGTTTGTGGAGTGATTGAAAAGGAAAAGATTTGCTCTATCTTCAATCACTGACGTAAAGATTAATGAACTCTTATACCTCTCTTTGATTCTACCAGACTTCTCTTTGTTCTTCCACTGCCAACTTTGCATGCCAGGTTTTGGTATAAACAGTTTTCTTTTGTGGATTTACTATTTCCCATATTTGGGTTCTACTAGGTCTGTAGGTTTCCTATCTTTGGACCAAAGGCTTCTTCACTTTGATGCTCTTCTTGTAAATGTACTCTGTGTTGTAAGTATATAGATGTCATCCTTTTCTTACCTTAGATGACATCCTTTTCTTCCGATTCAATCTTTAAAAACCTTGAGCAAATGGACCAGCTTTGGTTACGAGGTTGAACCTCATCTTATGGGTTCCGAAGCCTGAAGATCCAATTTTGAAAAATGTGCTTCTGCCTGCTGCAAATAATTGTCAGTTGTTGAATGCTGCAGTGATCTTGAACATCTGCATTCAGGATTTAGTGGGAATCACATTCAAAGGGCCGTAGCTTGTTGCCATTCTATTTGGTATCTCCATATGTCCCTTTCTTTTCAACTGCATTCTGGTGTCTATGAGCTTGTAGAGTATTGCTTCACATAGTCAATTTATCCATTGGCACTCTTGATATCATTAGCTAAGTTAATGCATGGGTTTCTATCTATCTTCACATGGTTTCCGCATGCCTCCTCACCATGACTTTTCGTATGGAATCCTAGGTGCTGTCTCCAATGATATTTATGCCATCTTTTCATGCCTTTCTTGTACCATAACTCCTTATGTTCTTTGATTGTGTAATTATGGGTTAGGGCAGCAAATGCAAATGTTGCAGTTGTACATTGTTGCTCCAGGTACATCTTATCTTTTTCCTGTACATGTTTAGGTACTAGATTAGTGCTAGTTATTGTGGCATAAATGCAACATAATCAATATTACATTAGGATGATGTATTTGGTTTCGTCTTATATTTCTTTTCTTGCTAAACAACTGCCAGTCAAGAGACTGAAGCTTGTGATTGTAAACATTGTTTCTTTTTTTTTTAATATAAATCATTTTCATCACTACCTATTATTAACTTATCTTGGCTGCTATTGCTACAGGCGATGGTGGTTGATTTTAACTATTTCCCTTCTCCCTACCATAGATTTCCCTTCTTGATAACACTTGCTAAAGTTCCTGAGGGAGTAGGGTAACTTGTGCTTTTATGTTGAACATGAAATGTACCTACAATTTGAAAAATAAGTATTACTGTTATTTTTGGAAGACAAAAGCCCATTTGACATTCCAGTGTTATATTTGTTGCATAAAAAAATCCACTATAAATCCTTTTGCCACTATCTTACTATTCTTTGCTGATTAGCTTTGGATTAGCTTTGCAACTTGCAGGAATGGTGATGAAAGTGCAGGGTAAATATTACCTTCCAGGATATAATTCCATGCGGGAAATTAAAGAGGATGCAAGAAGTAGTTGGTCTTGGTACTTTCAGGACAAGAAGTTTAGTGAGCATCTCTACAACAATCACGTACCAAAGTTGGTGGATGGATGCTCGGAACATGATAAAGGCATGATAAGGCGGACAATGCTTGAACATGAAGCCATATTTAGGAAGCAGGTAAAGATATTATGTTCTCTATAACTGTTTAAGGTATAGCATTCTTGGGATGCACTTCATCTCTGTTTTCTTGGTGAAATGACTTGATTATTATGTCTCATCTCTGCTTAATGGTTTTGATAACTTAATTTTCTCAACAAAGTCTAGTTGTTTGTGACAAACTTTGTGTTTTAAATTCTCATCAATTATCCTGTACCTTGGCTGTTTGGTATACCTCAGTCACCAAAGTTCTAAGAACTGACCATGTAGTGATAGCTATTAGGCTAAACAAGTTGACATTATCCTCACGGATGGGATTTTCATGTATATTCTGGGAGAAAACTGTCAATGGCTTCTGAATTATGAATTTCAACTTGCGACATATTTCCGATCATTTTTGTTGGTCATATGGAAGGCATCACTTTTAACTTCAGGTTGTTTTTATAAAATATGAAAATCCTCCTCAATGTATTCTTTGATTAGCCTTTAGCTGGAAGATGTAACTCTCATTTTTAAGTTCCAAACAGCTTTAGATTCATTATCTGATATCTTATTTACCAAAAGGGATCAGGTAAAATTGATCTTGCCTAAGTAACTTGCTAATATTTTATTTGTTGATAAAGACATTAATCTAGATTCAATTAGGGTCAGTTCAGATTGCTTTCCCAGTAAATTTAAATTTTGACATCTCATCTCTAGTTCAGCTAAGGTTATTACAGATTGCTTGCCCAGTACATAGAATATTGACATAATTTTTTATTCGATTTTGACTTTTATCTTCCCCAAAATTTGATCTCTTACTAATGCTTGTCTTCCAGATTGTCTCGAGTCTTGATCTTTTCAATAGTTCTGGAAAATGATTTTTTTGGCATTGAATCCTTTTTGAAGATTTTTTCAAACATGCAAGTCATGAGTTTGTTTGTACTTCCTTATTTGGATTGTTGTTTATAAAATAAAGGCAGAGGTGTCCACTGCTCCTCCTTTTTTAACTCAAGCAATCTAATATTTAGATCATGGACCAGAAGCTAATTGTTTAGTATGTAGTACACATGATTTAGAGCTTTCAATCATCATGTCTTTCTTGAGTTACTACATGGAACTTTTATATTTTCAAGTTTATAAAGGAGTTCAGTTCCTGCACATTCTTTGCTTCTAGATTCCCAGAATAGGATAGCCTGACCTAGCTATATTTATCTTACAAAGTTCCATTTTTCCAGGTTTTTATTAATTTCTATTTGTTTGAAAATTTAACTGTTCTTTGTAGTAATTCACTTGCAAATCAAAGAGGAACACTCAATCTTGAGGAGTCTGTCTGTATTTTGATGAAATATTGGACCAAGTTGTATCGAGTCAAAGAAGCTCAAACCAAAACCCGGAGAACAAGATTGCATTTGGAAGAATTAGGCCCTACTTCTTTCTTTATCTTCAGATTATTGCATCAGTAAGCTTAGACTAACAATGTAGGCTGAATTCATTGAGAGGATAGATGTTGTGTATGTACACAAACCTGTCACTATCTGATGTTCAATTGGATTCCTCTTTATGAATAAGATAGTCTTCTCTTGGAGAGAAAAGAAAATAAAGATACTTTTTTCCTCATATCACTTTTGAGCTTTCCATGTGCTTTCTTGTAATAAATGTTGTTTCACTTGTCGTTCAGGTCTATGAGCTTCATCGTCTGTATAGAATACAGAAAGACCTGATGAATCAGTTTCAAACTAGAGGGTATTATGGATCTTTCACACCGGCAGAAGCATCACACTCAAATTCTTTTTCATCTCAAATGCAATCTGAATGTACTGAAAAGATATTACAGATATCTCACCTTCCTCTGGGAAACAGTGGCGACGGAAAGACACCTTTTGCAGGCACCGAGAGGTCCCATTTTAGTTTCTCAAGGGAAGGGAATGTTCGATCTGATCATTTCTCATCACTAAATGGAGCTTCTCAAAAGGACACCGAGGCACTTGAATACAAGCCTCTGAAGAAAAGAAGATTTAACCTTCAACTTCCAGCTGATGTATATATAGACACTGAAGATACTGATGGATCTGTGCAGACTAAAATTGTTGAGTTATCGCATAGTGCTAGTATTTTCAAGAATGGAAATTGCTCTCTCTATTCTGAGAATGATGTGAAGCTCACTCTAGGTAGTGATCATAAAGAAGAACATCAGATACTGAATTCACCGACACAATTTGGTATATCAGCCTGCAGTGCAGTTGATTTAAATAAACCAATAACAGAAATATGTTATGAAACTCCAGCAAAATCAGCTTCTATTCAATTACTTGCCTTCGAGACTCACAGCAATAGGAATCAAGAGCATCTTTTATCTCTGAGATCAAAGACTAATTTCATAGAACGACATGTCAATCACCAGACTACTTCAGACCTCTTGCATAAGGATGTACTCACAAAAAGAGAATGGCCATTATTTAATCATGAATCTGGTAATGTTTCCATCTCTTAAATTTGTTTGTTTGGTCCTTTGTGACTTGGCTTAAACTGTCATATTATGGCATCATTGCAAGAATTTGTCAAAACTAACGAGACCTTGCATTATTCAACTGTCACTGTTAGATGCTCATCTTCATGCATTTGATTGAATGCTTGGTTTCCCACATCTGCTAATGCATGGTGTAGGTCCAGTGCACAGAAGTTAATTATGCTTTTCTTGTTAATGCATAGTACAAGTCTTGCTAATTATGCTGTTATATACCTTCTTCGAACTTCTTTTTTCTCATACTAATTATGTTTTGATTATCAATATACAGCGAACAAAGGGAGCACTGTGGATTCTTTTTCTCAGACTTTCTATGATGATAACGTTTCAACATCATCTGAAACTTTACAATCAAACACTAAGAAATGTCATGAATTTTCTTTATTCAACCATAATAACCAAGAGACATGGTCTAGACAAGAGCCAATTCACAATATCCAGGCATCTCTAAGACTCCCTCATATCACCTGCTCAAATTCATCGCTAGTGTCTCCCTCAACGCCTTCTACAATGACAACTCCCAAGGCCGATTTAATCAGTTCTGCATCTTCATTTGTTTCATCTTGGATAAAACCTGCCATCAGCATTAGCAACAGGCAAACCATGGTTCAAGCACTTCCATGCTTCAGCGTGTCATCTAATCTTCCTAATGGGAGCCTGGGTTCCAAGATAGATGCTCAAGTCCCTGTTACTTGTCAAAATTGGAAAAATAGTAAGAGACTGTCCACAAGCCTAGGTTTGGATATTAGGGTGCCTCATGCAAATGGATATCACCATGGTCTTCATCTGGAGTCCA